>NC_135887.1:61826483-62426483 GCF_964194155.1 Cetorhinus maximus
GTCAAATAGAGAGAGAGAGAGGGTCAAAAAGAGAGAGAGTCAAATAGAGAGAGTGCGAGAGAGTCAAATAGAGAGCGAGATAGAGTCAAATAGAAAGAGAGAGTCAAATTGAGAGAGAGAGAGAGTCAAATAAAGTGAGAGAGAGTCAAATAGAGAGAGAGTCAAATAGAGAGAGAGAGTCATATAGAGAGTGTGAGTCAAAAAGAGAGTGAGAGTCAAATAGAGAGAGAGAGTCAAATAGAGAGAGAGAGTCAAGAGTCAAATGGAGAGAGAGTCAAATAGAGAGAGAGAGAGAAAGAGTCAAACAGAGAGAGATGCAAACAGAGAGTCAAATAGAGAGAGAGTCAAATAGAGAGAGAGAGAGAGTCAAATAGAGAGAGAGAGATAGAGTCAAATAGAGAGAGAGAGAGAGAGAGTCAAATAGAGAGAGAGAGAGTCAAATGGCAAGAGAGAGTCAAATGGAGAGAGTGAGAGTCAAATGGAGAGAGAGAGAGTCAAATGGAGAGAGAGAGAGAGAGTCAAATGGAGAGAGAGAGAAGGTCAAATGGAGAGAGAGAGAGAGAGAGAGTCAAATGGAGAGAGAGAGAGAGAGTCAAACAGAGAGAGATGAAAACTGAGAGAGAGAGAGAGTCAAATAGAGAGAGAGAGTCAAATATAGAGAGAGAGTCAAACAGAGATAGATGCAAACAGAGAGAGAGAGTGAGTCAAAAACAGAGAGAGAGTCAAATAGAGAGAGAGAGTCAAATAGAGAGAGAGACAAATAGAGATAGAGAGAGACTCAAATTGAGAGAGAGAAAAAGTCAGATATAGAGAGAGAGAGTCAAATAGAGAGAGAGAGAGTAAAATGGAGAGAAAGAGAGTCAAATGGAGAGAGAGAGAGTCAAATGGAGAGAGAGAGTCAAATGGAGAGAGAGAGTCAAATGGAGAGTGTGAGAGTCAAATGGAGAGAGAGAGACAAATGAAGAGAGAGAGAGTCAAATGGAGAGAGATAGAATCAAATGGAGAGTGAGAGATTGATGAATGGAGAGAGAGTGTCAAATGGAGAGAGAGAGTTTCAAATGGAGCGAGAGAGAGTCAAATGGAGAGAGAGAGAGTCAAATGGAGAGAGAGAGAGTCAAATGGAGAGATAGAGAGTCAAATGGAGAGAGAGAGATTGACAAATGGAGAGAGAGAGTCGAATGGAGAGAGAGTGTGTCAAATGGAGAGAGAGAGAGTCAAATGGAGAGAGAGAGATTCAAATGGAGAGAGAGAGAGAGTCAAATCGAGTGATAGAGAGTCAAATGGAGAGAGAGAGACTCAATATGGAGAGAGAGAGAGTCAAATGGAGAGAGAGACTCAAATGGAGAGAGTGAGAGTCAAATGGAGAGAGAGAGTGTCAAATGGAGAGAGAGAGAGTCAAATGGAGAGAGAGAGATTCAAATGGAGAGACAGAGAGAGTCAAATGGACAGAGGGAGAGTCAAATGGAAAGCGAGAGAGTCAAATGGAGAGAGAGAGAGAGTCAATTGGAGATAGAGAGAGAATCAAATGGAGAGAGACAGAGTCAAATGGAGAGAGAGAGAGAGTCAATTGGAGAGAGAGAGAGAGTCAAATGGAGAGAGAGAGAGAGTCAAATGGAGAGAGAGAGAGAGAGAGTCAAATGGAGAGAGAGATAGTCAAATGGAAGGAGAGAGAGTGAAATGGGGACAGAGAGAGAGTCAAATGAAGAGAGAGAGAGACTGAGTCAAATGGAGAGAGAGAGAGGGTCAAATGGAGAGAGAGAGAGCGTCAAATGGAGAGAGAGAGAGAGAGTCAAATGGAGAGAGAGAGAGTAAAATGGAGAGAGAGAGAGAGTCAAATGGAGAGAGAAAGAGAGTCAAATGAAGAGAGAGAGAGAGTGTCAAATGGAGAGAGACAGTCAAATGGAGAGAGAGAGTCAATTGTAGAGAGAGAGAGTCAAATGGAGAGAGAGAGAGAGTCAAATGGAGAGATATACAGTGTGACATGGTGAGAGAGAGTGAGTGAAAAGGAGAGAGAGAGAGTCCAATACAGAGAGAGACAAATAGAGATTGAATGAGAGACAAAGAGAGAGAGAAAGAGAGACAAATGGAGAGAGAGGGAGTCAAATGGAGAGAGAGAGACAAATAGAGAGAGAGACAAATAGAGAGAAAAAGAGAGACAAATAGAGAGAGAAAGAGAGACAAATAGAGAGAGTGAGTCAAATAGAGAGAGAGAGAGAGTCAGAAAGAGAGAGAGTCAAATAGAGAGAGAGCGAGAGAGTCAAATAGAGGGTGAGACAAATAGAGAGAGAGAGAGACTCAAATAGAGAGAGAGAGAAAGTCAAATATAGAGAGAGAGAGTCAAATAAAGAGAGAGGGAGTAAAATGGAGAGAAAGAGAGTCAAATGGAGAGAGAGAGAGACAAATTGAGAGAGAGAGTCAAAAGGAGAGAGTGAGAGTCAAATGGAGAGAGAGAGATTGATAAATGGAGAGAGTGTGTCAAATGGAGAGAGAGAGTGTCAAATGGAGAGAGAGAGAGTCAAATGGAGAGGGAGAGATTCAAATGGAGAGAGAAAGAGAGTCAAATGGAGAGAGTGAGTGTCAAATGGAGAGAGAGAGTGTCAAATGGAGAGAGAGAGAGTCAAATGGAGAGAGAGAGATTCAAATGGAGAGAGAGAGAGTCAAATGGAAAGAGAGAGAGAGTCAATTGGAGAGAGAGAGAGAGTTAAATGGAGAGAGACAGTCAAATGGAGAGTGAGAGAGAGTCAATTGGAGAGAGAGAGAGAGTCAAATGGAGAGAGAGAGAGAGTCAAATGGAGAGACAGAGAGAGAGAGTCAAATGGAGAGAGAGAGAGAGTCAAATGGAGAGAGAGGGAGTCAAATGGAGAGAGAGAGGTAGTCAAATGGAGAGAGAGAGAGAGTCAAATGCAGAGAGAGAGAGTCAAATGGAAAGAGAGAGAGAGTCAAATGAAGAGAGAGAGAGTCAAATGGAGAGAGAGAGAGAGTCAAATGGAGACAGAGAGAGAGTCAAATGGAGACAGAGAGAGAGTCAAATGGAGAGAGAGAGTCAAATGGAGAGAGAGATTCAAATGGCGACAGAGAGAGAGTCAAATGGAGAGAGAGAGAGTCAATTGGAGAGAGAGAGAGTTAAATGGAGTGAGACAGAGAGTTAATGGAGAGAGAGAGAGTCAAATGGCGAGAGAGAGAGAGTCAAATGGAGAGAGAGAGAGAGTCAAATGGATAGAGAGAGAGAGTCAAACGGAGAGAGAGAGAGAGTCAAATGGAAAGAGAGAGAGAGAGTCAAATGGAGAGATAGAGAGAGTCAAATGGAGAGAGAGAGAGAGAGTCAAATGGAGAGAGAGAGTCAAATAGAGAGAGAGAGTCAAATAGAGAGAGAGAGTCAAATATAGAGAGAGAGTCAAATAGAGAGAGAGAGTCAAACAGAGATAGATGCAAACAGAGAGAGAGAGAAAGTCAAATACAGAGAGAGAGTCAAATAGAGAGAGAGAGTCAAATAGAGAGAGAGACAAATAGAGAGAGAGAGAGACTCAAATAGAGAGAGAGAGAAAGTCAAATATAGAGAGAGAGAGTCAAATATAGAGAGAGAGAGTAAAATGGAGAGAAAGAGAGCCTAATGTAGAGAGAGAGAGTCAAATGGAGAGAGAGAGTCAAATGGAGAGAGAGAGTCAAATGGAGAGAGTGAGAGTCAAATGGAGAGAGAGAGACCAATGAAGAGAGAGAGAGTCAAATGGAGAGAGATAGAGTCAAATGGAGAGAGAGAGATTGATAAATGGAGAGAGAGTGTCAAATGGAGAGAGATAGAGTCAAATGGAGAGAGAGAGAGTCAAATGGAGAGAGAGAGTCAAATGGAGAGAGTGAGAGTCAAATGGAGAGAGAGAATGTCAAATAAAGAGAGAGTCAAATGGAGAGAGAGATATTCAAATGGAGAGAGAGATAGAGTCAAATAGACAGAGTGAGAGTCAAATGGAGAGAGAGAGAGTCAAATGGAGAGAGAGAGAGAGTCAATTGGAGAGAGAGAGAGAATCAAATGGAGAGAGAGAGAGAGTCAAATAGAGAGAGAGAGAGAGTCAAATGGAGAGAGAGAGAGTCAAATGGAGGGAGAGAGAGTCAAATGGGGACAGAGAGAGAGTCAAATGGAGAGAGAGAGAGAGGGAGTCAAATGGAGAGAGAGAGAGAGTCAAATGGAGAGAGAGAGCGCGTCAAATGGAGGGAGAGAGAGTCAAATGGGGACAGAGAGAGAGTCAAATGGAGAGAGAGAGAGAGGGAGTCAAATGGAGAGAGAGAGAGAGTCAATGGAGAGAGAGAGAGTAAAATGGAGAGAGAGAGAGAGTCAAATAGAGAGAGAGACAAATAGAGAGAGAGGGAGACTCAAATAGAGAGAGAGAGAAAGTCAAATATAGAGAGAGAGAGTCAAATATAGAGAGAGAGAGTAAAATGGAGAGAAAGAGAGCCTAATGTAGAGAGAGAGAGTCAAATGGAGAGAGAGAGTCAAATGGAGAGAGAGAGTCAAATGGAGAGAGTGAGAGTCAAATGGAGAGAGAGAGACCAATGAAGAGAGAGAGAGTCAAATGGAGAGAGATAGAGTCAAATGGAGAGAGAGAGATTGATAAATGGAGAGAGAGTGTCAAATGGAGAGAGAGAGTGTCAAATGGACAGAGAGAATGTCAAATGGAGAGAGAGAGAGATTCAAATGGAGAGAGAGAGAGTCAAATGGAGTGAGAGAGAGTTTCATATGGAGAGAGAGAGAGTCAAATGGAGAGAGAGAGAGTCAATATGGAGAGAGAGAGTGAGGCAAATGGAGAGAGAGAGTCAAATGGAGAGAGTGAGAGTCAAATGGAGAGAGAGTCAAATGGAGAGAGAGAGATTCAAATGGAGAGAGATATTGAGTCAAATGGACAGATTGAGAGTCAAATGGAGAGAGAGAGAGTCAAATGGAGAGAGAGACCGTCAATTGGAGATAGAGAAAGAGTCAAATGGAGAGAGACAGAGTCAAATGGAGAGAGAGAGAGAGTCAAATGGAGAGAGAGAGAGAGTCAAATGGAGAGAGAGAGAGTCAAATGGAGGGAGAGAGAGTTAAATGGGGACAGAGAGAGAGTCAAATGGAGAGAGAGAGAGAGGGAGTCAAATGGAGAGAGAGAGAGAGTCAGATGGAGAGAGAGAGCGCGTCAAATGGAGAGAGAGAGAGAGAGTCAAATGGAGAGAGAGAGAGTAAAATGGAGAGAGAGAGAGAGTCAAATGGAGAGAGATAGAGAGTCAAATGAAGAGAGAGAGAGAGTGTCAAATGGAGAGAGAGAGTCAGTCAAATGGAGAGAGAGAGTCAATTGTAGAGAGCGAGAGTCAAATGGAGAGAGAGAGAGAGTCAAATGGAGAGAGATACAGTGTCACATGGTGAGAGAGAGTGAGTGAAAAGGAGAGAGAGAGTCAAATAGAGAGAGAGAGTCAAATATAGAGAGAGACAAATAGAGAGAAAAAGAGAGACAAATAGAGAGAGAAAGAGAGACAAATAGAGAGAGTGAGTCAAATAGAGAGAGAGAGAGACTCAAAAAGAGAGAGAGTCAAAAAGAGAGAGAGCGAGAGAGTCAAATAGAGAGCGAGTGAGAGTCAAATAGAAAGAGAGAGTCAAATAGAGAGAGAGAGAGTCAAATAAAGAGAGAGTCAAATAGAGAGAGAGTCAAATAGAGAGAGAGTGTCAAATAGAGAGTGAGAGTCAAATAGAGAGTGAGAGTCAAATAGAGAGAGATGCAAACAGAGAGAGAGTCAAATAGAGAGAGAGAGTCAAATAGAGAGAGAGTCAAATAGAGAGAGGGAGAGTCAAATAGAGAGAGAGAGACAGAGTCAAATAGAGAGAGAGAGACAGAGTCAAATAGAGAGAGAGAGAGTCAAATAGGGAGAGAGAGAGTCAGATAGAGAGAGAGAGAGTCAAATAGAGAGAGAGAGACAGAGTCAAATAGAGAGAGAGAGAGTCAGATAGAGAGAGAGAGAGTCAAATAGAGAGAGAGAGTCAAGAGTCAAATGGAGAGAGAGTCAAATAGAGAGAGAGAGAGAGAGAGTCAAACAGAGAGAGTGTCAAACAGAGAGAGAGCGTCAAATAGAGAGAGAGAGTCAAGAGTCAAATGGAGTGAGAGTCAAATAGAGAGAGAGAGAGAGAGAGTCAAACAGAGAGAGATGCAAACAGAGAGAGAGTCAAATAGAGAGAGACAGTCAAATAGAGAGAGAGTCAAATAGAGAGAGGGAGAGTCAAATAGAGAGAGAGAGACAGAGTCAAATAGAGAGAGAGAGTGAGAGTCAAATAGAGAGAAAGAGAGAGAGTCAAATAGAGAGAGAGAGAGGGAGATAGAGAGAGAGAGAGAGTCAAATACAGAGAGAGAGTGAGTCAAATGGAGGGAGAGAGAGTGTCAAATGGAGAAAAAGATAGTGTCAAATGGAGAGAGAGAGAGAGTCAAATGGAGAGAGAGAGAGTCAAATGGAGAGAGAGGGAGTCAAATAGAGAGAGAGAGAGAGAGTCAAATGGAGAGAGAGAGAGAGAGAGTCAACTGGAGAGAGAGAGAGAGTCAAACACAGAGAGATGAGAACTGAGAGAGAGAGTCAAATAGAGAGAGAGAGTCAAATATAGAGAGAGAGTCAAATAGAGAGAGAGAGTCAAACAGAGATAGATGCAAACAGAGAGAGAGAGAGAGTCAAATACAGAGAGAGAGTCAAATAGAGAGAGAGAGTCAAATAGAGGGAGAGACAAATAGAGAGAGAGAGAGAGACTCAAATTGAGAGAGAGAGAAAGTCAAATATAGAGAGAGAGAGTCAAATAGAGAGAGAGAGAGTAAAATGGAGAGAAAGAGAGTCAAATGGAGAGAGAGAGAGTCAAATGGAGAGAGAGAGTCAAATGGAGAGAGAGAGTCAAATGGAGAGAGTGAGAGTCAAATGGAGAGAGAGAGAGAGAGTCAAATGGAGAGAGAGAGAAGGTCAAATGGAGAGAGAGAGAGAGAGAGAGTCAAATGGAGAGAGAGAGAGAGAGTCAAACAGAGAGAGATGAAAACTGAGAGAGAGAGAGAGTCAAATAGAGAGAGAGAGTCAAATATAGAGAGAGAGTCAAACAGAGATAGATGCAAACAGAGAGAGAGAGTGAGTCAAAAACAGAGAGAGAGTCAAATAGAGAGAGAGAGTCAAATAGAGAGAGAGACAAATAGAGATAGAGAGAGACTCAAATTGAGAGAGAGAAAAAGTCAGATATAGAGAGAGAGAGTCAAATAGAGAGAGAGAGAGTAAAATGGAGAGAAAGAGAGTCAAATGGAGAGAGAGAGAGTCAAATGGAGAGAGAGAGTCAAATGGAGAGAGAGAGTCAAATGGAGAGTGTGAGAGTCAAATGGAGAGAGAGAGACAAATGAAGAGAGAGAGAGTCAAATGGAGAGAGATAGAATCAAATGGAGAGTGAGAGATTGATGAATGGAGAGAGAGTGTCAAATGGAGAGAGAGAGTTTCAAATGGAGCGAGAGAGAGTCAAATGGAGAGAGAGAGAGTCAAATGGAGAGAGAGAGAGTCAAATGGAGAGATAGAGAGTCAAATGGAGAGAGAGAGATTGACAAATGGAGAGAGAGAGTCGAATGGAGAGAGAGTGTGTCAAATGGAGAGAGAGAGAGTCAAATGGAGAGAGAGAGATTCAAATGGAGAGAGAGAGAGAGTCAAATCGAGTGATAGAGAGTCAAATGGAGAGAGAGAGACTCAATATGGAGAGAGAGAGAGTCAAATGGAGAGAGAGACTCAAATGGAGAGAGTGAGAGTCAAATGGAGAGAGAGAGTGTCAAATGGAGAGAGAGAGAGTCAAATGGAGAGAGAGAGATTCAAATGGAGAGACAGAGAGAGTCAAATGGACAGAGGGAGAGTCAAATGGAAAGCGAGAGAGTCAAATGGAGAGAGAGAGAGAGTCAATTGGAGATAGAGAGAGAATCAAATGGAGAGAGACAGAGTCAAATGGAGAGAGAGAGAGAGTCAATTGGAGAGAGAGAGAGAGTCAAATGGAGAGAGAGAGAGAGTCAAATGGAGAGAGAGAGAGAGAGAGTCAAATGGAGAGAGAGATAGTCAAATGGAAGGAGAGAGAGTGAAATGGGGACAGAGAGAGAGTCAAATGAAGAGAGAGAGAGACTGAGTCAAATGGAGAGAGAGAGAGGGTCAAATGGAGAGAGAGAGAGCGTCAAATGGAGAGAGAGAGAGAGAGTCAAATGGAGAGAGAGAGAGTAAAATGGAGAGAGAGAGAGAGTCAAATGGAGAGAGAAAGAGAGTCAAATGAAGAGAGAGAGAGAGTGTCAAATGGAGAGAGACAGTCAAATGGAGAGAGAGAGTCAATTGTAGAGAGAGAGAGTCAAATGGAGAGAGAGAGAGAGTCAAATGGAGAGATATACAGTGTGACATGGTGAGAGAGAGTGAGTGAAAAGGAGAGAGAGAGAGTCCAATACAGAGAGAGACAAATAGAGATTGAATGAGAGACAAAGAGAGAGAGAAAGAGAGACAAATGGAGAGAGAGGGAGTCAAATGGAGAGAGAGAGACAAATAGAGAGAGAGACAAATAGAGAGAAAAAGAGAGACAAATAGAGAGAGAAAGAGAGACAAATAGAGAGAGTGAGTCAAATAGAGAGAGAGAGAGAGTCAGAAAGAGAGAGAGTCAAATAGAGAGAGAGCGAGAGAGTCAAATAGAGGGTGAGACAAATAGAGAGAGAGAGAGACTCAAATAGAGAGAGAGAGAAAGTCAAATATAGAGAGAGAGAGTCAAATAAAGAGAGAGGGAGTAAAATGGAGAGAAAGAGAGTCAAATGGAGAGAGAGAGAGACAAATTGAGAGAGAGAGTCAAAAGGAGAGAGTGAGAGTCAAATGGAGAGAGAGAGATTGATAAATGGAGAGAGTGTGTCAAATGGAGAGAGAGAGTGTCAAATGGAGAGAGAGAGAGTCAAATGGAGAGGGAGAGATTCAAATGGAGAGAGAAAGAGAGTCAAATGGAGAGAGTGAGTGTCAAATGGAGAGAGAGAGTGTCAAATGGAGAGAGAGAGAGTCAAATGGAGAGAGAGAGATTCAAATGGAGAGAGAGAGAGTCAAATGGAAAGAGAGAGAGAGTCAATTGGAGAGAGAGAGAGAGTTAAATGGAGAGAGACAGTCAAATGGAGAGTGAGAGAGAGTCAATTGGAGAGAGAGAGAGAGTCAAATGGAGAGAGAGAGAGAGTCAAATGGAGAGACAGAGAGAGAGAGTCAAATGGAGAGAGAGAGAGAGTCAAATGGAGAGAGAGGGAGTCAAATGGAGAGAGAGAGGTAGTCAAATGGAGAGAGAGAGAGAGTCAAATGCAGAGAGAGAGAGTCAAATGGAAAGAGAGAGAGAGTCAAATGAAGAGAGAGAGAGTCAAATGGAGAGAGAGAGAGAGTCAAATGGAGACAGAGAGAGAGTCAAATGGAGACAGAGAGAGAGTCAAATGGAGAGAGAGAGTCAAATGGAGAGAGAGATTCAAATGGCGACAGAGAGAGAGTCAAATGGAGAGAGAGAGAGTCAATTGGAGAGAGAGAGAGTTAAATGGAGTGAGACAGAGAGTTAATGGAGAGAGAGAGAGTCAAATGGCGAGAGAGAGAGAGTCAAATGGAGAGAGAGAGAGAGTCAAATGGATAGAGAGAGAGAGTCAAACGGAGAGAGAGAGAGAGTCAAATGGAAAGAGAGAGAGAGAGTCAAATGGAGAGATAGAGAGAGTCAAATGGAGAGAGAGAGAGAGAGTCAAATGGAGAGAGAGAGTCAAATAGAGAGAGAGAGTCAAATAGAGAGAGAGAGTCAAATATAGAGAGAGAGTCAAATAGAGAGAGAGAGTCAAACAGAGATAGATGCAAACAGAGAGAGAGAGAAAGTCAAATACAGAGAGAGAGTCAAATAGAGAGAGAGAGTCAAATAGAGAGAGAGACAAATAGAGAGAGAGAGAGACTCAAATAGAGAGAGAGAGAAAGTCAAATATAGAGAGAGAGAGTCAAATATAGAGAGAGAGAGTAAAATGGAGAGAAAGAGAGCCTAATGTAGAGAGAGAGAGTCAAATGGAGAGAGAGAGTCAAATGGAGAGAGAGAGTCAAATGGAGAGAGTGAGAGTCAAATGGAGAGAGAGAGACCAATGAAGAGAGAGAGAGTCAAATGGAGAGAGATAGAGTCAAATGGAGAGAGAGAGATTGATAAATGGAGAGAGAGTGTCAAATGGAGAGAGATAGAGTCAAATGGAGAGAGAGAGAGTCAAATGGAGAGAGAGAGTCAAATGGAGAGAGTGAGAGTCAAATGGAGAGAGAGAATGTCAAATAAAGAGAGAGTCAAATGGAGAGAGAGATATTCAAATGGAGAGAGAGATAGAGTCAAATAGACAGAGTGAGAGTCAAATGGAGAGAGAGAGAGTCAAATGGAGAGAGAGAGAGAGTCAATTGGAGAGAGAGAGAGAATCAAATGGAGAGAGAGAGAGAGTCAAATAGAGAGAGAGAGAGAGTCAAATGGAGAGAGAGAGAGTCAAATGGAGGGAGAGAGAGTCAAATGGGGACAGAGAGAGAGTCAAATGGAGAGAGAGAGAGAGGGAGTCAAATGGAGAGAGAGAGAGAGTCAAATGGAGAGAGAGAGCGCGTCAAATGGAGGGAGAGAGAGTCAAATGGGGACAGAGAGAGAGTCAAATGGAGAGAGAGAGAGAGGGAGTCAAATGGAGAGAGAGAGAGAGTCAATGGAGAGAGAGAGAGTAAAATGGAGAGAGAGAGAGAGTCAAATAGAGAGAGAGACAAATAGAGAGAGAGGGAGACTCAAATAGAGAGAGAGAGAAAGTCAAATATAGAGAGAGAGAGTCAAATATAGAGAGAGAGAGTAAAATGGAGAGAAAGAGAGCCTAATGTAGAGAGAGAGAGTCAAATGGAGAGAGAGAGTCAAATGGAGAGAGAGAGTCAAATGGAGAGAGTGAGAGTCAAATGGAGAGAGAGAGACCAATGAAGAGAGAGAGAGTCAAATGGAGAGAGATAGAGTCAAATGGAGAGAGAGAGATTGATAAATGGAGAGAGAGTGTCAAATGGAGAGAGAGAGTGTCAAATGGACAGAGAGAATGTCAAATGGAGAGAGAGAGAGATTCAAATGGAGAGAGAGAGAGTCAAATGGAGTGAGAGAGAGTTTCATATGGAGAGAGAGAGAGTCAAATGGAGAGAGAGAGAGTCAATATGGAGAGAGAGAGTGAGGCAAATGGAGAGAGAGAGTCAAATGGAGAGAGTGAGAGTCAAATGGAGAGAGAGTCAAATGGAGAGAGAGAGATTCAAATGGAGAGAGATATTGAGTCAAATGGACAGATTGAGAGTCAAATGGAGAGAGAGAGAGTCAAATGGAGAGAGAGACCGTCAATTGGAGATAGAGAAAGAGTCAAATGGAGAGAGACAGAGTCAAATGGAGAGAGAGAGAGAGTCAAATGGAGAGAGAGAGAGAGTCAAATGGAGAGAGAGAGAGTCAAATGGAGGGAGAGAGAGTTAAATGGGGACAGAGAGAGAGTCAAATGGAGAGAGAGAGAGAGGGAGTCAAATGGAGAGAGAGAGAGAGTCAGATGGAGAGAGAGAGCGCGTCAAATGGAGAGAGAGAGAGAGAGTCAAATGGAGAGAGAGAGAGTAAAATGGAGAGAGAGAGAGAGTCAAATGGAGAGAGATAGAGAGTCAAATGAAGAGAGAGAGAGAGTGTCAAATGGAGAGAGAGAGTCAGTCAAATGGAGAGAGAGAGTCAATTGTAGAGAGCGAGAGTCAAATGGAGAGAGAGAGAGAGTCAAATGGAGAGAGATACAGTGTCACATGGTGAGAGAGAGTGAGTGAAAAGGAGAGAGAGAGTCAAATAGAGAGAGAGAGTCAAATATAGAGAGAGACAAATAGAGAGAAAAAGAGAGACAAATAGAGAGAGAAAGAGAGACAAATAGAGAGAGTGAGTCAAATAGAGAGAGAGAGAGACTCAAAAAGAGAGAGAGTCAAAAAGAGAGAGAGCGAGAGAGTCAAATAGAGAGCGAGTGAGAGTCAAATAGAAAGAGAGAGTCAAATAGAGAGAGAGAGAGTCAAATAAAGAGAGAGTCAAATAGAGAGAGAGTCAAATAGAGAGAGAGTGTCAAATAGAGAGTGAGAGTCAAATAGAGAGTGAGAGTCAAATAGAGAGAGATGCAAACAGAGAGAGAGTCAAATAGAGAGAGAGAGTCAAATAGAGAGAGAGTCAAATAGAGAGAGGGAGAGTCAAATAGAGAGAGAGAGACAGAGTCAAATAGAGAGAGAGAGACAGAGTCAAATAGAGAGAGAGAGAGTCAAATAGGGAGAGAGAGAGTCAGATAGAGAGAGAGAGAGTCAAATAGAGAGAGAGAGACAGAGTCAAATAGAGAGAGAGAGAGTCAGATAGAGAGAGAGAGAGTCAAATAGAGAGAGAGAGTCAAGAGTCAAATGGAGAGAGAGTCAAATAGAGAGAGAGAGAGAGAGAGTCAAACAGAGAGAGTGTCAAACAGAGAGAGAGCGTCAAATAGAGAGAGAGAGTCAAGAGTCAAATGGAGTGAGAGTCAAATAGAGAGAGAGAGAGAGAGAGTCAAACAGAGAGAGATGCAAACAGAGAGAGAGTCAAATAGAGAGAGACAGTCAAATAGAGAGAGAGTCAAATAGAGAGAGGGAGAGTCAAATAGAGAGAGAGAGACAGAGTCAAATAGAGAGAGAGAGTGAGAGTCAAATAGAGAGAAAGAGAGAGAGTCAAATAGAGAGAGAGAGAGGGAGATAGAGAGAGAGAGAGAGTCAAATACAGAGAGAGAGTGAGTCAAATGGAGGGAGAGAGAGTGTCAAATGGAGAAAAAGATAGTGTCAAATGGAGAGAGAGAGAGAGTCAAATGGAGAGAGAGAGAGTCAAATGGAGAGAGAGGGAGTCAAATAGAGAGAGAGAGAGAGAGTCAAATGGAGAGAGAGAGAGAGAGAGTCAACTGGAGAGAGAGAGAGAGTCAAACACAGAGAGATGAGAACTGAGAGAGAGAGTCAAATAGAGAGAGAGAGTCAAATATAGAGAGAGAGTCAAATAGAGAGAGAGAGTCAAACAGAGATAGATGCAAACAGAGAGAGAGAGAGAGTCAAATACAGAGAGAGAGTCAAATAGAGAGAGAGAGTCAAATAGAGGGAGAGACAAATAGAGAGAGAGAGAGAGACTCAAATTGAGAGAGAGAGAAAGTCAAATATAGAGAGAGAGAGTCAAATAGAGAGAGAGAGAGTAAAATGGAGAGAAAGAGAGTCAAATGGAGAGAGAGAGAGTCAAATGGAGAGAGAGAGTCAAATGGAGAGAGAGAGTCAAATGGAGAGAGTGAGAGTCAAATGGAGAGAGAGAGACAAATGGAGAGAGAGAGATTGATAAATGGAGAGAGAGTGTCAAATGGAGAGAGAGAGTGTCAAATGGAGAGAGAGAGTGTCAAATGGAGAGAGAGAGAGATTCAAATGGAGAGAGAGAGAGAGTCAAATGGAGTGAGAGAGAGTTTCAAATGGAGAGAGAGAGAGTCAAATGGAGAGAGAGAGAGTCAAATGGAGAGAGAGAGTCAAATGGAGAGAGTGAGAGTCAAATGGAGAGAGAGAATGTCAAATAAAGAGAGAGTCAAATGGACAGAGTGAGAGTCAAATGGAGAGAGAGAGAGTCAAATGGAGAGAGAGAGATTGACAAATGGAGAGAGAGAGTCGAATGGAGAGAGAGTGTGTCAAATGGAGAGAGAGAGAGTCAAATGGAGAGAGAGAGATTCAAATGGAGAGAGAGAGAGAGTCAAATCGAGTGATAGAGAGTCAAATGGAGAGAGAGAGACTCAATATGGAGAGAGAGAGAGTCAAATGGAGAGAGAGACTCAAATGGAGAGAGTGAGAGTCAAATGGAGAGAGAGAGAGACTGGGCAGAGAGAGAGAGAGACAGGGTAGGAGAGAGAAAGAGAGAGACTGGGCTGAGAGAGAGAGAGAGAGAGAGGAGAGCGACTCGGCTGAGAGAGAGAGAGATAGAGTGAGAGACTGGGTAGAGAGAGAGAGAGACTGCGATAGGGGGAGTAAGACAGAGACTGGGCAGAGAGTAAGAAAGGGAGAGACTGTGATAAAGAGAGAGCGGGAGAGACTGGCATTGATAGATAGAGGGAGAGACTCGGATAGATAGATAGATAGAGAGAGACAGGGACAGAGAGAGGGTGAGACTGGGATAGAATGAAACTGGGATAGAGAGAGAGAGAGTCTGGGAGAGACTGAGTCAAATGGAGAGAGAGAGAGGGTCAAATGGAGAGAGAGAGAGCGTCAAATGGAGAGAGAGAGAGAGAGTCAAATGGAGAGAGAGAGAGTAAAATGGAGAGAGAGAGAGAGTCAAATGGAGAGAGAAAGAGAGTCAAATGAAGAGAGAGAGAGAGTGTCAAATGGAGAGAGACAGTCAAATGGAGAGAGAGAGTCAATTGTAGAGAGAGAGAGTCAAATGGAGAGAGAGAGAGAGTCAAATGGAGAGATATACAGTGTGACATGGTGAGAGAGAGTGAGTGAAAAGGAGAGAGAGAGAGTCCAATACAGAGAGAGACAAATAGAGATTGAAAGAGAGACAAAGAGAGAGAGAAAGAGAGACAAATGGAGAGAGAGGGAGTCAAATGGAGAGAGAGAGACAAATAGAGAGAGAGACAAATAGAGAGAAAAAGAGAGACAAATAGAGAGAGAAAGAGAGACAAATAGAGAGAGTGAGTCAAATAGAGAGAGAGAGAGAGTCAGAAAGAGAGAGAGTCAAATAGAGAGAGAGCGAGAGAGTCAAATAGAGGGTGAGACAAATAGAGAGAGAGAGAGACTCAAATAGAGAGAGAGAGAAAGTCAAATATAGAGAGAGAGAGTCAAATAGAGAGAGAGAGAGTAAAATGGAGAGAAAGAGAGTCAAATGGAGAGAGAGAGAGTCAAATTGAGAGAGAGAGTCAAAAGGAGAGAGTGAGAGTCAAATGGAGAGAGAGAGATTGATAAATGGAGAGAGTGTGTCAAATGGAGAGAGAGAGTGTCAAATGGAGAGAGAGAGAGTCAAATGGAGAGGGAGAGATTCAAATGGAGAGAGAAAGAGAGTCAAATGGAGAGAGTGAGTGTCAAATGGAGAGAGAGAGTGTCAAATGGAGAGAGAGAGAGTCAAATGGAGAGAGAGAGATTCAAATGGAGAGAGAGAGAGTCAAATGGAAAGAGAGAGAGAGTCAATTGGAGAGAGAGAGAGAGTTAAATGGAGAGAGACAGTCAAATGGAGAGTGAGAGAGAGTCAATTGGAGAGAGAGAGAGAGTCAAATGGAGAGAGAGAGAGAGTCAAATGGAGAGACAGAGAGAGAGAGTCAAATGGAGAGAGAGAGAGAGTCAAATGGAGAGAGAGGGAGTCAAATGGAGAGAGAGAGGTAGTCAAATGGAGAGAGAGAGAGAGTCAAATGCAGAGAGAGAGAGAGAGTCAAATGGAAAGAGAGAGAGAGTCAAATGAAGAGAGAGAGAGTCAAATGGAGAGAGAGAGAGAGTCAAATGGAGACAGAGAGAGAGTCAAATGGAGACAGAGAGAGAGTCAAATGGAGAGAGAGAGTCAAATGGAGAGAGAGATTCAAATGGCGACAGAGAGAGAGTCAAATGGAGAGAGAGAGAGTCAATTGGAGAGAGAGAGAGTTAAATGGAGTGAGACAGAGAGTTAATGGAGAGAGAGAGAGTCAAATGGCGAGAGAGAGAGAGTCAAATGGAGAGAGAGAGAGAGTCAAATGGATAGAGAGAGAGAGTCAAACGGAGAGAGAGAGAGAGTCAAATGGAAAGAGAGAGAGAGAGTCAAATGGAGAGATAGAGAGAGTCAAATGGAGAGAGAGAGAGAGAGTCAAATGGAGAGAGAGAGTCAAATAGAGAGAGAGAGTCAAATAGAGAGAGAGAGTCAAATATAGAGAGAGAGTCAAATAGAGAGAGAGAGTCAAACAGAGATAGATGCAAACAGAGAGAGAGAGAAAGTCAAATACAGAGAGAGAGTCAAATAGAGAGAGAGAGTCAAATAGAGAGAGAGACAAATAGAGAGAGAGAGAGACTCAAATAGAGAGAGAGAGAAAGTCAAATATAGAGAGAGTCAAATATAGAGAGAGAGAGTAAAATGGAGAGAAAGAGAGCCTAATGTAGAGAGAGAGAGTCAAATGGAGAGAGAGAGTCAAATGGAGAGAGAGAGTCAAATGGAGAGAGTTAGAGTCAAATGGAGAGAGAGAGACCAATGAAGAGAGAGAGAGTCAAATGGAGAGAGATAGAGTCAAATGGAGAGAGAGAGATTGATAAATGGAGAGAGAGTGTCAAATGGAGAGAGAGTGTGTCAAATGGACAGAGAGAATGTCAAATGGAGAGAGAGAGAGATTCAAATGGAGAGAGAGAGAGAGTCAAATGGAGTGAGAGAGAGTTTCATATGGAGAGAGAGAGAGTCAAATGGAGAGAGAGAGAGTCAATATGGAGAGAGAGAGTGAGTCAAATGGAGAGAGAGAGTCAAATGGAGAGAGTGAGAGTCAAATGGAGAGAGAGAGTGTCAAATGGAGAGAGAGTCAAATGGAGAGAGAGAGATTCAAATGGAGAGAGATATTGAGTCAAATGGACAGATTGAGAGTCAAATGGAGAGAGAGAGAGTCAAATGGAGAGAGAGACCGTCAATTGGAGATAGAGAAAGAGTCAAATGGAGAGAGACAGAGTCAATTGGAGAGAGAGAGAGAGTCAAATGGAGAGAGAGAGAGAGTCAAATGGAGAGAGAGAGAGTCAAATGGAGGGAGAGAGAGTCAAATGGGGACAGAGAGAGAGTCAAATGGAGAGAGAGAGAGGGAGTCAAATGGAGAGAGAGAGAGAGTCAGATGGAGAGAGAGAGAGCGTCAAATGGAGAGAGAGAGAGAGAGTCAAATGGAGAGAGAGAGAGTAAAATGGAGAGAGAGAGAGAGTCAAATGGAGAGAGATAGAGAGTCAAATGAAGAGAGAGAGAGAGTGTCAAATGGAGAGAGAGAGTCAGTCAAATCGAGAGAGAGAGTCAATTGTAGAGAGCGAGAGTCAAATGGAGAGAGAGAGTCAAATGGAGAGATATACAGTGTCACATGGTGAGAGAGAGTGAGTGAAAAGGAGAGAGAGAGTCAAATAGAGAGAGAGAGTCAAATATAGAGAGAAACAAATAGAGAGAAAAAGAGAGACAAATAGAGAGAGAAAGAGAGACAAATAGAGAGAGTGAGTCAAATAGAGAGAGAGAGAGACTCAAAAAGAGAGAGAGTCAAAAAGAGAGAGAGCGAGAGAGTCAAATAGAGAGCGAGTGAGAGTCAAATAGAAAGAGAGAGTCAAATAGAGAGAGAGAGAGTCAAATAAAGAGAGAGTCAAATAGAGAGAGAGTCAAATAGAGAGAGAGTGTCAAATAGAGAGTGAGAGTCAAATAGAGAGTGAGAGTCAAATAGAGAGAGATGCAAACAGAGAGAGAGTCAAATAGAGAGAGAGAGTCAAATAGAGAGAGAGTCAAATAGAGAGAGGGAGAGTCAAATAGAGAGAGAGAGACAGAGTCAAATAAAGAGAGAGAGACAGAGCCAAATAGAGAGAGAGAGAGTCAAATAGGGAGAGAGAGAGTCAGATAGAGAGAGAGAGAGTCAAATAGAGAGAGAGAGTCAAGAGTCAAATGGAGAGAGAGTCAAATAGAGAGAGAGAGAGAGAGAGTCAAACAGAGAGAGTGTCAAACAGAGAGAGAGAGTCAAATAGAGAGAGAGAGTCAAGAGTCAAATGGAGAGAGAGTCAAATAGAGAGAGAGAGAGAGAGAGTCAAACAGAGAGAGATGCAAACAGAGAGAGAGTCAAATAGAGAGAGACAGTCAAATAGAGAGAGAGTCAAATAGAGAGAGGGAGAGTCAAATAGAGAGAGAGAGACAGAGTCAAATAGAGAGAGAGAGTGAGAGTCAAATAGAGAGAAAGAGAGAGAGTCAAATAGAGAGAGAGAGAGGGAGATAGAGAGAGAGAGAGAGTCAAATACAGAGAGAGAGTGAGTCAAATGGAGGGAGAGAGAGTGTCAAATGGAGAAAAAGATAGTGTCAAATGGAGAGAGAGAGAGAGTCAAATGGAGAGAGAGAGAGTCAAATGGAGAGAGAGGGAGTCAAATAGAGAGAGAGAGAGAGAGTCAAATGGAGAGAGAGAGAGAGAGAGAGTCAACTGGAGAGAGAGAGAGAGTCAAATGGAGAGAGAGGGAGTCAAATAGAGAGAGAGAGAGAGAGTCAAATGGAGAGAGAGAGAGAGAGAGAGTCAACTGGAGAGAGAGAGAGAGTCAAATAGAGAGAGAGAGAGTAAAATGGAGAGAAAGAGAGTCAAATGGAGAGAGAGAGAGTCAAATTGAGAGAGAGAGTCAAAAGGAGAGAGTGAGAGTCAAATGGAGAGAGAGAGATTGATAAATGGAGAGAGTGTGTCAAATGGAGAGAGAGAGTGTCAAATGGAGAGAGAGAGAGTCAAATGGAGAGGGAGAGATTCAAATGGAGAGAGAAAGAGAGTCAAATGGAGAGAGTGAGTGTCAAATGGAGAGAGAGAGTGTCAAATGGAGAGAGAGAGAGTCAAATGGAGAGAGAGAGATTCAAATGGAGAGAGAGAGAGTCAAATGGAAAGAGAGAGAGAGTCAATTGGAGAGAGAGAGAGAGTTAAATGGAGAGAGACAGTCAAATGGAGAGTGAGAGAGAGTCAATTGGAGAGAGAGAGAGAGTCAAATGGAGAGAGAGAGAGAGTCAAATGGAGAGACAGAGAGAGAGAGTCAAATGGAGAGAGAGAGAGAGTCAAATGGAGAGAGAGGGAGTCAAATGGAGAGAGAGAGGTAGTCAAATGGAGAGAGAGAGAGAGTCAAATGCAGAGAGAGAGAGAGAGTCAAATGGAAAGAGAGAGAGAGTCAAATGAAGAGAGAGAGAGTCAAATGGAGAGAGAGAGAGAGTCAAATGGAGACAGAGAGAGAGTCAAATGGAGACAGAGAGAGAGTCAAATGGAGAGAGAGAGTCAAATGGAGAGAGAGATTCAAATGGCGACAGAGAGAGAGTCAAATGGAGAGAGAGAGAGTCAATTGGAGAGAGAGAGAGTTAAATGGAGTGAGACAGAGAGTTAATGGAGAGAGAGAGAGTCAAATGGCGAGAGAGAGAGAGTCAAATGGAGAGAGAGAGAGAGTCAAATGGATAGAGAGAGAGAGTCAAACGGAGAGAGAGAGAGAGTCAAATGGAAAGAGAGAGAGAGAGTCAAATGGAGAGATAGAGAGAGTCAAATGGAGAGAGAGAGAGAGAGTCAAATGGAGAGAGAGAGTCAAATAGAGAGAGAGAGTCAAATAGAGAGAGAGAGTCAAATATAGAGAGAGAGTCAAATAGAGAGAGAGAGTCAAACAGAGATAGATGCAAACAGAGAGAGAGAGAAAGTCAAATACAGAGAGAGAGTCAAATAGAGAGAGAGAGTCAAATAGAGAGAGAGACAAATAGAGAGAGAGAGAGACTCAAATAGAGAGAGAGAGAAAGTCAAATATAGAGAGAGTCAAATATAGAGAGAGAGAGTAAAATGGAGAGAAAGAGAGCCTAATGTAGAGAGAGAGAGTCAAATGGAGAGAGAGAGTCAAATGGAGAGAGAGAGTCAAATGGAGAGAGTTAGAGTCAAATGGAGAGAGAGAGACCAATGAAGAGAGAGAGAGTCAAATGGAGAGAGATAGAGTCAAATGGAGAGAGAGAGATTGATAAATGGAGAGAGAGTGTCAAATGGAGAGAGAGTGTGTCAAATGGACAGAGAGAATGTCAAATGGAGAGAGAGAGAGATTCAAATGGAGAGAGAGAGAGAGTCAAATGGAGTGAGAGAGAGTTTCATATGGAGAGAGAGAGAGTCAAATGGAGAGAGAGAGAGTCAATATGGAGAGAGAGAGTGAGTCAAATGGAGAGAGAGAGTCAAATGGAGAGAGTGAGAGTCAAATGGAGAGAGAGAGTGTCAAATGGAGAGAGAGTCAAATGGAGAGAGAGAGATTCAAATGGAGAGAGATATTGAGTCAAATGGACAGATTGAGAGTCAAATGGAGAGAGAGAGAGTCAAATGGAGAGAGAGACCGTCAATTGGAGATAGAGAAAGAGTCAAATGGAGAGAGACAGAGTCAATTGGAGAGAGAGAGAGAGTCAAATGGAGAGAGAGAGAGAGTCAAATGGAGAGAGAGAGAGTCAAATGGAGGGAGAGAGAGTCAAATGGGGACAGAGAGAGAGTCAAATGGAGAGAGAGAGAGGGAGTCAAATGGAGAGAGAGAGAGAGTCAGATGGAGAGAGAGAGAGCGTCAAATGGAGAGAGAGAGAGAGAGTCAAATGGAGAGAGAGAGAGTAAAATGGAGAGAGAGAGAGAGTCAAATGGAGAGAGATAGAGAGTCAAATGAAGAGAGAGAGAGAGTGTCAAATGGAGAGAGAGAGTCAGTCAAATCGAGAGAGAGAGTCAATTGTAGAGAGCGAGAGTCAAATGGAGAGAGAGAGTCAAATGGAGAGATATACAGTGTCACATGGTGAGAGAGAGTGAGTGAAAAGGAGAGAGAGAGTCAAATAGAGAGAGAGAGTCAAATATAGAGAGAAACAAATAGAGAGAAAAAGAGAGACAAATAGAGAGAGAAAGAGAGACAAATAGAGAGAGTGAGTCAAATAGAGAGAGAGAGAGACTCAAAAAGAGAGAGAGTCAAAAAGAGAGAGAGCGAGAGAGTCAAATAGAGAGCGAGTGAGAGTCAAATAGAAAGAGAGAGTCAAATAGAGAGAGAGAGAGTCAAATAAAGAGAGAGTCAAATAGAGAGAGAGTCAAATAGAGAGAGAGTGTCAAATAGAGAGTGAGAGTCAAATAGAGAGTGAGAGTCAAATAGAGAGAGATGCAAACAGAGAGAGAGTCAAATAGAGAGAGAGAGTCAAATAGAGAGAGAGTCAAATAGAGAGAGGGAGAGTCAAATAGAGAGAGAGAGACAGAGTCAAATAAAGAGAGAGAGACAGAGCCAAATAGAGAGAGAGAGAGTCAAATAGGGAGAGAGAGAGTCAGATAGAGAGAGAGAGAGTCAAATAGAGAGAGAGAGTCAAGAGTCAAATGGAGAGAGAGTCAAATAGAGAGAGAGAGAGAGAGAGTCAAACAGAGAGAGTGTCAAACAGAGAGAGAGAGTCAAATAGAGAGAGAGAGTCAAGAGTCAAATGGAGAGAGAGTCAAATAGAGAGAGAGAGAGAGAGAGTCAAACAGAGAGAGATGCAAACAGAGAGAGAGTCAAATAGAGAGAGACAGTCAAATAGAGAGAGAGTCAAATAGAGAGAGGGAGAGTCAAATAGAGAGAGAGAGACAGAGTCAAATAGAGAGAGAGAGTGAGAGTCAAATAGAGAGAAAGAGAGAGAGTCAAATAGAGAGAGAGAGAGGGAGATAGAGAGAGAGAGAGAGTCAAATACAGAGAGAGAGTGAGTCAAATGGAGGGAGAGAGAGTGTCAAATGGAGAAAAAGATAGTGTCAAATGGAGAGAGAGAGAGAGTCAAATGGAGAGAGAGAGAGTCAAATGGAGAGAGAGGGAGTCAAATAGAGAGAGAGAGAGAGAGTCAAATGGAGAGAGAGAGAGAGAGAGAGTCAACTGGAGAGAGAGAGAGAGTCAAACACAGAGAGATGAGAACTGAGAGAGAGAGTCAAATAGAGAGAGAGAGTCAAATATAGAGAGAGAGTCAAATAGAGAGAGAGAGTCAAACAGAGATAGATGCAAACAGAGAGAGAGAGAGAGTCAAATACAGAGAGAGAGTCAAATAGAGAGAGAGAGTCAAATAGAGAGAGAGACAAATAGAGAGAGAGAGAGAGACTCAAATTGAGAGAGAGAGAAAGTCAAATATAGAGAGAGAGAGTCAAATAGAGAGAGAGAGAGTAAAATGGAGAGAAAGAGAGTCAAATGGAGAGAGAGAGAGTCAAATGGAGAGAGAGAGTCAAATGGAGAGAGAGAGTCAAATGGAGAGAGTGAGAGTCAAATGGAGAGAGAGAGACAAATGAAGAGAGATAGAGTAAAATGGAGAGAGATAGAGTCAAATGGAGAGAGAGAGATTGATAAATGGAGAGAGAGTGTCAAATGGAGAGAGAGAGTGTCAAATGGAGAGAGAGAGAGTGAAATGGAGAGAGAGAGAGATTCAAATGGAGAGAGAGAGAGAGTCAAATGGAGTGAGAGAGAGTTTCAAATGGAGAGAGAGAGAGTCAAATGGAGAGAGAGAGTCAAATGGAGAGAGAGAGTCAAATGGAGAGAGTGAGAGTCAAATGGAGAGAGAGAATGTCAAATAAAGAGAGAGTCAAATGGAGAGAGAGATATTCAAATGGAGAGAGAGAGAGAGTCAAAGTGACAGAGTGAGAGTCAAATGGAGAGAGAGAGAGTCAAATGGAGAGAGAGAGAGAGACAATTGGAGAGAGAGAGAGAATCAAATGGAGAGAGAGAGAGAGTCAAATAGAGAGAGAGAGAGAGTCAAATGGAGAGAGAGAGAGTCAAATGGAGGGAGAGAGAGTCAAATGGGGACAGAGAGAGAGTCAAATGGAGAGAGAGAGAGAGGGAGTCAAATGGAGAGAGAGAGAGAGTCAAATGGAGAGAGAGAGCGCGTCAAATGGAAAGAGAGAGAGAGAGTCAATGGAGAGAGAGAGAGTAAAATGGAGAGAGAGAGAGAGTCAAATGGAGAGAGAAAGAGAGTCAAATGAAGAGAGAGAGAGAGTGTCAAATGGAGAGAGAGAGTCAGTCAAATGGAGAGAGAGAGTCAATTGTAGAGAGAAAGAGTCAAATGGAGAGAGAGAGAGAGTCAAATGGAGAGAGATGCAGTGTCACATGGTGAGAGAGATTGAGTTAAAAGGAGAGAGAGAGAGTCCAATACAGAGAGAGACAAATAGAGATTGAAAGAGAGACAAAGAGAGAGAGACAGAGAGACAAATGGAGAGAAAGAGTCAAATAAAGAGAGAGAGTCAAATATAGAGAGAGAGTCAAATAGAGAGAGAGTCAAATAGAGAGAGGGAGAGTCAAATAGAGAGAGAGAGACAGAGTCAAATAGAGAGAGAGAGACAGAGTCAAATAGAGAGAGAGAGAGAGAGTCAAATAGAGAGAGAGAGAGTCAGATAGAGAGAGAGAGAGTCAAATAGAGAGAGAGAGTCAAGAGTCAAATGGAGAGAGAGTCAAATAGAGAGAGAGAGAGAGAGAGAGTCAAACAGAGAGAGTGTCAAACAGAGAGAGAGAGTCAAATAGAGAGAGAGAGTCAAGAGTCAAATGGAGAGAGAGTCAAATAGAGAGAGAGAGAGAGAGAGTCAAACAGAGAGAGATGCAAACAGAGAGAGAGTCAAATAGAGAGAGACAGTCAAATAGAGAGAGAGTCAAATAGAGAGAGGGAGAGTCAAATAGAGAGAGAGAGACAGAGTCAAATAGAGAGAGAGAGACAGAGTCAAATAGAGAGAAAGAGAGAGAGTCAAATAGAGAGAGAGAGAGGGAGATAGAGAGAGAGAGAGAGTCAAATACAGAGAGAGAGTGAGTCAAATGGAGGGAGAGAGAGTCAAATGGAGAGAGAGGGAGTCAAATAGAGAGAGAGATAGAGAGTCAAATGGAGAGAGAGAGAGAGAGTCAACTGGAGAGAGAGAGAGAGTCAAACACAGAGAGATGAAAACTGAGAGAGAGTCAAATAGAGAGAGAGAGTCAAATATAGAGAGAGAGTCAAATAGAGAGAGAGAGTCAAACAGAGATAGATGCAAACAGAGAGAGAGAGAGAGTCAAATACAGAGAGAGAGTCAAATAGAGAGAGAGAGTCAAATAGAGAGAGAGTCAAATAGAGAGAGAGAGAGTAAAATGGAGAGAAAGAGAGTCAAATGGAGAGAGAGAGAGTCAAATGGAGAGAGAGAGTCAAATGGAGAGAGAGAGTAAAATGGAGAGAGTGAGAGTCAAATGGAGAGAGAGAGACAAATGAAGAGAGATAGAGTAAAATGGAGAGAGATAGAGTCAAATGGAGAGAGAGAGATTGATAAATGGAGAGAGAGTGTCAAATGGAGAGAGAGAGTGTCAAATGGAGAGAGAGAGAGTCAAATGGAGAGAGAGAGAGATTCAAATGGAGAGAGAGAGAGAGTCAAATGGAGTGAGAGAGAGTTTCAAATGGAGAGAGAGAGAGTCAAATGGAGAGAGAGAGAGTCAATATGGAGAGAGAGAGAGTCAAATGGAGAGAGAGAGTCAAATGGAGAGAGTGAGAGTCAAATGGAGAGAGAGAATGTCAAATAAAGAGAGAGTCAAATGGAGAGAGAGATATTCAAATGGAGAGAGAGAGAGAGTCAAATAGACAGAGTGAGAGTCAAATGGAGAGAGAGAGAGTCAAATGGAGAGAGAGAGAGAGTCAATTGGAGAGAGAGAGAGAATCAAATGGAGAGAGAGAGAGAGTCAAATAGAGAGAGAGAGAGAGTCAAATGGAGAGAGAGAGAGTCAAATGGAGGGAGAGAGAGTCAAATGGGGACAGAGAGAGAGTCAAATGGAGAGAGAGAGAGAGGGAGTCAAATGGAGAGAGAGAGAGAGTCAAATGGAGAGAGAGAGCGCGTCAAATGGAGGGAGAGAGAGTCAAATGGGGACAGAGAGAGAGTCAAATGGAGAGAGAGAGAGAGGGAGTCAAATGGAGAGAGAGAGAGAGTCAAATGGAGAGAGAGAGCGCGTCAAATGGAAAGAGAGAGAGAGAGTCAATGGAGAGAGAGAGAGTAAAATGGAGAGAGAGAGAGAGTCAAATGGAGAGAGAAAGAGAGTCAAATGAAGAGAGAGAGAGAGTGTCAAATGGAGAGAGAGAGTCAGTCAAATGGAGAGAGAGAGTCAATTGTAGAGAGAAAGAGTCAAATGGAGAGAGAGAGAGAGTCAAATGGAGAGAGATGCAGTGTCACATGGTGAGAGAGATTGAGTGAAAAGGAGAGAGAGAGAGTCCAATACAGAGAGAGAAAAATAGAGATTGAAAGAGAGACAAAGAGAGAGAGAAAGAGAGACAAATGGAGAGAGAGAGTCAAATAGAGAGAGAGAGTCAAATATAGAGAGAGACAAATAGAGAGAAAAAGAGAGACAAATAGAAAGAGAAAGAGAGACAAATAGAGAGAGTGAGTCAAATAGAGAGAGAGAGAGGGTCAAAAAGAGAGAGAGTCAAATAGAGAGAGTGCGAGAGAGTCAAATAGAGAGCGAGATAGAGTCAAATAGAAAGAGAGAGTCAAATAGAGAGAGAGAGTCAAATAAAGAGAGAGAGAGTCAAATAGAGAGAGAGTCAAATAGAGAGAGAGAGTCATATAGAGAGTGAGAGTCAAAAAGAGAGTGAGAGTCAAATAGAGAGAGAGAGTCAAATAGAGAGAGAGAGTCAAGAGTCAAATGGAGAGAGATTCAAATAGAGAGAGAGAGAGAAAGAGTCAAACAGAGAGAGATGCAAACAGAGAGAGTCAAATAGAGAGAGAGAGTCAAATAGAGAGAGAGAGAGAGTCAAATAGAGAGAGAGAGATAGAGTCAAATAGAGAGAGAGAGAGAGAGTCAAATGGCAAGAGAGAGTCAAATGGAGAGAGTGAGAGTCAAATGGAGAGAGAGAGAGTCAAATGGAGAGAGAGAGAGAGTCAAATAGAGAGAGAGAGTCAAATAGAGAGAGAGAGAGTCAAATAGAGAGAGAGAGAGAGAGTCAAATAGAGAGAGAGATAGAGTCAAATATAGAGAGAGAGAGTCAAAAAGAGAGAGAGAGTCAAATAGAGAGAGAGTGAGATAGAGTCAAATAGAGAGAGAGAGAGACTCAAATAGAGAGAGCGAGTCAAATAGATAGAGAGAGAGTCAAATAGAGAGAGAGAGAGAGTCAAATAGAGAGAGAGATAGAGTCAAATATAGAGAGAGAGAGTCAAAAAGAGAGAGAGAGTCAAATAGAAAGAGAGAGTCAAATAGAGAGAGAGAGAGTCAAATAAAGAGAGAGAGAGTCAAATAGAGAGAGAGAGAGTCAAATAGAGAGAGAGTGTCAAATAGAGAGTGAGAGTCAAATAGAGAGTGAGAGTCAAATAGAGAGAGAGAGTCAAATAGAGAGAGAGAGTCAAGAGTCAAATGGAGAGAGAGTCATATAGAGAGAGAGAGTCAAGAGTCAAATGGAGAGAGAGTGAAATTGAGAGAGAGAGAGAGAAAGTCAAACAGAGAGAGATGCAAACAGAGAGAGAGTCAAATAGAGAGAGAGAGTCAAATAGAGAGAGAGAGAATCAAATAGAGAGAGGGAGAGTCAAATAGAGAGAGAGAGACAGAGTCAAATAGAGAGAGAGAGAGAGAGTCAAATGGAGAGAGAGAGAGAGTCAACTGGAGAGAGAGAGAGAGTCAACTGGAGAGAGAGAGAGAGTCAAACAGAGAGAGATGAAAACTGAGAGAGAGAGTCAAATAGAGAGAGAGAGTCAAATATAGAGAGAGAGTCAAATAGAGAGAATGAGTCAAACAGAGATAGATGCAAACAGAGAGAGAGAGAGAGAGTCAAATACAGAGAGAGTCAAATAGAGAGAGAGAGTCAAATAGAGAGAGAGAGAAAGTGAAATATAGAGAGAGAGAGCCAAATAGAGAGAGAGAGAGTAAAATGGAGAGAAAGAGAGTCAAATGGAGAGAGACAGAGTCAAATGGAGAGAGAGAGTCAAATGGAGAGAGAGAGTCAAATGGAGAGAGTGAGAGTCAAATGGAGAGAGAGAGACAAATGAAGAGAGAGAGAGTCAAATGGAGAGAGAGAGATTGATAAATGGAGAGAGAGTGTCAAATGGAGAGAGAGAGTGTCAAATGGAGAGAGAGAGAGTCAAATGGAGAGAGAGAGAGATTCAAATGGAGAGAGAGAGAGAGTCAAATGGAGTGAGAGAGAGTTTCAAATGGAGAGAGAGAGAGTTAAATGGAGAGAGAGAGAGAGTCAAATGGAGAGAGAGAGAGAGTCAAATGGAGAGGGAGAGAGAGTCAAATGGAGAGAGAGAGAGTGTCAATTGGAGAGAGAGAGAGAGTCAATTGGAGAGAGAGAGTCAAATGGAGAGAGAGAGAGAGAGTAAAATGGAGAGAGAGAGAGAGTCAAACGGAGAGAGAGAAAGAGTCAAATGGAGCGAGAAAGTCAAATGGAGACAGAGAGAGTCAAATGGATAGAGAGAGAGAATCAAATGGAGAGGGAGAGAGAGTCAAATGGAGAGAGAGAGAGAGAGTCAAATGGAGAGAGAGAGAGAGAGTCAAATGGAGAGAGAGAGAGAGAGAGTCAAATGGAGAGAGAGAAAGAGTCAAGTGGAGAGAGAGAGTCAAATGGAGACAGAGAGAGAGAGGGAGTCAAATGGAGAGAGAGAGAGTCAAATGGAGAGAGAGAGAGAGAGAGAGTCAAATGGAGAGAGAAAGAGAGAGTCAAATGGAGAGAGAGAGATTTAAATGGAGAGAGAGAGAGAGAGTCAAATGGAGAGAGAGAGAGAGAGTCAATTTGAGAGAGAGAGAGAGAGAGTCAAATGGAGAGAGAGAGAGAGAGAGAGTCAAATGGAGAGAGGGAGAGTCAAATGGAGAGAGAGAGAGAGTCAAATGGAGAGAGAGAGAGTGAAATGGAGAGAGAGAGAGAGTCAAATAGAGAGAGAGAGTCAAACAGAGAGATGCAAACAGAAAGAGAGAGAGTCAAATAGATAGATAGAGAGAGAGTGAGTCAAATAGAGAGAGAGAGAGATTTAACCAGAGAGAGCGAGAGAGAGAGTCAAACAGAGAGAGAGAGAGAGTCAAACAGAGAGAGAGTGAGTCAAATAGAGAGAGAAAGAGTCAAATATAGAGAATGACAAATAGAAAGAGAGACAGAGAGACAAATAGTGATAGAGAGAGAGTCAAATAGAGAGAGAGAGTCAAATAGAGAGAGAGTGAGTCAAATAGAGAGAGAGAGAGTCAACCAGAGAGAGAGAGAGAGAGTCAAACAGAGAGAGAGTCAAACAGAGAGAGAGGGAGTCAAATAGAGAGAGAGAGTCAAATATAGAGAATGACAAACAGAGAGAGACACAGAGAGACAAACAGTGAGAGAGAGTCAAATAGAGAGAGAGAGAGAGTCAAATAGAGAGAGAGAGACAAATAGAGAGAGAAATAGAGACAAATAGAGAGAGAGAATCAAATAGAGAGAGAGAGTCAAATAGAGAGAGAGAGTCAAGAGTCAAATGGAGAGAGAGTCAAATAGAGAGAGAGAGATAGAGAGACAGTCAAACAGAGAGAGATGAAAACAGAGTGAGAGAGAGTCAAATAGAGAGAGAGAGAGTCAAATGGAGCGAGAGAGGGACAAATGGAGAGACAGAGAGAGTCAAACGGAGAGGGAGAGAGTCAAATGGATAGAGAGAGAGAGTCAAATGGAGAGAGAGAGAGAGTCACATGGAGAGAGAGAGAGAGAGAGAGTCAAATGGAGACAGAGGGAGAGAGAGTCAAATAGAGAGTGAGAGAGAGAGAGTCAAATGGAGAGAGAAAGAGAGAGAGTCAAATGGAGAGAGACAGAGAGTCAAATGGAGAGAGAGAGAGAGTCAAATGGAGAGAGAGAGAGAGAGAGTCAAATCGAGAGAGAGATAGAGTCAAATGGAGAGAGAGAGAGAGAGTCAAATGGAGAGTGAGAGATAGAGAGTCAAATGGAGAGAGAGAGAGAGAGAGTCAAATGGAGAGAGAGAGAGAGAGTTAAATGGAGAGAGAGAGAGAGAGTCAAATATAGAGAGAGAGAGAGAGAGAGAGTCAATTGGAGAGAGAGAGAAAGAGAGAGAGAGTAAAATGGAGAGAGAGAGACAGAGTCAAATGGAGAGAGAGAGTCAAATAGAGAGAGAGAGAGAGAGTCAAATAGAGAGATGCAAACAGAGAGAGAGAGAGTCAAATAGAGAGAGAGAGAGAGCGAGTCAAATAGAGAGAGAGAGAGTCAAATAGAGACAGAGGGAGTCAAATAGAGAGAGAGAGAATCAAACAGAGAGAGAGAGAGAGAGAGAGAGAGTCAAACAGAGAGAGAGAGTCAAACAGAGTGAGAGAGTCAAATAGAGAGAGAGAGAGTCAAATATAGAGAATGACAAATAGAGAGAGAGACAGAGAGACAAATAGTGAGAGAGAGTCAAATAGAGAGAGAGAGAGACAGAGTCAAATAGAGAGAGAGACAAATAGAGAGAGAAATAGAGACAAATGGAGAGAGAGAGTCAAATGGAGAGAGAGAGAGAGAGAGTCAGAGAGAGAGAGAGAGAGAGAGGCAAATAGAGAGAGAGAGTGAAATAGAGAGAGAGGGAGTGAAATAGAGAGAGCGAGTCAAATAGAGAGAGAGTCAAATAGAGAGAGGGAGTCAAATAGAGAGAGAGACAGAGAGACAGTAAAACAGAGAGAGATGAAAACAGAGAGAGAGAGAGAGTCAAATAGGGAGAGAGAGTCAAATAGAGAGAGAGAGTCAAATAGAGAGAGAGAGTCAAACAGAGATAGATAGAAAGAGAGAGACAGAGTCAAATAGAGAGAGAGTCAAATAGAGAGAGAGAGAGTCAAATAGAGAGAGAGAGATAGAGTCAAATAGAGAGAGAGTCAAATAGAGAGAGAGTCAAATAGAGAGAGAGTCAAATGGAGAGAGAGAGAGTCAAATGGAGAGAGAGAGAGTCAAATGGCGAGAGAGAGTCAAATGGAGAGAGTGAGAGTCAAATGGAGAGAGAGAGTCAAATGGAGAGAGAGAGAGAGTCAAATGGAAAGAGAGAGAGAGTCAAATGGAAAGAGAGAGAGAGTCAAATGGAGAGAGAGAGAGTCAAATGGAGAGAGAGAGATTGACAAATGGAGAGAGAGTGTCAAATGGGGAGAGAGAGTGTCAAAAGAGGAGAGAGGGAGTCAAATGGAGAGAGAGAGATTCAAATGGAGAGAGAGAGAGAGATTCAAATGGAGTGAGAGAGAGTGTCAAATGGGGAGAGAGAGTGTCAAAAGAGGAGAGAGGGAGTCAAATGGAGAGAGAGAGATTCAAATGGAGAGAGAGAGAGAGATTCAAATGGAGTGAGAGAGAGTGTCAAATGGAGAGAGAGTCAAATGGAGAGAGAGAGAGTCAATTGGAGAGAGAGAGAGAGTCAAATGGAGAGGGAGAGAGAGTGAAATGGAGAGAGAGATAGTCAAATGGAGACAGAGAGAGAGATAGTCAAATGGAGAGAGAGAGAGAGAGAGTCTATTGGAGAGAGAGAGAGTGTCAAATGGAGAGAGAGAGTCAAATGGAGAGAGAGAGAGTCAAATGGAGAGAGAGACAGTCAAATGGAGAGAGAGAGAGTCAAATGGAGAGAGAGAGTCAAATGGAGAGAGAGTCAAATGGCGAGAGATACAGTGTCAAATGGAAAGAGAGAGAGAGTCAAATGGAGAGAGAGAGAGAGTCAAATGGAGAGTGAGAGAGAGTCAAATGGAGAGAGAGAGAGAGAGTCAAATGGAGAGGGAGAGAGAGTCAAATGGAGAGAGAGAGAGAGTCAATTGGAGAGAGAGAGAGAGTCAAATGGAGAAAGAGAGAGAGTCAAATGGAGAGAGAGAGAGTCAAATGGAGAGAGAGACAGTCAAATGGAGAGAGAGAGTCAAGAGTCAAATGGAGAGAGAGTCAAATAGAGAGAGAGAGATAGAGAGACAGTCAAACAGAGAGAGATGAAAACAGAGTGAGAGAGAGTCAAATGGAGAGAGAGACAGAGTCAAATGGAGCGAGAGAGGGACAAATGGAGAGACAGAGAGAGTCAAACGGAGAGGGAGAGAGTCAAATGGATAGAGAGAGAGAGTCAAATGGAGAGAGAGAGAGAGTCACATGGAGAGAGAGAGAGAGAGAGAGAGTGAAATGGAGACAGAGGGAGAGAGAGTCAAATAGAGAGTGAGAGAGAGAGAGTCAAATGGAGAGAGAAAGAGAGAGAGTCAAATGGAGAGAGACAGAGAGTCAAATGGAGAGAGAGAGAGAGTCAAATGGAGAGAGAGAGAGAGAGAGTCAAATCGAGAGAGAGATAGAGTCAAATGGAGAGAGAGAGAGAGAGTCAAATGGAGAGTGAGAGATAGAGAGTCAAATGGAGAGAGAGAGAGAGAGTCAAATGGAGAGAGAGAGAGAGAGTTAAATGGAGAGAGAGAGAGAGAGTCAAATATAGAGAGAGAGAGAGAGAGAGAGAGTCAATTGGAGAGAGAGAGAAAGAGAGAGAGTCAAATGGAGAGAGAGAGACAGAGTCAAATGGAGAGAGAGAGTCAAATAGAGAGAGAGAGAGAGAGTCAAATAGAGAGATGCAAACAGAGAGAGAGAGAGTCAAATAGAGAGAGAGAGAGAGCGAGTCAAATAGAGAGAGAGAGAGTCAAATAGAGACAGAGTGCGTCAAATAGAGAGAGAGAGAATCAAACAGAGAGAGAGAGAGAGAGAGTCAAACAGAGAGAGAGAGAGTCAAACAGAGTGAGAGAGTCAAATAGAGAGAGAGAGAGTCAAATATAGAGAATGACAAATAGAGAGAGAGACAGAGAGACAAATAGTGAGAGAGAGTCAAATAGAGAGAGAGAGAGACAGAGTCAAATAGAGAGAGAGACAAATAGAGAGAGAAATAGAGACAAATGGAGAGAGAGAGTCAAATGGAGAGAGAGAGAGAGAGAGTCAGAGAGAGAGAGAGAGAGAGAGGCAAATAGAGAGAGAGAGTGAAATAGAGAGAGAGGGAGTGAAATAGAGAGAGAGAGTCAAATAGAGAGAGAGTCAAATAGAGAGAGGGAGTCAAATAGAGAGAGAGACAGAGAGACAGTAAAACAGAGAGAGATGAAAACAGAGAAAGAGAGAGAGTCAAATAGGGAGAGAGAGTCAAATAGAGAGAGAGAGTCAAATAGAGAGAGAGAGTCAAACAGAGATAGATAGAAAGAGAGAGACAGAGTCAAATAGTGAGAGAGTCAAATAGAGAGAGAGAGAGTCAAATAGAGAGAGAGAGATAGAGTCAAATAGAGAGAGAGTCAAATAGAGAGAGAGTCAAATAGAGAGAGAGAGTCAAACAGAGAGATGCAAACAGAAAGAGAGAGAGTCAAATAGATAGATAGAGAGAGAGTGAGTCAAATAGAGAGAGAGAGAGATTTAACCAGAGAGAGCGAGAGAGAGAGTCAAACAGAGAGAGAGAGAGAGTCAAACAGAGAGAGAGTGAGTCAAATAGAGAGAGAAAGAGTCAAATATAGAGAATGACAAATAGAAAGAGAGACAGAGAGACAAATAGTGATAGAGAGAGAGTCAAATAGAGAGAGAGAGTCAAATAGAGAGAGAGTGAGTCAAATAGAGAGAGAGAGAGTCAACCAGAGAGAGAGAGAGAGAGTCAAACAGAGAGAGAGTCAAACAGAGAGAGAGGGAGTCAAATAGAGAGAGAGAGTCAAATATAGAGAATGACAAACAGAGAGAGACACAGAGAGACAAACAGTGAGAGAGAGTCAAATAGAGAGAGAGAGAGAGTCAAATAGAGAGAGAGAGACAAATAGAGAGAGAAATAGAGACAAATAGAGAGAGAGAATCAAATAGAGAGAGAGAGTCAAATAGAGAGAGAGAGTCAAGAGTCAAATGGAGAGAGAGTCAAATAGAGAGAGAGAGATAGAGAGACAGTCAAACAGAGAGAGATGAAAACAGAGTGAGAGAGAGTCAAATAGAGAGAGAGAGAGTCAAATGGAGCGAGAGAGGGACAAATGGAGAGACAGAGAGAGTCAAACGGAGAGGGAGAGAGTCAAATGGATAGAGAGAGAGAGTCAAATGGAGAGAGAGAGAGAGTCACATGGAGAGAGAGAGAGAGAGAGAGAGAGTCAAATGGAGACAGAGGGAGAGAGAGTCAAATAGAGAGTGAGAGAGAGAGAGTCAAATGGAGAGAGAAAGAGAGAGAGTCAAATGGAGAGAGACAGAGAGTCAAATGGAGAGAGAGAGAGAGTCAAATGGAGAGAGAGAGAGAGAGAGTCAAATCGAGAGAGAGATAGAGTCAAATGGAGAGAGAGAGAGAGAGTCAAATGGAGAGTGAGAGATAGAGAGTCAAATGGAGAGAGAGAGAGAGAGAGTCAAATGGAGAGAGAGAGAGAGAGTTAAATGGAGAGAGAGAGAGAGAGTCAAATATAGAGAGAGAGAGAGAGAGAGAGTCAATTGGAGAGAGAGAGAAAGAGAGAGAGAGTAAAATGGAGAGAGAGAGACAGAGTCAAATGGAGAGAGAGAGTCAAATAGAGAGAGAGAGAGAGAGTCAAATAGAGAGATGCAAACAGAGAGAGAGAGAGTCAAATAGAGAGAGAGAGAGAGCGAGTCAAATAGAGAGAGAGAGAGTCAAATAGAGACAGAGGGAGTCAAATAGAGAGAGAGAGAATCAAACAGAGAGAGAGAGAGAGAGAGAGAGAGTCAAACAGAGTGAGAGAGTCAAATAGAGAGAGAGAGAGTCAAATATAGAGAATGACAAATAGAGAGAGAGACAGAGAGACAAATAGTGAGAGAGAGTCAAATAGAGAGAGAGAGAGACAGAGTCAAATAGAGAGAGAGACAAATAGAGAGAGAAATAGAGACAAATGGAGAGAGAGAGTCAAATGGAGAGAGAGAGAGAGAGAGTCAGAGAGAGAGAGAGAGAGAGAGGCAAATAGAGAGAGAGAGTGAAATAGAGAGAGAGGGAGTGAAATAGAGAGAGCGAGTCAAATAGAGAGAGAGTCAAATAGAGAGAGGGAGTCAAATAGAGAGAGAGACAGAGAGACAGTAAAACAGAGAGAGATGAAAACAGAGAGAGAGAGAGAGTCAAATAGGGAGAGAGAGTCAAATAGAGAGAGAGAGTCAAATAGAGAGAGAGAGTCAAACAGAGATAGATAGAAAGAGAGAGACAGAGTCAAATAGAGAGAGAGTCAAATAGAGAGAGAGAGAGTCAAATAGAGAGAGAGAGATAGAGTCAAATAGAGAGAGAGTCAAATAGAGAGAGAGTCAAATAGAGAGAGAGTCAAATGGAGAGAGAGAGTCAAATGGAGAGAGAGAGAGTCAAATGGCGAGAGAGAGTCAAATGGAGAGAGTGAGAGTCAAATGGAGAGAGAGAGTCAAATGGAGAGAGAGAGAGAGTCAAATGGAAAGAGAGAGAGAGTCAAATGGAAAGAGAGAGAGAGTCAAATGGAGAGAGAGAGAGTCAAATGGAGAGAGAGAGAGTCAAATGGAGAGAGAGAGATTGACAAATGGAGAGAGAGTGTCAAATGGGGAGAGAGAGTGTCAAAAGAGGAGAGAGGGAGTCAAATGGAGAGAGAGAGATTCAAATGGAGAGAGAGAGAGAGATTCAAATGGAGTAAGAGAGAGTGTCAAATGGGGAGAGAGAGTGTCAAAAGAGGAGAGAGGGAGTCAAATGGAGAGAGAGAGATTCAAATGGAGAGAGAGAGAGAGATTCAAATGGAGTGAGAGAGAGTGTCAAATGGAGAGAGAGTCAAATGGAGAGAGAGAGAGTCAATTGGAGAGAGAGAGAGAGTCAAATGGAGAGGGAGAGAGAGTGAAATGGAGAGAGAGATAGTCAAATGGAGACAGAGAGAGAGATAGTCAAATGGAGAGAGAGAGAGAGAGAGTCTATTGGAGAGAGAGAGAGTGTCAAATGGAGAGAGAGAGTCAAATGGAGAGAGAGAGAGTCAAATGGAGAGAGAGACAGTCAAATGGAGAGAGAGAGAGTCAAATGGAGAGAGAGAGTCAAATGGAGAGAGAGTCAAATGGCGAGAGATACAGTGTCAAATGGAAAGAGAGAGAGAGTCAAATGGAGAGAGAGAGAGAGTCAAATGGAGAGTGAGAGAGAGTCAAATGGAGAGAGAGAGAGAGAGTCAAATGGAGAGGGAGAGAGAGTCAAATGGAGAGAGAGAGAGAGTCAATTGGAGAGAGAGAGAGAGTCAAATGGAGAAAGAGAGAGAGTCAAATGGAGAGAGAGAGAGTCAAATGGAGAGAGAGACAGTCAAATGGAGAGAGAGAGTCAAGAGTCAAATGGAGAGAGAGTCAAATAGAGAGAGAGAGATAGAGAGACAGTCAAACAGAGAGAGATGAAAACAGAGTGAGAGAGAGTCAAATGGAGAGAGAGAGAGAGTCAAATGGAGCGAGAGAGGGACAAATGGAGAGACAGAGAGAGTCAAACGGAGAGGGAGAGAGTCAAATGGATAGAGAGAGAGAGTCAAATGGAGAGAGAGAGAGAGTCACATGGAGAGAGAGAGAGAGAGAGAGAGAGTGAAATGGAGACAGAGGGAGAGAGAGTCAAATAGAGAGTGAGGGAGAGAGAGTCAAATGGAGAGAGAAAGAGAGAGAGTCAAATGGAGAGAGACAGAGAGTCAAATGGAGAGAGAGAGAGAGTCAAATGGAGAGAGAGAGAGAGAGAGTCAAATCGAGAGAGAGATAGAGTCAAATGGAGAGAGAGAGAGAGAGAGTCAAATGGAGAGTGAGAGATAGAGAGTCAAATGGAGAGAGAGAGAGAGAGTCAAATGGAGAGAGAGAGAGAGAGTTAAATGGAGAGAGAGAGAGAGAGTCAAATATAGAGAGAGAGAGAGAGAGAGAGAGTCAATTGGAGAGAGAGAGAAAGAGAGAGAGTCAAATGGAGAGAGAGAGACAGAGTCAAATGGAGAGAGAGAGTCAAATAGAGAGAGAGAGAGAGAGTCAAATAGAGAGATGCAAACAGAGAGAGAGAGAGTCAAATAGAGAGAGAGAGAGAGCGAGTCAAATAGAGAGAGAGAGAGTCAAATAGAGACAGAGTGCGTCAAATAGAGAGAGAGAGAATCAAACAGAGAGAGAGAGAGAGAGAGAGAGTCAAACAGAGAGAGAGAGAGTCAAACAGAGTGAGAGAGTCAAATAGAGAGAGAGAGAGTCAAATATAGAGAATGACAAATAGAGAGAGAGAAAGAGAGACAAATAGTGAGAGAGAGTCAAATAGAGAGAGAGAGAGACAGAGTCAAATAGAGAGAGAGACAAATAGAGAGAGAAATAGAGACAAATGGAGAGAGAGAGTCAAATGGAGAGAGAGAGAGAGAGAGTCAGAGAGAGAGAGAGAGAGGCAAACAGAGAGAGAGAGTGAAATAGAGAGAGAGGGAGTGAAATAGAGAGAGAGAGTCAAATAGAGAGAGAGTCAAATAGAGAGAGGGAGTCAAATAGAGAGAGAGACAGAGAGACAGTAAAACAGAGAGAGATGAAAACAGAGAAAGAGAGAGAGTCAAATAGGGAGAGAGAGTCAAATAGAGAGAGAGAGTCAAATAGAGAGAGAGAGTCAAACAGAGATAGATAGAAAGAGAGAGACAGAGTCAAATAGTGAGAGAGTCAAATAGAGAGAGAGAGAGTCAAATAGAGAGAGAGAGATAGAGTCAAATAGAGAGAGAGTCAAATAGAGAGAGAGTCAAATAGAGAGAGAGTCAAATGGAGAGAGAGAGAGTCAAATGGAGAGAGAGAGAGTCAAATGGCGAGAGAGAGTCAAATGGAGAGAGTGAGAGTCAAATGGAGAGAGAGAGAGTCAAATGGAGAGAGAGAGAGAGTCAAATGGAAAGAGAGAGAGAGTCAAATGGAAAGAGAGAGAGAGTCAAATGGAGAGAGAGAGAGTCAAATGGAGAGAGAGAGAGTCAAATGGAGAGAGAGAGAGAGATTCAAATGGAGTGAGAGAGAGTGTCAAATGGAGAGAGAGTCAAATGGAGAGAGAGAGAGTCAATTGGAGAGAGAGAGAGAGTCAAATGGAGAGGGAGAGAGAGTGAAATGGAGAGAGAGATAGTCAAATGGAGACAGAGAGAGAGATAGTCAAATGGAGAGAGAGAGAGAGAGTCTATTGGAGAGAGAGAGAGTGTCAAATGGAGAGAGAGAGTCAAATGGAGAGAGAGAGAGTCAAATGGAGAGAGAGACAGTCAAATGGAGAGAGAGAGAGTCAAATGGAGAGAGAGAGTCAAATGGAGAGAGAGAGAGTCAAATGGCGAGAGATACAGTGTCAAATGGAAAGAGAGAGAGAGTCAAATGGAGAGAGAGAGAGAGTCAAATGGAGAGTGAGAGAGAGTCAAATGGAGAGAGAGAGAGAGTCAAATGGAGAGGGAGAGAGAGTCAAATGGAGAGAGAGAGAGAGTCAATTGGAGAGAGAGAGAGAGTCAAATGGAGAAAGAGAGAGAGTCAAATGGAGAGAGAGAGAGTCAAATGGAGAGAGAGACAGTCAAATGGAGAGAGAGAGAGTCAAATGGAGAGAGAGAGTCAAATGGAGAGAGAGAGAGTCAAATGGCGAGAGATACAGTGTCAAATGGAAAGAGAGAGAGAGTCAAATGGAGAGAGAGAGAGAGTCAAATGGAGAGTGAGAGAGAGTCAAATGGAGAGAGAGAGAGAGTCAAATGGAGAGAGAGAGAGTAAAATGGAGAGAGAGAGAGAGAGTCAAATGGAGAGAGAGAGTCAAATGGAGAGAGAGAGAGTCAAATGGAGAGAGAGAGAGAGTCAAATGGAGAGAGAGAGAGAGTTAAATGGAAAGAGAGAGAGAGTCAAATGGAAAGAGAGAGAGAGTCAAATGGAGAGAGAGAGAGTCAAATGGAGAGAGAGAGAGTCAAATGGCGAGAGAGAGATTGACAAATGGAGAGAGAGTGTCAAATGGGGAGTGAGAGTGTCAAAAGAGGAGAGAGGGAGTCAAATGGAGAGAGAGAGATTCAAATGGAGAGAGAGAGAGATTCAAATGGAGTGAGAGAGAGTGTCAAATGGAGAGAGAGAGTCAAATGGAGAGAGAGACAGTCAAATGGAGAGAGAGAGAGTCAAATGGAGAGAGAGAGTCAAATGGAGAGAGAGAGAGTCAAATGGCGAGAGATACAGTGTCAAATGGAAAGAGAGAGAGAGTCAAATGGAGAGAGAGAAAGAGTCAAATGGAGAGTGAGAGAGAGTCAAATGGAGAGAGAGAGAGAGTCAAATGGAGAGGGAGAGAGAGTCAAATGGAGAGAGAGAGAGAGTCAATTGGAGAGAGAGAGAGAGTCAAATGGAGAGAGAGAGAGAGTCAAATGGAGAGAGAGAGAGAGTCACATGGAGAGAGAGAGAGAGAGAGAGTCAAATGGAGACAGAGAGAGAGAGAGTCAAATGGAGAGAGAGAGAGAGAGAGAGTCAAATGGAGAGAGAGAGAGAGAGAGTCAAATGGAGAGAGAGAGAGAGTCAAATGGAGAGAGAGAGAGTCAAATGGAGAGAGAGAGAGAGAGAGTCAAATCGAGAGAGAGAGAGAGAGTCAAATGGAGGGAGAGAGAGAGTTAAATGGAGAGAGAGAGAGAGTCAAATATATAGAGAGAGAGAGAGAGAGAGTCAATTGGAGAGAGAGAGAGAGAGAGTCAAATGGAGAGAGAGAGAAAGAGAGAGAGAGTCAAAAGGAGAGAGAGAGAGTTAAATGGAGAGAGAGAGAGAGAGTCAAATATAGAGAGAGAGAGAGAGAGAGAGTCAATTGGAGAGAGAGAGAAAGAGAGAGAGAGTCAAATGGAGAGAGAGAGACAGAGTCAAATGGAGAGAGAGAGTCAAATAGAGAGAGAGAGAGAGAGTCAAATAGAGAGATGCAAACAGAGAGAGAGAGAGTCAAATGGAGAGAGAGAGTGAGTCAAATGGAAAGAGAGAGAGAGAGTCAAAAGGAGAGAGAGAGAGAGTGAAGAGGAGAGAGAGAGAGTCAAATGGAGAGAGAGAGGGAGAGAGTCAAATGGAGAGAGAGTCAAATAGAGATAGAGAGAGAGAGAGTCAAACAGAGAGAGATGAAAACTGAGAGAGAGAGAGAGTCAAATAGAGAGAGAGAGTCAAATAGAGAGAGAGAGTCAAACAGAGATAGATGCAAACAGAGAGAGAGAGAGAGTCAAATAGAGAGAGAGAGTCAAATAGAGAGAGAGAGTCAAATAGAGAGAGAGAGAGACAAATAGATAGAGAGAGAGTCAAATGGAGAGAGAGAGGGAGAGAGTCAAATGGAGAGAGAGTCAAATAGAGATAGAGAGAGAGAGAGTCAAACAGAGAGAGATGAAAACTGAGAGAGAGAGAGAGTCAAATAGAGAGAGAGAGTCAAATAGAGAGAGAGAGTCAAACAGAGATAGATGCAAACAGAGAGAGAGAGAGAGTCAAATAGAGAGAGAGAGTCAAATAGAGAGAGAGAGTCAAATAGAGAGAGAGAGAGACAAATAGATAGAGAGAGAAAGTCAAATAGAGAGAGAGAGAGACAGTCAAATAGAGAGAGAGAGTCAAATACAGAGAGAGAGTGTCAAATAGAGAGAGAGAGAGTCAAGTGGAGAGATAGAGAGTCAAATGGAGAGAGAGAGAGTCAAATGGAGAGACAGGGTCAAATGGAGAGAGTGAGAGTCAAATGGAGAGAGAGAGAGTCAAATCGAGAGAGAGAGAGTCAAATGGAGAGAGAGAGAGAGTCAAATGGAGACAGAGAGAGAGAGAGTCAAATGGAGAGAGAGAGTGAGAGAAATGGTGAGAGAGAGAGGGAGAGTCAAATGGAGAGAGAGAGAGAGAGTCAAATGAAGAGACGAGAGAGAGTCAAATAGAGAGAGAGTCAATTAGAGAGAGAGAGAGTCAAATGGAGAGAGAGAGAGAGTCAAATGGAGAGAGAGAGAGTCAAATGGATAGAAAGAGAGTCAAATGGAGAGAGAGAGTCAAATGGAGAGAGAGAGAGAGTCAAATGTAGAGCGAGAGAGAGTGAATTGGAGAGAGAGAGAGTCAAATGGAGAGAGAGAGAGAGTCAAATAGAGAGAGAGAGAGTCAAATAGAGAGAGAATGTGTCAAATAGAGAGAGAGAGAGAGTCAAACAGAGAGAGAGAGTCAAATAGAGAGAGAGAGTCAAAAAGAGAGTGAGAGTCAAATAGAAAGAGAGAGAGAGTCAAATAGAGAGAGAGAGAGCCAAATGGAGAGAGAGAGAGTGTCAAATAGAGAGAGAGAGAGTCAAATGGTGAGAGAGAGAGAATCAAATGGAGAGAGAGAGAGAGTCAAGTGGCGAGAGAGAGTCAAATGGTGAGAGAGAGAGAGTGAATTGGAGAGAGAGAGAGAGTCAAATGGAGAGAGAGAGAGAGTTAAATGGAGAGAGAGAGTCAAATGGAGAGAGAGAGAGAGTCAAATGGAGAGAGAGAGAGAGTCAAATGGATAGAGAGAGAGAGTCAAATGATGAGAGAGAGTGAGTCAAATGGAAAGAGAGAGAGAGAGTCAAAAGGAGAGAGAGAGAGTCAAATGGAGAGAGGGAGAGAGAGAGTCAAATGGAGAGAGAGTCAAATAGAGATAGAGAGAGAGAGAGAGTCAAACAGAGAGACATGAAAACTGAGAGAGAGAGAGAGTCAAATAGAGAGAGTGTCAAATAGAGAGAGAGAGTCAAACAGAGATAGATGCAAACAGAGAGAGAGAGAGAGTCAAATAGAGAGAGAGAGTCAAATAGAGAGAGAGAGAGACAAATAGAGAGAGAGAGAGAGTCAAATAGAGAGAGAAAGTCAAATAGAGAGAGAGAGAGTCAAATGGATAGAGAGAGAGAGTCAAATGGATAGAGAGAGAGAGTCAAATAGAGAGAGAAAGTCAAATAGAGAGAGAGAGAGTCAATTGGAGAGAGAGAGAGAGTCAAATGGAGAGACAGAGAGAGTCAAACGGAGAGAGAGAGAGAGTCAAATGGGGACAGAGAGAGTCAAAAGGATAGAGAGAGAGAGTTAAATGGGGAGAGAGAGAGAGAGAGTCAAATGGAGAGAGAGAGAGAGAGAGAGAGTCAAATGGAGAGAGAGAGAGAGATAGAGTCAAATGGAGAGAGATAGATTCAAATGGAGAGAGAGAGAGAGTCAAATGGAGAGAGAGAGAGTCAAATGGAGAGAGAGAGAGTCAAATGGAGAGAGAGAGATTCAAATGGAGAGAGAGAGAGAGTCAAATGGAGAGAGAGAGAGTAAATATGGAGAGAGAGAGTCAAATGGGGACAGAGAGAGAGTCAAATGGATAGAGAGAAAGAGTCAAAAGAAGAGAGTTAGATTCAAATGGAGAGAGAGAGAGAGAGTCAAATGGAGAGAGAGAGAGTCAAATGGAGAGAAAGAGAGTCAAATGGAGAAAGAGAGATTCAAATGGAGAGAGAGAGAGAGCCAAATGGAGAGAGAGAGAGTGTCAAATAGAGAGAGAGAGAATCAAATGGAGAGAGAGAGAGTAAATATGGAGAGAGAGAGAGAGTCAAATGGAGAGATACAGAGTCAAATGGAGAGAAAGAGAGTCAAATGGAGAGAGAGAGAGTCAAATGGAGAGAGAGAGAGTCAAATGGAGAGAGAGAGTCAAATGGAGATAGAGATAGTCAAATGGAGAGATACAGAGTCAAATGGAGAGAGAGAGAGAGTCAATTGGAGAGAGAGAGAGAGTCAATTGGAGAGAGAGAGAGAGTCAAATGGAGAGAGAGAGAGAGTCAAATGGGGACAGAGAGAGTCAAAAGGATAGAGAGAGAGAGTCAAATGGGGAGAGAGAGAGAGAGAGAGTCAAATGGAGAGAGAGAGAGAGAGAGAGTCAAATGGAGAGGGAGAGAGAGATAGAGAGTCAAATGGAGAGAGAGAGAGAGTCAAATGGAGAGAGAGAGAGAGAGTCAAATGGAGAGAGAGAGAGAGAGAGTCAAATGGAGAGAGAGAGAGAGAGTCAAATGGAGAGAGAGAGAGATAGAGTCAAATGGAGAGACAGAGAGTCAAATAGAGAGAGAGAGAGTCAAACAGAGAGATGCAAACAGAGAGAGAGAGAGAGTCAAATAGAGAGAGAGAGAGTCAAATAGAGAGAGAATGTGTCAAATAGAGAGAGAGAAAGAGTCAAACAGAGAGAGAGAGAGAGAGTCAAACAGAGAGAGAGAGAGTCAAACAGAGATAGAGAGAGAGTCAAATAGAGAGAGAGAGAGAGAGTCAAATAGAGAGAGAGACAAATAGATAGAGAAAGAGAGACAAAAAGAGAGAGAGAGTGTCAAGTAGAGAGAGAGAGAGAGAGAGAGTCAAATAGAGAGAGAGACAAATGGAGAGAAAAATAGAGACAAAGAGAGAGTGAGAGTCAAATGGAGAGATAGAGAGAGAGAGAGTCCAATAGAGAGAGAGAGAGAGTGAAAAAGAGAGAGAGAGAGAGAGAGAGAGTCAAATAGATAGAGAGAGAGAGAGAGTGAAATAGAGAGAGAGTGTGTCAAATAGAGAGAGAGAGAGTCAAATATAGAGAGAGAGTGTCAAATAGAGAGAGAGAGTCAAATAGAGAGAGAGAGTCAAATAGAGAGAGAGAGTCAAATAGAGAGTGAGAGTCAAATAGGAAGAGACAGAGAAAGTCAAATAGAGAGAGAGTCAAATAGAGAGAGAGTGTGTCAAATGGAGAGAGAGAGAGTCAAATGGAGAGAGAGAGTGAGTCAAATGGAAAGAGAGAGAGAGAGTCAAAAGGAGAGAGAGAGAGTCAGATAGAGAGAGAGAGAGTCAAATAGAGAGAGAGAGTGAAATAGAGAGAGAGAGAGAGAGTCAAAAGGAGAGAGAGAGAGAGTCAAGAGGAGAGAGAGAGAGTCAAATGGAGAGAGAGAGTGAGTCAAATGGAAAGAGAGAGAGAGAGTCAAAAGGAGAGAGAGAGAGAGTCAAGAGGAGAGAGAGAGAGTCAAATGGAGAGAGAGAGGGAGAGAGTCAAATGGAGAGAGAGTCAAATAGAGATAGAGAGAGAGAGAGTCAAACAGAGAGAGATGAAAACTGAGAGAGAGAGAGAGTCAAATAGAGAGAGAGAGTCAAATAGAGAGAGAGAGTCAAACAGAGATAGATGCAAACAGAGAGAGAGAGAGAGTCAAATAGAGAGAGAGAGTCAAATAGAGAGAGAGAGTCAAATAGAGAGAGAGAGTCAAATAGAGAGAGAGAGAGACAAATAGATAGAGAGAGAAAGTCAAATAGAGAGAGAGAGAGACAGTCAAATAGAGAGAGAGAGTCAAATACAGAGAGAGAGTGTCAAATAGAGAGAGAGAGAGTCAAGTGGAGAGATAGAGAGTCAAATGGAGAGAGAGAGAGTCAAATGGAGAGACAGGGTCAATTGGAGAGAGTGAGAGTCAAATGGAGAGAGAGAGAGTCAAATCGAGAGAGAGAGAGTCAAATGGAGAGAGAGAGAGAGTCAAATGGAGACAGAGAGAGAGAGAGTCAAATGGAGAGAGAGAGTGAGAGAAATGGTGAGAGAGAGAGGGAGAGTCAAATGGAGAGACAGAGAGAGTCAAATGGAGAGAGAGAGAGAGTCAAATGGGGACAGAGAGAGTCAAAAGGATAGAGAGAGAGAGTTAAATGGGGAGAGAGAGAGAGAGAGTCAAATGGAGAGAGAGAGAGAGAGAGAGAGTCAAATGGAGAGAGAGAGAGAGATAGAGTCAAATGGAGAGAGATAGATTCAAATGGAGAGAGAGAGAGAGTCAAATGGAGAGAGAGAGAGTCAAATGGAGAGAGAGAGAGTCAAATGGAGAGAGAGAGATTCAAATGGAGAGAGAGAGAGAGTCAAATGGAGAGAGAGAGAGTAAATATGGAGAGAGAGAGTCAAATGGGGACAGAGAGAGAGTCAAATGGATAGAGAGAAAGAGTCAAAAGAAGAGAGTTAGATTCAAATGGAGAGAGAGAGAGAGAGTCAAATGGAGAGAGAGAGAGTCAAATGGAGAGAAAGAGAGTCAAATGGAGAAAGAGAGATTCAAATGGAGAGAGAGAGAGAGCCAAATGGAGAGAGAGAGAGTGTCAAATAGAGAGAGAGAGAATCAAATGGAGAGAGAGAGAGTAAATATGGAGAGAGAGAGAGAGTCAAATGGAGAGATACAGAGTCAAATGGAGAGAAAGAGAGTCAAATGGAGAGAGAGAGAGTCAAATGGAGAGAGAGAGAGTCAAATGGAGAGAGAGAGTCAAATGGAGATAGAGATAGTCAAATGGAGAGATACAGAGTCAAATGGAGAGAGAGAGAGAGTCAATTGGAGAGAGAGAGAGAGTCAATTGGAGAGAGAGAGAGAGTCAAATGGAGAGAGAGAGAGAGTCAAATGGGGACAGAGAGAGTCAAAAGGATAGAGAGAGAGAGTCAAATGGGGAGAGAGAGAGAGAGAGAGTCAAATGGAGAGAGAGAGAGAGAGAGAGAGAGTCAAATGGAGAGGGAGAGAGAGATAGAGAGTCAAATGGAGAGAGAGAGAGAGTCAAATGGAGAGAGAGAGAGAGAGTCAAATGGAGAGAGAGAGAGAGAGAGTCAAATGGAGAGAGAGAGAGAGAGTCAAATGGAGAGAGAGAGAGATAGAGTCAAATGGAGAGACAGAGAGTCAAATAGAGAGAGAGAGAGTCAAACAGAGAGATGCAAACAGAGAGAGAGAGAGAGTCAAATAGAGAGAGAGAGAGTCAAATAGAGAGAGAATGTGTCAAATAGAGAGAGAGAAAGAGTCAAACAGAGAGAGAGAGAGAGAGTCAAACAGAGAGAGAGAGAGTCAAACAGAGATAGAGAGAGAGTCAAATAGAGAGAGAGAGAGAGAGTCAAATAGAGAGAGAGACAAATAGATAGAGAAAGAGAGACAAAAAGAGAGAGAGAGTGTCAAGTAGAGAGAGAGAGAGAGAGAGAGTCAAATAGAGAGAGAGACAAATGGAGAGAAAAATAGAGACAAAGAGAGAGTGAGAGTCAAATGGAGAGATAGAGAGAGAGAGAGTCCAATAGAGAGAGAGAGAGAGTGAAAAAGAGAGAGAGAGAGAGAGAGAGAGTCAAATAGATAGAGAGAGAGAGAGAGTGAAATAGAGAGAGAGTGTGTCAAATAGAGAGAGAGAGAGTCAAATATAGAGAGAGAGTGTCAAATAGAGAGAGAGAGAGAGTCAAATAGAGAGAGAGAGTCAAATAGAGAGAGAGAGTCAAATAGAGAGTGAGAGTCAAATAGGAAGAGACAGAGAAAGTCAAATAGAGAGAGAGTCAAATAGAGAGAGAGTGTGTCAAATGGAGAGAGAGAGAGTCAAATGGAGAGAGAGAGTGAGTCAAATGGAAAGAGAGAGAGAGAGTCAAAAGGAGAGAGAGAGAGTCAGATAGAGAGAGAGAGAGTCAAATAGAGAGAGAGAGTGAAATAGAGAGAGAGAGAGAGAGTCAAAAGGAGAGAGAGAGAGAGTCAAGAGGAGAGAGAGAGAGTCAAATGGAGAGAGAGAGTGAGTCAAATGGAAAGAGAGAGAGAGAGTCAAAAGGAGAGAGAGAGAGAGTCAAGAGGAGAGAGAGAGAGTCAAATGGAGAGAGAGAGGGAGAGAGTCAAATGGAGAGAGAGTCAAATAGAGATAGAGAGAGAGAGAGTCAAACAGAGAGAGATGAAAACTGAGAGAGAGAGAGAGTCAAATAGAGAGAGAGAGTCAAATAGAGAGAGAGAGTCAAACAGAGATAGATGCAAACAGAGAGAGAGAGAGAGTCAAATAGAGAGAGAGAGTCAAATAGAGAGAGAGAGTCAAATAGAGAGAGAGAGTCAAATAGAGAGAGAGAGAGACAAATAGATAGAGAGAGAAAGTCAAATAGAGAGAGAGAGAGACAGTCAAATAGAGAGAGAGAGTCAAATACAGAGAGAGAGTGTCAAATAGAGAGAGAGAGAGTCAAGTGGAGAGATAGAGAGTCAAATGGAGAGAGAGAGAGTCAAATGGAGAGACAGGGTCAATTGGAGAGAGTGAGAGTCAAATGGAGAGAGAGAGAGTCAAATCGAGAGAGAGAGAGTCAAATGGAGAGAGAGAGAGAGTCAAATGGAGACAGAGAGAGAGAGAGTCAAATGGAGAGAGAGAGTGAGAGAAATGGTGAGAGAGAGAGGGAGAGTCAAATGGAGAGAGAGAGAGAGAGTCAAATGAAGAGACGAGAGAGAGTCAAATAGAGAGAGAGTCAATTAGAGAGAGAGAGAGAGAAATGGAGAGAGAGAGAGAGTCAAATGGAGAGAGAGAGAGAGTTAAATGGAGAGAGAGAGAGTCAAATGGAGAGAGAGAGAGAGTCAAATGGAGAGAGAGAGAGAGTCAAATGGATAGAGAGAGAGAGTCAAATGATGAGAGAGAGTGAGTCAAATGGAAAGAGAGAGAGAGAGTCAAAAGGAGAGAGAGAGAGTCAAATGGAGAGAGGGAGAGAGAGAGTCAAATGGAGAGAGAGTCAAATAGAGATAGAGAGAGAGAGAGAGTCAAACAGAGAGACATGAAAACTGAGAGAGAGAGAGAGAGTCAAATAGAGAGAGTGTCAAATAGAGAGAGAGAGTCAAACAGAGATAGATGCAAACAGAGAGAGAGAGAGAGTCAAATAGAGAGAGAGAGTCAAATAGAGAGAGAGAGAGACAAATAGAGAGAGAGAGAGAGTCAAATGGAGAGAGAGAGAGTCAAATGGAGATAGAGAGTCAAATGGAGAGATACAGAGTCAAATGGAGAGAGAGAGAGAGTCAAATGGAGAGAGAGAGAGAGTCAAATGGAGAGAGAGAGAGAGTCAAATGGGGACAGAGAGAGAGTCAAATGGATAGAGAGAAAGAGTCAAATGGGGAGAGAGAGAGAGAGAGAGTCAAATGGAGAGAGAGAGAGAGAGAGTCAAATGGAGAGTGAGAGAGAGTCAAATGGAGAGAGAGAGAGAGTCAAATGGAGAGAGAGAGAGTAAAATGGAGAGAGAGAGAGAGAGTCAAATGGAGAGAGAGAGTCAAATGGAGAGAGAGAGAGTCAAATGGAGAGAGAGAGAGAGTCAAATGGAGAGAGAGAGAGAGTTAAATGGAAAGAGAGAGAGAGTCAAATGGAAAGAGAGAGAGAGTCAAATGGAGAGAGAGGGAGTCAAATGGAGAGAGAGAGAGTCAAATGGCGAGAGAGAGATTGACAAATGGAGAGAGAGTGTCAAATGGGGAGTGAGAGTGTCAAAAGAGGAGAGAGGGAGTCAAATGGAGAGAGAGAGATTCAAATGGAGAGAGAGAGAGATTCAAATGGAGTGAGAGAGAGTGTCAAATGGAGAGAGAGAGTCAAATGGAGAGAGAGACAGTCAAATGGAGAGAGAGAGAGTCAAATGGAGAGAGAGAGTCAATGGAGAGAGAGAGAGTCAAATGGCGAGAGATACAGTGTCAAATGCAAAGAGAGAGAGAGTCAAATGGAGAGAGAGAAAGAGTCAAATGGAGAGTGAGAGAGAGTCAAATGGAGAGAGAGAGAGAGTCAAATGGAGAGGGAGAGAGAGTCAAATGGAGAGAGAGAGAGAGTCAATTGGAGAGAGAGAGAGAGTCAAATGGAGAGAGAGAGAGAGTCAAATGGAGAGAGAGAGAGAGTCACATGGAGAGAGAGAGAGAGAGAGAGTCAAATGGAGACAGAGAGAGAGAGAGTCAAATGGAGAGAGAGAGAGAGAGAGTCAAATGGAGAGAGAGAGAGAGAGAGTCAAATGGAGAGAGAGAGAGAGTCAAATGGAGAGAGAGAGAGTCAAATGGAGAGAGAGAGAGAGAGAGTCAAATCGAGAGAGAGAGAGAGAGTCAAATGGAGAGAGAGAGAGAGAGTCAAATGGAGAGTGAGAGATAGAGAGTCAATGGAGAGAGAGAGAGAGAGTCAAATGGAGGAGAGAGAGAGTTAAATGGAGAGAGAGAGAGAGTCAAATATAGAGAGAGAGAGAGAGAGAGAGTCAATTGGAGAGAGAGAGAGAGAGTCAAATGGAGAGAGAGAGAAAGAGAGAGAGAGTCAAAAGGAGAGAGAGAGAGAGAGTTAAATGGAGAGAGAGAGAGAGAGTCAAATATAGAGAGAGAGAGAGAGAGAGAGAGTCAATTGGAGAGAGAGAGAAAGAGAGAGAGAGTCAAATGGAGAGAGAGAGACAGAGTCAAATGGAGAGAGAGAGTCAAATAGAGAGAGAGAGAGAGAGTCAAATAGAGAGATGCAAACAGAGAGAGAGAGAGTCAAATGGAGAGAGAGAGTGAGTCAAATGGAAAGAGAGAGAGAGAGTCAAAAGGAGAGAGAGAGAGAGTGAAGAGGAGAGAGAGAGAGTCAAATGGAGAGAGAGAGGGAGAGAGTCAAATGGAGAGAGAGTCAAATAGAGATAGAGAGAGAGAGAGTCAAACAGAGAGAGATGAAAACTGAGAGAGAGAGAGAGTCAAATAGAGAGAGAGAGTCAAATAGAGAGAGAGAGTCAAACAGAGATAGATGCAAACAGAGAGAGAGAGAGAGTCAAATAGAGAGAGAGAGTCAAATAGAGAGAGAGAGTCAAATAGAGAGAGAGAGAGACAAATAGATAGAGAGAGAAAGTCAAATAGAGAGAGAGAGAGACAGTCAAATAGAGAGAGAGAGTCAAATACAGAGAGAGAGTGTCAAATAGAGAGAGAGAGAGTCAAGTGGAGAGATAGAGAGTCAAATGGAGAGAGAGAGAGTCAAATGGAGAGACAGGGTCAAATGGAGAGAGTGAGAGTCAAATGGAGAGAGAGAGAGTCAAATCGAGAGAGAGAGAGTCAAATGGAGAGAGAGAGAGAGTCAAATGGAGACAGAGAGAGAGAGAGTCAAATGGAGAGAGAGAGTGAGAGAAATGGTGAGAGAGAGAGGGAGAGTCAAATGGAGAGAGAGAGAGAGAGTCAAATGAAGAGACGAGAGAGAGTCAAATAGAGAGAGAGTCAATTAGAGAGAGAGAGAGTCAAATGGAGAGAGAGAGAGAGTCAAATGGAGAGAGAGAGAGTCAAATGGATAGAAAGAGAGTCAAATGGAGAGAGAGAGTCAAATGGAGAGAGAGAGAGAGTCAAATGGAGAGCGAGAGAGAGTGAATTGGAGAGAGAGAGAGTCAAATGGAGAGAGAGAGAGAGTCAAATAGAGAGAGAGAGAGTCAAATAGAGAGAGAATGTGTCAAATAGAGAGAGAGAGAGAGTCAAACAGAGAGAGAGAGTCAAATAGAGAGAGAGAGTCAAAAAGAGAGTGAGAGTCAAATAGAAAGAGAGAGAGAGTCAAATAGAGAGAGAGAGAGTCAAATGGAGAAAGAGAGATTCAAATGGAGAGAGAGAGAGAGCCAAATGGAGAGAGAGAGAGTGTCAAATAGAGAGAGAGAGAGTCAAATGGTGAGAGAGAGAGAATCAAATGGAGAGAGAGAGAGAGTCAAGTGGCGAGAGAGAGTCAAATGGTGAGAGAGAGAGAGTGAATTGGAGAGAGAGAGAGAGTCAAATGGAGAGAGAGAGAGAGTTAAATGGAGAGAGAGAGTCAAATGGAGAGAGAGAGAGAGTCAAATGGAGAGAGAGAGAGAGTCAAATGGATAGAGAGAGAGAGTCAAATGATGAGAGAGAGTGAGTCAAATGGAAAGAGAGAGAGAGAGTCAAAAGGAGAGAGAGAGAGTCAAATGGAGAGAGGGAGAGAGAGAGTCAAATGGAGAGAGAGTCAAATAGAGATAGAGAGAGAGAGAGAGTCAAACAGAGAGACATGAAAACTGAGAGAGAGAGAGAGTCAAATAGAGAGAGTGTCAAATAGAGAGAGAGAGTCAAACAGAGATAGATGCAAACAGAGAGAGAGAGAGAGTCAAATAGAGAGAGAGAGTCAAATATAGAGAGAGAGAGACAAATAGAGAGAGAGAGAGAGTCAAATAGAGAGAGAAAGTCAAATAGAGAGAGAGAGAGTCAAATGGATAGAGAGAGAGAGTCAAATGGATAGAGAGAGAGAGTCAAATAGAGAGAGAGAGTCAAATAGAGAGAGAAAGTCAAATAGAGAGAGAGAGAGTCAAATAGAGAGAGAGAGTCAAATAGAGAGAGAGAGAGTCAAGTGGAGAGAAAGAGAGTCAAATGGAGAGAGAGAGTCAAATGGAGAGAGAGGGTCAAATGGAGAGAGTGAGAGTAAAATGGAGAGAGAGAGAGTCAAATGGAGAGAGAGAGAGTCAAATGGAGAGAGATAGATTCAAATGGAGAGAGAGAGAGAGTCAAATGGAGAGAGAGAGAGTCAAATGGAGAAAAGAGAGTCAAATGGTGAGAGAGAGAGTCAAATGGAGAGAGAGAGAGTCAAATGGAGAGAGAGAGAGTCAAATGGAGAGAGAGAGAGTCAAATGGAGATAGAGAGAGTCAAATGGAGAGATACAGAGTCAAATGGAGAGAGAGAGAGAGTCAATTGGAGAGAGAGAGAGAGTCAAATGGAGAGACAGAGAGAGTCAAATGGAGAGAGAGAGAGAGTCAAATGGGGACAGAGAGAGTCAAAAGGATAGAGAGAGAGAGTTAAATGGGGAGAGAGAGAGAGAGAGTCAAATGGAGAGAGAGAGAGAGAGAGAGAGTCAAATGGAGAGAGAGAGAGAGATAGAGTCAAATGGAGAGAGATAGATTCAAATGGAGAGAGAGAGAGAGTCAAATGGAGAGAGAGAGAGTCAAATGGAGAGAGAGAGATTCAAATGGAGAGAGAGAGAGAGTCAAATGGAGAGAGAGAGAGTAAATATGGAGAGAGAGAGTCAAATGGGGACAGAGAGAGAGTCAAATGGATAGAGAGAAAGAGTCAAAAGAAGAGAGTTAGATTCAAATGGAGAGAGAGAGAGAGAGTCAAATGGAGAGAGAGAGAGTCAAATGGAGAGAAAGAGAGTCAAATGGAGAAAGAGAGATTCAAATGGAGAGAGAGAGAGAGCCAAATGGAGAGAGAGAGAGTGTCAAATAGAGAGAGAGAGAATCAAATGGAGAGAGAGAGAGTAAATATGGAGAGAGAGAGAGAGTCAAATGGAGAGATACAGAGTCAAATGGAGAGAAAGAGAGTCAAATGGAGAGAGAGAGAGTCAAATGGAGAGAGAGAGAGTCAAATGGAGAGAGAGAGTCAAATGGAGATAGAGATAGTCAAATGGAGAGATACAGAGTCAAATGGAGAGAGAGAGAGAGTCAATTGGAGAGAGAGAGAGAGTCAATTGGAGAGAGAGAGAGAGTCAAATGGAGAGAGAGAGAGAGTCAAATGGGGACAGAGAGAGTCAAAAGGATAGAGAGAGAGAGTCAAATGGGGAGAGAGAGAGAGAGAGAGTCAAATGGAGAGAGAGAGAGAGAGAGTCAAATGGAGAGGGAGAGAGAGATAGAGAGTCAAATGGAGAGAGAGAGAGAGTCAAATGGAGAGAGAGAGAGAGAGTCAAATGGAGAGAGAGAGAGAGAGAGTCAAATGGAGAGAGAGAGAGAGAGTCAAATGGAGAGAGAGAGAGATAGAGTCAAATGGAGAGACAGAGAGTCAAATAGAGAGAGAGAGAGTCAAACAGAGAGATGCAAACAGAGAGAGAGAGAGAGTCAAATAGAGAGAGAGAGAGTCAAATAGAGAGAGAATGTGTCAAATAGAGAGAGAGAAAGAGTCAAACAGAGAGAGAGAGAGAGAGTCAAACAGAGAGAGAGAGAGTCAAACAGAGATAGAGAGAGAGTCAAATAGAGAGAGAGAGAGAGATCAAATAGAGAGAGAGACAAATAGATAGAGAAAGAGAGACAAAAAGAGAGAGAGAGTGTCAAGTAGAGAGAGAGAGAGAGAGAGAGTCAAATAGAGAGAGAGACAAATGGAGAGAAAAATAGAGACAAAGAGAGAGTGAGAGTCAAATGGAGAGATAGAGAGAGAGAGAGTCCAATAGAGAGAGAGAGAGAGTGAAAAAGAGAGAGAGAGAGAGAGAGAGAGTCAAATAGATAGAGAGAGAGAGAGAGTGAAATAGAGAGAGAGTGTGTCAAATAGAGAGAGAGAGAGTCAAATATAGAGAGAGAGTGTCAAATAGAGAGAGAGAGAGAGTCAAATAGAGAGAGAGAGTCAAATAGAGAGAGAGAGTCAAATAGAGAGTGAGAGTCAAATAGGAAGAGACAGAGAAAGTCAAATAGAGAGAGAGTCAAATAGAGAGAGAGTGTGTCAAATGGAGAGAGAGAGAGTCAAATGGAGAGAGAGAGTGAGTCAAATGGAAAGAGAGAGAGAGAGTCAAAAGGAGAGAGAGAGAGTCAGATAGAGAGAGAGAGAGTCAAATAGAGAGAGAGAGTGAAATAGAGAGAGAGAGAGAGAGTCAAAAGGAGAGAGAGAGAGAGTCAAGAGGAGAGAGAGAGAGTCAAATGGAGAGAGAGAGTGAGTCAAATGGAAAGAGAGAGAGAGAGTCAAAAGGAGAGAGAGAGAGAGTCAAGAGGAGAGAGAGAGAGTCAAATGGAGAGAGAGAGGGAGAGAGTCAAATGGAGAGAGAGTCAAATAGAGATAGAGAGAGAGAGAGTCAAACAGAGAGAGATGAAAACTGAGAGAGAGAGAGAGTCAAATAGAGAGAGAGAGTCAAATAGAGAGAGAGAGTCAAACAGAGATAGATGCAAACAGAGAGAGAGAGAGAGTCAAATAGAGAGAGAGAGTCAAATAGAGAGAGAGAGTCAAATAGAGAGAGAGAGTCAAATAGAGAGAGAGAGAGACAAATAGATAGAGAGAGAAAGTCAAATAGAGAGAGAGAGAGACAGTCAAATAGAGAGAGAGAGTCAAATACAGAGAGAGAGTGTCAAATAGAGAGAGAGAGAGTCAAGTGGAGAGATAGAGAGTCAAATGGAGAGAGAGAGAGTCAAATGGAGAGACAGGGTCAATTGGAGAGAGTGAGAGTCAAATGGAGAGAGAGAGAGTCAAATCGAGAGAGAGAGAGTCAAATGGAGAGAGAGAGAGAGTCAAATGGAGACAGAGAGAGAGAGAGTCAAATGGAGAGAGAGAGTGAGAGAAATGGTGAGAGAGAGAGGGAGAGTCAAATGGAGAGAGAGAGAGAGAGTCAAATGAAGAGACGAGAGAGAGTCAAATAGAGAGAGAGTCAATTAGAGAGAGAGAGAGAGAAATGGAGAGAGAGAGAGAGTCAAATGGAGAGAGAGAGAGAGTTAAATGGAGAGAGAGAGAGTCAAATGGAGAGAGAGAGAGAGTCAAATGGAGAGAGAGAGAGAGTCAAATGGATAGAGAGAGAGAGTCAAATGATGAGAGAGAGTGAGTCAAATGGAAAGAGAGAGAGAGAGTCAAAAGGAGAGAGAGAGAGTCAAATGGAGAGAGGGAGAGAGAGAGTCAAATGGAGAGAGAGTCAAATAGAGATAGAGAGAGAGAGAGAGTCAAACAGAGAGACATGAAAACTGAGAGAGAGAGAGAGAGTCAAATAGAGAGAGTGTCAAATAGAGAGAGAGAGTCAAACAGAGATAGATGCAAACAGAGAGAGAGAGAGAGTCAAATAGAGAGAGAGAGTCAAATAGAGAGAGAGAGAGACAAATAGAGAGAGAGAGAGAGTCAAATAGAGAGAGAAAGTCAAATAGAGAGAGAGAGAGTCAAATGGATAGAGAGAGAGAGTCAAATGGAGAGAGAGAGTGAGTCAAATGGAAAGAGAGAGAGAGAGTCAAAAGGAGAGAGAGAAAGTCAAATGGAGAGAGAGAGAGAGTCAAATGGAGAGAGAGAGAGAGTCAAATGGATAGAGAGAGAGAGTCAAATGGAGAGAGAGAGTGAGTCAAATGGAAAGAGAGAGAGAGAGTCAAAAGGAGAGAGAGAGAGTCAAATGGAGAGAGGGAGAGAGAGAGTCAAATGGAGAGAGAGTCAAATAGAGATAGAGAGAGAGAGAGTCAAACAGAGGGACATGAAAACTGAGAGAGAGAGAGACTCAAATAGAGAGAGTGTCAAATAGAGAGAGAGAGTCAAACAGAGATAGATGCAAACAGAGAGAGAGAGAGAGTCAAATAGAGAGAGAGAGTCAAATAGAGAGAGAGAGTCAAATAGAGAGAGAGAGAGACAAATAGAGAGAGAGAGAGAGACAAATAGAGAGAGAAAGTCAAATAGAGAGAGAGAGAGTCAAATAGAGAGAGAGAGTCAAATAGAGAGAGAGAGAGTCAAGTGGAGAGAAAGAGAGTCAAATGGAGAGAGAGAGTCAAATGGAGAGAGAGGGTCAAATGGAGAGAGTGAGAGTAAAATGGAGAGAGAGAGAGTCAAATGGAGAGAGAGAGAGTCAAATGGAGAGAGATAGATTCAAATGGAGAGAGAGAGAGAGTCAAATGGAGAGAATGAGAGAGTCAAGAGGAGAGAGAGAGAGTCAAATGGAGAGAGAGAGTGAGTCAAATGGAAAGAGAGAGAGAGAGTCAAAAGGAGAGAGAGAGAGAGTGAAGAGGAGAGAGAGAGAGTCAAATGGAGAGAGAGAGGGAGAGAGTCAAATGGAGAGAGAGTCAAATAGAGATAGAGAGAGAGAGAGTCAAACAGAGAGAGATGAAAACTGAGAGAGAGAGAGAGTCAAATAGAGAGAGAGAGTCAAACAGAGATAGATGCAAACAGAGAGAGAGAGAGAGTCAAATAGAGAGAGAGAGTCAAATAGAGAGAGAGAGTCAAATAGAGAGAGAGAGAGACAAATAGAGAGAGAGAGAGAGTCAAATAGAGAGAGAAAGTCAAATAGAGAGAGAGAGAGTCAAATAGAGAGAGAGAGTCAAATAGAGAGAGAGAGAGTCAAGTGGAGAGAAAGAGAGTCAAATGGAGAGAGAGAGTCAAATGGAGAGAGAGGGTCAAATGGAGAGAGTGAGAGTAAAATGGAGAGAGAGAGAGTCAAATGGAGAGAGAGAGAGTCAAATGGAGAGAGATAGATTCAAATGGAGAGAGAGAGAGAGTCAAAAGGAGAGAGAGAGAGTCAAATGGAGAAAAGAGAGTCAAATGGTGAGAGAGAGAGTCAAATGGAGAGAGAGAGAGTCAAATGGAGAGAGAGAGAGTCAAATGGAGAGAGAAAGAGTCAAATGGAGATAGAGAGAGTCAAATGGAGAGATACAGAGTCAAATGGAGAGAGAGAGAGAGTCAATTGGAGAGAGAGAGAGAGTCAAATGGAGAGACAGAGAGAGTCAAATGGAGAGAGAGAGAGAGTCAAATGGGGACAGAGAGAGTCAAAAGGATAGAGAGAGAGAGTTAAATGGGGAGAGAGAGAGAGAGTCAAATGGAGAGAGAGAGAGAGAGAGAGAGTCAAATGGAGAGAGAGAGAGAGATAGAGTCAAATGGAGAGAGATAGATTCAAATGGAGAGAGAGAGAGAGTCAAATGGAGAGAGAGAGAGTCAAATGGAGAGAGAGAGAGTCAAATGGAGAGAGAGAGATTCAAATGGAGAGAGAGAGAGAGTCAAATGGAGAGAGAGAGAGTAAATATGGAGAGAGAGAGTCAAATGGGGACAGAGAGAGAGTCAAATGGATAGAGAGAAAGAGTCAAAAGAAGAGAGTTAGATTCAAATGGAGAGAGAGAGAGAGAGTCAAATGGAGAGAGAGAGAGTCAAATGGAGAGAAAGAGAGTCAAATGGAGAAAGAGAGATTCAAATGGAGAGAGAGAGAGAGCCAAATGGAGAGAGAGAGAGTGTCAAATAGAGAGAGAGAGAATCAAATGGAGAGAGAGAGAGTAAATATGGAGAGAGAGAGAGAGTCAAATGGAGAGATACAGAGTCAAATGGAGAGAAAGAGAGTCAAATGGAGAGAGAGAGAGTCAAATGGAGAGAGAGAGAGTCAAATGGAGAGAGAGAGTCAAATGGAGATAGAGATAGTCAAATGGAGAGATACAGAGTCAAATGGAGAGAGAGAGAGAGTCAATTGGAGAGAGAGAGAGAGTCAATTGGAGAGAGAGAGAGAGTCAAATGGAGAGAGAGAGAGAGTCAAATGGGGACAGAGAGAGTCAAAAGGATAGAGAGAGAGAGTCAAATGGGGAGAGAGAGAGAGAGAGAGTCAAATGGAGAGAGAGAGAGAGAGAGAGAGAGAGTCAAATGGAGAGGGAGAGAGAGATAGAGAGTCAAATGGAGAGAGAGAGAGAGTCAAATGGAGAGAGAGAGAGAGAGTCAAATGGAGAGAGAGAGAGAGAGAGTCAAATGGAGAGAGAGAGAGAGTCAAATGGAGAGAGGGAGAGATAGAGTCAAATGGAGAGACAGAGAGTCAAATAGAGAGAGAGAGAGTCAAACAGAGAGATGCAAACAGAGAGAGAGAGAGAGTCAAATAGAGAGAGAGAGAGTCAAATAGAGAGAGAATGTGTCAAATAGAGAGAGAGAAAGAGTCAAACAGAGAGAGAGAGACAGTCAAACAGAGAGAGAGAGAGTCAAACAGAGATAGAGAGAGAGTCAAATAGAGAGAGAGAGAGAGTCAAATAGAGAGAGAGACAAATAGATAGAGAAAGAGAGACAAAAAGAGAGAGAGAGTGTCAAGTAGAGAGAGAGAGAGTCAAATAGAGAGAGAGACAAATGGAAAGAAAAATAGAGACAAAGAGAGAGTGAGAGTCAAATGGAGAGACAGAGAGAGAGAGAGTCCAATAGAGAGAGAGAGAGAGTGTCAAATAGAGAGAGAGAGAGAGTCAAATAGAGAGAGAGAGTCAAATAGAGAGAGAGAGTCAAATAGAGAGTGAGAGTCAAATAGGAAGAGACAGAGAAAGTCAAATAGAGAGAGAGTCAAATAGAGAGAGAGTGTGTCAAATGGAGAGAGAGAGAGTCAAATGGAGAGAGAGAGTGAGTCAAATGGAAAGAGAGAGAGAGAGTCAAAAGGAGAGAGAGGGAGTCAGATAGAGAGAGAGAGAGTCAAATAGAGAGAGAGAGTGAAATAGAGAGAGAGAGAGAGAGTCAAATGGAGAGAGAGAGAGAGTCAAGAGGAGAGAGAGAGAGTCAAATGGAGAGAGAGAGTGAGTCAAATGGAAAGAGAGAGAGAGAGTCAAAAGGAGAGAGAGAGAGAGTGAAGAGGAGAGAGAGAGAGTCAAATGGAGAGAGAGAGGGAGATAGTCAAATGGAGAGAGAGTCAAATAGAGATAGAGAGAGAGAGAGTCAAACAGAGAGAGATGAAAACTGAGAGAGAGAGAGAGTCAAATAGAGAGAGAGAGTCAAATAGAGAGAGAGAGTCAAACAGAGATAGATGCAAACAGAGAGAGAGAGAGAGTCAAATAGAGAGAGAGAGTCAAATAGAGAGAGAGAGTCAAATAGAGAGAGAGAGACAAATAGATAGAGAGAGAAAGTCAAATAGAGAGAGAGAGAGACAGTCAAATAGAGAGAGAGAGTCAAATACAGAGAGAGAGTGTCAAATAGAGAGAGAGAGAGAGTCAAGTGGAGAGATAGAGAGTCAAATGGAGAGAGAGAGAGTCAAATGGAGAGACAGGGTCAAATGGAGAGAGTGAGAGTCAAATGGAGAGAGAGAGAGTCAAATCGAGAGAGAGAGAGTCAAATGGAGAGAGAGAGAGAGTCAAATGGAGACAGAGAGAGAGAGAGTCAAATGGAGAGAGAGAGTGAGAGAAATGGTGAGAGAGAGAGGGAGAGTCAAATGGAGAGAGAGAGAGAGAATCAAATGAAGAGACGAGAGAGAGTCAAATAGAGAGAGAGTCAATTAGAGAGAGAGAGAGTCAAATGGAGAGAGGGAGAGAGTCAAATGGAGTGAGAGAGAGTCAAATGGATAGAAAGAGAGTCAAATGGAGAGAGAGAGTCAAATGGAGAGAGAGAGAGAGTCAAATGGAGAGCGAGAGAGAGTGAATTGGAGAGAGAGAGAGTCAAATGGAGAGAGAGAGAGTCAAATAGAGAGAGAGAGAGTCAAATAGAGAGAGAATGTGTCAAATAGAGAGAGAGAGAGAGTCAAACAGAGAGAGAGAGTCAAATAGAGAGAGAGAGTCAAAAAGAGAGTGAGAGTCAAATAGAAAGAGAGAGAGAGTCAAATAGAGAGAGAGTCAAATAGAGAGAGAGAGAGTCAAATGGAGAAAGAGAGATTCAAATGGAGAGAGAGAGAGAGCCAAATGGAGAGAGAGAGAGTGTCAAATAGAGAGAGAGAGAGTCAAATGGTGAGAGAGAGAGAATCAAATGGAGAGAGAGAGAGAGTCAAATGGCGAGAGAGAGTCAAAAGGTGAGAGAGAGAGAGTGAATTGGAGAGAGAGAGAGAGTCAAATGGAGAGAGAGAGAGAGTTAAATGGAGAGAGAGAGAGTCAAATGGAGAGAGAGAGAGAGTCAAATGGATAGAGAGAGAGAGTCAAATGATGAGAGAGAGTGAGTCAAATGGAAAGAGAGAGAGAGAGTCAAAAGGAGAGAGAGAGAGTCAAATGGAGAGAGGGAGAGAGAGAGTCAAATGGAGAGAGAGTCAAATAGAGATAGAGAGAGAGAGAGAGTCTAACAGAGAGACATGAAAACTGAGAGAGAGAGAGAGTCAAATAGAGAGAGTGTCAAATAGAGAGAGAGAGTCAAACAGAGATAGATGCAAACAGAGAGAGAGAGAGAGTCAAATAGAGAGAGAGAGTCAAATAGAGAGAGAGAGAGAAATAGAGAGAGAGAGAGAGTCAAATAGAGAGAGAAAGTCAAATAGAGAGAGAGAGAGAGAGAGTCAAATAGAGAGAGAGAGTCAAATAGAGAGAGAGAGAGTCAAGTGGAGAGAAAGAGAGTCAAATGGAGAGAGAGAGTCAAATGGAGAGAGAGGGTCAAATGAAGAGAGTGAGAGTAAAATGGAGAGAGAGAGAGTCAAATGGAGAGAGAGAGAGTCAAATGGAGAGAGATAGATTCAAATGGAGAGAGAGAGAGAGTCAAATGGAGAGAGAGAGAGAGTCAAATGGAGAGACAGAGAGAGTCAAATGGAGAGAGAGAGAGAGTCAAATGGGGACAGAGAGAGTCAAAAGGATAGAGAGAGAGAGCTAAATGGGGAGAGAGAGAGAGAGAGAGTCAAATGGAGAGAGAGAGAGAGAGTCAAATGGAGAGAGAGAGAGAGATAGAGTCAAATGGAGAGAGATAGATTCAAATGGAGAGAGAGAGAGAGTCAAATGGAGAGAGAGAGAGAGTCAAATGGAGAGAGAGAGAGTCAAATGGAGAGAGAGAGATTCAAATGGAGAGAGAGAGAGAGTCAAATGGAGAGAGAGAGAGTAAATATGGAGAGAGAGAGAGTCAAATGGGGACAGAGAGAGAGTCAAATGGATAGAGAGAAAGAGTCAAAAGAAGAGAGTTAGATTCAAATGGAGAGAGAGAGAGAGAGTCAAATGGAGAGAGAGAGAGTCAAATGGAGAGAAAGAGAGTCAAATGGAGAAAGAGAGATTCAAATGGAGAGAGAGAGAGAGCCAAATGGAGAGAGAGAGAGTGTCAAATAGAGAGAGAGAGAGTCAAATGGAGAGAGAGAAAGAATCAAATGGAGAGAGAGAGAGAGTCAAATGGCGAGAGAGAGAGAGTCAAATGGAGAGACAGAGAGAGCTAAATGGAGAGAGAGAGAGTCAAATGGAGAGAGAGAGAGAGTCAAATGGAGAGAGTGAGAGAGTCAAATGGATAGAGAGAGAGAGTCAAATGGAGAGAGAGAGTGAGTCAAATGGAAAGAGAGAGAGAGAGACAAAAGGAGAGAGAGAGAGTCAAATGGAGAGAGGGAGAGAGAGAGTCAAATGGAGAGAGAGTCAAATAGAGATAGAGACAGAGAGAGAGTCAAACAGAGAGACATGAAAACTGAGAGAGAGAGAGAGTCAAATAGAGAGAGAAAGTCAAATAGAGAGAGAGAGAGAGAGAGTCAAATAGAGAGAGAGAGTCAAATAGAGAGAGAGAGAGAGTCAAGTGGAGAGAAAGAGAGTCAAATGGAGAGAGAGAGTCCAATGGAGAGAGAGGGTCAAATGGAGAGAGTGAGAGTAAAATGGAGAGAGAGAGAGTCAAATGGAGAGAGAGAGAGTCAAATGGAGAGAGGTAGATTCAAATGGAAAGAGAGAGAGAGAGTCAAAAGGAGAGAGAGAGAGTCAAATGGAGAGAGGGAGAGAGAGAGTCAAATGGAGAGAGAGTCAAATAGAGATAGAGACAGAGAGAGAGTCAAACAGAGAGACATGAAAACTGAGAGAGAGAGAGAGACAAATAGATAGAGAAAGAGAGACAAAAAGAGAGAGAGAGTGTCAAGTAGAGAGAGAGAGAGAGAGAGTCAAATAGAGAGAGAGACAAATGGAGAGAAAAATAGAGACAAATAGAGAGTGAGAGTCAAATGGAGAGATAGAGAGAGAGAGAGTCCATTAGAGAGAGAGAGAGTGAAATAGAGAGAGAGAGAGAGAGAGAGTCAAATAGATAGAGAGAGAGAGAGAGAGAGAGTGAAATAGAGAGAGAGTGTGACAAATAGAGAGAGAGAGAGTCAAAAATAGAGAGAGAGTGTCAAATAGAGAGAGAGAGAGAGTCAAATAGAGAGAGAGAGTCAAATAGAGAGAGAGGGTCAAATAGAGAGTGAGAGTCAAATAGGAAGAGACAGAGAAAGTCAAATAGAGAGAGAGTCAAATAGAGAGAGAGAGTGTCAAATGGAGAGAGAGAGAGTCAAATGGAGAGAGAGAGTGAGTCAAATGGAAAGAGAGAGAGAGAGTCAAAAGGAGAGAGAGAGAGTCAGATAGAGAGAGGGTGAGTCAAATAGAGAGAGAGAGTGAAATAGAGAGAGAGAGAGAGAGTCAAAAGGAGAGAGAGAGAGAGTCAAGAGGAGAGAGAGAGAGTCAAATGGAGAGAGAGAGTAGGTCAAGAGGAGAGAGAGAGAGTCAAATGGAGAGAGAGAGAGAGTCAAATGGAAAGAGAGAGAGAGAGTCAAAAGGAGAGAGAGAGAGAGTCAAGAGGAGAGAGAGAGAGTCAAATGGAGAGAGAGAGGGAGAGAGTCAAATGGAGAGAGAGTCAAATAGAGATAGAGAGAGAGAGAGTCAAACAGAGAGAGATGAAAACTGAGAGAGAGAGAGAGTCAAATAGAGAGAGAGAGTCAAATAGAGAGAGATAGATTCAAATGGAGAGAGAGAGAGAGTCAAATGGAGAGAGAGAGAGAGTCAAATGGAGAGAGAGAGAGTCAAATGGAGAGAGAGAGAGTCAAATGGAGAGAGAGAGAGTCAAATGGAGATAGAGAGAGTCAAATGGAGAGATACAGAGTCAAAAGGAGAGAGAGAGAGTCAATTGGAGAGAGAGAGAGAGTCAAATGGAGAGAGAGAGAGAGTCAAATGGAGAGAGAGAGAGAGTCAAATGGGGACAGAGAGAGAGTCAAAAGGATAGAGAGAGAGAGTCAAATGGGGGGAGAGAGAGAGAGAAAGTCAAATGGAGAGAGAGAGAGAGATAGAGAGTCAAATGGAGAGAGAGAGAGAGTCAAATGGAGAGAGAGAGAGAGAGTCAAATGGAGAGAGAGAGAGTCAAATGGAGAGAGAGAAAGAGAGAGAGTCAAATGGAGAGAGAGAGAGAGAGAGTCAAATGGAGCGAGAGAGAGAGAGAGAGTCAAATGGAGAGAGAGAGAGAGAGTCAAATGGAGAGACAGAGAGTCAAATAGAGAGAGAGTCAAACAGAGAGATGCAAACAGAGAGAGAGAGAGAGTCAAGTAGAGAGAGAGAGAGAGTCAAATAGAGAAAGAATGTGTCAAATAGAGAGAGAGAGAGAGTCAAACAGAGAGAGAGAGAGAGAGTCAAACAGAGAGAGAGAGAGTCAAACAGAGATAGAGAGAGAGTCAAATAGAGAGAGAGAGAGAGTCAAATAGAGAGAGAGACAAATAGAGAGAGAAAGAGAGACAAAAAGAGAGAGAGAGAGTCAAATAGAGAGAGAGAGAGAGAGAGAGTCAAATAGAGAGAGAGACAAATGGAGAGAAAAATAGAGACAAATAGAGAGTGAGAGTCAAATGGAGAGATAGAGAGCGTCCAATAGAGGGAGAGAGATAGAGTGAAATAGAGAGAGTGTCAAATAGAGAGAGAGAGAGTCAGATAGAGAGAGAGAGAGTCAAATAGAGAGAGAGAGAGTGAAATAGAGAGAGAGAGAGAGAGAGTCAAATAGATAGAGAGAGAGAGAGTGAAATAGAGAGAGTGTGTCAAATAGAGAGAGAGAGTGTCAAATATAGAGAGAGAGAGACAAATAGAGAGAGAGAGAGAGTCAAATAGAGAGAGAGAGTCAAATAGAGAGAGAGAGTCAAAACGAGAGTGAGAGTCAAATAGAAAGAGAGAGAGAGAGTCAAATAGAGAGAGAGTCAAATAGAGAGAGAGAGAGTCAAATGGAGAGAGAGAGAGTCAAATGGAGAGAGAGTCAAATGGCGAGAGAGAGAAAATGGAGAGAGTGAGAGTCAAATGGAGAGAGAGAGAGTCAAATGTAGAGAGGGAGAGAGTCAAATGGAAAGAGAGAGAGAGTCAAATGGAAAGAGAGAGAGAGTCAAATGGAGAGAGAGTCAAATGGAGAGAGAGAGAGAGAGTCAAATGGAGAGAGAGAGAGAGAGAGAGTCAAATGGAGAGAGAGAGAGAGAGTCAAATGGAGAGAGAGAGAGATAGAGTCAAATGGAGAGACAGAGAGTCAAATAGAGAGAGAGAGAGTCAAACAGAGAGATGCAAACAGAGAGAGAGAGAGAGTCAAATAGAGAGAGAGAGAGTCAAATAGAGAGAGAATGTGTCAAATAGAGAGAGAGAAACAGTCAAACAGAGAGAGAGAGAGAGAGTCAAACAGAGAGAGAGAGAGTCAAACAGAGATAGAGAGAGAGTCAAATAGAGAGAGAGAGAGAGAGTCAAATAGAGAGAGAGACAAATAGATAGAGAAAGAGAGACAAAAAGAGAGAGAGAGTGTCAAGTAGAGAGAGAGAGAGAGAGAGTCAAATAGAGAGAGAGACAAATGGAGAGAAAAATAGAGACAAATAGAGAGTGAGAGTCAAATGGAGAGATAGAGAGAGAGAGAGTCCATTAGAGAGAGAGAGAGTGAAATAGAGAGAGAGAGAGAGAGAGAGTCAAATAGATAGAGAGAGAGAGAGAGAGAGAGAGTGAAATAGAGAGAGAGTGTGACAAATAGAGAGAGAGAGAGTCAAAAATAGAGAGAGAGTGTCAAATAGAGAGAGAGAGAGAGTCAAATAGAGAGAGAGAGTCAAATAGAGAGAGAGGGTCAAATAGAGAGTGAGAGTCAAATAGGAAGAGACAGAGAAAGTCAAATAGAGAGAGAGTCAAATAGAGAGAGAGAGTGTCAAATGGAGAGAGAGAGAGTCAAATGGAGAGAGAGAGTGAGTCAAATGGAAAGAGAGAGAGAGAGTCAAAAGGAGAGAGAGAGAGTCAGATAGAGAGAGGGTGAGTCAAATAGAGAGAGAGAGTGAAATAGAGAGAGAGAGAGAGAGTCAAAAGGAGAGAGAGAGAGAGTCAAGAGGAGAGAGAGAGAGTCAAATGGAGAGAGAGAGTGAGTCAAGAGGAGAGAGAGAGAGTCAAATGGAGAGAGAGAGAGAGTCAAATGGAAAGAGAGAGAGAGAGTCAAAAGGAGAGAGAGAGAGAGTCAAGAGGAGAGAGAGAGAGTCAAATGGAGAGAGAGAGGGAGAGAGTCAAATGGAGAGAGAGTCAAATAGAGATAGAGAGAGAGAGAGTCAAACAGAGAGAGATGAAAACTGAGAGAGAGAGAGAGTCAAATAGAGAGAGAGAGTCAAATAGAGAGAGATAGATTCAAATGGAGAGAGAGAGAGAGTCAAATGGAGAGAGAGAGAGAGTCAAATGGAGAGAGAGAGAGTCAAATGGAGAGAGAGAGAGTCAAATGGAGAGAGAGAGAGTCAAATGGAGATAGAGAGAGTCAAATGGAGAGATACAGAGTCAAAAGGAGAGAGAGAGAGTCAATTGGAGAGAGAGAGAGAGTCAAATGGAGAGAGAGAGAGAGTCAAATGGAGAGAGAGAGAGAGTCAAATGGGGACAGAGAGAGAGTCAAAAGGATAGAGAGAGAGAGTCAAATGGGGGGAGAGAGAGAGAGAAAGTCAAATGGAGAGAGAGAGAGAGATAGAGAGTCAAATGGAGAGAGAGAGAGAGTCAAATGGAGAGAGAGAGAGAGAGTCAAATGGAGAGAGAGAGAGTCAAATGGAGAGAGAGAAAGAGAGAGAGTCAAATGGAGAGAGAGAGAGAGAGAGTCAAATGGAGCGAGAGAGAGAGAGAGAGAGAGTCAAATGGAGAGAGAGAGAGAGAGTCAAATGGAGAGACAGAGAGTCAAATAGAGAGAGAGTCAAACAGAGAGATGCAAACAGAGAGAGAGAGAGAGTCAAGTAGAGAGAGAGAGAGAGTCAAATAGAGAAAGAATGTGTCAAATAGAGAGAGAGAGAGAGTCAAACAGAGAGAGAGAGAGAGAGTCAAACAGAGAGAGAGAGAGTCAAACAGAGATAGAGAGAGAGTCAAATAGAGAGAGAGAGAGAGTCAAATAGAGAGAGAGACAAATAGAGAGAGAAAGAGAGACAAAAAGAGAGAGAGAGAGTCAAATAGAGAGAGAGAGAGAGAGAGTCAAATAGAGAGAGAGACAAATGGAGAGAAAAATAGAGACAAATAGAGAGTGAGAGTCAAATGGAGAGATAGAGAGCGTCCAATAGAGGGAGAGAGATAGAGTGAAATAGAGAGAGTGTCAAATAGAGAGAGAGAGAGTCAGATAGAGAGAGAGAGAGTCAAATAGAGAGAGAGAGAGTGAAATAGAGAGAGAGAGAGAGAGAGTCAAATAGATAGAGAGAGAGAGAGTGAAATAGAGAGAGTGTGTCAAATAGAGAGAGAGAGTGTCAAATATAGAGAGAGAGAGACAAATAGAGAGAGAGAGAGAGTCAAATAGAGAGAGAGAGTCAAATAGAGAGAGAGAGTCAAAACGAGAGTGAGAGTCAAATAGAAAGAGAGAGAGAGAGTCAAATAGAGAGAGAGTCAAATAGAGAGAGAGAGAGTCAAATGGAGAGAGAGAGAGTCAAATGGAGAGAGAGTCAAATGGCGAGAGAGAGAAAATGGAGAGAGTGAGAGTCAAATGGAGAGAGAGAGAGTCAAATGTAGAGAGGGAGAGAGTCAAATGGAAAGAGAGAGAGAGTCAAATGGAAAGAGAGAGAGAGTCAAATGGAGAGAGAGTCAAATGGAGAGAGAGATAGTCAAATGGAGAGAGAGAGAGAGTCTAATGGAGACAGAGCGAGAGTCAAATGGAGAGAGAGAGAGAGTCAAATGGAGAGAGAGAGAGAGTCAAATGGAGAGAGAGAGAGAATCAAATGGAGAGAGAGAAAGAGTCAAATGGCGAGAGAGAGAGAGTCAAATGGTGAGAGAGAGAGAGTGAATTGGAGAGAGAGAGAGAGTCAAATGGAGAGAGAGAGAGAGTAAAATGGAGAGAGAGAGAGAGTCAAATGGATAGAGAGAGCGAGTCAAATGGAGAGAGAGAGTGAGTCAAATGGAAAGAGAGAGAGAGAGTCAAAAGGAGAGAGAGAGAGTCAAATGGAGAGAGGGAGAGAGAGAGTCAAATGGAGAGAGAGTCAAATAGAGATAGAGAGAGAGAGAGAGTCAAACAGAGAGACATGAAAACTGAGAGAGAGAGAGAGTCAAATAGAGAGAGAGTCAAATAGAGAGAGAGAGTCAAACAGAGATAGATGCAAACAGAGAGAGAGAGAGAGTCAAATAGAGAGAGAGAGTCAAATAGAGAGAGAGAGAGAGAAATAGAGAGAGAGAGAGAGTCAAATAGAGAGAGAAAGTCAAATAGAGAGAGAGAGAGAGAGTCAAATAGAGAGAGAGAGTCCAATAGAGAGAGAGAGAGTCAAGTAGAGAGAAAGAGAGTCAAATGGAGAGAGAGAGTCAAATGGAGAGAGAGAGTCAAATGGAGAGAGTGAGAGTAAAATGGAGAGAGAGAGAGTCAAATGGAGAGAGAGAGAGTAAAATTGGAGAGAGATAGATTCAAATGGAGAGAGAGAGAGAGTCAAATGGAGAGAGAGAGAGTCAAATGGAGAAAAGAGAGTCAAATGGAGAGAGAGAGAGTCAAATGGAGAGAGAGAGAGTCAAATGGAGAGAGAGAGAGTCAAATGGAGATAGAGAGAGTCAAATGGAGAGATACAGAGTCAAATGGAGAGAGAGAGAGAGTCAATTGGAGAGAGAGAGAGAGTCAAATGGTGAGACAGAGAGAGTCAAATGGAGAGAGAGAGAGAGTCAAATGGGGACAGAGAGAGTCAAAAGGATAGAGAGAGAGAGTCAAATGGGGAGAGAGAGAGAGAGAGAGTCAAATGGAGAGAGAGAGAGAGAGAGAGAGAGAGAGTCAAATGGAGAGAGAGAGAGAGATAGAGAGTCAAATGGAGAGAGATAGATTCAAATGGAGAGAGAGAGAGAGTCAAATGGAGAGAGAGAGAGTCAAATGGAGAGAGACAGAGTCAAATGGAGAGAGAGAGATTCAAATGGAGAGAGAGAGAGAGTCAAATGGAGAGAGAGAGAGTAAATATGGAGAGAGAGAGAGAGAGTCAAATGGAGAGAGAGAGAGTCAAATGGAGAGAGAGAGAGTCAAATGGAGAGAGAGAGAGTCAAATGGAGATAGAGAGAGTCAAATGGAGAGATACAGAGTCAAGTGGAGAGAGAGAGAGAGTCAGATGGAGAGAGAGAGAGAGTCAAATGGAGAGAGAGAGAGAGTCAAATGGGGACAGAGAGAGAGTCAAATGGATAGAGAGAAAGAGTCAAAAGAAGAGAGTTAGATTCAAATGGAGAGAGAGAGAGAGAGTCAAATGGAGAGAAAGAGAGTCAAATGGAGAAAGAGAGATTCAAATGGAGAGAGAGAGAGAGTCAAATGGAGAGAGAGAGAGTGTCAAATAGAGAGAGAGAGAATCAAATGGAGAGAGAGAGAGTAAATATGGAGAGAGAGAGAGAGTCAAATGGAGAGAGAGAGAGATTCAAATGGAGAGAGAGAGAGAGTCAAATGGAGAAAAGAGAGTCAAATGGAGAGAGAGAGAGTCAAATGGAGAGAGAGAGAGTCAAATGGAGAGAGAGAGAGTCAAATGGAGATAGAGAGAGTCAAATGGAGAGATACAGAGTCAAATGGAGAGAGAGAGAGAGTCAATTGGAGAGAGAGAGAGAGTCAAATGGTGAGACAGAGAGAGTCAAATGGAGAGAGAGAGAGAGTCAAATGGGGACAGAGAGAGTCAAAAGGATAGAGAGAGAGAGTCAAATGGGGAGAGAGAGAGAGAGAGAGTCAAATGGAGAGAGAGAGAGAGAGAGAGAGAGAGAGTCAAATGGAGAGAGAGAGAGAGATAGAGAGTCAAATGGAGAGAGATAGATTCAAATGGAGAGAGAGAGAGAGTCAAATGGAGAGAGAGAGAGTCAAATGGAGAGAGACAGAGTCAAATGGAGAGAGAGAGATTCAAATGGAGAGAGAGAGAGAGTCAAATGGAGAGAGAGAGAGTAAATATGGAGAGAGAGAGAGAGAGTCAAATGGAGAGAGAGAGAGTCAAATGGAGAGAGAGAGAGTCAAATGGAGAGAGAGAGAGTCAAATGGAGATAGAGAGAGTCAAATGGAGAGATACAGAGTCAAGTGGAGAGAGAGAGAGAGTCAGATGGAGAGAGAGAGAGAGTCAAATGGAGAGAGAGAGAGAGTCAAATGGGGACAGAGAGAGAGTCAAATGGATAGAGAGAAAGAGTCAAAAGAAGAGAGTTAGATTCAAATGGAGAGAGAGAGAGAGAGTCAAATGGAGAGAAAGAGAGTCAAATGGAGAAAGAGAGATTCAAATGGAGAGAGAGAGAGAGTCAAATGGAGAGAGAGAGAGTGTCAAATAGAGAGAGAGAGAATCAAATGGAGAGAGAGAGAGTAAATATGGAGAGAGAGAGAGAGTCAAATGGAGAGATACAGAGTCAAATGGAGAGAAAGAGAGTCAAATGGAGAGAGAGAGAGTCAAATGGAGAGAGAGAGAGTCAAATGGAGAGAGAGAGTCAAATGGAGATAGAGATAGTCAAATGGAGAGATACAGAGTCAAATGGAGAGAGAGAGAGAGTCAATTGGAGAGAGAGAGAGAGTTAGAGTCAAATGGAGAGAGATAGATTCAAATGGAGAGAGAGAGAGAGAGTCAAATGGAGAGAGAGAGAGTCAAATGGAGAGAGAGAGAGTCAAATGGAGAGAGAGAGATTCAAATGGAGAGAGAGAGAGAGTCAAATGGAGAGAGAGAGAGTAAATATGGAGAGAGAGAGTCAAATGGGGACAGAGAGAGAGTCAAATGAATAGAGAGAAAGAGTCAAAAGAAGAGAGTTAGATTCAAATGGAGAGAGAGAGAGAGAGTCAAATGGAGAGAGAGAGAGTCAAATGGAGAGAAAGAGAGTCAAATGGAGAAAGAGAGATTCAAATGGAGAGAGAGAGAGAGCCAAATGGAGAGAGAGAGAATGTCAAATAGAGAGAGAGAGAATCAAATGGAGAGAGAGAGAGTAAATATGGAGAGAGAGAGAGAGTCAAATGGAGAGATACAGAGTCAAATGGAGAGAAAGAGAGTCAAATGGAGAGAGAGAGAGTCAAATGGAGAGAGAGAGAGTCAAATGGAGAGAGAGAGTCAAATGGAGATAGAGATAGTCAAATGGAGAGATACAGAGTCAAATGGAGAGAGAGAGAGAGTCAATTGGAGAGAGAGAGAGAGTCAATTGGAGAGAGAGAGAGAGTCAAATGGAGAGTGAGAGAGAGTCAAATGGGGACAGAGAGAGTCAAAAGGATAGAGAGAGAGAGTCAAATGGGGAGAGAGAGAGAGAGAGAGTCAAATGGAGAGAGAGAGAGAGAGAGAGAGAGAGTCAAATGGAGAGGGAGAGAGAGATAGAGAGTCAAATGGAGAGAGAGAGAGAGTCAAATGGAGAGAGAGAGAGAGAGAGTCAAATGGAGAGAGAGAGAGAGAGAGTCAAATGGAGAGAGAGAGAGAGAGTCAAATGGAGAGAGAGAGAGATAGAGTCAAATGGAGAAACAGAGTCAAATAGAGAGAGAGAGAGTCAAACAGAGAGATGCAAACAGAGAGAGAGAGAGAGTCAAATAGAGAGAGAGAGAGTCAAATAGAGAGAGAATGTGTCAAATAGAGAGAGAGAAAGAGTCAAACAGAGAGAGAGAGAGACAGTCAAACAGAGAGAGAGAGTCAAACAGAGATAGAGAGAGAGTCAAATAGAGAGAGAGAGAGAGAGTCAAATAGAGAGAGAGACAAATAGATAGAGAAAGAGAGACAAAAAGAGAGAGAGAGTGTCAAGTAGAGAGAGAGAGAGAGAGAGAGTCAAATAGAGAGAGAGACAAATGGAGAGAAAAATAGAGACAAAGAGAGAGTGAGAGTCAAATGGAGAGATAGAGAGAGAGAGAGTCCAATAGAGAGAGAGAGAGAGTGAAAAAGAGAGAGAGAGAGAGAGAGAGAGTCAAATAGATAGAGAGAGAGAGAGAGTGAAATAGAGAGAGAGTGTGTCAAATAGAGAGAGAGAGAGTCAAATATAGAGAGAGAGTGTCAAATAGAGAGAGAGAGAGAGTCAAATAGAGAGAGAGAGTCAAATAGAGAGAGAGAGTCAAATAGAGAGTGAGAGTCAAATAGGAAGAGACAGAGAAAGTCAAATAGAGAGAGAGTCAAATAGAGAGAGAGTGTGTCAAATGGAGAGAGAGAGAGTCAAATGGAGAGAGAGAGTGAGTCAAATGGAAAGAGAGAGAGAGAGTCAAAAGGAGAGAGTGAGAGTCAGATAGAGAGAGAGAGAGTCAAATAGAGAGAGAGAGTCAAATAGAGAGAGAGAGAGAGTCAAAAGGAGAGAGAGAGAGAGTCAAGAGGAGAGAGAGAGAGTCAAATGGAGAGAGAGAGTGAGTCAAATGGAAAGAGAGAGAGAGAGTCAAAAGCAGAGAGAGAGAGAGTCAAGAGGAGAGAGAGAGAGTCAAATGGAGAGAGAGAGGGAGAGAGTCAAATGGAGAGAGAGTCAAATAGAGATGGAGAGAGAGAGAGTCAAACAGAGAGAGATGAAAACTGAGAGAGAGAGAGAGTCAAATAGAGAGAGAGAGTCAAATAGAGAGAGAGAGTCAAACAGAGATAGATGCAAACAGAGAGAGAGAGAGAGTCAAATAGAGAGAGAGAGTCAAATAGAGAGAGAGAGTCAAATAGAGAGAGAGAGAGACAAATAGATAGAGAGAGAAAGTCAAATAGAGAGAGAGAGAGACAGTCAAATAGAGAGAGAGAGTCAAATACAGAGAGAGAGTGTCAAATAGAGAGAGAGAGAGTCAAGTGGAGAGATAGAGAGTCAAATGGAGAGAGAGAGAGTCAAATGGAGAGACAGGGTCAAATGGAGAGAGTGAGAGTCAAATGGAGAGAGAGAGAGTCAAATCGAGAGAGAGAGAGTCAAATGGAGAGAGAGAGAGAGTCAAATGGAGACAGAGAGAGAGAGAGTCAAATGGAGAGAGAGAGTGAGAGAAATGGTGAGAGAGAGAGGGAGAGTCAAATGGAGAGAGAGAGAGAGAGTCAAATGAAGAGACGAGAGAGAGTCAAATAGAGAGAGAGTCAATTAGAGAGAGAGAGAGTCAAATGGAGAGAGAGAGAGAGTCAAATGGAGAGAGAGAGAGTCAAATGGATAGAAAGAGAGTCAAATGGAGAGAGAGAGAGAGTCAAATGGAGAGCGAGAGATAGTGAATTGGAGAGAGAGAGAGAGTCAAATGGAGAGAGAGAGAGAGTCAAATAGAGAGAGAGAGAGTCAAATAGAGAGAGAATGTGTCAAATAGAGAGAGAGAGAGAGTCAAACAGAGAGAGAGAGTCAAATAGAGAGAGAGAGTCAAAGAGAGAGTGAGAGTCAAATAGAAAGAGAGAGAGAGTCAAATAGAGAGAGAGTCAAATAGAGAGAGAGAGAGTCAAATGGAGAGAGAGAGAGAAAATGGAGAGAGAGTCAAATGGCGAGAGAGAGAAAATGGAGAGAGTGAGAGTCAAATGGAGAGAGAGAGAGTCAAATGGAGAGTGAGAGAGAGTCAAATGGGGACAGAGAGAGTCAAAAGGATAGAGAGAGAGAGTCAAATGGGGAGAGAGAGAGAGAGAGAGTCAAATGGAGAGAGAGAGAGAGAGAGAGAGAGAGAGTCAAATGGAGAGGGAGAGAGAGATAGAGAGTCAAATGGAGAGAGAGAGAGAGTCAAATGGAGAGAGAGAGAGAGAGAGTCAAATGGAGAGAGAGAGAGAGAGAGTCAAATGGAGAGAGAGAGAGAGAGTCAAATGGAGAGAGAGAGAGATAGAGTCAAATGGAGAAACAGAGAGTCAAATAGAGAGAGAGAGAGTCAAACAGAGAGATGCAAACAGAGAGAGAGAGAGAGTCAAATAGAGAGAGAGAGAGTCAAATAGAGAGAGAATGTGTCAAATAGAGAGAGAGAAAGAGTCAAACAGAGAGAGAGAGAGACAGTCAAACAGAGAGAGAGAGTCAAACAGAGATAGAGAGAGAGTCAAATAGAGAGAGAGAGAGAGAGTCAAATAGAGAGAGAGACAAATAGATAGAGAAAGAGAGACAAAAAGAGAGAGAGAGTGTCAAGTAGAGAGAGAGAGAGAGAGAGAGTCAAATAGAGAGAGAGACAAATGGAGAGAAAAATAGAGACAAAGAGAGAGTGAGAGTCAAATGGAGAGATAGAGAGAGAGAGAGTCCAATAGAGAGAGAGAGAGAGTGAAAAAGAGAGAGAGAGAGAGAGAGAGAGAGTCAAATAGATAGAGAGAGAGAGAGAGTGAAATAGAGAGAGAGTGTGTCAAATAGAGAGAGAGAGAGTCAAATATAGAGAGAGAGTGTCAAATAGAGAGAGAGAGAGAGTCAAATAGAGAGAGAGAGTCAAATAGAGAGAGAGAGTCAAATAGAGAGTGAGAGTCAAATAGGAAGAGACAGAGAAAGTCAAATAGAGAGAGAGTCAAATAGAGAGAGAGTGTGTCAAATGGAGAGAGAGAGAGTCAAATGGAGAGAGAGAGTGAGTCAAATGGAAAGAGAGAGAGAGAGTCAAAAGGAGAGAGTGAGAGTCAGATAGAGAGAGAGAGAGTCAAATAGAGAGAGAGAGTCAAATAGAGAGAGAGAGAGAGTCAAAAGGAGAGAGAGAGAGAGTCAAGAGGAGAGAGAGAGAGTCAAATGGAGAGAGAGAGTGAGTCAAATGGAAAGAGAGAGAGAGAGTCAAAAGCAGAGAGAGAGAGAGTCAAGAGGAGAGAGAGAGAGTCAAATGGAGAGAGAGAGGGAGAGAGTCAAATGGAGAGAGAGTCAAATAGAGATGGAGAGAGAGAGAGTCAAACAGAGAGAGATGAAAACTGAGAGAGAGAGAGAGTCAAATAGAGAGAGAGAGTCAAATAGAGAGAGAGAGTCAAACAGAGATAGATGCAAACAGAGAGAGAGAGAGAGTCAAATAGAGAGAGAGAGTCAAATAGAGAGAGAGAGTCAAATAGAGAGAGAGAGAGACAAATAGATAGAGAGAGAAAGTCAAATAGAGAGAGAGAGAGACAGTCAAATAGAGAGAGAGAGTCAAATACAGAGAGAGAGTGTCAAATAGAGAGAGAGAGAGTCAAGTGGAGAGATAGAGAGTCAAATGGAGAGAGAGAGAGTCAAATGGAGAGACAGGGTCAAATGGAGAGAGTGAGAGTCAAATGGAGAGAGAGAGAGTCAAATCGAGAGAGAGAGAGTCAAATGGAGAGAGAGAGAGAGTCAAATGGAGACAGAGAGAGAGAGAGTCAAATGGAGAGAGAGAGTGAGAGAAATGGTGAGAGAGAGAGGGAGAGTCAAATGGAGAGAGAGAGAGAGAGTCAAATGAAGAGACGAGAGAGAGTCAAATAGAGAGAGAGTCAATTAGAGAGAGAGAGAGTCAAATGGAGAGAGAGAGAGAGTCAAATGGAGAGAGAGAGAGTCAAATGGATAGAAAGAGAGTCAAATGGAGAGAGAGAGAGAGTCAAATGGAGAGCGAGAGATAGTGAATTGGAGAGAGAGAGAGAGTCAAATGGAGAGAGAGAGAGAGTCAAATAGAGAGAGAGAGAGTCAAATAGAGAGAGAATGTGTCAAATAGAGAGAGAGAGAGAGTCAAACAGAGAGAGAGAGTCAAATAGAGAGAGAGAGTCAAAGAGAGAGTGAGAGTCAAATAGAAAGAGAGAGAGAGTCAAATAGAGAGAGAGTCAAATAGAGAGAGAGAGAGTCAAATGGAGAGAGAGAGAGTCAAATGGAGAGAGAGTCAAATGGCGAGAGAGAGAAAATGGAGAGAGTGAGAGTCAAATGGAGAGAGAGAGAGTCAAATGTAGAGAGAGAGAGAGTCAAATGGAAAGAGAGAGAGAGTCAAATGGAGAGAGAGTCAAATGGAGAGAGAGAGAGAGAGTCAAATGGAGAGAGAGAGAGAGTCAAATGGAGAGAGAGAGAGAGTCAAATGGAGAGAGAGAGAGAGTCAAATGGAGAGAGAGAGAGAGTCAAATGGAGAGAGAGAGAGAATCAAATGGAGAGAGAGAGAGTCAAATGGCAAGAGAGAGACAGTCAAATGGTGAGAGAGACAGAGTGAATTGGAGAGAGAGAGAGTCAAATAGAGAGAGAGAGAGTTAAATATAGAGAGAGAGTCAAATGGAGAGAGAGAGAGAGTCAAATGGAGAGAGAGAGAGAGTCAAATGGATAGAGAGAGAGCGTCAAATGGAGAGAGAGAGAGAGAGTCAAATGGAGAGAGAGAGGGAGAGAGTCAAATGGAGAGAGAGTCAAATAGAGATAGAGAGAGAGAGAGAGAGTCAAACAGAGAGACATGAAAACTGAGAGAGAGAGAGAGTCAAATAGAGAGAGAGTCAAATAGAGAGAGAGAGTCAAACAGAGATAGATGCAAACAAAGAGAGAGAGAGAGTCAAATAGAGAGAGAGAGTCAAATAGAGAGAGAGAGTCAAATAGAGAGAGAGAGAGACAAACAGAGAGAGAGAGAGAGTCAAATAGAGAGTGAAAGTCAAATAGAGAGAGAGAGAGAGAGTCAAATAGAGAGAGAGAATCAAATAGAGACAGAGAGAGTCAAGTGGAGAGAGAGTCAAATGGAGAGAGAGAGTCAAATGGAGAGAGAGGGTCAAATGGAGAGAGTGAGAGTCAAATGGAGAGAGAGAGAGTCAAATGGAGAGAAAGAGACTCAAATGGAGAGAGAGAGAGTCAAATGGAGAGAGAGAGAGTCAAATGGAGAGAGAGAGAAGCGAATGGAGAGAGAGAGAGTCAAATGGAGATAGAGAGAGTCAAATGGAGAGATACAGAGTCAAATGGAGAGAGAGAGAGAGTCAATTGGAGAGAGAGAGAGAGTCAAATAGAGAGAGAGAGAGAGTCAAATGGATAGAGAGAGAGAGTCAAATGGGGACAGAGAGAGAGTCAAAAGGATAGAGAGAGAGAGTCAAATGGGGAGAGAGAGAGAGAGAGAGTCAAATGGAGAGAGAGAGAGAGAGAGAGAGTCAAATGGAGAGAGAGAGAGAGATAGAGAGTCAAATGGAGAGAGAGAGAGAGTAAATTGGAGAGAGAGAGAGAGTCAAATGGAGAGAGAGAGAGAGAGAGAGTCAAATGGAGAGAGAGAAAGAGAGAGAGTCAAATGGAGAGAGAGAGAGAGTCAAATGGAGAGAGAGAGAGAGAGAGTCAAATGGAGAGAGAGAGAGAGAGTCAAATGGAGAGACAGAGAGTCAAATAGAGAGAGAGAGAGTCAAACAGAGATTGCAAACAGAGAGAGAGAGAGTCAAATAGAGAGAGAGAGAGTCAAATAGAGAGAGAATGTGTCAAATAGAGAGAGAGAGAGAGTCAAACAGAGAGAGAGAGTCAAACAGAGAGAGAGAGAGTCAAACAGAGATAGAGAGAGAGTCAAATAGAAAGAGAGAGAGAGTCAAATAGAGAGAGAGACAAATAGAGAGAGAAAGAGAGACAAAAAGAGAGAGAGAGAGTCAAATAGAGAGAGAGAGAGAGAGTCAAATAGAGAAAGAGACAAATGGATAGAAAAATAGAGACAAATAGAGAGTGAGAGTCAAATGGAGAGATAGAGAGAGAGAGAGTCCAATAGAGAGAGATAGAGAGAGTGAAATAGAGAGAGTGTCAAATAGAGAGAGAGAGAGTCAGATAGAGAGAGAGAGAGTCAAATAGAGAGAGAGAGAGTGAAATAGAGAGAGAGAGAGAGAGTCAAATAGATAGAGAGAGAGAGAGAGAGTGAAATAGAGAGAGAGTGTGTCAAATAGAGAGAGAGCGAGTCAAATATAGAGAGAGAGAGTCAAATAGAGAGAGAGAGAGAGTCAAATAGAGAGAGAGAGTCAAATAGAGAGAAAGAGTCAAATAGAGAGTGAGAGTCAAATAGAAAGAGAGAGAGAGAGTCAAATAGAGAGGGAGTCAAATAGAGAGAGAGAGAGTCAAATGGAGAGAGAGAAAGAGAGAGAGTCAAATGGAGAGAGAGAGAGAGAGAGTCAAATGGAGATAGAGAGAGAGAGAGTCAAATGGAGAGAGAGAGAGAGAGTCAAATTGAGAGACAGAGAGTCAAATAGAGAGAGAGAGAGTCAAACAGAGAGATGCAAACAAAGAGAGAGAGAGAGTCAAATAGAGAGAGAGAGTCAAATAGAGAGAGAGAGTCAAATATAGAGAGAGAGAGACAAATAGAGAGAGAGAGTCAAATAGAGAGTGAAAGTCAAATAGAGAGAGAGAGAGAGAGTCAAATAGAGAGAGAGAGTCACATAGAGAGAGATAGAGTCAAGTGGAGAGAAAGAGAGTCAAATGGAGAGAGAGAGTCAAATGGAGAGAGCGGGTCAAATGGAGAGAGTGAGAGTCAAATGGAGAGAGAGAGAGTCAAATGGAGAGAAAGAGAGTTAAATGGAGAGAGAGAGAGAGAGTCAAATGGAGAGAGAGAGAGAGAGAGAGAGTCAAATGGAGAGAGAGAGATTCAAATGGAGAGAGAGAGAGTCAAATGGAGATAGAGAGAGTCAAATGGAGAGATACAGAGACAAATGGAGAGAGAGAGAGAGTCAATTGGAGAGAAAGAGAGAGTCAAATAGAGAGAGAGAGTCAAATGGAGAGAGAGAGAGTCAAATGGGGACAGAGAGAGATTCAAAAGGATAGAGAGAGAGAGTCAAATGGGGAGAGAGAGAGAGAGAGAGTCAAATTGAGAGAGAGAGAGAGAGAGAGAGAGAGTCAAATGGAGAGAGAGAGAGAGATAGAGAGTCAAATGGAGAGAGAGAGAGAGTCAAATGGAGAGAGAGAGAGAGTCAAATGGAGAGAGAGAGAGAGAGAGAGTCAAATGGAGAGAGAGAAAGAGAGAGAGTCAAATGGAGAGAGAGAGAGAGTCAAATGGAGAGAGAGAGAGAGAGAGTCAAATGGAGAGAGAGAGAGAGTCAAATGGAGAGAGAGAGAGAGAGTCAAATGGAGAGAGAGAGAGAGAGAGAGAGTCAAATGGAGAGAGAGAGATTCAAATGGAGAGAGAGAGAGTCAAATGGAGATAGAGAGAGTCAAATGGAGAGATACAGAGACAAATGGAGAGAGAGAGAGAGTCAATTGGAGAGAAAGAGAGAGTCAAATAGAGAGAGAGAGTCAAATGGAGAGAGAGAGAGTCAAATGGGGACAGAGAGAGATTCAAAAGGATAGAGAGAGAGAGTCAAATGGGGAGAGAGAGAGAGAGAGAGTCAAATTGAGAGAGAGAGAGAGAGAGAGAGAGAGTCAAATGGAGAGAGAGAGAGAGATAGAGAGTCAAATGGAGAGAGAGAGAGAGTCAAATGGAGAGAGAGAGAGAGTCAAATGGAGAGAGAGAGAGAGAGAGAGTCAAATGGAGAGAGAGAAAGAGAGAGAGTCAAATGGAGAGAGAGAGAGAGCCAAATGGAGAGAGAGAGAGAGAGAGTCAAATGGAGAGAGAGAGAGAGAGTCAAATGGAGAGAGAGAGAGTCAAACAGAGAGATGCAAACAGAGAGAGAGAGAGAGTCAAATAGAGAGAGAGAGAGTCAAATAGAGAGAGAATGTGTCAAATAGAGAGAGAGATAGTGTCAAACAGAGAGAGAGAGTCAAACAGAGAGAGAGAGTCAAACAGAGATAGAGAGAGAGTCAAATAGAGAGAGAGAGAGAGTCAAATAGAGAGAGAGACAAATAGAGAGAGAAAGAGAGACAAAAAGAGAGAGAGAGAGTCAAATATAGAGAGAGAGAGTCAAATAGAGAGAGAGCGAGTGTCAAATAGAGAGAGAGAGTCAAATAGAGAGAGAGAGTCAAATAGAGAGTGAGAGTCAAATAGAAAGAGAGAGAGAGAGTCAAATAGAGAGAGGGAGAGTCAAATGGGGAGAGAGAGAGTCAAATATAGAGAGAGAGAGTCAAATAGAGAGAGAGCGAGTGTCAAATAGAGAGAGAGAGTCAAATAGAGAGAGAGAGTCAAATAGAGAGTGAGAGTCAAATAGAAAGAGAGAGAGAGAGTCAAATAGAGAGAGGGAGAGTCAAATGGGGAGAGAGAGAGTCAAATGGAGAGAGAGTGAGTCAAATCGAGAGAGAGAGAGTCAAATGTTGAGAGAGAGAGTCAAATGATGGGAGAGAGAGTCAAATGGATAGAGAGAGAGTCAAATGGAGAGAGACAGAGTCAAATGGAGAGACAGAGTCAAATGGAGAGAGAGTCAAATGGAGAGAGAGAGAGTGTCAAATGGAGAGAGAGAGAGTCAAATGGATAGAGAGAGAATCAATAGGGAGAGAGAGATAGTCAAATGGAGAGAGAGAGTCAAATGGAGAGAGAGAGAGAATCAAATGGAGAGAGAGAGAGTCAAATGGAGAGAGACAGAGAGTCAAATGGTGAGAGAGTGAGTCAAATCGAGAGAGAGAGAGGGTCAAATGGAGAGACAGAGAGAGTCAAATGGAGAGAGAGAGAGTCAAATGGAGAGAGAGAGTCAAATGGAGAGAGAGGGAGAGTCTAATGGAGAGAGAGAGAGTGTCAAATGGAGAGAGAGATAGTCAAATGGATAGAGAGAGATAGTCAAATGGAGGGAAAGAGAGAGTCAAATCGAGAGAGAGAGAGAGAGAGTCAAATGGAGAGAGAGAGTGAGAGAAATGGAGAGAGAGAGAGGGAGAGTCAAATGGAGAGAGAGAGAGAGAGAGAAATGAAGAGACGAGAGAGAGTCAAATAGAGAGAGAGTCAAATAGAGAGAGAGAGAGTCAAATGGAGAGAGAGAGAGTCAAATGGCGAGAGAGAGTCAAATGGAGAGAGTGAGAGACAAATGGAGAGAGAGAGATTCAAATGGAGAGAGAGAGAGAGTCAAATGGAGAGAGAGAGAGAGTCAAATGGAGAGAGAGAGAGTGTTAAATGGAGACAGAGAGAGAGTCAAATGGAGAGAGAGAGAGAGTCAAATGGAGAGAGAGAGAGAGTCAAATGGAGAGAGAGAAAGAGTCAAATGGCGAGAGAGAGAGAGTCAAATGGTGAGAGAGAGAGAGTGAATTGGAGATAGAGAGGGAGTCAAATGGAGAGAGAGAGATTCAAATGGAGAGAGAGAGAGTCAAATGGAGAGAGATAGATTCAAATGGAGAGAGAGAGAGAGTCAAATGGAGAGAGAGATAGTGTCAAATAGAGAGAGAGAGTCAAATGGAGAGAGAGAGAGAAAATATGGAGAGAGAGAGAGAGTCAAATGGAGAGAGAGAGAGTCAAATGGAGATAGAGAGTCAAATGGAGAGATACAGAGTCAAATGGAGAGAGAGAGAGAGTCAAATGGAGAGAGAGAGAGAGTCAAATGGAGAGAGAGAATGAGAGTCAAATGGGGACAGAGAGAGAGTCAAATGGATAGAGAGAGAGAGAGAGAGAGTCAAATGGAGAGTGAGAGAGAGTCAAATGGAGAGAGAGAGAGAGAGTCAAATGGAGAGAGAGAGAATCAATAGGGAGAGAGAGATAGTCAAATGGAGAGAGAGAGTCAAATGGAGAGAGAGAGAGAATCAAATGGAGAGAGAGAGAGTCAAATGGAGAGAGACAGAGAGTCAAATGGTGAGAGAGTGAGTCAAATCGAGAGAGAGAGAGGGTCAAATGGAGAGACAGAGAGAGTCAAATGGAGAGAGAGAGAGTCAAATGGAGAGAGAGAGAGTCAAATGAAGAGAGAGAGTGAGTCAAATGGAGAGAGAGAGTGAGTCAAATGGAGAGAGAGAGTCAAATGGAGAGAGAGGGAGAGTCAAATGGAGAGAGAGAGTGTGTCAAATGGAGAGAGAGATATAGTCAAATGGAGGGAAAGAGAGTGTCAAATCGAGAGAGAGAGAGAGAGTCAAATATATAGAGAGAGAGAGTCAAATGGAGAGAGAGAGAGAGAGAGTCAAATGGAGAGAGAGAGTGAGAAAAATGGAGAGAGAGAGAGGGAGAGTCAAATGGAGAGAGAGAGAGAGAGAGAAATGAAGAGACGAGAGAGAGTCAAATAGAGAGAGAGTCAAATAGAGAGAGAGAGAGTCAAATGGAGAGAGAGAGAGTCAAATGGAGAGAGAGTCAAATGGCGAGAGAGAGTCAAAAGGAGAGAGTGAGAGACAAATGGAGAGAGAGAGAGTCAAATGCAGAGAGAGAGAGAGTCAAATGGAGAGAGAGAGAGAGTCAAATGGAGAGAGAGAGTCTAATGGAGAGAGAGAGAGAGTCAAATGGAGAGAGAGAGAGAGTCAAATGGCGAGAGAGAGAGAGTCAAATGGTGAGAGAGAGAGAGTGAATTGGAGATAGAGAGAGAGTCAAATGGAGAGATAGACAGAGAGTCAAATGGAGAGAGAGAGATTCAAATGGAGAGAGAGAGAGTCAAATGGAGAGAGATAGATTCAAATGGAGAGAGAGAGAGAGTCAAATGGAGAGAGAGAGAGTCAAATGGAGAGAAAGAGAGTCAAATGGAGAGAGAGAGATTCAAATGGAGAGAGAGAGAGAGTCAAATGGAGAGAGAGATAGTGTCAAATAGAGAGAGACAGTCAAATGGAGAGAGAGAGAGTAAATATGGAGAGAGAGAGAGAGTCAAATGGAGAGAGAGAGAGTCAAATGGAGAGAGAGAGAGTCAAATGGAGAGAGAGAGAGTCAAATGGAGATAGAGAGTCAAATGGAGAGATACAGAGTCAAATGGAGAGAGAGAGAGAGTCAAATGGAGAGAGAGAGAGAGTCAAATGGAGAGAGAGAGAGAGTCAAATGGGGACAGAGAGAGAGTCAAATGGATAGAGAGAAAGAGTCAAATGGGGAGAGAGAGAGAGAGAGAGTCAAATGGAGAGAGAGAGAGAGAGAGTCAAATGGAGAGAGAGAGAGAGAGAGAGAGAGAGAGTCAAATGGAGAGAGAGAGAGAGTCAAATGGAGAGAGAGAGAGAGAGTCAAATGGAGAGAGAGAGTGAGAGAGAGTCAAATGGAGAGAGAGAAAGAGAGAGAGTCAAATGGAGAGAGAGAAAGAGAGAGTCAAATGGAGAGAGAGATAGAGAGAGTCAAATGGAGAGAGAGAGAGAGAGTTAAATGGAGAGACAGAGAGTCAAATAGAGAGAGAGAGAGTCAAACAGAGAGAAGCAAACAGAGAGAGAGAGAGTCAAATAGAGAGAGAGAGAGTCAAATAGAGAGAGAATGTGTCAAATAGAGAGAGAGAGAGAGTCAAACAGATAGAGAGAGAGAGAGTCAAACAGAGAGAGAGAGAGTCAAACAGAGATAGAGAGAGAGTCAAATAGAGAGAGAGAGAGAGTCAAATAGAGAGAGAGACAAATAGAGAGAGAAAGAGAGACAAAAAGAGAGAGAGAATCAAATAGAGAGAGAGAGAGAGAGTCAAATAAAGAGAGAGACAAATAGAGAGAAAAATAGAGACAAATAGAGAGTGAGAGTCAAATGGAGAGATAGAGAGAGAGAGAGTCCAATAGAGAGAGATTGAGAGTGAAATAGAGAGAGAGAGTGTCAAATAGAGAGAGAGAGAGTCAGATAGAGAGAGAGAGTCAAATAGAGAGAGAGAGTGAAATAGAGAGAGAGAGAGAGAGTCAAATAGATAGAGAGAGAGAGAGTGAAATAGAGAGAGAGTGTGTCAAATAGAGAGAGAGAGAGTCAAATATAGAGAGAGAGAGTCAAATAGAGAGAGAGAGAGTGTCAAATGGAGAGACAGAGAGAGTCAAATGGAGAGAGAGAGAGTCAAATGTAGAGAGAGAGAGTCAAATGGAGAGAGAGAGTGAGTCAAATGGAGAGAGAGAGTGAGTCAAATGGAGAGTGAGAGAGAGTCAAATGGAGAGTGAGGGAGAGTCAAATGGAGAGAGAGAGAGTGTCAAATGGAGAGGGAGATAGTCAAATGGAGAGAGAGAGATAGTCAAATGGAGGGAAAGAGAGAGTCAAATCGAGAGAAAGAGAGAGAGTCAAATGGATAGAGAGAGAGAGTCAAATGGAGAGAGAGAGAGAGAGAGTCAAATGGAGAGAGAGAGTGAGAGAAATGGAGAGAGAGAGAGGGAGAGTCAAATGGAGAGAGAGAGAGAGAGAGAAATGAAGAGACGAGAGAGAGTCAAATAGAGAGAGAGTCAAATAGAGAGAGAGAGAGTCAAATGGAGAGAGAGAGAGTCAAATGGAGAGAGAGTCAAATGGCGAGAGAGAGTCAATTGGAGAGAGTGAGAGACAAATGGAGAGAGAGAGAGTCAAATGGAGAGAGAGAGAGAGTCAAATGGAGAGAGAGAGAGAGTCAAATGGAGAGAGAGAGAGTGTTAAATGGAGACAGAGAGAGAGTCAAATGGAGAGAGAGAGAGAGTCTAATGGAGAGAGAGAGAGAGTCAAATGGCGAGAGAGAGAGAGTCAAATGGCGAGAGAGAGAGAGTCAAATGGTGAGAGAGAGAGAGTGAATTGGAGATAGAGAGAGAGTCAAATGGAGAGAGAGAGAGAGTCAAATGGAGAGAGAGAGATTCAAATGGAGAGAGAGAGAGTCAAATGGAGAGAGATAGATTCAAATGGAGAGAGAGAGAGAGTCAAATGGAGAGAGAGAGAGTCAAATGGAGAGAAAGAGAGTCAAATGGAGAGAGAGAGATTCAAATGGAGAGAGAGAGAGTCAAATGGAGAGAGAGATAGTGTCAAATAGAGAGAGAGAGTCAAATGGAGAGAGAGAGAGTAAATATGGAGAGAGAGAGAGAGTCAAATGGAGAGAGAGAGAGTCAAATGGAGAGAGAGAGAGTCAAATGGAGATAGAGAGTCAAATGGAGAGATACAGCGTCAAATAGAGAGAGAGAGAGAGTCAAATGGAGAGAGAGAGAGAGTCAAATGGAGAGAGAGAGAGAGTCAAATGGGGACAGAGAGAGAGTCAAATGGATAGAGAGAAAGAGTCAAATGGGGAGAGAGAGAGAGAGAGAGTCAAATGGAGAGAGAGAGAGAGAGAGTCAAATGGAGAGAGAGAGAGAGAGAGAGAGTCAAATGGAGAGAGAGAGAGAGTCAAATGGAGAGAGAGAGAGAGAGTCAAATGGAGAGAGAGAGTGAGAGAGAGTCAAATGGAGAGAGAGAAAGAGAGAGAGTCAAATGGAGAGAGAGAGAGAGAGAGTCAAATGGAGAGAGAGATAGAGAGAGTCAAATGGAGAGAGAGAGAGAGAGTTAAATGGAGAGACAGAGAGTCAAATAGAGAGAGAGAGAGTCAAACAGAGAGATGCAAACAGAGAGAGAGAGAGTCAAATAGAGAGAGAGAGAGTCAAATAGAGAGAGAATGTGTCAAATAGAGAGAGAGAGAGAGTCAAACAGATAGAGAGAGAGAGAGTCAAACAGAGAGAGAGAGAGTCAAACAGAGATAGAGGGAGAGTCAAATAGAGAGAGAGAGAGAGTCAAATAGAGAGAGAGACAAATAGAGAGAGAAAAAGAGACAAAAAGAGAGAGAGAGAGTCAAATAGAGAGAGAGAGAGAGAGTCAAATAGAGAGAGAGACAAATAGAGAGAAAAATAGAGACAAATAGAGAGTGAGAGTCAAATGGAGAGATAGAGAGAGAGAGAGTCCAATAGAGAGAGAGATAGAGAGTGAAATAGAGAGAGAGAGTGTCAAATAGAGAGAGAGAGAGTCAGATAGAGAGAGAGAGTCAAATGGAGAGAGAGAGTGAAATAGAGAGAGAGAGAGAGTCAAATAGATAGAGAGAGAGAGAGTGAAATAGAGAGAGAGTGTGTCAAATAGAGAGAGAGAGAGTCAAATATAGAGAGAGAGAGTCAAATAGAGAGAGAGAGAGTGTCAAATAGAGAGAGAGAGTCAAATAGAGAGAGAGAATCAAATAGAGAGTGAGAGTCAAATAGAAAGAGAGAGAGAGAGTCAAATAGAGAGAGAGAATCAAATAGAGAGTGAGAGTCAAATAGAAAGAGAGAGAGAGAGTCAAATAGAGAGAGGGAGAGTCAAATGGGGAGAGAGAGAGTCAAATGGAGAGAGAGAGAGAGTCAAATGGAGAGAGAGAGAGTCAAATATTGAGAGAGAGAGTCAAATGATGGGAGAGAGAGTCAAATGGATAGAGAGAGAGTCAAATGGAGAGAGACAGAGTCAAATGGAGAGAGACAGAGTCAAATGGAGAGAGAGTCAAATGGAGAGAGAGAGTGTGTCAAATGGAGAGAGAGATAGTCAAATGGAGAGAGAGAGTCAAATGGAGAGAGAGAGAGAATCAAATGGAGAGAGAGAGAGTCAAATGGAGAGAGACAGAGAGTCAAATGGTGAGAGAGTGAGTCAAATCGAGAGAGAGAGAGAGTCAAATGGTGAGAGAGAGAGAGTGAATTGGAGATAGAGAGAGAGTCAAATGGAGAGAGAGAGAGAGTCAAATGGAGAGAGAGAGATTCAAATGGAGAGAGAGAGAGTCAAATGGAGAGAGATAGATTCAAATGGAGAGAGAGAGAGAGTCAAATGGAGAGAGAGAGAGTCAAATGGAGAGAAAGAGAGTCAAATGGAGAGAGAGAGATTCAAATGGAGAGAGAGAGAGAGTCAAATGGAGAGAGAGATAGTGTCAAATAGAGAGAGAGAGTCAAATGGAGAGAGAGAGAGTAAATATGGAGAGAGAGAGAGAGTCAAATGGAGAGAGAGAGAGTCAAATGGAGAGAGAGAGAGTCAAATGGAGATAGAGAGTCAAATGGAGAGATACAGAGTCAAATAGAGAGAGAGAGAGAATCAAATGGAGAGAGAGAGAGAGTCAAATGGAGAGAGAGAGAGAGTCAAATGGGGACAGAGAGTCAAATGGAATAAGAGAAAGAGTCAAATGGGGAGAGAGAGAGAGAGAGAGTCAAATGGAGAGAGAGAGAGAGAGTCAAATGGAGAGAGAGAGAGAGTCAAATAGAGAGAGAGAGAGAGAGTCAAATGGAGAGAGAGAGTGAGAGAGAGTCAAATGGAGAGAGAGAAAGAGAGAGAGTCAAATGGAGAGAGAGAGAGAGAGAGTCAAATGGAGAGAGAGATAGAGTCAAATGGAGAGAGAGAGAGAGAGTTAAATGGAGAGACAGAGAGTCAAATAGAGAGCGAGAGAGTCAAACAGAGAGATGCAAACAGAGAGACAGAGAGTCAAATAGAGAGAGAGAGAGTCAAATAGAGAGAGAATGTGTCAAATAGAGAGAGAGAGAGAGTCAAACAGATAGAGAGAGAGAGAGTCAAACAGAGAGAGAGAGAGTCAAACAGAGATAGAGAGAGAGTCAAATAGAGAGAGAGAGAGAGTCAAATAGAGAGAGAGACAAATAGAGAGAGAAAGAGAGACAAAAAGAGAGAGAGAGAGTCAAATAGAGAGAGAGAGAGAGAGTCAAATAGAGAGAGAGACAAATAGAGAGAAAAATAGAGACAAATAGAGAGTGAGAGTCAAATGGAGAGATAGAGAGAGAGAGAGTCCAATAGAGAGAGAGATAGAGAGTGAAATAGAGAGAGAGAGTGTCAAATAGAGAGAGAGAGAGTCAGATAGAGAGAGAGAGTCAAATGGAGAGAGAGAGTGAAATAGAGAGAGAGAGAGAGAGTCAAATAGATAGAGAGAGAGTGAAATAGAGAGAGAGTGTGTCAAATAGAGAGAGAGAGAGTCAAATATAGAGAGAGAGAGTCAAATAGAGAGAGAGAGAGTGTCAAATAGAGACAGAGTCAAATGGAGAGAGAGTCAAATGGAGAGAGAGAGAGTGTCAAATGGAGAGAGAGTGTGTCAAATAGAGAGAGAGAGAGTGTCAAATGGAGAGACAGAGAGAGTCAAATGGAGAGAGAGAGAGTCAAATGGAGAGAGAGAGAGTCAAATGGAGAGAGAGAGTGAGTCAAATGGAGAGAGAGAGAGAGTCAAATGGAGAGAGAGAGTCAAATGGAGAGAGAGGGAGAGTCAAATGGAGAGAGAGAGAGTGTCAAATGGAGAGAGAGATAGTCAAATGGAGAGAGAGAGATAGTCAAATGGAGGGAAAGAGAGAGTCAAATCGAGAGAGAGAGAGAGAGTCAAATGGATAGAGAGAGAGAGACAAATGGAGAGAGAGAGAGAGAGAGTCAAATGGAGAGAGAGAGTGAGAGAAATGGAGAGAGAGAGAGGGAGAGTCAAATGGAGAGAGAGAGAGAGAGAGAGAAATGAAGAGACGAGAGAGAGTCAAATAGAGAGAGAGTCAAATAGAGAGAGAGAGAGTCAAATGGAGAGAGAGAGAGTCAAATGGAGCGAGAGTCAAATGGCGAGAGAGAGTCAAATGGAGAGAGTGAGAGACAAATGGAGAGAGAGAGAGTCAAATGGAGAGAGAGAGAGAGTCAAATGGAGAGAGAGAGAGAGTCAAATGGAGAGAGAGAGAGTGTTAAATGGAGACAGAGAGAGAGTCAAATGGAGAGAGAGAGAGAGTCTAATGGAGAGAGAGAGAGAGTCAAATGGAGAGAGAGAGAGAGTCAAATGGCGAGAGAGAGAGAGTCAAATGGTGAGAGAGAGAGAGTGAATTGGAGATAGAGAGAGAGTCAAATGGATAGAGAGAGAGAGTCAAATGGGGAGAGAGAGAGAGAGAGTTAAATGGAGAGAGAGAGGATCAAATGGAGAGAGAGAGAGTCAAATGGAGAGAGAGAGAGTCAAATGGAGAGAGAGAGAGTCAAATGGAGAGAGAGAGTGAGTCAAATGGAGAGAGAGAGAGAGTCAAATGGAGAGAGAGAGTCAAATGGAGAGAGAGGGAGAGTCAAATGGAGAGAGAGAGAGTGTCAAATGGAGAGAGAGATAGTCAAATGGAGAGAGAGAGATAGTCAAATGGAGGGAAATAGAGAGTCAAATCGAGAGAGAGAGAGAGAGGCAAATGGATAGAGAGAGAGAGTCAAATGGAGAGAGAGAGAGAGAGAGTCAAATGGAGAGAGAGAGTGAGAGAAATGGAGAGAGAGAGAGGGAGAGTCAAATGGAGAGAGAGAGAGAGAGAGAAATGAAGAGACGAGAGAGAGTCAAATAGAGAGAGAGTCAAATAGAGAGAGAGAGAGTCAAAAGAAAGAGAGAGAGAGTCAAATGGAGAGAGAGTCAAATGGCGAGAGAGAGTCAAAAGGAGAGAGTGAGAGACAAATGGAGAGAGAGAGAGTCAAATGCAGAGAGAGAGAGAGAGTCAAATGGAGAGAGAGAGAGAGTCAAATGGAGAGAGAGAGAGTGTTAAATGGAGACAGAGAGTCAAATGGAGAGAGAGAGAGAGTCTAATGGAGAGAGAGAGAGAGTCAAATGGAGAGAGAGAGTCAAATGGCGAGAGAGAGAGAGTCAAATGGTGAGAGAGAGAGAGTGAATTGGAGATAGAGAGAGAGTCAAATGGAGAGAGAGAGAGAGTCAAATGGAGAGAGAGGGATTCAAATAGAGAGAGAGAGAGTCAAATGGAGAGAGAGAGAGAGTCAAATGGAGAGAGAGATAGTGTCAAATAGAGAGAGAGAGTCAAATGGAGAGAGAGAGAGTAAATTTGGAGAGAGAGAGAGTCAAATGGAGAGAGAGAGAGTCAAATGGAGAGAGAGAGAGTCAAATGGAGATAGAGAGTCAAATGGAGAGATACAGAGTCAAATGGAGAGAGAGAGAGTCAAATGGAGAGAGAGAGAGAGTCAAATGGGGACAGAGAGAGAGTCAAAAGGATAGAGAGAAAGAGTCAAATGGGGAGAGAGAGAGAGAGTCAAATGGAGAGAGAGAGAGAGAGAGTCAAATGGAGAGAGAGAGAGAGAGAGAGAGTCTAATGGAGAGAGAGAGAGAGTCAAATGGAGAGAGAGAGATAGAGTCAAATGGAGAGAGAGAGAGAGAGAGTCAAATGGAGAGAGAGATAGAGAGAGTCAAATGGAGAGAGAGAGAGAGAGTTAAATGGAGAGACAGAGAGTCAAATAGAGAGAGAGAGAGTCAAACAGAGAGATGCAAACAGAGAGAGAGAGAGTCAAACAGAGAGAGAGAGAGTCAAATAGAGAGAGAATGTGTCAAATAGAGAGAGAGAGAGAGTCAAACAGATAGAGAGAGAGAGAGTCAAACAGAGAGAGAGAGAGTCAAACAGAGATAGAGAGAGAGTCAAATAGAGAGAGAGAGAGAGTCAAATAGAGAGAGAGACAAATAGAGAGAGAAAGAGAGACAAAAAGAGAGAGAGAGAGTCAAATAGAGAGAGAGAGAGAGAGTCAAATAGAGAGAGAGACAAATAGAGAGAAAAATAGAGACAAATAGAGAGTGAGAGTCAAATGGAGAGATAGAGAGAGAGAGAGTCCAATAGAGAGAGAGATAGAGAGTGAAATAGAGAGAGAGAGTGTCAAATAGAGAGAGAGAGAGTCAGATAGAGAGAGAGAGTCAAACAGAGAGAGAGAGTGAAATAGAGAGAGAGAGAGAGAGTCAAATAGATAGAGAGAGAGAGAGTGAAATAGAGAGAGAGTGTGTCAAATAGAGAGAGAGAGAGTCAAATATAGAGAGAGAGAGTCAAATAGAGAGAGAGAGAGTGTCAAATGGAGAGACAGAGAGAGTCAAATGGAGAGAGAGAGAGTCAAATGGAGAGAGAGAGAGTCAAATGGAGAGAGAGAGTGAGTCAAATGGAGAGAGAGAGAGAGTCAAATGGAGAGAGAGAGTCAAATGGAGAGAGAGGGAGAGTCAAATGGAGAGAGAGAGAGTGTCAAATGGAGAGAGAGATAGTCAAATGGAGAGAGAGAGATAGTCAAATGGAGGGAAAGAGAGATTCAAATCGAGAGAGAGAGAGAGAGTCAAATGGATAGAGAGAGAGAGTCAAATGGAGAGAGAGAGAGAGAGAGTCAAATGGAGAGAGAGAGTGAGAGAAATGGAGAGAGAGAGAGGGAGAGTCAAATGGAGAGAGAGAGAGAGAGAGAAATGAAGAGACGAGAGAGAGTCAAATAGAGAGAGAGTCAAATAGAGAGAGAGAGAGAGTCAAATGGAGACAGAGAGAGTCAAATGGAGATAGAGTCAAATGGCGAGAGAGAGTCAAATGGAGAGAGAGAGAGACAAATGGAGAGAGAGAGAGTCAAATGGAGAGAGAGAGAGAGTCAAATGGAGAGAGAGAGAGAGTCAAATGGAGAGAGAGAGAGTGTTAAATGGACACAGAGAGAGAGTCAAATGGAGAGAGAGAGACAGTCTAATGCAGAGAGAGAGAGTCAAATGGAGAGAGAGAGAGAGTCAAATGGCGAGAGAGAGAGAGTCAAATGGTGAGAGAGAGAGAGTGAATTGGAGATAGAGAGTCAAATGGAGAGAGAGAGAGAGTCAAATGGAGAGAGAGAGATTCAAATGGAGAGAGAGAGAGTCAAATGGAGAGAGATAGATTCAAATGGAGAGAGAGAGAGAGCCAAATGGAGAGAGAGAGAGTCAAATGGAGAGAAAGAGAGTCAAATGGAGAGAGAGAGATTCAAATGGAGAGAGAGAGAGAGTCAAATGGGGAGAGAGAGAGAGAGAGTTAAATGGAGAGAGAGAGGGTCAAATGGAGAGACAGAGAGAGTCAAATGGAGAGAGAGAGAGTCAAATGGAGAGAGAGAGAGTCAAATGGAGAGAGAGAGTGAGTCAAATGGAGAGAGAGAGAGAGTCAAATGGAGAGAGAGAGTCAAATGGAGAGAGAGGGAGAGTCTAATGGAGAGAGAGAGAGTGTCAAATGGAGAGAGAGATAGTCAAATGGAGAGAGAGAGATAGTCAAATGGAGGGAAAGAGAGAGTCAAATCGAGAGAGAGAGAGAGAGTCAAATGGATAGAGAGAGAGAGTCAAATGGAGAGAGAGAGAGAGAGAGTCAAATGGATAGAGAGAGTGAGAGAAATGGAGAGAGAGAGAGGGAGAGTCAAATGGAGAGAGAGAGAGAGAGAGAAATGAAGAGACGAGAGAGAGTCAAATAGAGAGAGAGTCAAATAGAGAGAGAGAGAGTCAAATGGAGAGAGAGAGAGTCAAATGGAGAGAGAGTCAAATGGCGAGAGAGAGTCAAATGGAGAGAGTGAGAGACAAATGGAGAGAGAGAGAGTCAAATGCAGAGAGAGAGAGAGTCAAATGGAGAGAGAGAGAGAGTCAAATGGAGAGAGAGAGAGTGTTAAATGGAGACAGAGAGAGAGTCAAATGGAGAGAGAGAGAGAGTCTAATGGAGAGAGAGAGAGAGTCAAATGGAGAGAGAGAGAGAGTCAAATGGCGAGAGAGAGTCAAATGGTGAGAGAGAGAGAGTGAATTGGAGATAGAGAGAGAGTCAAATGGAGAGAGAGAGAGAGTCAAATGGAGAGAGAGAGATTCAAATGGAGAGAGAGAGAGTCAAATGGAGAGAGATAGATTCAAATGGAGAGAGAGAGAGAGTCAAATGGAGAGAGAGAGAGTGAAATGGAGAGAAAGAGAGTCAAATGGAGAGAGAGAGATTCAAATGGAGAGAGAGAGAGAGTCAAATGGAGAGAGAGATAGTGTCAAATAGAGAGAGAGAGTCAAATGGAGAGAGAGAGAGTAAATTTGGAGAGAGAGAGAGTCAAATGGAGAGAGAGAGAGTCAAATGGAGAGAGAGAGAGAGTCAAATGGAGAGAGAGAGAGAGTCAAATGGAGAGAGAGAGAGAGTCAAATGGGGACAGAGAGAGAGTCAAAAGGATAGAGAGAAAGAGTCAAATGGGGAGAGAGAGAGAGAGAGAGAGAGTCAAATGGAGAGAGAGAGAGAGAGAGTCAAATGAAGAGAGAGAGAGAGAGAGAGAGAGTCTAATGGAGAGAGAGAGAGAGTCAAATGGAGAGAGAGAAAGAGAGAGAGTCAAATGGAGAGAGAGAGAGAGAGAGAGTCAAATGGAGAGAGAGATAGAGAGAGTCAAATGGAGAGAGAGAGAGAGAGTTAAATGGAGAGACAGAGAGTCAAATAGAGAGAGAGAGAGTCAAACAGAGAGATGCAAACAGAGAGAGAGAGAGTCAAATAGAGAGAGAGAGAGTCAAATAGAGAGAGAATGTGTCAAATAGAGAGAGAGAGAGAGTCAAACAGATAGAGAGAGAGAGAGTCAAACAGATAGAGAGAGAGTCAAACAGAGAGAGAGAGAGAGTCAAATAGAGAGAGAGAGAGAGTCAAATAGAGAGAGAGACAAATAGAGAGAGAAAGAGAGACAAAAAGAGAGAGAGAGAGTCAAATAGAGAGAGAGAGAGAGAGTCAAATAGAGAGAGAGACAAATAGAGAGAAAAATAGAGACAAATAGAGAGTGAGAGTCAAATGGAGAGATAGAGAGAGAGAGAGTCCAATAGAGAGAGAGATAGAGAGTGAAATAGAGAGAGAGAGTGTCAAATAGAGAGAGAGAGAGTCAGATAGAGAGAGAGAGTCAAACAGAGAGAGAGAGTGAAATAGAGAGAGAGAGAGAGAGTCAAATAGATAGAGAGAGAGAGAGTGAAATAGAGAGAGAGTGTGTCAAATAGAGAGAGAGAGAGTGTCAAATGGAGAGACAGAGAGAGTCAAATGGAGAGAGAGAGAGTCAAATGGAGAGAGAGAGAGTCAAATGGAGAGAGAGAGTGAGTCAAATGGAGAGAGAGAGAGAGTCAAATGGAGAGAGAGAGTCAAATGGAGAGAGAGGGAGAGTCAAATGGAGAGAGAGAGAGTGTCAAATGGAGAGAGAGATAGTCAAATGGAGAGAGAGAGATAGTCAAATGGAGGGAAAGAGAGATTCAAATCGAGAGAGAGAGAGAGAGTCAAATGGATAGAGAGAGAGAGTCAAATGGAGAGAGAGAGAGAGAGAGTCAAATGGAGAGAGAGAGTGAGAGAAATGGAGAGAGAGAGAGGGAGAGTCAAATGGAGAGAGAGAGAGAAATGAAGAGACGAGAGAGAGTCAAATAGAGAGAGAGTCAAATAGAGAGAGAGAGAGTCAAATGGAGAGAGAGAGAGTCAAATGGAGAGAGAGTCAAATGGCGAGAGAGAGTCAAATGGAGAGAGTGAGAGACAAATGGAGAGAGAGAGAGTCAAATGGAGAGAGAGAGAGAGTCAAATGGAGAGAGAGAGACTCAAATGGAGAGAGAGAGAGTGTTAAATGGAGACAGAGAGAGAGTCAAATGGAGAGAGAGAGACAGTCTAATGCAGAGAGAGAGAGTCAAATGGAGAGAGAGAGAGAGTCAAATGGCGAGAGAGAGAGAGTCAAATGGTGAGAGAGAGAGAGTGAATTGGAGATAGAGAGAGAGTCAAATGGAGAGAGAGAGAGAGTCAAATGGAGAGAGAGAGATTCAAATGGAGAGAGAGAGAGTCAAATGGAGAGAGATAGATTCAAATGGAGAGAGAGAGAGAGTCAAATGGAGAGAGAGATAGTGTCAAATAGAGAGAGAGAGTCAAATGGAGAGAGAGAGAGTAAATTTGGAGAGAGAGAGAGTCAAATGGAGAGAGAGAGAGTCAAATGGAGAGAGAGAGAGAGTCAAATGGAGATAGAGAGTCAAATGGAGAGATACAGAGTCAAATGGAGAGAGAGAGAGAGTCAAATGGAGAGAGAGAGAGAGTCAAATGGAGAGAGAGAGAGAGTCAAATGGGGACAGAGAGAGAGTCAAAAGGATAGAGAGAAAGAGTCAAATGGGGAGAGAGAGAGAGAGTCAAATGGAGAGAGAGAGAGAGAGAGTCTAATGGAGAGAGAGAGAGAGAGAGAGTCTAATGGAGAGAGAGAGAGAGTCAAATGGAGAGAGAGAAAGAGAGAGAGTCAAATGGAGAGAGAGAGAGAGAGAGTCAAATGGAGAGACAGAGAGTCAAATAGAGAGAGAGAGAGTCAAACAGAGAGATGCAAACAGAGAGAGAGAGAGTCAAATAGAGAGAGAGAGAGTCAAATAGAGAGAGAATGTGTCAAATAGAGAGAGAGAGAGAGTCAAACAGATAGAGAGAGAGAGAGTCAAACAGAGAGAGAGAGAGTCAAACAGAGATAGAGAGAGAGTCAAATAGAGAGAGAGAGAGAGTCAAATAGAGAGAGAGACAAATAGAGAGAGAAAGAGAGACAAAAAGAGAGAGAGAGAGTCAAATAGAGAGAGAGAGAGAGAGTCAAATAGAGAGAGAGACAAATAGAGAGAAAAATAGAGACAAATAGAGAGTGAGAGTCAAATGGAGAGATAGAGAGAGAGAGAGTCCAATAGAGAGAGAGATAGAGAGTGAAATAGAGAGAGAGAGTGTCAAATAGAGAGAGAGAGAGTCAGATAGAGAGAGAGAGTCAAACAGAGAGAGAGAGTGAAATAGAGAGAGAGAGAGAGAGTCAAATAGATAGAGAGAGAGAGAGTGAAATAGAGAGAGAGTGTGTCAAATAGAGAGAGAGAGAGTCAAATATAGAGAGAGAGAATCAAATAGAGAGAGAGAGAGTGTCAAATGGAGAGACAGAGAGAGTCAAATGGAGAGAGAGAGAGTCAAATGGAGAGAGAGAGAGTCAAATGGAGAGAGAGAGTGAGTCAAATGGAGAGAGAGAGAGAGTCAAATGGAGAGAGAGAGTCAAATGGAGAGAGAGGGAGAGTCAAATGGAGAGAGAGAGAGTGTCAAATGGAGAGAGAGATAGTCAAATGGAGAGAGAGAGATAGTCAAATGGAGGGAAAGAGAGATTCAAATCGAGAGAGAGAGAGAGAGTCAAATGGATAGAGAGAGAGAGTCAAATGGAGAGAGAGAGAGAGAGAGTCAAATGGAGAGAGAGAGTGAGAGAAATGGAGAGAGAGAGAGGGAGAGTCAAATGGAGAGAGAGAGAGAAATGAAGAGACGAGAGAGAATCAAATAGAAAGAGAGTCAAATAGAGAGAGAGAGAGTCAAATGGAGAGAGAGAGAGTCAAATGGAGAGAGAGTCAAATGGCGAGAGAGAGTCAAATGGAGAGAGTGAGAGACAAATGGAGAGAGAGAGAGTCAAATGCAGAGAGAGAGAGAGTCAAATGGAGAGAGAGAGAGAGTCAAATGGAGAGAGAGAGAGTGTTAAATGGAGACAGAGAGAGAGTCAAATGGAGAGAGAGAGAGAGTCTAATGGAGAGAGAGAGAGAGTCAAATGGAGAGAGAGAGAGAGTCAAATGGCGAGAGAGAGAGAGTCAAATGGTGAGAGAGAGAGAGTGAATTGGAGATAGAGAGAGAGTCAAATGGAGAGAGAGAGAGAGTCAAATGGAGAGAGAGATATTCAAATGGAGAGAGAGAGAGTCAAATGGAGAGAGATAGATTCAAATGGAGAGAGAGAGAGAGTCAAATGGAGAGAGAGAGAGTCAAATGGAGAGAAAGAGAGTCAAATGGAGAGAGAGAGATTCAAATGGAGAGAGAGAGAGAGTCAAATGGAGAGAGAGATAGTGTCAAATAGAGAGAGAGAGTCAAATGGAGAGAGAGAGAGTAAATTTGGAGAGAGAGAGAGTCAAATGGAGAGAGAGAGAGTCAAATGGAGAGAGAGAGAGTCAAATGGAGATAGAGAGTCAAATGGAGAGATACAGAGTCAAATGGAGAGAGAGAGAGAGTCAAATGGAGAGAGAGAGAGAGTCAAATGGAGAGAGAGAGAGAGTCAAATGTGGACAGAGAGAGAGTCAAAAGGATAGAGAGAAAGAGTCAAATGGGGAGAGAGAGAGAGAGAGAGTCAAATGGAGAGAGAGAGAGAGAGAGTCAAATGGAGAGAGAGAGAGAGAGAGAGAGTGTCTAATGGAGAGAGAGAGAGAGTCAAATGGAGAGAGAGAGATAGAGTCAAATGGAGAGAGAGAGAGAGAGAGTCAAATGGAGAGAGAGATAGAGAGAGTCAAATGGAGAGAGAGAGAGAGAGTTAAATGGAGAGACAGAGAGTCAAATAGAGAGAGAGAGAGTCAAACAGAGAGATGCAAACAGAGAGAGAGAGATTCAAATAGAGAGAGAGAGAGTCAAATAGAGAGAGAATGTGTCAAATAGAGAGAGAGAGAGAGTCAAACAGATAGAGAGAGAGTCAAACAGAGATAGAGAGAGAGTCAAATAGAGAGATAGACAAATAGAGAGAGAAAGAGAGACAAAAAGAGAGAGAGAGAGTCAAATAGAGAGAGAGAGAGAGAGTCAAATAGAGAGAGAGACAAATAGAGAGAAAAATAGAGACAAATAGAGAGTGAGAGTCAAATGGAGAGATAGAGAGAGAGAGAGTCCAATAGAGAGAGAGATAGAGAGTGAAATAGAGAGAGAGAGTGTCAAATAGAGAGAGAGAGAGTCAGATAGAGAGAGAGAGTCAAACAGAGAGAGAGAGTGAAATAGAGAGAGAGAGAGAGAGTCAAATAGATAGAGAGAGAGAGAGTGAAATAGAGAGAGTGTGTCAAATAGAGAGAGAGAGAGTCAAATATAGAGAGAGAGAGTCAAATAGAGAGAGAGAGAGTGTCAAATGGAGAGACAGAGAGAGTCAAATGGAGAGAGAGAGAGTCAAATGGAGAGAGAGAGAGTCAAATGGAGAGAGAGAGTGAGTCAAATGGAGAGAGAGAGAGAGTCAAATGGAGAGAGAGAGTCAAATGGAGAGAGAGGGAGAGTCAAATGGAGAGAGAGAGAGTGTCAAATGGAGAGAGAGATAGTCAAATGGAGAGAGAGAGATAGTCAAATGGAGGGAAAGAGAGATTCAAATCGAGAGAGAGAGAGAGAGTCAAATGGATAGAGAGAGAGAGTCAAATGGAGAGAGAGAGAGAGAGAGTCAAATGGAGAGAGAGAGTGAGAGAAATGGAGAGAGAGAGAGGGAGAGTCAAATGGAGAGAGAGAGAGAAATGAAGAGACGAGAGAGAGTCAAATAGAGAGAGAGTCAAATAGAGAGAGAGAGAGTCAAATGGAGAGAGAGAGAGTCAAATGGAGAGAGAGTCAAATGGCGAGAGAGAGGCAAATGGAGAGAGTGAGAGACAAATGGAGAGAGAGAGAGTCAAATGGAGAGAGAGAGAGAGTCAAATGGAGAGAGAGAGAGTCAAATGGAGAGAGAGAGAGTGTTAAATGGAGACAGAGAGAGAGTCAAATGGAGAGAGAGAGACAGTCTAATGCAGAGAGAGAGAGTCAAATGGAGAGAGAGAGTCAAATGGCGAGAGAGAGAGAGTCAAATGGAGAGAGAGAGATTCAAATGGAGAGAGAGAGAGTCAAATGGAGAGAGATAGATTCAAATGGAGAGAGAGAGAGAGTCAAATGGAGAGAGAGATAGTGTCAAATAGAGAGAGAGAGTCAAATGGAGAGAGAGAGAGTAAATTTGGAGAGAGAGAGAGTCAAATGGAGAGAGAGAGAGTCAAATGGAGAGAGAGAGAGAGTCAAATGGAGATAGAGAGTCAAATGGAGAGATACAGAGTCAAATGGAGAGAGAGAGAGAGTCAAATGGAGAGAGAGAGAGAGTCAAATGGAGAGAGAGAGAGAGTCAAATGGGGACAGAGAGAGAGTCAAAAGGATAGAGAGAAAGAGTCAAATGGGGAGAGAGAGAGAGAGTCAAATGGAGAGAGAGAGAGAGAGAGTCAAATGGAGAGAGAGAGAGAGAGAGAGTCTAATGGAGAGAGAGAGAGAGTCAAATGGAGAGAGAGAAAGAGAGAGAGTCAAATGGAGAGAGAGAGAGAGAGAGTCAAATGGAGAGACAGAGAGTCAAATAGAGAGAGAGAGAGTCAAACAGAGAGATGCAAACAGAGAGAGAGAGAGTCAAATAGAGAGAGAGAGAGTCAAATAGAGAGAGAATGTGTCAAATAGAGAGAGAGAGAGAGTCAAACAGATAGAGAGAGAGAGAGTCAAACAGAGAGAGAGAGAGTCAAACAGAGATAGAGAGAGAGTCAAATAGAGAGAGAGAGAGAGTCAAATAGAGAGAGAGACAAATAGAGAGAGAAAGAGAGACAAAAAGAGAGAGAGAGAGTCAAATAGAGAGAGAGAGAGAGAGTCAAATAGAGAGAGAGACAAATAGAGAGAAAAATAGAGACAAATAGAGAGTGAGAGTCAAATGGAGAGATAGAGAGAGAGAGAGTCCAATAGAGAGAGAGATAGAGAGTGAAATAGAGAGAGAGAGTGTCAAATAGAGAGAGAGAGAGTCAGATAGAGAGAGAGAGTCAAACAGAGAGAGAGAGTGAAATAGAGAGAGAGAGTCAAATAGATAGAGAGAGAGAGTGAAATAGAGAGAGAGTGTGTCAAATAGAGAGAGAGAGAGTCAAATATAGAGAGAGAGAGTCAAATAGAGAGAGAGAGAGTGTCAAATGGAGAGACAGAGAGAGTCAAATGGAGAGAGAGAGAGTCAAATGGAGAGAGAGAGAGTCAAATGGAGAGAGAGAGTGAGTCAAATGGAGAGAGAGAGAGAGTCAAATGGAGAGAGAGAGTCAAATGGAGAGAGAGGGAGAGTCAAATGGAGAGAGAGAGAGTGTCAAATGGAGAGAGAGATAGTCAAATGGAGAGAGAGAGATAGTCAAATGGAGGGAAAGAGAGATTCAAATCGAGAGAGAGAGAGAGAGTCAAATGGATAGAGAGAGAGAGTCAAATGGAGAGAGAGAGAGAGAGAGTCAAATGGAGAGAGAGAGTGAGAGAAATGGAGAGAGAGAGAGGGAGAGTCAAATGGAGAGAGAGAGAGAGAGAGAAATGAAGAGACGAGAGAGAGTCAAATAGAGAGAGAGTCAAATAGAGAGAGAGAGAGTCAAATGGAGAGAGAGAGAGTCAAATGGAGAGAGAGTCAAATGGCGAGAGAGAGTCAAATGGAGAGAGAGAGAGACAAATGGAGAGAGAGAGAGTCAAATGGAGAGAGAGAGAGAGTCAAATGGAGAGAGAGAGAGAGTCAAATGGAGAGAGAGAGAGTGTTAAATGGAGACAGAGAGAGAGTCAAATGGAGAGAGAGAGACAGTCTAATGCAGAGAGAGAGAGTCAAATGGAGAGAGAGAGAGAGTCAAATGGCGAGAGAGAGAGAGTCAAATGGTGAGAGAGAGAGAGTGAATTGGAGATAGAGAGAGAGTCAAATGGAGAGAGAGAGAGAGTCAAATGGAGAGAGAGAGATTCAAATGGAGAGAGAGAGAGTCAAATGGAGAGAGATAGATTCAAATGGAGAGAGAGAGAGAGCCAAATGGAGAGAGAGAGAGTCAAATGGAGAGAAAGAGAGTCAAATGGAGAGAGAGAGATTCAAATGGAGAGAGAGAGAGAGTCAAATGGGGAGAGAGAGAGAGAGAGTTAAATGGAGAGAGAGAGGGTCAAATGGAGAGACAGAGAGAGTCAAATGGAGAGAGAGAGAGTCAAATGGAGAGAGAGAGAGTCAAATGGAGAGAGAGAGTGAGTCAAATGGAGGGAGAGAGAGAGTCAAATGGAGAGAGAGAGTCAAATGGAGAGAGAGGGAGAGTCTAATGGAGAGAGAGAGAGTGTCAAATGGAGAGAGAGACAGTCAAATGGAGAGAGAGAGATAGTCAAATGGAGGGAAAGAGAGAGTCAAATCGAGAGAGAGAGAGAGAGTCAAATGGATAGAGAGAGAGAGTCAATTGGAGAGAGAGAGAGAGAGAGTCAAATGGATAGAGAGAGTGAGAGAAATGGAGAGAGAGAGAGGGAGAGTCAAATGGAGAGAGAGAGAGAGAGAGAAATGAAGAGACGAGAGAGAGTCAAATAGAGAGAGAGTCAAATAGAGAGAGAGAGAGTCAAATGGAGAGAGAGAGAGTCAAATGGAGAGAGAGTCAAATGGCGAGAGAGAGTCAAATGGAGAGAGTGAGAGACAAATGGAGAGAGAGAGAGTCAAATGCAGAGAGAGAGAGAGTCAAATGGAGAGAGAGAGAGAGTCAAATGGAGAGAGAGAGAGTGTTAAATGGAGACAGAGAGAGAGTCAAATGGAGAGAGAGAGAGAGTCTAATGGAGAGAGAGAGAGAGTCAAATGGAGAGAGAGAGTCAAATGGCGAGAGAGAGAGAGTCTAATGGAGAGAGAGAGAGTCAAATGGAGCGAGAGAGTCTAATGGAGAGAGAGAGAAAGTCTAATGGAGAGAGAGAGAGAGTCAAATGAAGAGAGGGAGAGTCAAAGTGACAGAGAGTGAGTCAAATGGAGAGAGAGAGAGAGTCAAATGGAGAGAGAGAGAGTGTTAAATGGAGACAGAGAGAGAGTCAAATGGAGAGAGAGAGAGAGTCTAATGGAGAGAGAGAGAGAGTCAAATGGAGAGAGAGAGAGAGTCAAATGGCGAGAGAGAGTCAAATGGAGAGAGAGAGAGAGTCAAATGGAGAGAGAGAGATTCAAATGGAGAGAGAGAGAGTCAAATGGAGAGAGATAGATTCAAATGGAGAGAGAGAGAGAGTCAAATGGAGAGAGAGAGAGTCAAATGGAGAGAAAGAGAGTCAAATGGAGAGAGAGAGATTCAAATGGAGAGAGAGAGAGAGTCAAATGGAGAGAGAGATAGTGTCAAATAGAGAGAGAGAGTCAAATGGAGAGAGAGAGAGTAAATTTGGAGAGAGAGAGAGTCAAATGGAGAGAGAGAGAGTCAAATGGAGAGAGAGAGAGTCAAATGGAGATAGAGAGTCAAATGGAGAGATACAGAGTCAAATGGAGAGAGAGAGAGTCAAATGGAGAGAGAGAGAGAGTCAAATGGAGAGAGAGAGAGAGTCAAATGGGGACAGAGAGAGAGTCAAAAGGATAGAGAGAAAGAGTCAAATGGGGAGAGAGAGAGAGAGAGAGTCAAATGGAGAGAGAGAGAGAGAGAGTCAAATGGAGAGAGAGAGAGAGAGAGAGTCTAATGGAGAGAGAGAGAGAGTCAAATGGTGAGAGAGAGAGAGTGAATTGGAGATAGAGAGAGAGTCAAATGGAGAGAGAGAGAGAGTCAAATGGAGAGAGAGAGATTCAAATGGAGAGAGAGAGAGTCAAATGGAGAGAGATAGATTCAAATGGAGAGAGAGAGAGAGTCAAATGGAGAGAGAGATAGTGTCAAATAGAGAGAGAGAGTCAAATGGAGAGAGAGAGAGTAAATTTGGAGAGAGAGAGAGTCAAATGGAGAGAGAGAGAGTCAAATGGAGAGAGAGAGAGAGTCAAATGGAGATAGAGAGTCAAATGGAGAGATACAGAGTCAAATGGAGAGAGAGAGAGAGTCAAATGGAGAGAGAGAGAGAGTCAAATGGAGAGAGAGAGAGAGTCAAATGGGGACAGAGAGAGAGTCAAAAGGATAGAGAGAAAGAGTCAAATGGGGAGAGAGAGAGAGAGTCAAATGGAGAGAGAGAGAGAGAGAGTCAAATGGAGAGAGAGAGAGAGAGAGAGTCTAATGGAGAGAGAGAGAGAGTCAAATGGAGAGAGAGAAAGAGAGAGAGTCAAATGGAGAGAGAGAGAGAGAGAGTCAAATGGAGAGACAGAGAGTCAAATAGAGAGAGAGAGAGTCAAACAGAGAGATGCAAACAGAGAGAGAGAGAGTCAAATAGAGAGAGAGAGAGTCAAATAGAGAGAGAATGTGTCAAATAGAGAGAGAGAGAGAGTCAAACAGATAGAGAGAGAGAGAGTCAAACAGAGAGAGAGAGAGTCAAACAGAGATAGAGAGAGAGTCAAATAGAGAGAGAGAGAGAGTCAAATAGAGAGAGAGACAAATAGAGAGAGAAAGAGAGACAAAAAGAGAGAGAGAGAGTCAAATAGAGAGAGAGAGAGAGAGTCAAATAGAGAGAGAGACAAATAGAGAGAAAAATAGAGACAAATAGAGAGTGAGAGTCAAATGGAGAGATAGAGAGAGAGAGAGTCCAATAGAGAGAGAGATAGAGAGTGAAATAGAGAGAGAGTGTGTCAAATAGAGAGAGAGAGAGTCAGATAGAGAGAGAGAGTCAAACAGAGAGAGAGAGTGAAATAGAGAGAGAGAGAGAGAGTCAAATAGATAGAGAGAGAGAGTGAAATAGAGAGAGAGTGTGTCAAATAGAGAGAGAGAGAGTCAAATATAGAGAGAGAGAGTCAAATAGAGAGAGAGAGAGTGTCAAATGGAGAGACAGAGAGAGTCAAATGGAGAGAGAGAGAGTCAAATGGAGAGAGAGAGAGTCAAATGGAGAGAGAGAGTGAGTCAAATGGAGAGAGAGAGAGAGTCAAATGGAGAGAGAGAGTCAAATGGAGAGAGAGGGAGAGTCAAATGGAGAGAGAGAGAGTGTCAAATGGAGAGAGAGATAGTCAAATGGAGAGAGAGAGATAGTCAAATGGAGGGAAAGAGAGATTCAAATCGAGAGAGAGAGAGAGAGTCAAATGGATAGAGAGAGAGAGTCAAATGGAGAGAGAGAGAGAGAGAGTCAAATGGAGAGAGAGAGTGAGAGAAATGGAGAGAGAGAGAGGGAGAGTCAAATGGAGAGAGAGAGAGAGAGAGAAATGAAGAGACGAGAGAGAGTCAAATAGAGAGAGAGTCAAATAGAGAGAGAGAGAGTCAAATGGAGAGAGAGAGAGTCAAATGGAGAGAGAGTCAAATGGCGAGAGAGAGTCAAATGGAGAGAGAGAGAGACAAATGGAGAGAGAGAGAGTCAAATGGAGAGAGAGAGAGAGTCAAATGGAGAGAGAGAGAGAGTCAAATGGAGAGAGAGAGAGTGTTAAATGGAGACAGAGAGAGAGTCAAATGGAGAGAGAGAGACAGTCTAATGCAGAGAGAGAGAGTCAAATGGAGAGAGAGAGAGAGTCAAATGGCGAGAGAGAGAGAGTCAAATGGTGAGAGAGAGAGAGTGAATTGGAGATAGAGAGAGAGTCAAATGGAGAGAGAGAGAGAGTCAAATGGAGAGAGAGAGATTCAAATGGAGAGAGAGAGAGTCAAATGGAGAGAGATAGATTCAAATGGAGAGAGAGAGAGAGCCAAATGGAGAGAGAGAGAGTCAAATGGAGAGAAAGAGAGTCAAATGGAGAGAGAGAGATTCAAATGGAGAGAGAGAGAGAGTCAAATGGGGAGAGAGAGAGAGAGAGTTAAATGGAGAGAGAGAGGGTCAAATGGAGAGACAGAGAGAGTCAAATGGAGAGAGAGAGAGTCAAATGGAGAGAGAGAGAGTCAAATGGAGAGAGAGAGTGAGTCAAATGGAGAGAGAGAGAGAGTCAAATGGAGAGAGAGAGTCAAATGGAGAGAGAGGGAGAGTCTAATGGAGAGAGAGAGAGTGTCAAATGGAGAGAGAGACAGTCAAATGGAGAGAGAGAGATAGTCAAATGGAGGGAAAGAGAGAGTCAAATCGAGAGAGAGAGAGAGAGTCAAATGGATAGAGAGAGAGAGTCAATTGGAGAGAGAGAGAGAGAGAGTCAAATGGATAGAGAGAGTGAGAGAAATGGAGAGAGAGAGAGGGAGAGTCAAATGGAGAGAGAGAGAGAGAGAGAAATGAAGAGACGAGAGAGAGTCAAATAGAGAGAGAGTCAAATAGAGAGAGAGAGAGTCAAATGGAGAGAGAGAGAGTCAAATGGAGAGAGAGTCAAATGGCGAGAGAGAGTCAAATGGAGAGAGTGAGAGACAAATGGAGAGAGAGAGAGTCAAATGCAGAGAGAGAGAGAGTCAAATGGAGAGAGAGAGAGAGTCAAATGGAGAGAGAGAGAGTGTTAAATGGAGACAGAGAGAGAGTCAAATGGAGAGAGAGAGAGAGTCTAATGGAGAGAGAGAGAGAGTCAAATGGAGAGAGAGAGTCAAATGGCGAGAGAGAGAGAGTCTAATGGAGAGAGAGAGAGTCAAATGGAGCGAGAGAGTCTAATGGAGAGAGAGAGAAAGTCTAATGGAGAGAGAGAGAGAGTCAAATGAAGAGAGGGAGAGTCAAAGTGACAGAGAGTGAGTCAAATGGAGAGAGAGAGAGAGTCAAATGGAGAGAGAGAGAGTGTTAAATGGAGACAGAGAGAGAGTCAAATGGAGAGAGAGAGAGAGTCTAATGGAGAGAGAGAGAGAGTCAAATGGAGAGAGAGAGAGAGTCAAATGGCGAGAGAGAGTCAAATGGTGAGAGAGAGAGAGTGAATTGGAGATAGAGAGAGAGTCAAATGGAGAGAGAGAGAGAGTCAAATGGAGAGAGAGAGATTCAAATGGAGAGAGAGAGAGTCAAATGGAGAGAGATAGATTCAAATGGAGAGAGAGAGAGAGTCAAATGGAGAGAGAGAGAGTCAAATGGAGAGAAAGAGAGTCAAATGGAGAGAGAGAGATTCAAATGGAGAGAGAGAGAGAGTCAAATGGAGAGAGAGATAGTGTCAAATAGAGAGAGAGAGTCAAATGGAGAGAGAGAGAGTAAATTTGGAGAGAGAGAGAGTCAAATGGAGAGAGAGAGAGTCAAATGGAGAGAGAGAGAGTCAAATGGAGATAGAGAGTCAAATGGAGAGATACAGAGTCAAATGGAGAGAGAGAGAGTCAAATGGAGAGAGAGAGAGAGTCAAATGGAGAGAGAGAGAGAGTCAAATGGGGACAGAGAGAGAGTCAAAAGGATAGAGAGAAAGAGTCAAATGGGGAGAGAGAGAGAGAGTCAAATGGAGAGAGAGAGAGAGAGAGAGAGTCAAATGGAGAGAGAGAGAGAGAGAGAGTGTGTCTAATGGAGAGAGAGAGAGAGTCAAATGGAGAGAGAGAGATAGAGTCAAATGGAGAGCGAGAGAGAGAGAGTCAAATGGAGAGAGAGATAGAGAGAGTCAAATGGAGAGAGAGAGAGAGAGTTAAATGGAGAGTCAAATAGAGAGAGAGAGAGTCAAACAGAGAGATGCAAACAGAGAGAGAGAGACTCAAATAGAGAGAGAGAGAGTCAAATAGAGAGAGAATGTGTCAAATAGAGAGAGAGAGAGAGTCAAACAGATAGAGAGAGAGAGAGTCAAACAGAGAGAGAGAGAGTCAAACAGAGATAGAGAGAGAGTCAAATAGAGAGAGAGAGAGAGTCAAATAGAGAGAGAGACAAATAGATAGAGAAAGAGAGACAAAAAGAGAGAGAGAGAGTCAAATAGAGAGAGAGAGAGAGAGTCAAATAGAGAGAGAGACAAATAGAGAGAAAAATAGAGACAAATAGAGAGTGAGAGTCAAATGGAGAGAGAGAGAGAGAGAGAGTCCAATAGAGAGAGAGATAGAGAGTGAAATAGAGAGAGAGAGTGTCAAATAGAGAGAGAGAGAGTCAGATAGAGAGAGAGAGTCAAACAGAGAGAGAGAGTGAAATAGAGAGAGAGAGAGAGAGTCAAATAGATAGAGAGAGAGAGAGTGAAATAGAGAGAGAGTGTGTCAAATAGAGAGAGAGAGAGTCAAATATAGAGAGAGAGAGTCAAATAGAGAGAGAGAGAGTGTCAAATGGAGAGACAGAGAGAGTCAAATGGAGAGAGATTGAGTCAAATGGAGAGAGAGAGAGTCAAATGGAGAGAGAGAGTGAGTCAAATGGAGAGAGAGAGAGAGTCAAATGGAGAGAGAGAGTCAAATGGAGAGAGAGGGAGAGTCAAATGGAGAGAGAGAGAGTGTCAAATGGAGAGAGAGATAGTCAAATGGAGAGAGAGAGATAGTCAAATGCAGGGAAAGAGAGATTCAAATCGAGAGAGAGAGAGAGAGTCAAATGGATAGAGAGAGAGAGTCAAATGGAGAGAGAGAGAGAGAGAGTCAAATGGAGAGAGAGAGTGAGAGAAATGGAGAGAGAGAGAGAGAGAGTCAAATGGAGAGAGAGAGAGAGAGAGAAATGAAGAGACGAGAGAGAGTCAAATAGAGAGAGAGTCAAATAGAGAGAGAGAGAGTCAAATGGAGACAGAGAGAGTCAAATGGAGAGAGAGTCAAATGGCGAGAGAGAGTCAAATGGAGAGAGAGAGATACAAATGGAGAGAGAGAGAGTCAAATGGAGAGAGAGAGAGTCAAATGGAGAGAGAGAGAGAGTCAAATGGAGAGAGAGAGAGTGTTAAATGGAGACAGAGAGAGAGTCAAATGGAGAGAGAGAGACAGTCTAATGCAGAGAGAGAGAGTCAAATGGAGAGAGAGAGAGAGTCAAATGGCGAGAGAGAGAGAGTCAAATGGTGAGAGAGAGAGAGTGAATTGGAGATAGAGAGTCAAATGGAGAGAGAGAGAGAGTCAAATGGAGAGAGAGAGATTCAAATGGAGAGAGAGAGAGTCAAATGGAGAGAGATAGATTCAAATGGAGAGAGAGAGAGAGCCAAATGGAGAGGGAGAGAGTCAAATGGAGAGAAAGAGAGTCAAATGGAGAGAGAGAGATTCAAATGGAGAGAGAGAGAGAGTCAAATGGGGAGAGAGAGAGAGAGAGTTAAATGGAGAGAGAGGGTCAAATGGAGAGACAGAGAGAGTCAAATGGAGAGAGAGAGAGTCAAATGGAGAGAGAGAGAGTCAAATGGAGAGAGAGAGTGAGTCAAATGGAGAGAGAGAGAGAGACAAATGGAGAGAGAGAGTCAAATGGAGAGAGAGGGAGAGTCTAATGGAGAGAGAGAGAGTGTCAAATGGAGAGAGAGATAGTCAAATGGAGAGAGAGAGATAGTCAAATGGAGGGAAAGAGAGAGTCAAATCGAGAGAGAGAGAGAGAGTCAAATGGATAGAGAGAGAGAGTCAAATGGAGAGAGAGAGAGAGAGAGTCAAATGGATAGAGAGAGTGAGAGAAATGGAGAGAGAGAGAGGGAGAGTCAAATGGAGAGAGAGAGAGAGAGAGAAATGAAGAGACGAGAGAGAGTCAAATAGAGAGAGAGTCAAATAGAGAGAGAGAGAGTCAAATGGAGAGAGAGAGAGTCAAATGGAGAGAGAGTCAAATGGCGAGAGAGAGTCAAATGGAGAGAGTGAGAGACAAATGGAGAGAGAGAGAGTCAAATGCAGAGAGAGAGAGAGTCAAATGGAGAGAGAGAGAGAGTCAAATGGAGAGAGAGAGAGTGTTAAATGGAGACAGAGAGAGAGTCAAATGGAGAGAGAGAGAGAGTCTAATGGAGAGAGAGAGAGAGTCAAATGGAGAGAGAGAGAGAGTCAAATGGCGAGAGAGAGTCAAATGGTGAGAGAGAGAGAGTGAATTGGAGATAGAGAGAGAGTCAAATGGAGAGAGAGAGAGAGTCAAATGGAGAGAGAGAGATTCAAATGGAGAGAGAGAGAGTCAAATGGAGAGAGATAGATTCAAATGGAGAGAGAGAGAGAGTCAAATGGAGAGAGAGAGAGTCAAATGGAGAGAAAGAGAGTCAAATGGAGAGAGAGAGATTCAAATGGAGAGAGAGAGAGAGTCAAATGGAGAGAGAGATAGTGTCAAATAGAGAGAGAGAGTCAAATGGAGAGAGAGAGAGTAAATTTGGAGAGAGAGAGAGTCAAATGGAGAGAGAGAGAGTCAAATGGAGAGAGAGAGAGTCAAATGGAGATAGAGAGTCAAATGGAGAGATACAGAGTCAAATGGAGAGAGAGAGAGAGTCAAATGGAGAGAGAGAGAGAGTCAAATGGAGAGAGAGAGAGAGTCAAATGTGGACAGAGAGAGAGTCAAAAGGATAGAGAGAAAGAGTCAAATGGGGAGAGAGAGAGAGAGAGAGAGAGTCAAATGGAGAGAGAGAGAGAGAGAGTCAAATGGAGAGAGAGAGAGAGAGAGAGAGAGTCTAATGGAGAGAGAGAGAGAGTCAAATGGAGAGAGAGAAAGAGAGAGAGTCAAATGGAGAGAGAGAGAGAGAGTCAAATGGAGAGAGAGATAGAGAGAGTCAAATGGAGAGAGAGAGTTAAATGGAGAGACAGAGAGTCAAATAGAGAGAGAGAGAGTCAAACAGAGAGATGCAAACAGAGAGAGAGAGAGTCAAATAGAGAGAGAGAGAGTCAAATAGAGAGAGAATGTGTCAAATAGAGAGAGAGAGAGAGTCAAACAGATAGAGAGAGAGAGAGTCAAACAGATAGAGAGAGAGTCAAACAGAGATAGAGAGAGAGTCAAATAGAGAGAGAGAGAGAGTCAAATAGAGAGAGAGACAAATAGAGAGAGAAAGAGAGACAAAAAGAGAGAGAGAGAGTCAAATAGAGAGAGAGAGAGAGAGTCAAATAGAGAGAGAGACAAATAGAGAGAAAAATAGAGACAAATAGAGAGTGAGAGTCAAATGGAGAGATAGAGAGAGAGAGAGTCCAATAGAGAGAGAGATAGAGAGTGAAATAGAGAGAGAGAGTGTCAAATAGAGAGAGAGAGAGTCAGATAGAGAGAGAGAGTCAAACAGAGAGAGAGAGTGAAATAGAGAGAGAGAGAGAGAGTCAAATAGATAGAGAGAGAGAGAGTGAAATAGAGAGAGAGTGTGTCAAATAGAGAGAGAGAGAGTCAAATATAGAGAGAGAGAATCAAATAGAGAGAGAGAGAGTGTCAAATGGAGAGACAGAGAGAGTCAAATGGAGAGAGAGAGAGTCAAATGGAGAGAGAGAGAGTCAAATGGAGAGAGAGAGTGAGTCAAATGGAGAGAGAGAGAGAGTCAAATGGAGAGAGAGAGTCAAATGGAGAGAGAGGGAGAGTCAAATGGAGAGAGAGAGAGTGTCAAATGGAGAGAGAGATAGTCAAATGGAGAGAGAGAGATAGTCAAATGGAGGGAAAGAGAGATTCAAATCGAGAGAGAGAGAGAGAGTCAAATGGATAGAGAGAGAGAGTCAAATGGAGAGAGAGAGAGAGAGAGTCAAATGGAGAGAGAGAGTGAGAGAAATGGAGAGAGAGAGAGGGAGAGTCAAATGGAGAGAGAGAGAGAAATGAAGAGACGAGAGAGAATCAAATAGAGAGAGAGTCAAATAGAGAGAGAGAGAGTCAAATGGAGAGAGAGAGAGTCAAATGGAGAGAGAGTCAAATGGCGAGAGAGAGTCAAATGGAGAGAGTGAGAGACAAATGGAGAGAGAGAGAGTCAAATGCAGAGAGAGAGAGAGTCAAATGGAGAGAGAGAGAGAGTCAAATGGAGAGAGAGAGAGTGTTAAATGGAGACAGAGAGAGAGTCAAATGGAGAGAGAGAGAGAGTCTAATGGAGAGAGAGAGAGAGTCAAATGGAGAGAGAGAGAGTCAAATGGCGAGAGAGAGAGAGTCAAATGGTGAGAGAGAGAGAGTGAATTGGAGATAGAGAGAGAGTCAAATGGAGAGAGAGAGAGAGTCAAATGGAGAGAGAGATATTCAAATGGAGAGAGAGAGAGTCAAATGGAGAGAGATAGATTCAAATGGAGAGAGAGAGAGAGTCAAATGGAGAGAGAGAGAGTCAAATGGAGAGAAAGAGAGTCAAATGGAGAGAGAGAGATTCAAATGGAGAGAGAGAGAGAGTCAAATGGAGAGAGAGATAGTTTCAAATAGAGAGAGAGAGTCAAATGGAGAGAGAGAGAGAGTAAATTTGGAGAGAGAGAGAGTCAAATGGAGAGAGAGAGAGTCAAATGGAGAGAGAGAGAGTCAAATGGAGATAGAGAGTCAAATGGAGAGATACAGAGTCAAATGGAGAGAGAGAGAGAGTCAAATGGAGAGAGAGAGAGAGTCAAATGGAGAGAGAGAGAGAGTCAAATGGGGACAGAGAGAGAGTCAAAAGGATAGAGAGAAAGAGTCAAATGGGGAGAGAGAGAGAGAGAGAGTCAAATGGAGAGAGAGAGAGAGAGAGTCAAATGGAGAGAGAGAGAGAGAGAGAGAGAGTCTAATGGAGAGAGAGAGAGAGTCAAATGGAGAGAGAGAGATAGAGTCAAATGGAGAGAGAGAGAGAGAGAGAGTCAAATGGAGAGAGAGATAGAGAGAGTCAAATGGAGAGAGAGAGAGAGAGTTAAATGGAGAGACAGAGAGTCAAATAGAGAGAGAGAGAGTCAAACAGAGAGATGCAAACAGAGAGAGAGAGATTCAAATAGAGAGAGAGAGAGTCAAATAGAGAGAGAATGTGTCAAATAGAGAGAGAGAGAGAGTCAAACAGATAGAGAGAGAGTCAAACAGAGATAGAGAGAGAGTCAAATAGAGAGAAAGACAAATAGAGAGAGAAAGAGAGACAAAAAGAGAGAGAGAGAGTCAAATAGAGAGAGAGAGAGAGAGTCAAATAGAGAGAGAGACAAATAGAGAGAAAAATAGAGACAAATAGAGAGTGAGAGTCAAATGGAGAGATAGAGAGAGAGTCCAATAGAGAGAGAGATAGAGAGTGAAATAGAGAGAGAGAGTGTCAAATAGAGAGAGAGAGAGTCAGATAGAGAGAGAGAGTCAAACAGAGAGAGAGAGTGAAATAGAGAGAGAGAGAGAGAGTCAAATAGATAGAGAGAGAGAGAGTGAAATAGAGAGAGAGTGTGTCAAATAGAGAGAGAGAGAGTCAAATATAGAGAGAGAGAGTCAAATAGAGAGAGAGAGAGTGTCAAATGGAGTGACAGAGAGAGTCAAATGGAGAGAGAGAGAGTCAAATGGAGAGAGTGAGAGTCAAATGGAGAGAGAGAGTGAGTCAAATGGAGAGAGAGAGAGAGTCAAATGGAGAGAGAGAGTCAAATGGAGAGAGAGGGAGAGTCAAATGGAGAGAGAGAGAGTGTCAAATGGAGAGAGAGATAGTCAAATGGAGAGAGAGAGATAGTCAAATGGAGGGAAAGAGAGATTCAAATCGAGAGAGAGAGAGAGAGTCAAATGGATAGAGAGAGAGAGTCAAATGGAGAGAGAGAGAGAGAGTCAAATGGAGAGAGAGAGTGAGAGAAATGGAGAGAGAGAGAGGGAGAGTCAAATGGAGAGAGAGAGAGAAATGAAGAGACGAGAGAGAGTCAAATAGAGAGAGAGTCAAATAGAGAGAGAGAGAGTCAAATGGAGAGAGAGAGAGTCAAATGGAGAGAGAGTCAAATGGCGAGAGAGAGTCAAATGGAGAGAGTGAGAGACAAATGGAGAGAGAGAGAGTCAAATGGAGAGAGAGAGAGAGTCAAATGGAGAGAGAGAGAGTCAAATGGAGAGAGAGAGAGTGTTAAATGGAGACAGAGAGAGAGTCAAATGGAGAGAGAGAGAGTCTAATGCAGAGAGAGAGAGTCAAATGGAGAGAGAGAGAGAGTCAAATGGCGAGAGAGAGAGAGTCAAATGGTGAGAGAGAGAGAGTGAATTGGAGATAGAGAGAGAGTCAAATGGAGAGAGAGAGAGAGTCAAATGGAGAGAGAGAGATTCAAATGGAGAGAGAGAGAGTCAAATGGAGAGAGATAGATTCAAATGGAGAGAGAGAGAGAGTCAAATGGAGAGAGAGATAGTGTCAAATAGAGAGAGAGAGTCAAATGGAGAGAGAGAGAGTAAATTTGGAGAGAGAGAGAGTCAAATGGAGAGAGAGAGAGTCAAATGGAGAGAGAGAGAGTCAAATGGAGAGAGGGTCAAATGGAGAGATACAGAGTCAAATGGAGAGAGAGAGAGAGTCAAATGGAGAGAGAGAGAGAGTCAAATGGAGAGAGAGAGAGAGTCAAATGGGGACAGAGAGAGAGTCAAAAGGATAGAGAGAAAGAGTCAAATGGGGAGAGAGAGAGAGAGAGTCAAATGGAGAGAGAGAGAGAGAGAGTCAAATGGAGAGAGAGAGAGAGAGAGTCTAATGGAGAGAGAGAGAGAGTCAAATGGAGAGAGAGAAAGAGAGAGAGTCAAATGGAGAGAGAGAGAGAGAGAGTCAAATGGAGAGACAGAGAGTCAAATAGAGAGAGAGAGAGTCAAACAGAGAGATGCAAACAGAGAGAGAGAGAGTCAAATAGAGAGAGAGAGAGTCAAATAGAGAGAGAATGTGTCAAATAGAGAGAGAGAGAGAGTCAAACAGATAGAGAGAGAGAGAGTCAAACAGAGAGAGAGAGAGTCAAACAGAGATAGAGAGAGAGTCAAATAGAGAGAGAGAGAGAGTCAAATAGAGAGAGAGACAAATAGAGAGAGAAAGAGAGACAAAAGAGAGAGAGAGAGTCAAATAGAGAGAGAGACAAATAGAGAGAAAAATAGAGACAAATAGAGAGTGAGAGTCAAATGGAGAGATAGAGAGAGAGAGAGTCCAATAGAGAGAGAGATAGAGAGTGAAATAGAGAGAGAGAGTGTCAAATAGAGAGAGAGAGAGTCAGATAGAGAGAGAGAGTCAAACAGAGAGAGAGAGTGAAATAGAGAGAGAGAGAGAGAGTCAAATAGATAGAGAGAGAGAGAGTGAAATAGAGAGAGAGTGTGTCAAATAGAGAGAGAGAGAGTCAAATATAGAGAGAGAGAGTCAAATAGAGAGAGAGAGAGTGTCAAATGGAGAGACAGAGAGAGTCAAATGAAGAGAGAGAGAGTCAAATGGAGAGAGAGAGAGTCAAATGGAGAGAGAGAGTGAGTCAAATGGAGAGAGAGAGAGAGTCAAATGGAGAGAGAGAGTCAAATGGAGAGAGAGAGAGTCAGATAGAGAGAGAGAGTCAAACAGAGAGAGAGAGTGAAATAGAGAGAGAGAGAGAGTCAAATAAATAGAGAGAGAGAGAGTGAAATAGAGAGAGAGTGTGTCAAATAGAGAGAGAGAGAGTCAAATATAGAGAGAGAGAGTCAAATGGAGAGAGAGAGAGTCAAATGGAGAGAGAGAGTGAGTCAAATGGAGAGAGAGAGAGAGTCAAATGGAGAGAGAGAGTCAAATGGAGAAAGAGGGAGAGTCAAATGGAGAGAGAGAGAGTGTCAAATGGAGAGAGAGATAGTCAAATGGAGAGAGAGAGATAGTCAAATGGAGGGAAAGAGAGATTCAAATCGAGAGGGAGAGAGAGAGTCAAATGGATAGAGAGAGAGAGTCAAAGGAGAGAGAGAGAGAGAGAGTCAAATGGAGAGAGAGAGTGAGAGAAATGGAGAGACGAGAGAGAGTCAAATAGAGAGAGAGTCAAATAGAGAGAGAGAGAGTCAAATGGAGAGAGAGAGAGTCAAATGGAGAGAGAGTCAAATGGCGAGGAGAGAGTCAAATGGAGAGAGTGAGAGACAAATGTAGAGAGAGAGAGTCAAATGGAGAGAGAGAGAGAGTCAAATGGAGAGAGAGAGAGTCAAATGGAGAGAGAGAGAGTGTTAAATGGAGACAGAGAGAGAGTCAAATGGAGAGAGAGAGACAGTCTAATGCAGAGAGAGAGAGTCAAATGGAGAGAGAGAGAGAGTCAAATGGCGAGAGAGAGAGAGTCAAATGGTGAGAGAGAGAGAGTGAATTGGAGATAGAGAGAGAGTCAAATGGAGAGAGAGAGAGAGTCAAATGGAGAGAGAGAGATTCAAATGGAGAGAGAGAGAGTCAAATGGAGAGAGATAGATTCAAATGGAGAGAGAGAGAGAGTCAAATGGAGAGAGAGAGAGTCAAATGGAGAGAAAGAGAGTCAAATGGAGAGAGAGAGATTCAAATGGAGAGAGAGAGAGAGTCAAATGGAGAGAGAGATAGTGTCAAATAGAGAGAGAGAGTCAAATGGAGAGAGAGAGAGTAAATATGGAGAGAGAGAGAGAGTCAAATGGAGAGAGAGAGAGTCAAATGGAGATAGAGAGTCAAATGGAGAGATACAGAGTCAAATGGAGAGAGAGAGAGTCAAATGGAGAGAGAGAGAGAGTCAAATGGAGAGAGAGAGAGAGTCAAATGGGGAGAGAGAGAGAGAGTCAAATGGAGAGAGAGAGAGAGAGAGAGTCAAATGGAGAGAGAGAGAGAGTCAAATGGAGAGAGAGAGAGAGTCAAATGGAGAGAGAGAGTGAGAGAGAGTCAAATGGAGAGAGAGAAAGAGAGAGAGTCAAATGGAGAGAGAGAGAGAGAGAGTCAAATGGAGAGAGAGATAGAGAGAGTCAAATGGAGAAAGAGAGAGAGAGAGTTAAATGGAGAGACGGAGAGTCAAATAGAGAGTGAGAGAGTCAAACAGAGAGATGCAAACAGAGAGAGAGAGAGTCAAATGGAGAGAGAGAGAGTCAAATAGAGAGAGAATGTGTGAAATAGAGAGAGAGAGAGAGTCAAATAGAGAGAGAGACAAATAGAGAGAGAAAGAGAGTCAAAAAGAGAGAGAGAGAGTCAAATAGAGAGAGAGAGAGAGAGAGAGTGAAATAGAGAGAGAGACAAATAGAGAGAAAAATAGAGACAAATAGAGAGTGAGAGTCAAATGGAGAGATAGAGAGAGAGAGAGTCCAATAGAGAGAGAGATAGAGAGTGAAATAGAGAGAGAGAGTGTGTCAAATAGAGAGAGAGAGAGTCAGATAGAGAGAGAGAGTCAAATAGAGAGAGAGAGTGAAATAGAGAGAGAGAGAGAGAGTCAAATAGATAGAGAGAGAGAGAGTGAAATAGAGAGAGAGTGTGTCAAATAGAGAGAGAGAGAGTCAAATATAGAGAGAGAGAGTCAAATAGAGAGAGAGAGAGTGTCAAATAGAGAGAGAGAGTCAAATAGAGAGAGAGAATCAAATAGAGAGTGAGAGTCAAATAGAAAGAGAGAGAGAGAGTCAAATAGAGAGAGAGAATCAAATAGAGAGTGAGAGTCAAATAGAAAGAGAGAGAGAGAGTCAAATAGAGAGAGGGAGAGTCAAATGGGGAGAGAGAGAGTCAAATGGAGAGAGAGAGAGTCAAATGGAGAGAGAGAGAGTCAAATATTGAGAGAGAGAGTCAAATGATGGGAGAGAGAGTCAAATGGATAGAGAGAGAGAGTCAAATGGAGAGAGAGAAAGAGAGAGAGTCAAATGGAGAGAGAGAGAGAGAGAGTCAAATGGAGAGACAGAGAGTCAAATAGAGAGAGAGAGAGTCAAACAGAGAGATGCAAACAGAGAGAGAGAGAGTCAAATAGAGAGAGAGAGAGTCAAATAGAGAGAGAATGTGTCAAATAGAGAGAGAGAGAGAGTCAAACAGATAGAGAGAGAGAGAGTCAAACAGAGAGAGAGAGAGTCAAACAGAGATAGAGAGAGAGTCAAATAGAGAGAGAGAGAGAGTCAAATAGAGAGAGAGACAAATAGAGAGAGAAAGAGAGACAAAAAGAGAGAGAGAGAGTCAAATAGAGAGAGAGACAAATAGAGAGAAAAATAGAGACAAATAGAGAGTGAGAGTCAAATGGAGAGATAGAGAGAGAGAGAGTCCAATAGAGAGAGAGATAGAGAGTGAAATAGAGAGAGAGAGTGTCAAATAGAGAGAGAGAGAGTCAGATAGAGAGAGAGAGTCAAACAGAGAGAGAGAGTGAAATAGAGAGAGAGAGAGAGAGTCAAATAGATAGAGAGAGAGAGAGTGAAATAGAGAGAGAGTGTGTCAAATAGAGAGAGAGAGAGTCAAATATAGAGAGAGAGAGTCAAATAGAGAGAGAGAGAGTGTCAAATGGAGAGACAGAGAGAGTCAAATGAAGAGAGAGAGAGTCAAATGGAGAGAGAGAGAGTCAAATGGAGAGAGAGAGTGAGTCAAATGGAGAGAGAGAGAGAGTCAAATGGAGAGAGAGAGTCAAATGGAGAGAGAGAGAGTCAGATAGAGAGAGAGAGTCAAACAGAGAGAGAGAGTGAAATAGAGAGAGAGAGAGAGTCAAATAAATAGAGAGAGAGAGAGTGAAATAGAGAGAGAGTGTGTCAAATAGAGAGAGAGAGAGTCAAATATAGAGAGAGAGAGTCAAATGGAGAGAGAGAGAGTCAAATGGAGAGAGAGAGTGAGTCAAATGGAGAGAGAGAGAGAGTCAAATGGAGAGAGAGAGTCAAATGGAGAAAGAGGGAGAGTCAAATGGAGAGAGAGAGAGTGTCAAATGGAGAGAGAGATAGTCAAATGGAGAGAGAGAGATAGTCAAATGGAGGGAAAGAGAGATTCAAATCGAGAGGGAGAGAGAGAGTCAAATGGATAGAGAGAGAGAGTCAAATGGAGAGAGAGAGAGAGAGAGTCAAATGGAGAGAGAGAGTGAGAGAAATGGAGAGACGAGAGAGAGTCAAATAGAGAGAGAGTCAAATAGAGAGAGAGAGAGTCAAATGGAGAGAGAGAGAGTCAAATGGAGAGAGAGTCAAATGGCGAGAGAGAGTCAAATGGAGAGAGTGAGAGACAAATGTAGAGAGAGAGAGTCAAATGGAGAGAGAGAGAGAGTCAAATGGAGAGAGAGAGAGTCAAATGGAGAGAGAGAGAGTGTTAAATGGAGACAGAGAGAGAGTCAAATGGAGAGAGAGAGACAGTCTAATGCAGAGAGAGAGAGTCAAATGGAGAGAGAGAGAGAGTCAAATGGCGAGAGAGAGAGAGTCAAATGGTGAGAGAGAGAGAGTGAATTGGAGATAGAGAGAGAGTCAAATGGAGAGAGAGAGAGAGTCAAATGGAGAGAGAGAGATTCAAATGGAGAGAGAGAGAGTCAAATGGAGAGAGATAGATTCAAATGGAGAGAGAGAGAGAGTCAAATGGAGAGAGAGAGAGTCAAATGGAGAGAAAGAGAGTCAAATGGAGAGAGAGAGATTCAAATGGAGAGAGAGAGAGAGTCAAATGGAGAGAGAGATAGTGTCAAATAGAGAGAGAGAGTCAAATGGAGAGAGAGAGAGCAAATATGGAGAGAGAGAGAGAGTCAAATGGAGAGAGAGAGAGTCAAATGGAGATAGAGAGTCAAATGGAGAGATACAGAGTCAAATGGAGAGAGAGAGAGTCAAATGGAGAGAGAGAGAGAGTCAAATGGAGAGAGAGAGAGAGTCAAATGGGGAGAGAGAGAGAGAGTCAAATGGAGAGAGAGAGAGAGAGAGAGTCAAATGGAGAGAGAGAGAGAGTCAAATGGAGAGAGAGAGAGAGTCAAATGGAGAGAGAGAGTGAGAGAGAGTCAAATGGAGAGAGAGAAAGAGAGAGAGTCAAATGGAGAGAGAGAGAGAGAGAGTCAAATGGAGAGAGAGATAGAGAGAGTCAAATGGAGAAAGAGAGAGAGAGAGTTAAATGGAGAGACGGAGAGTCAAATAGAGAGTGAGAGAGTCAAACAGAGAGATGCAAACAGAGAGAGAGAGAGTCAAATGGAGAGAGAGAGAGTCAAATAGAGAGAGAATGTGTGAAATAGAGAGAGAGAGAGAGTCAAATAGAGAGAGAGACAAATAGAGAGAGAAAGAGAGTCAAAAAGAGAGAGAGAGAGTCAAATAGAGAGAGAGAGAGAGAGAGAGTGAAATAGAGAGAGAGACAAATAGAGAGAAAAATAGAGACAAATAGAGAGTGAGAGTCAAATGGAGAGATAGAGAGAGAGAGAGTCCAATAGAGAGAGAGATAGAGAGTGAAATAGAGAGAGAGAGTGTGTCAAATAGAGAGAGAGAGAGTCAGATAGAGAGAGAGAGTCAAATAGAGAGAGAGAGTGAAATAGAGAGAGAGAGAGAGAGTCAAATAGATAGAGAGAGAGAGAGTGAAATAGAGAGAGAGTGTGTCAAATAGAGAGAGAGAGAGTCAAATATAGAGAGAGAGAGTCAAATAGAGAGAGAGAGAGTGTCAAATAGAGAGAGAGAGTCAAATAGAGAGAGAGAATCAAATAGAGAGTGAGAGTCAAATAGAAAGAGAGAGAGAGAGTCAAATAGAGAGAGAGAATCAAATAGAGAGTGAGAGTCAAATAGAAAGAGAGAGAGAGAGTCAAATAGAGAGAGGGAGAGTCAAATGGGGAGAGAGAGAGTCAAATGGAGAGAGAGAGAGTCAAATGGAGAGAGAGAGAGTCAAATATTGAGAGAGAGAGTCAAATGATGGGAGAGAGAGTCAAATGGATAGAGAGAGAGAGTCAAATGGAGAGAGAGAGATTCAAATGGAGAGAGAGAGAGTCAAATGGAGAGAGATAGATTCAAATGGAGAGAGAGAGAGAGTCAAATGGAGAGAGAGAGAGTCAAATGGAGAGAAAGAGAGTCAAATGGAGAGAGAGAGATTCAAATGGAGAGAGAGAGAGAGTCAAATGGAGAGAGAGATAGTGTCAAATAGAGAGAGAGAGTCAAATGGAGAGAGAGAGAGTAAATATGGAGAGAGAGAGAGAGTCAAATGGAGAGAGAGAGAGTCAAATGGAGATAGAGAGTCAAATGGAGAGATACAGAGTCAAATGGAGAGAGAGAGAGAGTCAAATGGAGAGAGAGAGAGTCAAATGGAGAGAGAGAGAGAGTCAAATGGGGAGAGAGAGAGAGAGTCAAATGGAGAGAGAGAGAGAGAGAGAGTCAAATGGAGAGAGAGAGAGAGTCAAATGGAGAGAGAGAGAGAGTCAAATGGAGAGAGAGAGTGAGAGAGAGTCAAATGGAGAGAGAGAAAGAGAGAGAGTCAAATGGAGAGAGAGAGAGAGAGAGTCAAATGGAGAGAGAGATAGAGAGAGTCAAATGGAGAGAGAGAGAGAGAGAGTTAAATGGAGAGACGGAGAGTCAAATAGAGAGTGAGAGAGTCAAACAGAGAGATGCAAACAGAGAGAGAGAGAGTCAAATGGAGAGAGAGAGAGTCAAATAGAGAGAGAATGTGTGAAATAGAGAGAGAGAGAGAGTCAAATAGAGAGAGAGACAAATAGAGAGAGAAAGAGAGTCAAAAAGAGAGAGAGAGTCAAATAGAGAGAGAGAGAGAGAGTGAAATAGAGAGAGAGACAAATAGAGAGAAAAATAGAGACAAATAGAGAGTGAGAGTCAAATGGAGAGATAGAGAGAGAGAGAGTCCAATAGAGAGAGAGATAGAGAGTGAAATAGAGAGAGAGAGTGTCAAATAGAGAGAGAGAGAGTCAGATAGAGAGAGAGAGTCAAATAGAGAGAGAGAGTGAAATAGAGAGAGAGAGAGAGAGTCAAATAGATAGAGAGAGAGAGAGTGAAATAGAGAGAGAGTGTGTAAAATAGAGAGAGAGAGAGTCAAATATAGAGAGAGAGAGTCAAATAGAGAGAGAGAGAGTGTCAAATAGAGAGAGAGAGTCAAATAGAGAGAGAGAATCAAATAGAGAGTGAGAGTCAAATAGAAAGAGAGAGAGAGAGTCAAATAGAGAGAGAGAATCAAATAGAGAGTGAGAGTCAAATAGAAAGAGAGAGAGAGAGTAAAATAGAGAGAGGGAGAGTCAAATGGGGAGAGAGAGAGTCAAATGGAGAGAGAGAGAGTCAAATGGAGAGAGAGAGAGTCAAATATTGAGAGAGAGAGTCAAATGATGGGAGAGAGAGTCAAATGGATAGAGAGAGAGTCAAATGGAGAGAGACAGAGTCAAATGGAGAGAGACAGAGTCAAATGGAGAGAGAGTCAAATGGAGAGAGAGAGAGTGTCAAATGGAGAGAGAGAGAGTCAAATGGAGAGAGAGAGAATCAATAGGGAGAGAGAGATAGTCAAATGGAGAGAGAGAGAGTCAAATGGAGAGAGAGAGAGTCAAATGGAGAGAGATAGATTCAAATGGAGAGAGAGAGAGAGTCAAATGGAGAGAGAGAGAGTCAAATGGAGAGAAAGAGAGTCAAATGGAGAGAGAGAGAGAGTCAATTGGAGAGAGAGAGAGAGTCAAATGGAGAGAGAGCGAGAGTCAAATGGAGAGAGAGAGAGAGTCAAATGGGGACAGAGAGAGAGTCAAATGGATAGAGAGAGAGAGTCAAATGGGGAGAGAGAGAGAGAGAGTCAAATGGAGAGAGAGAGGGTCAAATGGAGAGACAGAGAGAGTCAAATGGAGAGAGAGAGAGTCAAATGGAGAGAGAGAGAGTCAAATGGAGAGAGAGAGTGAGTCAAATGGAGAGAGAGAGAGAGTCAAATGGAGAGAGAGAGTCAAATGGAGAGAGAGGGAGAGTCAAATGGAGAGAGAGAGAGTGTCAAATGGAGAGAGAGATAGTCAAATGGAGAGAGAGAGATAGTCAAATGGAGGGAAAGAGAGAGTCAAATCGAGAGAGAGAGAGAGAGTCAAATGGATAGAGAGAGAGAGTCAAATGGAGAGAGAGAGTGAGAGAAATGGAGAGAGAGAGAGGGAGAGTGAAATGGAGAGAGAGAGAGAGAGAGAAATGAAGAGACGAGAGAGAGTCAAATAGAGAGAGAGAGAGTCAAATGGAGAGTGAGAGAGTCAAATGGAGAGAGAGTCAAATGGCGAGAGAGAGTCAAATGGAGAGAGTGAGAGACAAATGGAGAGAGAGAGAGTCAAATGGAGAGAGAGAGAGAGTCAAATGGAGAGAGAGAGAGAGTCAAATGGAGAGAGAGAGAGTGTTAAATGGAGACAGAGAGAGAGTCAAATGGAGAGAGAGAGAGAGTCTAATGGAGAGAGAGAGAGAGTCAAATGGAGAGAGAGAGAGAGTCAAATGGCGAGAGAGAGAGAGTCAAATGGTGAGAGAGAGAGAGTGAATTGGAGATAGAGAGAGAGTCAAATGGAGATAGAGAGTCAAATGGAGAGATACAGAGTCAAATGGAGAGAGAGAGAGAGTCAAATGGAGAGAGAGAGAGAGTCAAATGGAGAGAGAGAGAGAGTCAAATGGGGACAGAGAGAGAGTCAAATGGAGAGAAAGAGAGTCAAATGGAGAGAGAGAGATTCAAATGGAGAGAGAGAGAGAGTCAAATGGAGAGAGAGATAGTGTCAAATAGAGAGAGAGAGTCAAATGGAGAGAGAGAGAGTAAATATGGAGAGAGAGACAGAGTCAAATGGAGAGAGAGAGAGTCAAATGGAGAGAGAGAGAGTCAAATGGAGATAGAGAGTCAAATGGAGAGATACAGAGTCAAATGGAGAGAGAGAGAGAGTCAAATGGGGACAGAGAGAGAGTCAAATGGATAGAGAGAAAGAGTCAAATGGGGAGAGAGAGAGAGAGAGAGTCAAATGGAGAGAGAGAGAGAGTCAAATGGAGAGAGAGAGAGAGAGAGACAGAGTCAAATGGAGAGAGAGAGAGAGTCAAATGGAGAGAGAGAGAGAGAGAGTCAAATGGAGAGAGAGAGTGAGAGAGAGTCAAATGGAGAGAGAGAAAGAGAGAGAGTCAAATGGAGAGAGAGAGCGAGAGAGTCAAATGGAGAGAGAGATAGAGAGAGTCAAATGGAGAGAGAGAGAGATAGTTAAATGGAGAGACAGAGAGTCAAATAGAGAGAGAGAGAGTCAAACAGAGAGATGCAAACAGAGAGAGAGAGAGTCAAATAGAGAGAGAATGTGTCAAATAGAGAGAGAGAGAGAGTCAAACAGATAGAGAGAGAGAGAGTCAAACAGAGAGAGAGAGAGTCAAACAGAGATAGAGAGAGAGTCAAATAGAGAGAGAGAGAGAGTCAAATAGAGAGAGAGACAAATAGAGAGAGAAAGAGAGACAAAAAGAGAGAGAGAGAGTCAAATAGAGAGAGAGAGAGTCAGATAGAGAGAGAGAGTCAAATAGAGAGAGAGAGTGAAATAGAGTGGGAGAGAGAGAGTCAAATAGATAGAGAGAGATAGAGAGTGAAATAGAGAGAGAGTGTGTCAAATAGAGAGAGAGAGAGTCAAATATAGAGAGAGAGAGTCAAATAGAGAGAGAGAGTGTGTCAAATGGAGAGACAGAGAGAGTCAAATGGAGAGAGAGAGAGTCAAATGGAGAGAGAGAGAGTCAAATGGAGAGAGAGAGTGAGTCAAATGGAGAGAGAGAGAGAGTCAAATGGAGAGAGAGAGTCAAATGGAGAGACAGGGAGAGTCAAATGGAGAGAGAGAGAGTGTCAAATGGAGAGAGAGATAGTCAAATGGAGAGAGAGAGATAGTCAAATGGAGGGAAAGAGAGATTCAAATCGAGAGAGAGAGAGAGAGTCAAATGGATAGAGAGAGAGAGTCAAATGGAGAGAGAGAGAGAGTCAAATGGAGAGAGAGAGTGAGAGAAATGGAGAGAGAGAGAGGGAGAGTCAAATGGAGAGAGAGAGAGAGAGAGAAATGAAGAGACGAGAGAGAGAAATAGAGAGAGAGTCAAATAGAGAGAGAGAGAGTCAAATGGAGAGAGAGAGAGTCAAATGGAGAGAGAGTCAAATGGCGAGAGAGAGTCTAATGGAGAGAGTGAGAGACAAATGGAGAGAGAGAGAGTCAAATGGAGAGAGAGAGAGTCAGATAGAGAGAGAGAGTCAAATAGAGAGAGAGAGTGAAATAGAGAGAGAGAGAGAGAGAGTCAAATAGATAGAGAGAGAGAGAGAGTGAAATAGAGAGAGAGTGTGTCAAATAGAGAGAGAGAGAGTCAAATATAGAGAGAGAGAGTCAAATAGAGAGAGAGAGTGTGTCAAATGGAGAGACAGAGAGAGTCAAATGGAGAGAGAGAGAGTCAAATGGAGAGAGAGAGAGTCAAATGGAGAGAGAGAGTGAGTCAAATGGAGAGAGAGAGAGAGTCAAATGGAGAGAGAGAGTCAAATGGAGAGACAGGGAGAGTCAAATGGAGAGAGAGAGAGTGTCAAATGGAGAGAGAGATAGTCAAATGGAGAGAGAGAGATAGTCAAATGGAGGGAAAGAGAGATTCAAATCGAGAGAGAGAGAGAGAGTCAAATGGATAGAGAGAGAGAGTCAAATGGAGAGAGAGAGAGAGAGAGTCAAATGGAGAGAGAGAGTGAGAGAAATGGAGAGAGAGAGAGGGAGAGTCAAATGGAGAGAGAGAGAGAGAGAGAAATGAAGAGACGAGAGAGAGTCAAATAGAGAGAGAGTCAAATAGAGAGAGAGAGAGTCAAATGGAGAGAGAGAGAGTCAAATGGAGAGAGAGTCAAATGGCGAGAGAGAGTCTAATGGAGAGAGTGAGAGACAAATGGAGAGAGAGAGAGTCAAATGGAGAGAGAGAGAGAGTCAAATGGAGAGAGAGAGTCAAATGGAGAGACAGGGAGAGTCAAATGGAGAGAGAGAGAGTGTCAAATGGAGAGAGAGATAGTCAAATGGAGAGAGAGAGATAGTCAAATGGAGGGAAAGAGAGATTCAAATCGAGAGAGAGAGAGAGAGTCAAATGGATAGAGAGAGAGAGTCAAATGGAGAGAGAGAGAGAGTCAAATGGAGAGAGAGAGTGAGAGAAATGGAGAGAGAGAGAGGGAGAGTCAAATGGAGAGAGAGAGAGAGAGAGAAATGAAGAGACGAGAGAGAGAAATAGAGAGAGAGTCAAATAGAGAGAGAGAGAGTCAAATGGAGAGTGAGAGAGTCAAATGGAGAGAGAGTCAAATGGCGAGAGAGAGTCAAATGGAGAGAGTGAGAGACAAATGGAGAGAGAGAGAGTCAAATGGAGAGAGAGAGAGAGTCAAATGGAGAGAGAGAGAGAGTCAAATGGAGAGAGAGAGAGTGTTAAATGGAGACAGAGAGAGAGTCAAATGGAGAGAGAGAGAGAGTCTAATGGAGAGAGAGAGAGAGTCAAATGGAGAGAGAGAGAGAGTCAAATGGCGAGAGAGAGAGAGTCAAATGGTGAGAGAGAGAGAGTGAATTGGAGATAGAGAGAGAGTCAAATGGAGATAGAGAGTCAAATGGAGAGATACAGAGTCAAATGGAGAGAGAGAGAGAGTCAAATGGAGAGAGAGAGAGAGTCAAATGGAGAGAGAGAGAGAGTCAAATGGGGACAGAGAGAGAGTCAAATGGAGAGAAAGAGAGTCAAATGGAGAGAGAGAGATTCAAATGGAGAGAGAGAGAGAGTCAAATGGAGAGAGAGATAGTGTCAAATAGAGAGAGAGAGTCAAATGGAGAGAGAGAGAGTAAATATGGAGAGAGAGACAGAGTCAAATGGAGAGAGAGAGAGTCAAATGGAGAGAGAGAGAGTCAAATGGAGATAGAGAGTCAAATGGAGAGATACAGAGTCAAATGGAGAGAGAGAGAGAGTCAAATGGGGACAGAGAGAGAGTCAAATGGATAGAGAGAAAGAGTCAAATGGGGAGAGAGAGAGAGAGAGAGTCAAATGGAGAGAGAGAGAGAGAGAGTCAAATGGAGAGAGAGAGAGAGAGAGACAGAGTCAAATGGAGAGAGAGAGAGAGTCAAATGGAGAGAGAGAGAGAGAGAGTCAAATGGAGAGAGAGAGTGAGAGAGAGTCAAATGGAGAGAGAGAAAGAGAGAGAGTCAAATGGAGAGAGAGAGCGACAGAGTCTAATGGAGAGAGAGATAGAGAGAGTGAAATAGAGAGAGAGAGAGAGAGTCAAATAGATAGAGAGAGAGAGAGAGTGAAATAGAGAGAGAGTGTGTCAAATAGAGAGAGAGAGAGTCAAATATAGAGAGAGAGAGTCAAATAGAGAGAGAGAGTGTGTCAAATGGAGAGACAGAGAGAGTCAAATGGAGAGAGAGAGAGTCAAATGGAGAGAGAGAGAGTCAAATGGAGAGAGAGAGTGAGTCAAATGGAGAGAGAGAGAGAGTCAAATGGAGAGAGAGAGTCAAATGGAGAGACAGGGAGAGTCAAATGGAGAGAGAGAGAGTGTCAAATGGAGAGAGAGATAGTCAAATGGAGAGTCAGAGTCAAATGGAGGGAGAGAGAGAGTCAAATGGATAGAGAGAGAGAGTCAAATGGAGAGAGAGAGAGAGTCAAATGGAGAGAGAGTGAGTGAGAGAAATGGAGAGAGAGAGAGGGAGAGTCAAATGGAGAGAGAGAGAGAGTCAAATGAAGAGGGAGAGAGAGAGTCAAATGGAGAGAGAGAGAGAGAGTCAAATAGAGAGAGAGAGAGAGGGAGAGTCAAATGGAGAGAGAAAGAGAGAGAGAGTCAAATGGAGAGAGAGAGTCAAATAGAGTGAGAGAGTCAAATAGAGAGAGAGAGTCAAATAGAGAGAGAGATTCAAATAGAGAGAGTGAGTCAAGAGTCAAATGGAGAGAGAGTCAAATAGAGAGAGAGAGAGAGAGTCAAACCGAGAGAGATGAAAACAGAGAGTGAGAGAGAGTCAAATAGAGAGAGAGAGTCAAATAGAGAGAGAGAGTCAAACAGAGATAGATGCAAACAGAGAGAGAGAGAGTCAGAGAGAGAGAGTCAAATAGAGAGAGAGAGAGTCAAATAGAGAGAGAGAGAGTCAAATAGAGAGAGAGAGAGAGAGAGAGGAGAGAGTCAAATAGATAGAGAGAGAGAGTGAAATAGAGAGAGAGTGTGTCAAATAGAGAGAGAGAGAGTCAAATATAGAGAGAGAGAGTCAAATAGAGAGAGTGAGAAAGTCAAATAGAGAGAGAGAGTCAAATAGAGAGAGAGAGTCAAATAGACAGAGAGCATCTAATAGAGAGAGAGAGTCAAATAGAGAGGGAGAGTCAAACAGAGAGAGAGAGTCAAATAGAGAGAGTGAGTCAAGAGTCAAATGGAGAGAGAGTCAAATAGAGAGAGATAGAGAGAGAGAGTAAAACCGAGAGAGATAAAAACAGAGAGAGAGAGAGAGTCAAATAGAGAGAGAGAGTCAAATAGAGAGAGATAGTCAAACAGAGATAGATGCAAACAGAGAGAGAGAGAGAGGGAGTCAGAGAGAAAGTGTCAAATAGTGAGAGAGAGAGTCAAATAGAGAGAGAGAGAGTCAAATAGAGAGAGAGAGAGTAAAATGGGGAGAGAGAGAGTCAAATAGAGAGAGAGAGAGTCAAATGGAGAGAGAGAGAGTCAAATGGAGAGAGTGAGAGTCAAATGGAGAGAGTGAGAGTCAAATGGAGAGAGAGAGAGTCAAATGGAGAGAGAGAGAGTCAAATGGAGAGAGAGAGAGTCAAATATTGAGAGAGAGTCAAATAGTGGGAGAGAGAGTCAAATGGAGAGAGAGAGAGAGTCAAATGGAGAGAGAGAGAGTCAAATGGAGAGAGACAGAGTCAAATGGAAAGAGAGAGAGACTCAAATGGAGAGAGAGAGAGTGTCAAATGGAGAGAGAGAGAGTCAAATGGAGAGAGAGAGAGTCAAATGGAGAGAGAGAGAATCAATAGGGAGAGAGAGAGAGTCAAATGGAGAGAGAGAGAGAGTCAAATGGAGAGAGAGAGAGTCAAATGGAGAGAGAGAGAGACAAATGGAGAGAGAGAGAGTCAAATGGAGAGAGAGAGAGTCAAATATTGAGAGAGAGTCAAATAGTGGGAGAGAGAGTCAAATGGAGAGAGAGAGAGCCAAATGGAGAGAGAGAGAGAGTCAAATGGAGAGAGAGAGAGTCAAATGGAGAGAGACAGAGTCAAATGGAAAGAGAGAGAGACTCAAATGGAGAGAGAGTGTCAAATGGAGAGAGAGAGAGTCAAATGGAGAGAGAGAGAGTCAAATGGAGAGAGAGAGAATCAATAGGGAGAGAGAGACAGTCAAATGGAGAGAGAGAGAGAGTCAAATGGAGAGAGAGAGTCAAATGGAGAGAGAGAGAGAGTCAAATGGAGAGAGACAGAGCGTCAAATGGAGAGAGAGAGAGTCAAATGGAGAGAGAGAGAGGGTCAAATGGAGAGAGAGAGAGAGTCAAATGGAGAGAGAAAGAATCAATAGGGAGAGAGAGAGAGTCAAATGGAGAGAGAGAGAGAGTCAAATGGAGAGAGAGAGAGAATCAAATGGAGAGAGAGAGAGAGTCAAATGGAGAGAGAGAGTCAAATGGAGAGAGAGAGAGGGTCAAATGGAGAGAGAGAGAGAGTCAAATGGAGAGAGATAGTCAAATGGAGAGAGAGAGAGAATCAAATGGAGAGAGAGAGAGAGGCAAATGGAGAGCGAGAGAGCCAAATGGAGAGAGAGAGAGTCAAATGGAGAGAGAGTGAGACAAATTGAGAGAGAGAGTCAAATGGAGAGAGAGAGAGAGTCAAATGGAGAGAGTCAAATGGAGAGAGAGAGAGAGAGTCAAATGGAGAGAGAGAGAGAGTCAAATGGAGAGAGAGAGAGAGTCAAATGGAGAGAGACAGAGTGTCAAATGGAGAGAGAGAGAGACAAATGGAGAGAGAGAGAGAGTCAAATGGAGAGAGAGAGAGAGTCAAATGGAGAGAGAGAGAGAGTCAAATGGAGAGAGAGAGTCAAATGGAGGGAGAGAGAGAGTCAAATGGATAGAGAGAGAGTCAAATGGAGAGAGAGAGAGAGAGTCAAATGGAGAGAGAGAGAGACTCAAATGGAGAGAGAGAGAGTGTCAAATGGAGAGAGAGAGTCAAATGGAGAGAGAGAGAGTCAAATGGAGAGAGAGAGAATCAATAGGGAGAGAGAGAGATTCAAATGGAGAGAGAGAGAGAGTCAAATGGAGAGAGAGAGAGAGTCAAATGGAGAGAGACAGAGCGTCAAATGGAGAGAGAGAGAGTCAAATGGAGAGAGAGAGAGGGTCAAATGGAGAGAGAGAGAGAGTCAAATGGAGAGAGAAAGAATCAATAGGGAGAGAGAGAGAGTCAAATGGAGAGAGAGAGAGAGTCAAATGGAGAGAGAGAGAGAGTCAAATGGAGAGAGAGAGTCAAATGGAGAGAGAGAGAGGGTCAAATGGAGAGAGAGAGAGAGTCAAATGGAGAGAGATAGTCAAATGGAGAGAGAGAGAGAATCAAATGGAGAGAGAGAGAGAGGCAAATGGAGAGCGAGAGAGCCAAATGGAGAGAGAGAGAGTCAAATGGAGAGAGAGTGAGTCAAATTGAGAGAGAGATTCAAATGGAGAGAGAGAGAGAGTCAAATGGAGAGAGTCAAATGGAGAGAGAGAGAGAGTCAAATGGAGAGAGAGAGAGAGTCAAATGGAGAGAGAGAGAGTGTCAAATGGAGAGAGAGAGAGACAAATGGAGAGAGAGAGAGAGTCAAATGGAGAGAGAGAGAGAGTCAAATGGAGAGAGAGAGAGAGTCAAATGGAGAGAGAGAGTCAAATGGAGGGAGAGAGAGAGTCAAATGGATAGAGAGAGAGTCAAATGGAGAGAGAGAGAGAGAGTCAAATGGAGAGAGAGAGTGAGAGAAATGGAGAGAGAGAGAGGGAGAGTCAAATGGAGAGAGAGAGAGAGAGTCAAATGAAGAGAGAGAGAGAGAGTCAAATGGAGAAAGAGAGAGAGAGTCAAATAGAGAGAGAGAGAGAGGGAGAGTCAAATGGAGAGAGAAAGAGAGAGAGAGTCAAATGGAGAGAGAGAGAGAGAGAGTCAAGTGGATAGAGAGAGAGAGAGAGTCAAATGGAGAGTGAGAGAGAGAGAGTCAAATGAAGAGAGAGAGTGTCAAATGGAGAGAGAGTGAGTCAAATGGAGAGAGAGAGAGAGTCAAATGGAGAGAGAGAGAGAGAGTCAAATGGAGAGAGAGAGAGAGTCAAATGGAGAGAGAGAGTGTGTCAAATGGAGAGAGAGAGCGAGTCAAATGGAGAGAGAGAAAGAGAGTCAAATGGAGAGAGAGTGAGTCAAATGGAGAGAGAGAGAGTCAAATGGAAAGAGAGAGAGAGTCAAATGGAGAGAGAGAGAGAGAGAGAGTCAAATGGAGATAGAGAGAGAGAGAGTTAAATGGAGAGAGAGAGAGAGAGAGTCAAATGGAGAGAGAGAGAGAGAGAGAGTCAAATGGAGAGAGAGAGAGAGAGAGTCAAGTGGATAGAGAGGGAGAGAGAGAGTCAAATGGAGAGAGAGAGAGTCAAATGGAGCGAGAGAGTCTAATGGAGAGAGAGAGAGAGTCTAATGGAGAGAGAGAGAGAGTCAAATGAAGAGAGGGAGAGTCAAAGTGACAGAGAGTGAGTCAAATGGAGAAAGAGAGAGAGTCAAATGGAGAGAGAGAGAGTCAAATGAAGAGAGAGAGTGAGTCAAATGGAGAGAGAGAGAGAGAGTCAAATGGAGAGAGAGAGAGAGAGTCAAATGGAGAGAGAGAGAGAGAGAGAGTCAAATGGAGAGAGAGAGAGAGAGTCAAATGGAGAGAGAGAGAGTCAAATGGAGCGAGAGAGACTAATGGAGAGAGAGAGAGAGTCTAATGGAGAGAGAGAGAGTCAAATGGAGCGAGAGAGTCGAATGGAGAGAGAGAGAAAGTCTAATGGAGAGAGAGAGAGAGTCAAATGAAGAGAGGGAGAGTCAAAGTGACAGAGAGTGAGTCAAATGGAGAGAGAGAGAGAGTCAAATGGAGAGAGAGAGAGAGTCAAATGGAGAGAGAGAGTGAGAGAGTCAAATGGGGAGAGAGAGCGTCAAATGGAGAGAGAGAGAGAGAGAGAGAGTCAAATGGAGAGAGAGAGAGAGAGAGTCAAGTGGATAGAGAGAGAGAGAGAGTCAAATGGAGAGTGAGAGAGAGAGAGTCAAATGAAGAGAGAGAGTGTCAAATGGAGAGAGAGTGAGTCAAATGGAGAGAGAGAGAGAGTCAAATGGAGAGAGAGAGAGAGAGTCAAATGGAGAGAGAGAGAGAGTCAAATGGAGAGAGAGAGTGTGTCAAATGGAGAGAGAGAGCGAGTCAAATGGAGAGAGAGAAAGAGAGTCAAATGGAGAGAGAGTGAGTCAAATGGAGAGAGAGAGAGTCAAATGGAAAGAGAGAGAGAGTCAAATGGAGAGAGAGAGAGAGAGAGAGTCAAATGGAGATAGAGAGAGAGAGAGTTAAATGGAGAGAGAGAGAGAGAGAGTCAAATGGAGAGAGAGAGAGAGAGAGAGTCAAATGGAGAGAGAGAGAGAGAGAGTCAAGTGGATAGAGAGGGAGAGAGAGAGTCAAATGGAGAGAGAGAGAGTCAAATGGAGCGAGAGAGTCTAATGGAGAGAGAGAGAGAGTCTAATGGAGAGAGAGAGAGAGTCAAATGAAGAGAGGGAGAGTCAAAGTGACAGAGAGTGAGTCAAATGGAGAAAGAGAGAGAGTCAAATGGAGAGAGAGAGAGTCAAATGAAGAGAGAGAGTGAGTCAAATGGAGAGAGAGAGAGAGAGTCAAATGGAGAGAGAGAGAGAGAGTCAAATGGAGAGAGAGAGAGAGAGAGTCAAATGGAGAGAGAGAGAGTCAAATGGAGCGAGAGAGACTAATGGAGAGAGAGAGAGAGTCTAATGGAGAGAGAGAGAGTCAAATGGAGCGAGAGAGTCGAATGGAGAGAGAGAGAAAGTCTAATGGAGAGAGAGAGAGAGTCAAATGAAGAGAGGGAGAGTCAAAGTGACAGAGAGTGAGTCAAATGGAGAGAGAGAGAGAGTCAAATGGAGAGAGAGAGAGAGTCAAATGGAGAGAGAGAGTGAGAGAGTCAAATGGGGAGAGAGAGCGTCAAATGGAGAGAGAGAGAGAGAGAGAGAGTCAAATGGAGAGAGAGAGAGAGAGTTAAATGGAGAGAGAGAGAGAGTCAAATGGAGAGAGTCAAATGTAGAGAGAGAGAGAGAGTCAAATGGGGAGAGAGAGAGAGTGAGAGAGAGAGTTAAATGGAGAGAGAGAGAGAGAGAGAGAGAGTCAAATGGAGAGAGTGAGAGTGAGTCAAATGGAGAGAGAGAGAGAGTGAGTCAAATTCAGAGAGAGAGAGAGAGAGTCAAATGGAGAGAGAGAGAGAGTCAAATGGAGAGAGAGAGAGTCAAATGGAGAGAGAGAGAGAGAGAGTCAAATGGAGAGAGGGAGAGAGAGAGTCAAATGGAGAGAGAGAGAGAGTCAAATGGAGAGAGAGAGAGTCCAATGGAGAGAGAGAGTCTAATGGAGAGAGAGAGAGAGTCTAATGGAGAGAGAGAGAGAGTCAAATGGAGAGAGGGAGAGTCAAATGGACAGAGAGTGAGTCAAATGGAGAGAGAGAGAGAGTCGAATGGAGAGAGAGAGAGAGAGAGAGTCAAATGGAGAGAGAGAGAGAGAGAGTTAAATGGAGGGAGAGAGAGGGTGAGCCTCAAATGGAGAGAGAGAGTCAAATGTAGAGAGAGAGAGAGAGAGAGTCAAATGGGGAGAGAGAGAGAGAGAGTGAGTCAAATGGAGAGAGAGAGAGAGTGAGTCAAATGGAGAGAGAGTGAGAGAGAGTCAAATGGAGAGAGAGGGAGTCAAATGGAGAGAGAGAGAGTCAAATGGGGAGAGAGAGAGAGAGAGTGAGTCAAATGGAGAGAGAGAGAGAGTGAGTCAAATGGAGAGAGAGTGAGAGAGATTCAAATGGACAGAGAGGGAGTCAAATGGAGAGAGAGTGAGTCAAATGGAGAGAGAGAGAGAGAGATTCAAATGGAGAGAGAGAGAGGGAGAGTCAAATGGAGAGAGAGAGAGAGTCAAATGGAGAGAGAGAGAGTGAAATGGAGAGAGAGAGAGAGTGAAATGGAGAGAGAGAGAGAGTTAAATGGAGAGAGAGAGAGAGAGATTCAAATGGAGAGAGATAGAGAGTCAAATGCAGAGAGAGAGAGAGTGAGTCAAATGGAGAGAGAGAGAGATTCAAATGGAGAGAGAGAGTCAAATGGAGAGAACAAGAGAGAGTGAAATGGAGAGAGAGAGAGAGAGTCAAATGGAGAGAGAGAGAGAGTCAAATACAGAGAGAGAGAGAGTCAAACAGAGAGATGCAAACAGAGAGAGAGAGAGTCAAATAGAGAGAGAGAGAGAGAGAGAGAGAGTCAAATAGATAGAGAGAATGAGTCAAATAGAGAGAGAGAGAGAGTCAAACAGAGAGAGAGAGAGAGAGAGTCAAACAGAGAGAGAGTCAAATAGAGAGAGAGTCAAATAGAGAGATAGAGAGTCAAATAGAGAGAGTGACAAATAGAGAGAGACAGAGAGACAAATAGTGAGAGAGAGAGAGTCAAATAGAGAGAGAGAGTCAAATAGAGCGAGAGTCAAATAGAGAGAGAGAGTCAAATAGAGAGAGAGAGTCAAATAGCGAGAGTGAGTCAAATGGAGAGAGAGTCAAATAGAGATAGAGAGAGAGAGAGAGTCAAACCGAGAGAGATGAAAACAGAGAGTGAGAGAGAGTCAAATAGAGAGAGAGAGTCAAATAGAGAGAGAGAGTCACACAGAGATAGATGCAAACAGAGAGAGAGAGAGTCAGAGAGAGAGAGTCAAATAGAGAGAGAGAGAGTCAAATAGAGAGAGAGAGGGTCAAATAGAGAGAGAGAGAATCAAATAGAGAGAGAGAGAGAGAGCGTCAAATAGATAGAGAGAGAGAGAGTGAAATAGAGAGAGAGTGTGTCAAATAGAGAGAGAGAGAGTCAAATAGAGAGAGAGAGTCAAATAGACAGAGAGAGTCTAATAGAGAGAGAGAGTCAAATAGAGAGAGAGAGTCAAACAGAGAGAGAGAGTCAAATAGAGAGAGTGAGTCAAGAGTCAAATGGAGAGAGAGTCAAATAGAGAGAGATAGAGAGAGAGAGTCAAACCGAGAGAGATGAAAACAGAGAGAGAGAGAGAGACAAATAGAGAGAGAGAGTCAAATAGAGAGAGATAGTCAAACAGAGATAGATGCAAACAGAGAGAGAGAGAGGGAGTCAGAGAGAAAGTGTCAAATAGAGAGAGAGAGAGTCAAATGGAGAGAGAGAGAGTCAAATGGAGAGAGAGAGAGTCAAATGAAGAGAGAGAGTCAAATGGAGAGAGAGAGAGTCAAATGAAGAGAGAGAGTCAAATGGAGAGAGTGAGAGTCAAATGGAGAGAGAGAGAGTCAAATGGAGAGAGAGAGAGAGTCAAATGGAGAGAGAGAGAGAATCAAATGGAGAGAGAGAGAGAGTCAAATGGAGAGAGACAGAGAGTCAAATGGATACAGAGAGCCAAATGGAGAGAGAGAGAGGGTCAAATGGAGAGAGAGAGAGAGTCAAATGGAGAGAGATAGAGTCAAATGGAGAGAGAGAGAGAATCAAATGGAGAAAGAGAGAGAGTCAAATGGAGAGCGAGAGAGCCAAATGGAGAGAGAGAGAGAGTCAAATGGAGAGAGAGTGAGTCAAATTGAGAGAGAGAGTCAAATGGAGAGAGAGAGAGAGTCAAATGGAGAGAGTCAAATGGAGAGAGAGAGAGAGTCAAATGGAGAGAGAGAGAGAGTCAAATGGAGAGAGAGAGAGTGTCAAATGGAGAGAGAGTGAGACAAATGGAGAGAGAGAGAGAGTCAAATGGAGAGAGAGAGAGAGTCAAATGGAGAGAGAGAGAGTGTCAAATGGAGAGACAGAGTCAAATGGAGGGAGAGAGAGAGTCAAATGAATAGAGAGAGAGAGTCAAATGGAGAGAGAGAGAGAGAGTCAAATGGAGAGAGAGTGAGTGAGAGAAATGGAGAGAGAGAGAGGGAGAGTCAAATGGAGAGAGAGAGAGAGTCAAATGAAGAGGGAGAGAGAGAGTCAAATGGAGAGAGAGAGAGAGGGAGAGTCAAATGGAGAGAGAAAGAGAGAGAGATTCAAATGGAGAGAGAGAGTCAAATAGAGTGAGAGAGTCAAATAGAGAGAGAGAGTCAAATAGAGAGAGAGATTCAAATAGAGAGAGTGAGTCAAGAGTCAAATGGAGAGAGAGTCAAATAGAGAGAGAGAGAGAGAGTCAAACCGAGAGAGATGAAAACAGAGAGTGAGAGAGAGTCAAATAGAGAGAGAGAGTCAAATAGAGAGAGAGAGTCAAACAGAGATAGATGCAAACAGAGAGAGAGAGAGTCAGAGAGAGAGAGTCAAATAGAGAGAGAGAGAGTCAAATAGAGAGAGAGAGAGTCAAATAGAGAGAGAGAGAGAGAGAGAGGGAGAGAGTCAAATAGATAGAGAGAGAGAGTGAAATAGAGAGAGAGTGTGTCAAATAGAGAGAGAGAGAGTCAAATATAGAGAGAGAGAGTCAAATAGAGAGAGTGAGAAAGTCAAATAGAGAGAGAGAGTCAAATAGAGAGAGAGAGTCAAATAGACAGAGAGCGTCTAATAGAGAGAGAGAGTCAAATAGAGAGGGAGAGTCAAACAGAGAGAGAGAGTCAAATAGAGAGAGTGAGTCAAGAGTCAAATGGAGAGAGAGTCAAATAGAGAGAGATAGAGAGAGAGAGTAAAACCGAGAGAGATAAAAACAGAGAGAGAGAGAGAGTCAAATAGAGAGAGAGAGTCAAATAGAGAGAGATAGTCAAACAGAGATAGATGCAAACAGAGAGAGAGAGAGAGGGAGTCAGAGAGAAAGTGTCAAATAGTGAGAGAGAGAGTCAAATAGAGAGAGAGAGAGTCAAATAGAGAGAGAGAGAGTCAAATGGAGAGAGAGAGAGTCAAATGGAGAGAGTGAGAGTCAAATGGAGAGAGTGAGAGTCAAATGGAGAGAGAGAGAGTCAAATGGAGAGAGAGAGAGTCAAATGGAGAGAGAGAGAGTCAAATATTGAGAGAGAGTCAAATAGTGGGAGAGAGAGTCAAATGGAGAGAGAGAGAGCCAAATGGAGAGAGAGAGAGAGTCAAATGGAGAGAGAGAGAGTCAAATGGAGAGAGACAGAGTCAAATGGAAAGAGAGAGAGACTCAAATGGAGAGAGAGAGAGTGTCAAATGGAGAGAGAGAGAGTCAAATGGAGAGAGAGAGAGTCAAATGGAGAGAGAGAGAATCAATAGGGAGAGAGAGAGAGTCAAATGGAAAGAGAGAGAGAGTCAAATGGAGAGAGAGAGAGAGTCAAATGGAGAGAGAGAGAGAGTCAAATGGAGAGAGACAGAGCGTCAAATGGAGAGAGAGAGAGTCAAATGGAGAGAGAGAGAGGGTCAAATGGAGAGAGAGAGAGAGTCAAATGGAGAGAGAAAGAATCAATAGGGAGAGAGAGAGAGTCAAATGGAGAGAGAGAGAGAGTCAAATGGAGAGAGAGAGAGAATCAAATGGAGAGAGAGAGAGAGTCAAATGGAGAGAGAGAGTCAAATGGAGAGAGAGAGAGGGTCAAATGGAGAGAGAGAGAGAGTCAAATGGAGAGAGATAGTCAAATGGAGAGAGAGAGAGAATCAAATGGAGAGAGAGAGAGAGGCAAATGGAGAGCGAGAGAGCCAAATGGAGAGAGAAAGAGTCAAATGGAGAGAGAGTGAGTCAAATTGAGAGAGAGTCAAATGGAGAGAGAGAGAGAGTCAAATGGAGAGAGTCAAATGGAGAGAGAGAGAGAGAGTCAAATGGAGAGAGAGAGAGAGTCAAATGGAGAGAGAGAGAGAGTCAAATGGAGAGAGAGAGAGTGTCAAATGGAGAGAGAGAGAGACAAATGGAGAGAGAGAGAGAGTCAAATGGAGAGAGAGAGAGAGTCAAATGGAGAGAGAGAGAGAGTCAAATGGAGAGAGAGAGTCAAATGGAGGGAGAGAGAGAGTCAAATGGATAGAGAGAGAGTCAAATGGAGAGAGAGAGAGAGAGTCAAATGGAGAGAGAGAGAGTGAGAGAAATGGAGAGAGAGAGAGGGAGAGTCAAATGGAGAGAGAGAGAGAGTCAAATGGAGAGAGAGAGAGTCAAATGGAGAGAGAGAGAGTCAAATATTGAGAGAGAGTCAAATAGTGGGAGAGAGAGTCAAATGGAGAGATAGAGAGCCAAATGGAGAGAGAGAGAGAGTCAAATGGAGAGAGAGAGAGTCAAATGGAGAGAGACAGAGTCAAATGGAAAGAGAGAGAGACTCAAATGGAGAGAGAGAGAGTGTCAAATGGAGAGAGAGAGTCAAATGGAGAGAGAGAGAGTCAAATGGAGAGAGAGAGAATCAATAGGGAGAGAGAGAGATTCAAATGGAGAGAGAGAGAGAGTCAAATGGAGAGAGAGAGAGAGTCAAATGGAGAGAGAGAGTCAAATGGAGAGAGACAGAGCGTCAAATGGAGAGAGAGAGAGTCAAATGGAGAGAGAGAGAGAGTCAAATGGAGAGAGAAAGAATCAATAGGGAGAGAGAGAGAGTCAAATGGAGAGAGAGAGAGAGTCAAATGGAGAGAGAGAGAGAATCAAATGGAGAGAGAGAGAGAGTCAAATGGAGAGAGAGAGTCAAATGGAGAGAGAGAGAGGGTCAAATGGAGAGAGAGAGAGAGTCAAATGGAGAGAGATAGTCAAATGGAGAGAGAGAGAGAATCAAATGGAGAGAGAGAGAGAGGCAAATGGAGAGCGAGAGAGCCAAATGGAGAGAGAGAGAGTCAAATGGAGAGAGAGTGAGTCAAATTGAGAGAGAGAGTCAAATGGAGAGAGAGAGAGTCAAATGGAGAGAGTCAAATGGAGAGAGAGAGAGAGTCAAATGGAGAGAGAGAGAGAGTCAAATGGAGAGAGAGAGAGTGTCAAATGGAGAGAGAGAGAGACAAATGGAGAGAGAGAGAGAGTCAAATGGAGAGAGAGAGAGAGTCAAATGGAGAGAGAGAGAGAGTCAAATGGAGAGAGACGCTGAAATGGAGGGAGAGAGAGAGTCAAATGGATAGAGAGAGAGTCAAATGGAGAGAGAGAGAGAGAGTCAAATGGAGAGAGAGAGAGTGAGAGAAATGGAGAGAGAGAGAGGGAGAGTCAAATGGAGAGAGAGAGAGAGAGTCAAATGAAGAGAGAGAGAGAGAGTCAAATGGAGAAAGAGAGAGAGAGTCAAATAGAGAGAGAGAGAGAGGGAGAGTCAAATGGAGAGAGAAAGAGAGAGAGAGTCAAATGGAGAGAGAGAGAGAGAGTCAAGTGGATAGAGAGAGAGAGAGAGTCAAATGGAGAGTGAGAGAGAGAGAGTCAAATGAAGAGAGAGAGTGTCAAATGGAGAGAGAGTGAGTCAAATGGAGAGAGAGAGAGAGTCAAATGGAGAGAGAGAGAGAGAGTCAAATGGAGAGAGAGAGAGAGTCAAATGGAGAGAGAGAGTGTGTCAAATGGAGAGAGAGAGCGAGTCAAATGGAGAGAGAGAAAGAGAGTCAAATGGAGAGAGAGTGAGTCAAATGGAGAGAGAGAGAGTCAAATGGAAAGAGAGAGAGAGTCAAATGGAGAGAGAGAGAGAGAGTCAAATGGAGATAGAGAGAGAGAGAGTTAAATGGAGAGAGAGAGAGAGAGAGTCAAATGGAGAGAGAGAGAGAGAGAGTCAAATGGAGAGAGAGAGAGAGAGAGTCAAGTGGATAGAGAGGGATAGAGAGAGTCAAATGGAGAGAGAGAGAGTCAAATGGAGCGAGAGAGTCTAATGGAGAGAGAGAGAGAGTCTAATGGAGAGAGAGAGAGAGTCAAATGAAGAGAGGGAGAGTCAAAGTGACAGAGAGTGAGTCAAATGGAGAAAGAGAGAGAGTCAAATGGAGAGAGAGAGAGTCAAATGAAGAGAGAGAGTGAGTCAAATGGAGAGAGAGAGAGAGAGTCAAATGGAGAGAGAGAGAGAGAGTCAAATGGAGAGAGAGAGAGAGAGAGAGTCAAATGGAGAGAGAGAGAGAGAGAGTCAAATGGAGAGAGAGAGAGAGAGTCAAATGGAGAGAGAGAGAGTCAAATGGAGCGAGAGAGACTAATGGAGAGAGAGAGAGAGTCTAATGGAGAGAGAGAGAGTCAAATGGAGCGAGAGAGTCTAATGGAGAGAGAGAGAAAGTCTAATGGAGAGAGAGAGAGAGTCAAATGAAGAGAGGGAGAGTCAAAGTGACAGAGAGTGAGTCAAATGGAGAGAGAGAGAGAGTCAAATGGAGAGAGAGAGAGAGTCAAATGGAGAGAGAGAGTGAGAGAGTCAAATGGGGAGAGAGAGCGTCAAATGGAGAGAGAGAGAGAGAGAGAGAGTCAAATGGAGAGAGAGAGAGAGAGTTAAATGGAGAGAGAGAGAGAGTCAAATGGAGAGAGTCAAATGTAGAGAGAGAGAGAGAGTCAAATGGGGAGAGAGAGAGAGTGAGAGAGAGAGTTAAATGGAGAGAGAGAGAGAGAGAGAGAGAGTCAAATGGAGAGAGTGAGAGTGAGTCAAATGGAGAGAGAGAGAGAGTGAGTCAAATTCAGAGAGAGAGAGAGAGAGTCAAATGGAGAGAGAGAGAGAGTCAAATGGAGAGAGAGAGAGTCAAATGGAGAGAGAGAGAGAGAGAGTCAAATGGAGAGAGGGAGAGAGAGAGTCAAATGGAGAGAGAGAGAGAGTCAAATGGAGAGAGAGAGAGTCCAATGGAGAGAGAGAGTCTAATGGAGAGAGAGAGAGAGTCTAATGGAGAGAGAGAGAGAGTCAAATGGAGAGAGGGAGAGTCAAATGGACAGAGAGTGAGTCAAATGGAGAGAGAGAGAGAGTCGAATGGAGAGAGAGAGAGAGAGAGAGTCAAATGGAGAGAGAGAGAGAGAGAGTTAAATGGAGGGAGAGAGAGGGTGAGCCTCAAATGGAGAGAGAGAGTCAAATGTAGAGAGAGAGAGAGAGAGAGTCAAATGGGGAGAGAGAGAGAGAGAGTGAGTCAAATGGAGAGAGAGAGAGAGTCAAATGGAGAGAGAGTCAAATGGAGAGAGAGAGAGAGAGAGTCAAATGGAGAGAGGGAGAGAGAGAGTCAAATGGAGAGAGAGAGAGAGTCAAATGGAGAGAGAGAGAGTCCAATGGAGAGAGAGAGTCTAATGGAGAGAGAGAGAGAGTCTAATGGAGAGAGAGAGAGAGTCAAATGGAGAGAGGGAGAGTCAAATGGACAGAGAGTGAGTCAAATGGAGAGAGAGAGAGAGTCGAATGGAGAGAGAGAGAGAGAGAGAGTCAAATGGAGAGAGAGAGAGAGAGAGTTAAATGGAGGGAGAGAGAGGGTGAGCCTCAAATGGAGAGAGAGAGTCAAATGTAGAGAGAGAGAGAGAGAGAGTCTAATGGAGAGAGAGAGAGAGTCTAATGGAGAGAGAGAGAGAGTCAAATGGAGAGAGGGAGAGTCAAATGGACAGAGAGTGAGTCAAATGGAGAGAGAGAGTCAAATGGAGAGAGAGAGAGAGTCAAATGGAGAGAGAGAGAGAGTCAAATGGAGAGGGAGAGAGAGTCAAATGGAGAGAGAGATTCATTTGGAGAGAGAGAGATAGTCAAATGGAGAGAGAGAGAGAGTCCAATAGAGAGAGAGAGAGAGTCCAATAGAGAGAGAGAGAGAGAGAGTCCAATAGTGATAAAGAGAGAGTCCAATAGAGAGAGAGAGAGAGTCCAATAGAGAGAGAGAGAGAGAGTGTCCAATAGAGAGAGAGAGAGTGTCCAATAGAGAGAGAGAGTGAGTCCAATACAGAGAGAGAGAGAGTCCAATAGATAGAGAGAGAGAGTCCAATAGAGAGAGAGAGAGAGTCCAATAGAGAGAGAGAGAGAGTCGAATAGTGAGAGATAGATAGAGTCCAATAGTGAGAGAGAGAGAGAGAGAGTCCAATAGAGAAAGAGAGAGAGTCCATAAGAGAGAGAGAGAGAGTCAAAGAGAGAGAGAGTCAGAGTCCAAGAGAGAGAGAGAGACAGAGTCCAATAGAGAGAGAGAGAGAGTCATAGAGAGAAAGAGACAGAGTCCAAGAGAGAGAGAGAGAGAGAGTCCAATAGAGAGAGAGAGAGAGTCCAATAGAGAGAGAGACAGAGTCCAATACAGAGAGTCAAATACAGAGAGATAGAGAGAGTCAAATTCAGAGAGATAGAGTGAGTCAAAGAGAGAGAGAGAGAGAGTCAAAGAGAGAGAGAGAGAGAGAGAGTCAAACAGAAAGAGGTACGGAAAGTCAGAGAGAGGTACGAAGAGTCAGAGAGAGAAATTCAGAGAGTCAGAGAGAGGGATTGAGAGAGTCAGAGAGAGGGATTGAGAGAGTCAGAGAGAGGGATTGAGAGAGTCAGAGAGAGGGATTGAGAGAGTCAGAGAGTGGGATTGAGAGAGTCAGAGAGAGGGATTGAGAGAGTCAGAGAGAGGGATTGAGAGAGTCAGAGAGAGGGATTGAGAGAGTCAGAGAGAGGGATTGAGAGAGTCAGAGAGAGGGATTGAAAGAGTCAGAGAGAGGGATTGAAAGAGTCAGAGAGAGGGATTGAGAGAGTCAGAGAGAGGGATTCAGAGAGTGCGATTCAGAGCATCAGAGAGAGGGAGATACAGTGAGTCAGAGAGAGAGAAGCCAGATAGAGAGATACAGTGAGTCAGAGAGCGAGAAGCCAGATAGAGAGATACAGAGAGCCAGAGCGAGAGAGAGATACAGAGGGATACAGAGAGTCTGAGAGAGAGATACGGAGAGATTCAGAGAGTCGGGGAGAGAGATACAGAGAGATTCAGAGAGTCGGGGAGAGAGATACAGATAGATTCAGAGAGTCGGGGAGAGGGAGATTCAGAGAGTCGGGGAGAGGGAGATTCAGAGAGATTCAGAGAGTCGGGGAGAGGGAGATTCAGAGAGATTCAGAGAGTCGGGGAGAGAGATACAGAGAGATTCAGAGAGTCGGGGAGAGAGATACAGATAGATTCAGAGAGTCGGGGAGAGGGAGATTCAGAGAGTCAGGGAGAGGGAGATTCAGAGAGATTCAGAGAGTCGGGGAGAGGGAGATTCAGAGAGATTCAGAGAGTCGGGGAGAGGGAGATTCAGAGAGATTCAGAGAGTCGGGGAGAGGGAGATTCAGAGAGATTCAGAGAGTCGGGGAGAGGGAGATACAGAGAGATTCAGAGAGTCGGGGAGAGGGAGATACAGAGAGATTCAGAGAGTCGGGGAGAAGGAGATACAGAGAGATTCAGAGAGTCGGGGAGAGGGAGATTCAGAGAGTCGGGGAGAGGGAGATACAGAGAGATTCAGAGAGTCGGGGAGAGGGAGATTCAGAGAGATTCAGAGAGTCGGGGAGAGGGAGATTCAGAGAGATTCAGAGAGTCGGGGAGAGGGAGATACAGAGAGTCGGGGAGAGGGAGATACAGAGAGTCGGGGAGAGGGAGATACAGAGAGTCGGGGAGAGGGAGATACAGAGAGTCGGGGAGAGGGAGATACAGAGAGTCGGGGAGAGGGAGATACAGAGAGTCGGGGAGAGGGAGATACAGAGTGTCGGGGAGAGGGAGTGTCGGGGAGAGGGAGTGTCGGGGAGAGGCAGTGTCGGGGAGAGGGAGTGTCGGGGAGAGGGAGTGTCGGGGAGGGGGAGATTCGGAGAGTCGGGGAGGGGGAGATTCGGAGAGTCGGGGAGGGGGAGATTCGGAGAGTCGGGGAGGGGGAGATTCAGAGAGACAGAGAGTCGGGGAGAGGGAGTCAGAGAGAAAGAGAGAGAATCAGGGGGAGAGAGAGTCAGGGAGAGGTACAGAGAGAAATAGAGAGAGCCAGTAAATACAGAGGAAGTCAGAGATAGATGCAGAGAAAAATCCACAGTCAGAGAGAGATACAGAGATGCAGAGAGAGTCAGAGAGCGATACAGAGAGAAATACAGAGAGAGCGAGTCAGAGTGAGATACAGAGAGCGCAGGGAAACTGACACAGACAGAGGGGCACAGAGACAGAGACTCCAAGAGACAGAGGGACACAGGCAGAGACAGAGACAGAGACAGAAGGACACAAACAGAGATACCGAGAGACAGAAGGACACAGACAGAGACACCAAGAGACAGAAGGACACAGACAGAGGCACCGAGAGACAGAGACACACAGTGACAGAGGGACACAGACAGAGACACTGAGAGACAGAGGGGCACAGATACAGAGGGGCATAGAGACACAGAGACAGAGGGGCACAGAGACAGAGGGGCACAGAGAGAGACAGAAGGACACAGACAGAGACATACAGAGACAGAGACATACAGAGACGTACAGACCAAGTCACACACAGACCGAGTCACACACAGACCGAGTCACACAGAGACAGAGCCACACAGAGACAGAAGGACACAGACAGAGATACCGAGAGACAGAGTGACACAGACAGAGACACCGAGAGACAGAAGGACAAAGACAAAGACACACAGAGACAGAGCGACACAGGCAGAGACACAGTGACGCAGGCAGAGACACTGAGAAAGAGAGGGACACAGACAGAGACACCGAGAGACAGAGGGACACAGACAGGCACCAAGAGACAGAGGCACACAGGGACACACAGTGACAGAGGGGCACAGAGACACTGAGGGACAGAGGGACACAGACAGAGTCACACAGAGACAGAGACACACACAGACAGAGGGACATGGCAGAGGTACAGAGAGACAGAGGGACACAGGCAGAAACACCGAGAAACAGAGCGACACAGACAGAGTCACAGAGATACAAAGTGTCACAGAGACGCCGAGAGATAGAGGGACACAGACAGTCACACAGAGACAGAGGGACACAGACAGAGACACCAAGAGACAGTGGAACACAGACAGAGACACCAAGAGACAAAGGGACACTGACAGAGATATAGAGACAGAGGGGCATAAACAGAGACACTGAGAAACAGAGATACAGAGGCAGATGTATACGTGCAGAGAATCAGAGGTAGAGACAAGCAGGCAGAGACACAGAGACAGAGGTACACAGACACAGAGAGACAAAGGCACACAGGCAGAGTTGGAGGCACACAGAGAAGGAGGTATATAGGCAGAGACTGTTATGGCACAGTGGATGGTAAATGCTGAGCTGCTCAAATCCCAGAGGGAAACTTGAAACAGCTGTTTGCAATTTGTACTATATTTTGAGATGTATTGAATTCAGTAGTAATGAACTCACCAAGACTTCGAGGTTTTTTACAAAACTAATTTAAACATTTATTTATAAAAGAAAAGATTTTAAGAACATACATAGGTCTACAAATTACTACTATGATAACTTCCAACTCTCCTAATTAACCTAGCTCCCAGTTACACCTCCGTTAAGGCAACAGTAAAAACAAGATAGGTTTCAACAGACCCAGGCAAACGCACAATACCCTGGACAGGGATATTCACAATGAGTTTTCTCAGCTTCAGTTCCTGTAGACAGCAGTTTGATGTATAGAAGCTGGAGGCTTTTCACACTTGTTAGATCTTAGAATGCCTTCCCCTTTTACACATAATCTCATCTCCTTTATATACGTTTCTCCCTTTTAATGTAAAGTCCATTGCTCCAATATGCTTTTGCAACTTTCCATTTCTCATGATATAAATCTTTTCATAGAACTAATTTTATCAGTAACCTTTGGGAAAAATAAACACACTGTTTGGCTTAGCTCCTTACGGCTATGTGTAACATCTCATCATTTCTTTGAAATTCAAACTTCTCTGGTTTATCTAAAAATGCAAATGTTCTTCACACCTCACATTCTAAAACTTCAGCCATGTTTACATATTTAGCATTTCAAACCTAGCTTCCCTTTTGATAACTCAAAAGCTCCAGACCAGCCGTCTGCAATTCAATTAACCCCTCCCCCCCCACCCCCAACACACACACACAGAAACTAATCCAAACACCACTATTAACCTATCTTTACCATAAATCACAATATTATGAAAATTATTATATTTTCATGACAGACACAGAGACAGAGGTACACAGAAATAGAGGTACACAGGCGGAGACACAAAGAGGCAGAGGTACACAGAAAGAGGTACACAGACAGAGCCAAAGGTACACAAACAGAGACACACAGAGACAGAGGTACACAAACATAGATTCATGGAGTCAAAGGTACACGGGCAGAGACACAGAGGTAGAGACATGCAGGCAAAGACACACAGGTAGAGACCTGCAGAGACAGAGGTACACAGACACAGACAAAGACACACAGGCAGAGAGAGACAGAGACACAGGCAGAGACACAAAGAGACAGAAGTACACAGACATAGGCACAGAGACAGGGGTACACAGAGATAGAGAGACAGAGGTACACATACATAGAGAGACAGAGGTACAGAGACAGAGAGATGGAGACACACAGGCGGAGAACACAGAGATGGAGGTACACAGGCAGAGACACAGAGACAGAGGTACACAGGCAGCCTCAAAAATTCGATGGGTTTTCCTTTCAATGCCTCCTTGTTTTCATTCAACTGCTTCTTCAGCTCTTCAGTATGTTTCTTGTAGCTTTCAGCTTCCTCCTAGAATATTGAACATTGCTGAGTCTCCTCTGCCAATTAGTTCTTCAGTTTGTTCAGAGTGACATTAAATTCATTTTGCCTCTCTTTGTAATTTTCCAGAAGAATAAACTTTGTACTGTGGGATTCTTAGGGTTCTTGTAACATGTAAAGATTCTTCAACAGGTTTTCTTTGTGAAGCTTGCTTGCTTCACCTCGAGCTTTCCTGTAATTCAGCAGCCTCCTCGAGTTTTTTCTGCCATGTTTCCACTCTGCTGTTTAAGACAGTCTTCATTTCTTCATGTTGCTGAATGGTCACGCATTCCTTTTGCATGTGATCTTGAAGGACAGTCTATTGTTCTCTCAACTGTTTATTTTCTTGTTGACTTCGGGCAAACTCACTCTGGGCTTCAGTGCATTGTTTCATTGCTCCTCATAGTTCCAAAGCAGCTTTTTTCTGAAGTAATATTCAGCGTCTTTTTTAGCTCCTCGTGTTTTTCCATGGCTACATATTGATTCTCCAAAGGGTCTTTCAGGGTCACAACTTCTTTGCATGCCTTTTCTGTTTGGCTGTACATCTGGTTGAGTTTTCCCAACTCCTGCTTTGATTTGCCAACTGTGGATTTGAGAGTCATTATTTCCTCCTGGTACCTTTGTGTCATCTGTTTGTCCAGCTCTTGAACAGCTTAGTTCATTGAAGACTTCAGTTTATCGTGCATTTTCAGAGGTATATACTCAACTTGAATCTTGCACTTCAAATCTTCCAGTTCACCTATGATGCCAACGTTTTCCTGTAGGACAGCTTCATTTACTTTTTGCACATTTTGCTTCTTTTGAGTTACCTCAGATAGCTTTCTTTCATTCACAGCCATCTGCTCACTCCACACTGCTATCTATGTCCCTCACTCCAGGGTCATTTGGCTCCCTCTCCCTGGAGTCATTTGTTGCCCTCAGTGTGATGTTTTTTTTGCCCACAGTGCCTTATTGGGTGTTGTGCCCTATATACCATGCCCCAGTCAGAAGTAAGTAAAGCTTTCTGTAATTCATGTTTTTATAGACTTGAATTAAATAATTAAGCTGTTGCATAATGGAATTCTAGCTATGCTAATGATTCAAAATACCACCTAATTCGAAATAAATTGCCTACCAGCACAAATATTTTTCACTTAAACATAGTTTTAATGATACAGATAAAGAAAATGCTGGAAAAACTCAACAGGTTTGTCAGCATCTGTGCAGAGGGAAACCGAGTTAACGTTTTGAGTCTATATGACTCTTCAGTGCTCTGAAGAAGAGCCATATGGACTCGAAACAGTAACTCGGTTTCTCTCTCCACAGATTCTGCCAGGCTTGCTGAGTTTTTCCAGCATTTTCTGTTTTTATTTCAGATTTCCAGCATCTGCAGTATTTTGATTTTATCATAATTTTATTGACATGATATTTCCTTTACAACTGACTGACAGACACACACACTGACTAACATGTGCACTGATTGACACACACAACTGACTGACACACGCTGACTGACACACACACTAACACATGTACTGATTGACACATATTGAGTGACACACAAAATGACAGACACACACATACACACACACTGACTCCACACACAATCTGATGCACATGCTGACACACACACACTGACTGACATGCACACTGACTGACACACACACACTGACTGACACATGGACTGACACACACAGACACACACACTGGGCTGAATTTTACGCTGATCTGGCAGGCACGCGCCCAACCCAATCGGACATGAAATCACATGATATTTCAGTCAGCGGGCACGCATGGGTATCAGAGCTGCACCAGCCATCAATTAAAAGGCCATTAAAAAGGCAATTGTCCAAGATGTGTGATTTTTTTCAGGCAAAACGGGCAGGCAGGCAGCTGACATTTTCACACACCTCATCCAAGAGCAGGATAAAAATGGTCAGCAGCATTGCCAGGGTGAGCAGTGAGCAGTTTTGCAGATAGTTTGCAGCTGGTTGCTTATTGGTATTTGGTAGCTTCATCTCTATCTGGAGCTTCATTCTTAGCATTTCCAGGCTTCATTTCAGGCTCATTAATGTCTGCCAGGCCCCCGGAGGATTCAGGCCATGTGGACCCTTCCAGGTATCAGACAATCTTCCCTTACCCTGGTAATGGGGATTGTGGTCTCTGCTGGAGGCACCTCCTCTGAGGGGGAAGAGAGGGACAGGAGGGAGAGAAGGTCAGGTGTCCCAATGCAGCTTCCAGGGAAGTGACCTGTGGGTGGAGAGACGCAGGCACAAGAGGGGCAGGGCCAGCAGGTAGTCCAAGGCAGAAGGAACTGCAGAAGATGCCACTATTCTGCTGCCAGGGTTTACAGGCAGCAATGCAGCTACCTCAATATGTCCGACATGCAGTGCCGAAGGAGGCTCTGCCTCTTAAGGGAGACTGTGACCTCCATTTGTCAGATGATCAGGCCTGAGATCAGCTCCGACTGTGTGGGTGGACACCCCATGCCAGTGGCTCTGAAGGTCACAGCTGCCCTCAGCTTCTATGCTTCTGGCTCCTTCCAGGGCTCGGTGGGTGATCTTTGCGGTGTCTCCCAATCAGCTGTCCACACTTGTGTCAAGCAGGTCACAGACGCTCTGTTCAGACAGGCATTGACCTTCATCCACTTCCGCTGCGATCAGGCAAGTCAGTCACAGCGAGCCAGAGGCTTTGCAGCCATTGCTGGCTTCCCCCGTGTCCAGGGTGCAATAGACTGCACACACGTGGCCATCAAGGCGTCAACAGGAAGGGCTTCCACTCCATAAACGTGCAGATAGTGTGTGATCACAGGATGCTGATTCTACAAGTCTGTGCAAGGTACCCAGGCAGCTCCCACAATGCCCACATCCTCAGACACTCCCAGGTGCCGGAGCTCTTCAGTGCTCCAGCCCGGCTGGATGGATGGCTGCTGGGTGACAAGGGCTATCCCCTCAGAAGGTGGCTCATGATGCCTCTCCGCCATCAAAGAACAGAGGCAGAGCAGTGTAATATTATGAATCATGCCACCACACAAGGGGGTGATAGAGAGGACCATAGGTCTTCTGAAAATGTGCTTGTGATGCCTGGACTATTCAGGTGGAGCACTACAATATCCCCCAGAGTGGGTGTCACTGAGTGGTTGCATGCTGCACTGTCTACAATCTGGCACTGGCAAGGGGGGGACCTACTGGAGGAAGAGGATCCTGACGCAGCTGCACAGGCCACAGATAATGAATCCAGTAGTGAGTCAGAAAAGGAGAACGGTGAGGAGAACGCTGAGGGCATGGAGCCGGACCTCAGTAACCTCCAGGGAGGCAGGGACACCAGGGATGCCTTGATCCAACACTCTTTCAGCCAAGCTACCAAAGATCATCTTCAAACTCATGTCAGGGCTGCTGCCTCCACCCCAAATGTCTGAAAGGACCCTTTCATTTGAACCCAAAGAACACTCAGTGCCTGTGCAGCAAAGTTCAGAGCCACATACGTCCAGCATTACATATTGGCGTTCCCCACACCAAAAGTAAAAAGTGAAGCATGCTCAGGCCATCACAAGCAAATTTAATATTATTGTCACATTGAAATCACATTGACATGACCATTACTGGTGTTGATGTCCACACCAGCAGACATATAAAACAAACATGATTAAACAGAAGATCTCCTGTGACCTATCCCTCTTGTGGTCATGGTGCCTTAAACTTATGTTTGCGGGTGCTACATCTAGGTGCTCCCCCCTCGCTGGCACCGGCAATGGAGACAGCCTGCTGTCCTGTTGGCCCTGATGACCTTGACGGGTATCCTCTGGCCATTGGAGTCTGTGCTGGCCCCGCCTGGAAGGGAGTGGCCAGTGCCACAGCTGGCATCTCCCCAGTCACCACAGCCTCATCAGATGCCACGGTTACTGGCAGAGGGACGGAGGAGCTGCTGCAGTCATCCAGAGTGCCCTGAGAGGAGCCCACAGAGACAACAAGCAGCTCGTGTGCCAACGTGAGGTCACTTCAGACCTCCCTGCTCACCACTGATGGATGGGCACCGAGCTGGGATACTGGGTACCACAACCATCTCACACACTGGGGACAGTGCTTGTGTGAGGGCTTGTAAGTCCGAGCACAACCCCAGGAACCCCTGATTCTGTCCTTGGAGCTGCCTCTCCATGAGAGTCGACACTCTCTCAATGGATGAGGCAGTGCGCTCTCCCATGAGGGTCAACGCAGTGCTCACAATCCGCATGGACTCCCCCATCACAAGGACCATGGCACGCACACCCTCATGAATCTCCACCAGATCCTCCCGCACGTCACGCTGGACATCAGCATCTGCCGCCTAATGGACGACTCCACAGGCTCATCAGCCTTAGACTGAGCATCGTCCTGGTCTCCAGCAGTCCTCTGACTGCCGGTGCCCTAGGCACTCTCTGCCTCCACCTGCTCCTCAAGCGAGTGTGAAGTGCCCTCACCGCTGTGTTCCGACATTCTAGCCAAAGATCTAATGCCCACCCGAGGTGCTGGTATCTGCGCTGGTGCCTGGTTCAGAGAGTGGGTGTGATGCAGGTGCATGTGAAGCCTGACGGCCCTCTGGCGTCAGGGGTGGCCCTTCAGGATCCTGCGATTGAGTGTGTGCTAGTGAAGCTAAGGGAGGACAAGGACATGTTATTCGTTTAAGTCATCACACTCTCACTGTGCATACCAGGCACCCTGGTGAGACAATGGAGATCTGCATCATGGTGCTATCTTCTTTCAATAATCAATGGAGACTCTAGTTTTGAGGCTCCCACCAATGATGAGACTGCACAATGTTTGCACAGTCTGACACACTCTTACCTCTGTGCACTCTTGCCTTCGTCTGACACCCCAGCCTCTCCGCGGCCGGTTGACCGAGGTGCGTGGCGGCTCTCCAGCTCCAAGGTGCCTTGCTTGAATCTGGTTAGGATTAGGAGGCTTGGGGGGGCCTCCGTCTGTCCGTGAACTTTCAGTGTTATGGGTCGTCTTCTCCTGAAAAGACAGAGGAGCATTGATTAGCCCACTCTCTACCTGCAGTGCCATTGCAGCCTGGCCAACCCCAGCTGAGGAACAGCTTGCAGGGCATACCCGAGTTGTGGCCCTTGAGCTGCAAGGCACTCAGTCCAAGCAGCCATGGCTCACCCCCTTGGCCAGCTCCGGTGCCATTAACAGATGGCACTCAGACTCCAACACCTCTGAGCTCCATGGGGGTGTGGACAGAGCTTAACACTTCACCACACTGACCCCATTCCAACATGATACTCATTCTTCCTGGGTGCAGCAGGTCATTGAAGCACTTCTGGCACTGTACCCATGTGCATTGCACCACATCATGGCTGCTCACCCAGGCTGCCACCTCCTCCTGTGCCCACTTGGTGAGGTGCAGTGGCCTCCTCCTCCCATCCTTGGGGACAAGGGTGTCCTTCCTGGCAGCCACCCCCTCCAGCAGAACCGTGAGACACTCATCCAAAAAGCAGGGGACAAAGTGCCCACAGGACCTGCCCTCGTGCCTAGTGTATCCAGCCACTACCGAGGCTGAAAGTACCATCTCCGCAATGCAGACTGTATGCTTCTTCACTGGCAGAATTCACCCGTGTCATTTTTAAACTTTCCGCCGGCTCACCATTCGTCCCGGCGGCCGAGGGGCCCACGCCAGCTCAGACTTGCCTGACCAATGGGAAGCTGCGCTTCACGCCGGGCTGGCATTAGTTAACCAGCCAGCATGAAACCGTGGTCATAGGTGATCGCATGTTTCACAGCCGCTCCAGGGCATGCCAATCACACAGGCCTGGCAAGCTGAAATTTCAGCTCACTGACTGAAACACACACACTGACTGAAAAACACACACTGATTGACACACACACTGACTGACACACACATGTTGACTGACACACACACGTTGAATGACATAGACACGTTGACTGACACACACACGTTGACTGACACACACACACTGACTGACACACACACACTGACTGACACACACACACACTGACTGAAAAACACACACTGGCTGAAACACACACACTGACTGACACACACACTGACTGACACACACACTGACTGACACACACATGTTGACAGACACACACATGTTGACTGACACACACACGTTGACTGACACACACACGTTGACTGACACACACATGTTGACTGACACACACACACTGACTGACACACACACACTGACTGACACACACACACTGACTGAAAAACACACACTGGCTGAAACAAACACTGGCTGACACACACACTGACTGAAACACACCCTAAATGACACACATTGAATGAAACACACTGACTGAAAAACACACTGACTGAAAAACACACTGACTGAAACACACACTGACTGAAACACACACTGACTGACACACACACTGACTGACACACACACTGACTGAAACACACACACACACTGACTGAAACACACACACACACTGACTGAAACACACACTGACTGACACACACACTGACTAACACACACATACTGACTGAAACACACACACTGACTGAAACACAAACACTGGCTGAAACGCAAACTGACAGACACACACACTGACTGAAACACACCCTAACTGACACACATTGAATGAAACACACACTGACTGAAACACACACTGACTGAATAACACATGATTCGTATTATAACGCTGCTCTGCCTCGGTTCCTGACTGGCTGAGAGGCGTCATGAGCCACCTCTTCAACAGATAACCCTTGTCACCCAGCAGCCATCCAGCTGGGCTGGAGCACTGAAAGCCCCGGTACCTGGGAGTGTCTGAGGATGTAGGCGTTGTGAGAGTTGCCTGGGTACTTTGCACAAAATGATAGAATCAGCATCCTGTGGTCACACACAATCTGCACATTCATGGAGTGGAAGCCCTTCCTGTTGACGAAGGCACTGGGCTCACCTACTGGCGCCTTGATGGCCACGTGTGTGCAGTCTATAGCACCCTGGACGCGGGGGAAGCCAGCAATGGCCGCGAAGCCCCTGGCTCACTCAGCCTGGCTGGCCTCGTCCGTACGGTAAAGAATAAAGGTCAGGACCCGCCTGAACAGAGCTTCTGTCACCAGCTTGACACAACTGTGGACAGCTGATTGGGAGACTCTACACAGATCTCCCACTGACCCCTGGAAAGAGCCGGAGGTATAAAAGTTGAGGACCACTGTGACCTTCAGGGCCATTGGCATGGGGTATCCACCTATACAGTTGGTGGTGATCTCAGGCCCAGTCATCTGACAGATTGAGATCACTGTCTCCCCTGAGAGTCAGAGCCACCTTTGGCACTCCATGTCGGACATATTGAGGTAGCTGCATCGCCGCCTGTAAACCCTGGCAGCAGAATAGTGGCATCTTCTGTGGCTCCTTCTGCCTTGGACTACCTGCTGGCCCTGCCCCTCTTGTGCCAGCGTCTCTCCACCCACAGGTCACTTCCCTGGAAGCTGCATTGGGACACCTGGCCTTCTCTCCCTCCTGCCCCTCTCTTCCTCCTCAGAGGAGGTGCCTCCAGCGGAGAGCACAATCCCATTACCAGGATAAGGGAAGACTGTCTGATACCTGGAAGGGTCCACATGGTCTGAATCATCCAGGGGCCTGGCAGACAGCAATGAGCCTGATTTGAAGCCTAGAAATGCTAAGAATGAAGCCCCAGACAGAGATGAAGCTGCCAAATACCAATAAGCAACCAGCTGCAAACTATCTCCAAAACTGCTCACTGCTCACCCTGGCAATGCTGCTGACCATTTTCAGCCCACCCTTGGATGAGGTGTGTGAAAATGTCAGCTGCCTGCCTGCCCGTTTTACCCGTGCAACGAGCATAAAATTGCACGGGTAAGGAAAAATCACATTCAATTGGACTGTTAAGGGCCTTAAGTGGCCTGTTAACTAATGATGGCGCCGCTCCGGCACCTGCGCGCACCTGCTGAACGAAATATCGCACGAGTGTGTGATGACATTGTGATGCTCACCCGCGCATCGCTCACTATTTTATTCCTGTTCGGGCCAGGCACACACCCGCTCGGTCTGTGCTGGCACCCGCCCGGTCTGTGCTGGTACCCGCCCAGTCTGTGCTGGTACCCGCCCGGTCTGTGCTGGTACCCGCCCGGTCTGTGCTGGTACCTGCCCGGTCTGTGCTGGTACCCGCCCGGTCTGTGCTGGCACCCGCCCGGTCTGTGCTGGTACTGGCCCGGTCTGTGCTGGTACTGGCCCGGTCTGAGATGGTAATGACCCGGTCTGTGCTGGTACCGGCCCGGTCTGTGCTGGTACTGGCCCAGTCTGTACTGGTACTGGCCCAGTCTGAGATGGTAATGACCCGGTCTGTGCTGGTACTGGCCCGGTCTGTGCTGGTAATGACACGGTCTGTGCTGGTACTGGCCCGGTCTGTGCTGGTACTGGCCCAGTCTGAGATGGTAATGACCCGGTCTGTGCTGGTAATGACCCGGTCTGTGCTGGTACTGGCCCAGTCTGAGTTGGTAATGGCCCGGTCTGTGCTGGTAATGACCCGGTCTGTGCTGGTACTGGCCCAGTCTGAGTTGGTAATGACCCGGTCTGTGCTGGTACTGGCCCGGTCTGTGCTGGTACTGGCCCAGTCTGAGTTGGTAATGACCCGGTCTGTGCTGGTACTGGCCCAGTCTGAGATGGTAATGACTCGGTCTGTGCTGGTACTGGCCCGGTCTGTGCTGGTACTGGCCCAGTCTGAATTGGTAATGACCCGGTCTGTGCTGGTACTGGCCCGGTCTGTGCTGGTACTGGCCCAGTCTGAGTTGGTAATGACCCGGTCTGTGCTGGTACTGGCCCAGTCTGAGATGGTAATGACTCGGTCTGTGCTGGTACTGGCCCGGTCTGTGCTGGTACTGGCCCAGTCTGAGATGGTAATGACCCGGTCTGTGCTGGTACTGGCCCGGTCTGTGCTGGTACTGGCCCAGTCTGAGATGGTAATGACCCGGTCTGTGCTGGTACCAGAAGTGTATGCGGTGATATCTCTTTAAGAGAATATGTAAATGATCAGGGAGCCGGGGTATAAAGCAGCTTGAGAGCAACAGCCAGTTAGGAATGTAAGAGTTGCAGCTGTTGCTGACATACCTGTTTGTTGAGCTGTCCTGTAATGCGTGTATAAATAATATACATTGGAGTCTTCCAAAACACTGAACTCATTGATAATTTACCAATCTCTGTGTTTGCATAAAGGAGTCAGAAATACACGAGTAAAGTCGAGGTGGCTGTGGGAGTCAGTGGGCTTACAGTGAATATTAGTTGATACCCTAGTTCCAGGAATGGAGACAGGGAAGCTCAGGAAAGGAAGGGAAGAATCTGAGATGGACCAGGTGGGGGTGATTCACACCGACCTCAGGTGGGAATTGCAACTCGCAATGGGGACCGGGAGCGGAAGATCCCGCTGTCATTTTCCACCAATGGGAAACTGGCTTTTCAGCTGGCACTGCACTGTCCACACCCAAACTCCCCGGGGCACTGGAAAATTCCCCCATGGTCTGCTGCACTCCCACTCCATTTAGCCCTCCCCCATTAACTCTTCAATCATTCAATCTCTCCAGCCTTCCACCCTATCACCCACCCTGCCTTTGTGTCCTTTCTCCTCTCCTGCCTATTCCACTTCTTTAAAACTGGTCACATTTCAAATCTATTCCTGTTTTGATGGACGATCACAGAACTGAAATGTCGGCCTAGATTCGATGGGCCACCTGTGGGCCGGGAAGCAGGCCATTGGTGTCTGCCTGCCCCCACCCTGCCATGATTTTACGAGCAGTGGGGTGGCATTAGGTGGGAAGCCTGCCCATGGCTCAGTCAAGCCGTTAAGTGGGCAATTAATCCCTGATTTAATGGGTGACGAGAGAGCCTGCTGCCCAATGTGCAGCCTGCCCAGTTTGACCCTGCGGGCTAGCGGTCACTTTAAGGGGGTGGGTAGCTGCTTTTGGGCCCCTGGTGCCAATCAGAGGAATCCCCCTTCCCCCTTTCCTGTCCAACAGCCCCTCACAGTCGTCCTGGCAAGATCTAGGACTTAGCCGGGGAACCCATCGTTCCCTCTTCATCCCGGGCCCCCCGCAGTACCAGCCTTGGCCACCACTCCCAGTGACGCTGCTGCTCCTACAGAGCTGCCAGCTTCTGATTGGCCAGCAGTTCTATGAGGTGGGACTTCCTTCTGGAGATGGGCAGAGGTCTCACCTCATAATAATTAAAAGCCCATCTGCCAAAAATTAAACTGGGGTGAACCAGCCAGGCAGAAGCGGGCTTGACCCCAACATTTACACTGGAGTACGGGAGTCCACACTCACCATATAGCCCAGTCCAATAACTCTCTCTCTCCACAGATGCTGTCAGACCTGCTGAGATTTTCCAGCATTTTCTGTTTTTGTTTCAGATTTCCAGCATCTGCAGGATTTTGCTCTGGTCTCTCTGTTATAAAAACTAGGAGCAGGAGCAGACCACTCGGCCCATCAATCCTGCACTGCCATTCAATACCATCATGGCTGATCATGGGCTTCACTCCACTTTCCCACCCACTCCCCAAGTCCCTTAATTCCCTGAAGCACCAAAAATCTGTCTATCCCTAAATGTATTCAACAATGAAGCATCCACAACTCTCTGGGGTAGAGAATTCCAAAGATTCACCAGCCTTTGATTGAAGTAATTTCTCCTCATCTCAGTCCTAAATGATTGGCCCTTAATCCTGAGACTGTGCCTCCGTGTTTTAGATTCCCTGACCAGCAGAAATAATCTCTCAGCGTCCACCCCATTAAAGCCCCTTCAGAATAGAGATCGCTTCTCATTCTTCAAAACTCCAGAGAATATAAGCCCATTTCTTCAGCCTCTCATCATAGGACAACCCTCTCATCCCAGGGGCCAGTTTAGTGAACCTTCGCTGTACCACCTCCAATGCAAGTATATCCTTTCTTAAATGTGGAGACAAAACTGCACAGTGGGCAGAATCTCCTGCCCTCTCCAGTGGTGTGCTTGGGGGTGGGAGGTGAACGCCCCACTGCCTTCTGCCTCCACCGCGATTAAGATGCCAATTGAGGCCCTTAAGTGGACAGTTATTGAGCAGCTGAGGGCCTCAGCCCATCCCCGCTGGTATTAACCCAGCTTTGGGTGACCTGTCGCCTTGTGGCCTGCACAATAAGTAAAGCTGTGTGGGCTGCTTGTTGCCTCCAGTGGGGAAAGATGTGGGGCGGGGGGGGAGGTAAATGTCTGATTGAGGGACCCAGCCTCGGGAAGGGGGTGCGCTGAGAGCCACTTCTCTGCCCTTGCTGCCTACCTCCTCCTACACCCCTACCTCACAATCCCCACCCCATGAAGCCTCTCCTCCGTAACTCAGCAGTGGTCTGCTCATGATCCTGGGTCACCAGCCGGCTGCCCCTGTGACACTGCACAGCACAAGAACTGCTGGTCTCTGATCTTCTGTCAGCTCTCCGGGGCTGATCATTACTCTGATATTGTCTCCCATTGCACCACTACCTTGGTTTGGAAATCCTTCCAGGCTCTCCCTATCTCTGGAATCTCTTTCAGCTCTAAACACATTTTGAAAGATCTTCCCGTTCAAGTCTGGCACTTTGAGCATCCTCAATTTTCATCACAACACCATTAGTGGGCGTGCCTTCATTGTATCCCTCTGTCTCTCTTACTCGTTTTCTCCTGTAAGATGCCCCTGAAAACCTATCTCTGTGACCAAGCTTTTGGTATTTGCTCACATATTTCATGTAGTTGGTTCAATATTTTCTTTGCTCTCTGTGATGGATCCTCCTCTTGGTGGGGAGGGGTTCGTATTCCATTTTCAAAGTGAAAGTGGTGATTGTCTTCAGGTTTTTTCTTCGAGTTAACTTGAGCTCCTGTGTAAGAGTGTGTTTCACAGCAAGGACAGGGAAAGATGTCAACCCATTTCACACATTGGAAAGAGAGAGCAAGTGAAAATGGAGATGGAGCCATTCCCAGACACACCACCAGAGAGCAGCAGACACCAACACTCACAATCATTGAGTCCAAACAGCAGGGCCTGGTCAGAGCTTGCAAAGAACCCAAAGTAGGTGCTAATTGGTCAGTTTAATAAGGGGAAAACCTCCCAAAACTATGCAAGAAAATGGCCTTATCATGTTGACTCACTCCCTCATGGAAAGGAAAGGGACCGTGTAGAGGGAGTTTTACTCTGTATCTAAGCCCGTGCTGTACTTGGCCTGGGAGTGTTTGATGGGGACAGTGTAGAGGGAGCTTTACTCTGTATCTAACCCCGTGCTGTACCTGTCCTGGGAGTGTTTGATGGGGACAGTGTAGAGGGAGCTTTACTCTGTATCTAACCCCGTGCTGTACCTGTCCTGGGAGTGTTTGATGGGGGCAGTGTAGAGGGAGCTTTACTCTGCATCTAACCCCGTGCTGTACCTGTCCTGGGAGTGTTTGATGGGGACAGTGTAGAGGGAGCTTTACTCTGCATCTAACCCCGTGCTGTACCTGTCCTGGGAGGATTTGAGGTGGGCAGTGTAGAGGGAGCTTTACTCTGCATCTAACCCCGTGCTGTACCTGTCCTGGGAGTGTTTGATGGGACAGTGTGGAGGGAGCTTTACTCTGTATCTAACCCCATGCTGTACCTGTCCTGGGAGTGTTTGATGGGGACAGTGTAGAGGGAGCTTTACTCTGTATCTAACCCCGTGCTCTTCCTGTCCTGGGAGTGTTTGATGGGGACAGTGTAGAGGGAGCTTTACTCTGTATCTAACCCTGTGCTGTAACCATCCTGGGAGTGTTTGAGGTGGGCAGTGTAGTGGGAGCTTTACTCTGTATCTAACCCCGTGCTGTACCTGTCCTGAGAGTGTTTGATGGGGACAGTGTAGAGGGAGCTTTACTCTGTATCTAACCCCGTGCTGTACCTGTCCTGGGAGTGTTTGATGGGGGCAGTGTAGCGGGAGCTTTACTCTGTATCTAACCCCGTGCTGTACCTGTCCTGGGAGTGTTTGAGGGGGGCAGTGTAGAGGGAGCTTTACTCTGCATCTAACCCCGTGCTGTACCTGTCCTGGGAGTGTTTGATGGGGACAGTGTAGAGGGAGCTTTACTCTGTATCTAACCCCGTGATGTACCTGTCCTGGGAGTGTTTGAGGGGGGCAGTGTAGAGGGAGCTTTACTCTGCATCTAACCCCGTGCTGTACCTGTCCTGGGAGTGTTTGATGGGGACAGTGTAGAGGGAGCCTTACTCTGCATCTAACCCCGTGCTGTACCTGTCCTGGGAGGATTTGAGGTGGGCAGTGTAGAGGGAGCTTTACTCTGCATCTAACCCCGTGCTGTACCTGTCCTGGGAGTGTTTGATGGGACAGTGTGGAGGGAGCTTTACTCTGTATCTAACCCCATGCTGTACCTGTCCTGGGAGTGTTTGATGGGGACAGTGTAGAGGGAGCTTTACTCTGTATCTAACCCCGTGCTCTTCCTGTCCTGGGAGTGTTTGATGGGGACAGTGTAGAGGGAGCTTTACTCTGTATCTAACCCTGTGCTGTAACCATCCTGGGAGTGTTTGAGGTGGGCAGTGTAGTGGGAGCTTTACTCTGTATCTAACCCCGTGCTGTACCTGTCCTGAGAGTGTTTGATGGGGACAGTGTAGAGGGAGCTTTACTCTGTATCTAACCCCGTGCTGTACCTGTCCTGGGAGTGTTTGATGGGGGCAGTGTAGCGGGAGCTTTACTCTGTATCTAACCCCGTGCTGTACCTGTCCTGGGAGTGTTTGAGGGGGGCAGTGTAGGGGGAGCTTTACTCTGCATCTAACCCCGTGCTGTACCGGTCCTGGGAGTGTTTGATGGGGACAGTGTAGAGGGAGCTTTACTCTGTATCTAACCCCGTGATGTACCTGTCCTGGGAGTGTTTGAGGGGGGCAGTGTAGAGGGAGCTTTACTCTGCATCTAACCCCGTGCTGTACCTGTCCTGGGAGTGTTTGATGGGGACAGTGTAGAGGGAGTTTTACTCTGCATCTAACCCCGTGCTGTACCTGTCCTGGGAGGATTTGAGGTGGGCAGTGTAGAGGGAGCTTTACTCTGCATCTAACCCCGTGCTGTACCTGTCCTGGGAGTGTTTGATGGGACAGTGTAGAGGGAGCTTTACTCTGTATCTAACCCCATGCTGTACCTGTCCTGGGAGTGTTTGATGGGGACAGTGTCGAGGGAGCTTTACTCTGTATCTAACCCCGTGTTGTACCTGTCCTGGGAGTGTTTGATGGGGACAGTGTGGAGGGAGCTTTACTCTGTATCTAACCCCATGCTGTACCTGTCCTGGGAGTGTTTGATGGGGACAGTGTCGAGGGAGCTTTACTCTGTATCTAACCCCGTGTTGTACCTGTCCTGGGAGTGTTTGATGGGGACAGTGTAGAGGGAGCTTTACTCTGTATCTAACCCCATGCTGTACCTGTCCTGGGAGTGTTTGATGGGGACAGTGTAGAGGGAGCTTTACTCTGTATCTAACCCCGTGTTGTACCTGTCCTGGGAGTGTTTGAGGTGGGCAGTGTAGTGGGAGCTTTACTCTGTATCTAACCCCGTGCTGTACCTGTCCTGAGAGTGTTTGATGGGGACAGTGTAGAGGGAGCTTTACTCTGTATCTAACCCCGTGCTGTACCTGTCCTGGGAGTGTTTGAGGGGGGCAGTGTAGTGGGAGCTTTACTCTGTATCTAACCCCGTGCTGTACCTGTCCTGGGAGTGTTTGATGGGGGCAGTGTAGAGGGAGCTTTACTCTGTATCTAACCCCGTGCTGTACCTGTCCTGGGAGTTTTTGAGGGGGGCAGTGTAGCGGGAGCTGTATTATTCTCGATATAAATCAGCGGATCCTCACAGTGAGATTCCAGATGGTCTCTTTGTTCCAGTGCCTGTGAGTGTCTCTATAAGCAAATGAAGCAGATTCACAAGATTGGAAGAGTTTATAGCCTCCACCCGTATCTTTTTGCTTCGAAAGTTCCCGAAAAATAACTGCGCTAAATATGGATGTGAACTGAAATAACTATGCCTGCCTTGTTTAATTTTTGCAGACTCCTCCTTTCAGGAGGAAGTGAGTGAACATTTCTCAAATGGCTCCTTCAGAAACTTTTCCTCTGACTGTGCATAGTGTGCCTCAGCGATTAAAAGAGGAACTCTCTGTCATTCCAATACCAGGGGAAGGAATGACCTCAGACACTCTAATAAACGAAGGGAAAAAATGGAACTAAGGTAGGAAAGGAATAAAAAAAAAGGACTTGCTTTTACCTATCTTTCATAGGAAAGAGGAGCAGTAGGCCATTCAGGCCATCAAGCCTTTTCCACAATTCAGTGAGATTATGGCTGATCTTCTCCCTCAACACCATCTTCCCGCACTATCCCCACATCCCTCTATGTCATTAGTATCTAGAACTCTATCGATCTTTGTCCCGAACATTCTCAATGACTGATACTCCACAACCCTCTGGGGTAGAGAATTCCGAAGATTCACCACCCTCCAAGTGGAGAAATTCCTCCTCATCTCAGTCTTCAATGGCCTTCCCCTTATTCTGAGACTGTCCCCCGGCCCTAGATCCCCCCAGCCAGGGGAAACATCTTATCCACATCTACCCTGTCGAGCCCTGTAAGTATTTTGTAAGTTTCAATGAGATCACCTCTCATTCTTTGAAACTCTAGAGAATACAGGCCCAGTCTCCTCAATCTCTCCTCATAGGACAATCCTGCCATTCCATGAATCAGTCTGGTGAACCTTCGTTGCACTCTGTCTATGGCATATATACCCTTCCTTAGGTAAGGAGACCAAAACAGTACACAATACTCCAAGTGTGGTCTCACCAAGACTCCATACAATTGCAGCATGACTTCCTTACCCCTGTACTCAAATCCTCTTATAAGAAAGGCCAAACACCATTAGCCTTCCTAATAGCTTGCTGCACCTGCATGTTAGCTTTCAGTGACTCATGAACATGGACACCCAGGTCCCTTCGGACATCAACAGTTCCAAATCTCTCACCATTTAATACTCTGCATTTCTGTTTTACTTACTCCACATTTTTCCATATTATATTCCATTGACATGTTCTTGCCCACTCATTTTGCCTGTCTAAATCCCCTTGAAGGCTCTTTGCATCTCCTCACAACTCACATTCTCACCTAGTTTTGTGTCATCAGCAAACTTGAAAATATTACATTTAATCCCCACATCCAAATCATTGATATAGATTGTGAGTAGCTGGGGCCCAAGCACTGATCCTTGCAGTACCCCACTAGTCACAGCCCGCCAACCCAAGAATGATCTGTTTATTCCTACTCTCTGTTTTCTGCCTGTAAACATATCCTCAATCCCATGGGACCTCATTTTGTTTACTAACCTCCTGTGTGGGACACCCTATGTAGATCCAAGTATACTCTGGTTCTCCATTATCTATGCTACAAGTAACATCCTGAAAAAACTCCAACTGGTTTTTTGAGCATGATTTCCCTTTCACAAATCCATGTCGACTCTGCCCAATCATATCATTATTTTCCAAGTGTCCAGTTATCAAATTCTTTATAATCAACATTTTCCCTACTACTTATGTCAAACTAACAGATCTGTAGTTCCCCATTTTCTCTCTCCCTCCCTTCTTAACAAGGTAGACTCAGGGGATTCCTGCACTACCTGCCTGGTCCTCCTAGACTTTCTTGTGGTTTTTCATTCCCACTCTGCTTGCATGCTCCTAAGCTGCAATGTGACCACCTCCCTGAACATGCTGTCCATGTCACCCTCCACCTCAGCAATGCCCCACAGTGACTCCAGCTACCACTTGAGTTCTGAAACCTGGAGCTCTAGCTTCTGCAATCAGTAACACTTCATGCATATGTGTTTGTCTCGGACATATGGTGTGCCCTTGACTTCCCACATGCCATAGGATGCACATTCCACTCGGCCAAGCTGCCCTGCCATACTTTAACTTTACAAGTTATTTATTATAAGTAAAATAAGTATCTTACCAGTTACTCACCAATGAGATTCTTCCCTTGTACTGGAGGTGGAAAAAGAAGAGAGCACCTCCTTCCCCTAACTCACTCACTTACCAAACTCCCAGCTGCTCACTCTGTCCAAGCCAGACTCCATTTGCAAGCTGAGACTCAGATGAGTCAATTTTGCTATAGCTACAGGAACCAGATTAAACTAGTTATCTAATTAACTAAATACAGCTCCTCTCTGGTACAGAGCTTGTTTATCCCTGCTTAAGACTGGATTTAGAAATTTAAACTGAACTTAAACAGTAATTTTTAATTAAATGCTATATGCAAACAAAACTAGATTTTTTAGAAAGATCTTAAGTGCCATGTTCCCTCAGCACTATGCCTCCAACAGTACTGTAGTACTGCACTCCCCCCTCAGTAGTACTGCAGCACTCCCTCAGTACTGCGCCTCTGACAGTGCAAGATGCCCTCAGTAGTGTATCAGAGTGTTGGCCTGTGTTCTGTGCTCTAGTCTGTGGAGTGGATGTTGAATCCAGAACTTTCTGATTCAGAGATGACAATGATACCACTGGGGGGATTGCTACCTCTGGCAGAGAGTGGGTGGGAAGTGTGGAGTCTGACCCACATCGATTGTAATTCTCTCAATCCTGACCTGTAAAAAATTGTAAGCTTCTCAGTTCTAACTTACACCAGAGAACTTGAATGTTTTGATGTTCCTTTAAATGTCAGTTCAGTGGTCAAGTTCAGAGTTCATCTAGTAGTTCCATTGTATCATTTAAAAATTATTGCTTGGGCTCCATGTAATGGGCCAGAGTCTCACCAAACCATATCGAGGAATAATATTATCACGTCTGCAATAAATTGTTTCTAATACAAACTAGACATCTGAAAGAAGTGTATAAGAAAGCAGTTTCAAAGTTAATTGAATGGTCTATGGACTGTTTTTTTTAGTCTTTACTGTACTTTAAGCAGGTGCCCTATCTTATTCATGAATCATCTTAATTTTTATGTGTAATTTTCTTACATATAAATAAATCTAGTTATTTGTTTTAACCTGCAAAGAACAGTCTGATATTATGATATCTCTTGTCTTTTAGAGCAGACAGGTTACAGACAGGCCTCCTAATTTAAAATATTAGTTGATCACACAATTGCTTTTTAAAAAATTTATTTTAATCTGAAGTTACTGCTGGGACAGGTACCTCTGATTAACAACGATCTCACATGAACACACATGGTCACATCTCGATTTACAGCAATTTCTTTCAAACAGAAAACATCTATTATTACAGTGAAAAAGCTAAAGCACTTCCTACGTCCAGACTTCACACACCTCTCTGAGGGGATTATTAAACCAGGCGAGGTTTACTGTCTCCAGGCTGCGCACAGGGTTGTTCTCCTCAGCAGGTGAAATACAGTCTTTGGCTCCAGTGGATTTTGATCCCAGTTGCTGAGGTTTCCACCCAGTGGAACATTGTGACATAACCACTGGTCCTGGAAGAAGCCAGTCCACCATCTACAAGGCACAAGTCAGAAGTGTGATGGAATACTCCCCACTTGCCTGGGTGAGTGCAGCTTCTGCAACACCCGAGAAGCTGGACACCATCCATTGAGGTGTACAAGATTATGAGGGGCATGGACAGGGTGGATAGGGAGCAGCTGTTCCCCTTAGTCGAAGGGTCAGTCACATGGGGGCATAAGTTCAAGGTGAGGGGCAGGAGGTTTAGGGGGAATGTGAGGAAAAACTTTTTGACCCAGAGGGTGGTGACGGTCTGGAATGCACTGCCTGGGAGGGTAGTGGAGGCGGGATGCCTTACATCCTTTAAAAAGTACCTGGATGAGCACTTGGCACGTCATAACATTCAAGGCTATGGGCCAAGTGCTGGTAAATGGAATTAGGTAGGAAGGTCAGGTGTTTCTCACGTGTTGGTGCAGACTCGATGGGCCGAAGGGCCTCTTCTGCACTCTGTGATTCTGTGAAGAGCTGTAAAATGGAAAATCATAACCTTTCCCCCTGCTCTTTCATCTTTCAATCTCTGAAATGAATCTGCTGCTGTGAAGCAACCCCTGTGGAGGGAGCTACATAAAAGTGAAAGAACTTATATTCTCTCTCGACCCTGAGACCAGTAGTGTTCAGATCTTGGCTAGGAGTCACAAACTGCCCCATCTTCATATCATGGTTCAGAAACAGAAGTTATTTTTTATTAATTCATGTGATGTGGACGTTGCTGGCTGGGCCAGCATTTATTGCCCATCCCTAATTGCCCTTGAGAAGGTGGTGGTGAGCTGCCTTCTTGAACCACTGCGGTCCTTGTGGTGTAGGTACACCCACAGTGCTGTTAGGGAGGGAGTTCCAGGATTTTGACCCAGTGACAGTGAAGGAACAGCAATATATTTCCAAGTCAGGATGGTGAGTGGCTTGGAGGGGAACTTCCAGGTGGTGGTGTTCCCATCTATCTGCTGCCCTTGTCCTTCTAGATGGTGGTGGCCGTGGGTTTGGAAGGTGCTGTCTAAGGAGCCTTGGTGAATTCCTGCAGCGCATCTTGTAGATGGTGCACACTGATGCCACTGTGTGTCAGTGTTGGAGGGAGTGAATGTTTGTGGATGTGGTGCCAATCAAGCAGGCTTCTTTGTCCTGGATGGTGTCAAGCTTCTCAAGTGTTGTTGGAGCTACACTCACCCAAGCAAGTGGAGAGTATTCCATCACACTCCTGACTTGTGCTTTGTAGATGGTGGACTGGCTTTGGGGAGTCAGGAGGCGAGTTACTCGCTGCAGGATTCCTAGCCTCTGACCTGCTCTTGTAGCCACAGTATTTATATGGCTAGCCCAGTTCAGTTTCTGGTCAATGGTAACCCCCAGGATGTTGATGGTGGGGGATTCAGTGATGGTAATGCCATTGAACATCAAGGGGCGATGGTTAGATTCTTTCTATTTGGAGATGGTCACTGCCTGACACTTTAGGAGGGTGTTGGTGCCACAAGGAAGAGGTTCCTGGCCTGTAGGCCCTTTGCAATGTTCCTAGAGTCAGGTGCCTCTGGGCCTTGTTGGGAGACTGATCGAAGAACTGGGTCAGAATCAGAGAGCTTTCCCTGCGGAGAGAGAGAAGTGGATGACACTCAGCAATGGATTGTGCCAAGATTAAAACTACGTAACGAGGGTTCTATTCCAGAGTAACATTCAGACACAATGTAGAACTGAAAGCAAAACACAGAGACAAGAGACAATGTCCTGCTCCCACTGCACCCTCCTGCCCAACCCCTATAGGAACACCTCAGTAATTGGGGAGCTCCCCTACCCACCCCACCAACCACAGCTATGAGCAAGCGTGTTGTGTCTGCAGGAAGTGGGAGGGGTAGACGAGGGGAGTGGAGCAGAGGTGAATGGCGAAGGAAGAGGAGGGAGGAGGGAGCAGAGAGATATGGGGAGAGGGAGGGCAAAGGGGGGAGTGGGGAAGGGAGGGTAGGTGAAAGAGGGAGGGGAAGGAGTGGAGGAGCTGTGAAGGGGAAGGAGAGGAGGAGGTGGAGGGGAGAGGAGGGACCGAAGAGGAGAGGAGGAGGTGGGAGGGAGGGAAGGGGAGAGGAGGAGGAGAGGTGGTGGGGATGGAGGGGAGGGGAGAGGATGAGGAGGTGGGGAGGGAGGGAGGGATGGGGAGAAGAGGTGGTGGGGAGGGAGGCATGGGGCGAGGAGGCAGTGGGGAGGGAGTGATGGGGAGAGGAGGTGGTGGGGAGGGAGGCATGGGGCGAGGAGGCGGTGGGGAGAGAGGGATGGGGAGAGGAGGCGGTGGGGTGGGAGGGATGGGGAGAGGAGGCGGTGGGGGGGGAGGGATGGGTCGAGGAGGCGGTGGTGGGGAGGGATGGGGAGAGGAGGAGGTGGTGGGGAGGGAGGGAGGGATGCGGAGAGGAGGCGGTGGGGAGGGAGGGAGGGAGGGATGCGGAGAGGAGGAGGTGGTGGGGAGGGAGGGAGGGATGCGGAGAGGAGGCGGTGGGGAGGGAGGGATGGGGAGAGGAGGAGGTGGTGGGGAGGGAGGGATGAGGAGAGGAGGCGGTGGGGAGGGTGGGATGGGGAGAGGAGGAGGTGGTGGGGAGGGAGGGAGGGATGCGGAGAGGAGGCGGTGGGGAGGGAGGGATGGGGAGAGGAGGAGGTGGTGGGGAGGGAGGGATGAGGAGAGGAGGCGGTGGGGAGGGAGGGATGGGGAGAGGAGGAGGTGGTGGGGAGGGAGGGAGGGATGCAGAGAGGAGGCGGTGGGGAGGGAGGGATGGGGAGAGGAGGAGGTGGTGGGGAGGGAGGGATGAGGAGAGGAGGCGGTGGGGAGGGTGGGATGGGGAGAGGAGGAGGTGGTGGGGAGGGAGGGAGGGATGCGGAGAGGAGGCGGTGGGGAGGGAAGGATGGGGAGAGGAGGAGGTGGTGGGGAGGGAGGGATGAGGAGAGGAGGCAGTGGGGAGGGAGGGATGGGGAGAGGAGGAGGTGATGAGGAGGGAGGTGGGGAGGGGGTGTTTGGTCAATATGATGTATTTCTGTTCCTGGGCAGTTCCGGCCGGTCCAGCCTTTTGCCTGGCTTGTCATGCTTCTCATTGCCTCTGAATGGTGGGGGGGCCACCCGTTCCTCATGAAAATGTCCAGACAGAGGGATGGAGAGTTGATCCTGCGAGAGTGACGGGGAGGTAGGGGGGAGATGGGGGTGGGGGGGCGGGGGGGGGTGGTGTGCGGGTAACCTTTCATTGCGTATAATGTTTCCACTCCCCTCTCCCCATCACCTCGCCACTGAATTGGTATGTGAGTTTCTTCTTGACCTTTCGCACCTCGCCCGTCTTGCCATAGTTTCTGAGAGCTCTGGCCATTTTCTGGTATGTCATCTTCTTGCGATTGCCTTTCTGTACCCCCCAGCGATTTGCTAATATCTCCTTGTGTTTGGAGGAGAATTGGAATGTCCCCTTGTCCTTATCCACCCACCAAATACTCTCCTTCATATCTCCACTTCGCAAGAGGTCCAGCAGAAACTGGTAGAGTCGGATTTTCTTCTTGTTCCCTGTTAGGGGAAATTAGCACAAGATAATTGTCAATGTCGGAATGGCAGCTAAACCACAACCCTCTTTCCCCACTGTTGTGTATAGCACTGAGTCAGACTAACACATGCTGAACTGCAGGCAGCCACTCTTGAACTAACTTTACTTACACCTCCCAAACTAAGAGGGCAGTATAACAAAATGCTCAGCTCTTACAATGTACTACACTTCCTCCCCACTTCAAATAATTTATATACTAAAATGTAAAATGGTGTATCTACATAATTTTTCAGAATACAACATGACTAAACCAATATCAAAAATACTCGAAAATTTAAGGTTTTAGCTGTTTATCTGTTTTTACTGTAATCATGACCAAAGCATACATGACTGATGCTGCCAAATTAATTAAAACATTAAAAAAATGCATTTGACAAAGAAGATGTTGCAAATCATGCGGTAGAGTCAAAGCAGGACAGCAAAACAGTAATATGGGAAATGAGGGTCAGAGAATGGCAGGAAAGGACAGAGTTAAAACCTAAGAATTCACCAATAGTCAAGGCTAGATGTTACAAACGTAACAAAAAGGCAAAACTAAAGGCTCTGTGTCTGAATGCGCATAGCATTCATAAAGTAAGTGAATTGATAGCGCACATTGAAGTAAATAAGTATGATCTGATATCTATTACGGAGACATGGCTGCAGGATGACAAGGATTGGGTCCTGAATATTGAGGGGTATATGACATTCAAGAAGAATAGGAAGCTAGGTAAAGGTGGAGGGGTAGCACTGTTAATTAAAGATGGCATTGGTACAATAGTTAGAGATGCCCTTGGTTCAGGAGATCAGGATGTAGAATCGGTTTGGGTGGAGATGAGGAGTAGTAAGGGAAAGAAGTCGCTAGTGGGAGTAGTCCACAGCCTCCCTAACAGTACCCATAACGTAGGTCAAAGAATGCAAGAAGAAATATTGTGTGCTTGTGATAAAGGGATGGCAATAATCATGGGTGATGTTAATCTACATATAAACTGGAAAAACCAGATTGGCAGTAGTAGCCTGGATGAGGAGTTCATAGAATTCTTTCGAGACAGTTTCTTGGAACAGCATGTCTTGGGACCAACCAGAGAGCAGGTTGAGTATAAAAGCTGGGAAGTCATGCTGCAGCTGTATAGAACCTTGGTTAGGCCACACTTGGAATATTGCATGCAATTCTGGTCGCCACATTACCAGAAGGATATGGAAGCATTGGAGAGGGTGCAGAGGAGGTTTACCAGGATGCTGCCTGGCCTGGAGGTTATTAGCTATGAGGAGAGGTTTGAGAAACTCGGATTGTTCTCACTAGAGCGACGGAGATTGAGGGGCGACTTGATAGAAGTTTACAAAATTATGAGTGGCATGGACAGAGTAGATAGTCAGAAGCTTTTTCCCAGGGTGGAAGAGTCAATTACCAGGGGACATAGATTTAAGGTGAGAGGAGAAAACTTTAGAGGAGATGTGTGGGGCAAGTTTTTTATGCAGAGGGTAGTGAGTGTCTGGAATTCGCTGCCAGAGGAGGTGGTGGAAGCAGGTACGATAGTGGTGTTTAAGAGGCAGCTTGACAAATACATGAATAGGATGGGAATAGAGGGATAGGAATCCCGGAAGTGCAAAATGTTTTAGTTTGACAGGCAATATGATTGGCGCAGGCTTGGAGGGCTGAAGGGTCTGTTCCTGTGCTGTGCTTTTCTTTGTATTCTTTGTAGGTTATATTAGACCTGGTATTGTGCAATCTGACAGGATTAATTAATGACCTCAGAGTAAAGGCACCCCTAGGTAGCAGCGACCACAATATGATTGAATTTTACATCCAGTTTGAAGGAGAAAAGAGTGGGTCTAAGACTAGTATCTTAAACTTAAATAAAGGCAACTATGTGGGCATGAAAGCTGAGCTAGCTGAAGTGAACTGGGTTACTAGGTTAGGGGATAGATCAATAGAGAGGCAGTGGCAGACATTTAAGGGGATATTTCAGAATATCCAGAATAAGTATATTCCTATTACAAAGAAATAATCCAAGGGGAGGACCCACCATTCTTGATTAACTAAAGAAGTTAAGGAAAAAGCATAAAACTGCGCAAAGTTGAGTGGCAGGTCAGACGGTTGGTCAGAATATAAAGAATGGCAGAAAACGACTAGAAGGTTAATCAGGAGAAAGAAATTAGAGTATGAGAGGAAGGTAGCTAGAAATGTAAAAGTAGATAGCAAGAGTTTCTACAGGTATTTAATATGGAAAAGAGGAAGTAAAGTGAGTGTTGGTCCTCTAGAGAGTGACAGTGGGGAGTTAATAGTAGATAATAAAGAAATGGTGGATGAAATGAACAAGTATTTTGCTTCTGTCTTTACTATAGAGGATACAAAAACATTCCAGTAAATCAGGAGGTGGAAGGGAGAGGGGAACTTGGTGAAATTATAATCACTAGGGAAACAGTATTGAGTAAACTGATGGAATTGCAGGCTGACAAGTCTCTGGGTCCTGAAGGACCTCATCCTAGGGTCTTAAAAGAGGTGGCTAATGAGGTAGTAGATACATTGATGTTAATTTTCCAAAATTCCCTAGATTCTGGAAAGGTTCCATCAGACCGGAAAGTAACAAATATAACCCCCCTGTTCAAGGAGGCAGGAAACTATTGGCCAGTTAGCCTGATGTCTGTTGTGGGCAAGTTGTTAGAATCGATCATTAAAGGTTATGGCTGGGCACTTAAAGAAACTCAAGGTCATCGGGAAGAGTCAGCATGGTTTTGTGAAAGGGAAATCATGTTTAACCAATTTATTGGAGTTTTTTGAAGGAGTAACGTGCATTGTGGATAAATGGGAACCTGTAGATATAATGTACTTGGATTTCCAGAAGGCATTTGATCAGGTGCCATATCAAAATTTATTGTGGAAAATAAAAGCTCACGGTGTGGGGCTGGGGTAACATATTAACGTGGATAGAAGATTGGCAGGCTGGCAGAAAACAGCGTATGCATAAATGGGCGTTTTTCTGATTGGCAGGATGTGACGAGTGGAGTCCCATTGGGGTCTGTGCTGGGGCCTCAACTTTTTCCAATTTATATCAATGTCTTAGATGAGGGGAGTGACGGTATGGTGGCTAAATTTACAGATGACACAAAGATAGGTAGGAAAATATGTTGTGAAGAGGACGTGAGGAGGTTGCAGATGGATATAGGGAGGTTGATAAGAGTGGGCAAAGATCTGGCAGATGGATTACAATGTGGGAAAATGTGAAGTTATTCACTTTGGCAGGAAGAATAAAAAGCAGAGTATTACTTAAACAGCGAACGACTGCAGAATTCCAAGGTGCAGAGGAATCTAGGTGTTCTAGTACATGAGTCACAAAAAGTTAGAATGCAGGTACAGCAAGTAATTAAGAAGGCTAATAGAATGCTATCGTTTATTATGAGAGGAATTGAACATAAAAGTAAGGATGTTATGCTTCAGTTATACAGGACATTGGTGAGACCGCACCTCGAATACTGTGTGTAGTTTTGGTCTCCTCATTTAAGGAACAATGTAAATGTGTTGGAGGCAGTTCAGAGGAGGTTTATTAGATTGATACCTAGAATGAGCAGGTTGTCTTATGAGGAAAGGTTGGACAGACTGGGCTTGTTTCCACTGGAGTTTAGAAGAGTGAGGAGGTGACTTGATTGAAGTATACAAGATCCTGAATGGCCTTGACAAAGTGGATGTGGAAAGGATGTTTCCTCTTGTGGGTGAGTCCAGGACTAGGAGGCACTGTTTTAAAATTAGGGGTCAACTTTTAGGACAGAGATGAGGAGAATTTTTTCTCTGATGGTTGTGTGACTTTGGAACTCTGCCTCAGAAGGCGGTGAAGACGGGGACATTGAATATTTTTAAGGTGGAAGCAGATAGATACCTTTGCCTAACAAGAATCAAGTGTTATCGGCAGTAGATGGGAATGTAGAATTCGAAACACAAACAGATCAGCCATGATCTTATTGAATGGCGGAGCAGCCTTGATGGGCTGAATGGCCTATTTGTGCTCCTATCTCGTATGTTTGTGTGTATGTTCATAAATAATGAAAGGAACATCTTTTTTTTCTTCTTCCTTCCCACATATCTATCTAATTAACCTCTCTGGCTTCTCTCTCTTTCTGTCTGGATATCTCCTTCCATTTCCATTCGCTTCACTCTGCTCTCTCAACATCTCTGACTGTGTCAACCCTGAAATTTATTGATTACCAACCTCACTTAATGGTTGGGACTGTGACATTGGTTGATTTACTTTAACCAAAGACCCTGGTTCACTTTGCTCTACCAGCGGGTTCTGTGATTCCGGCAAACATTCAGTTTCTTCATGACTTTCACTTTCCTTCTGACTTTCACTTTGGATTGTAGGAGGAATTTGGACGATATTTGTTTCTCATGCTCTCCCTTTGTCAGATTTCATCTTTCAAGCAAGTGATCTAAATGACACTGAAGGAGTCCCTCTCCAATCTTCACTAGATATGTGAATGTATCTGGTCTCTTTACAACTCCAATCACATACTTCTCCTTATCATCTGAGTGATTTTTCACCATAACATTCTGACCAGCACTGAACTCTCTAAGTTTTATGCTTGGTGTATCGTGACTAATCCTGTCTCACTTTTCTCTTACTTTGCGATTGATGCCAGACTTGAACAAACTCAACCTTGTCTTTGGAGTGTGTTCAAACACTAATTTGTGATCTATTGACTTATAGTGTTTAAAATCATATTGATGGGCGATCGAAATCAAAGCACATCTCTGAAGCTATGCTGTCGCTAGGGATGGTACTCACTTCTTTAAACCAAATATGACTGTAAGGGCTCGGGTAGTCAGTGGACAAAGTAAACTTCCTACTTGAAGGGTTCTCAAAATTCCCACAATTTTCATATCATCAACAAGGATATGACTTTCGGATTTTTATGGCAGAGGACCCAACTGCTGAGTTAAGTGTAGAACCCTGCAGACAGGAGGCTAGGCCCATGAAGGCCTGGGACTGGGCATGCCCGGGCTTGTTGAGTGCATTATGGACTGTTGCCTAAAACCAGACAACGAGAGGAAACAGAATACGCATTCTTCCCTTTAAAACAATCAACCCAGAGAAAGACTTCATCTTACACGATACTAAAGCCCATCAAAATCTTGCATAAATAATTGCTACTAACTACTAAGGCAGGAAGGCAGCAATCAATGCAATTATGCGAACCCATCAATACTCCACATATACAATGGCTTTCAGTTCAAGACTAGTTACGGGGACAGGAAGACAACGATAAACATCATGCGAGCCCATTGAAAACAACGAGACAACAATCACCTGAAGAATCCCAAATCAGACAAAGAACTAACCTTGATTTGGTTTCAGATAAGAAATTCGAAAAAACAGTATAACTGTTACGAAGGGAGGGGGGTGAGCAGTTTTTGGAGCGGTTGAAGCAGAGTTTAAGCAGGGAGGAGATCTGGAGGTTTGCAGGCCCGCAGGCAACATCACGGCGAGGGGCACTGCGTGGTAGGCTCAACCAAAGACAACAAGGCCACAACTGCAGCCCTCCACGAAGATCGACCACCCAAAACCGCGCCCTCCACCCAACTCAAGAACCTTCGCAAATTCCACAGACCAGGACCACATGGGGACGGAAGGCCCCAGAGGATACAAAGAGCGTACCCCAAAACTGCAACAGGCTTACCTGGCTGGATTTCGAACTGTCAAGGAACCCTGGTTGGTGAGCATGATCCCTGACCTCTCCTAGTTCAATTTAGTTAGGTTTTGGGGGTGGGACAAGGGTAAGGGGATTAGTAGCGTGATTTTACCTTGTTATGCCGTGTGTTCCCCATTCTTAACTAAGTGTACTTTGTAGGTCTGTATAATCTCAGTGTAATCCTAATGTTATAAGTTTATTTGTGACTTCAATAAACCCAGTTTTTTTTTTCTTGCACCAAAACCAGTTGTCTGCTGCACTTTGTCACAACCCACAAATAAGTCCACGGTCTAGAACCCAGGGAGTGGGAGCGATTCGGACCGCTCAGAAGTCAGAGCTGAAGCTGACACACACCACCAACCCCTACATAATGGCGACCGCGGCAGGACCTTGGCAAAAGGGATGCGATTCAGTGGACACTGATTTGGAAGAGAGAACTGTAATGGAAGAGAGGATTTCAAATTATGTGTTCAGTAGGTGAATATGGAAAAAAAATGTGTCACTAATCTGTTAAAGGCTGGGCGCCCGGTAGATGCTGCAGCTAAATGGACAGAAGGGAAGGATCATAAAAAGTCCATAGAAAAGGCCGTCTGGCTGATGTGCTTCAGGAAACAGATCCAGATTTTGGACAGGCTCGTTGAAGCACAGGCAGCTGAGATTCAGGAGTCAGCCCTGGAAGTCCAAACAAAGGCCCTAGCAGGGGAGAAGTTACTGTTAGCATTGCAGGCTCCGAACCAGGAAAGGGTGCAGTTAGTGGGGGAGCATAAGACCCAGCAGGAATATTTACAGTGTCAGGTCACCAAGGCCAAGAACAATGAGCTGGGGTTGCAGGAAAAGAATGCCCGCCTAGCAAGACAAGTAAGAGAGCAGGAGGAGAAAGTAAAAGGCTTACAGGCAGCCTAAAAGATAGTGAGCGCACAGGGGTTTGAGGATGCAGACCATGGCCCCTGCCAGAAGCAGATAGAGAGTCTGAACCTTGGTCTAAGGATGGCAAAAGGCATGGTGTGCCTCATAAGCCCTAGTGCAGCCCAGGTCGACTTCACAGGGAACCTGGGGAGGACGGTTCAGACACCACAGGTAGTGCCAAGGGACTACCCGGTTGAGGAGCAGGAGGGCCCATAACCACCACTCGTAGCGCCAAGCTTTAGCGAAATCTGGCAGGAGTGGGGGTGGAATTAGGGGCAGAAGTTGAGGAGGAAAACCCCCAGCAAGAGAGGCTGGGACTGGGGCCGATGTGCCCGGCCCAGCAGCAAATGTTCGGCCCACCCGCTGATAACGGGGATGAGGGACCCCTCCAAAACCAGTTTGTAGTTCCCCAAGGCACCCAACAGCTTAGGGCCATGGTAAGCCATTTAACTAAACTTGCAGCAAATGGGGATCCCTCGGTCCACTTCAGGGAAGTGGGACAAGCAGCAAGCGAATGCAATGATGCTGAACAGGCCAAAATGCTGCTATTCTCCCTGGAGAGTAAGCTCTTCCAGTCCCTCTCTGACCAATGTAAGATAGGACAGTGTGATTATGGGGAGCTCAAGGAGGAAGTTCTTGAGGCCATGGGGATGAATGAGGGAAGTCCTTTCTCCCAGGTGGAAAAAACAGTGCAGCTCGTAGGAGAACTCCCGCAGGCTTTTGCAGACAGGTTGTGACCGGTGTATAGGAGCGCATGCAGTGGGATGCCTACCCGGGCTAACCTGGACCAGGGTCAGCGGGCCCACTGGCTCCATTGTCTGGTGGCAAACAGCTTGCCACAGGTCAGGGCCTTGGCAGGAATGTGGTTTGACCCAAAGAATCCCCTGACTACCGAACTCACAGTGATCAGACAATTGACCATTGCTTACCGTAATGGTAAAGGAACCGATGCACACCCACCTGAAGGGAAAGTGCATGAAATGAAACCCGGCCAGGGTAGGAAGGAGTGGCATCAGGAAGGGAATAGCCCTTCCAGCACAAAGCTCAACTGTTATGGGTGTGGGAAGAATGGACACTGGAGGAAGGAGTGTAAAAATCCTTGGAAAGATAACAAGGGAAAGAATTCCTCAACCCCAGCCCAAAAGGCAGAGACAGGAATCCCTCCCGCCATGGTCGAGTCATGTTTGGACGCCATGTGAACCCTATTGACTGGCCCAGGGAAGGTAGCAGCCACCACTGACGCACTGACCCCATCAGCCCCATCTAACCCACAACCCTGACTAGAGCCAGCGCAGCCTGTTTACCTGTGTTCCCTTACCTATGACTTATGGAAGAGACCCCTCGTTGAGATGGAGGTAGAAGAGGTAAAGGGGACCTATCTGTTGGACATGGGAGCATCATGTACCGTGATCCATTCAGCTAACCCCACCACCTCACCTCTATCTAACGGGGTCCCATACAGTCTGTCGGGATCCACAGGTAAAGAACAGGCTGGCTCATTTTCCATCCCGCTGACCATTCGTTTAGGAACACTCCGCTCTAAGTGGACCTGTATCCTAATGAAGTGGGAAGTGGAGGGTGGAAAGGGATCCTGGGAGCTGACTTTATTGTGGGCCACGGGATCCTAGTGGATTTGAGGAATCACTGCCCATGGGGGACAAAAACAGGAAAGGAAGGCGGAGTAGTAGTCATCCCAGGGAAACAGGGGAAGGGGACCCTGTGCACCATGAAGCCTAAGGAGGGTTATAACCTTGAACTCATGGTCAGTAATACCCCAAGGGAGTTCCAGGCATTTGTGCGAGCCCACCTAGCCACATTTGCCACACACAAACACGACTGTGGGAGGGTCAATGGGTTCGAGGTCAGTGTAGATGGGGACCCTATGGCCCGACCACAAAAGCAATATAACTTCCCCAGGGAAGCGGAGCCAGACATGGAAGCAGCCATGTCCTCTTTAGTGCAGCAGGGGGTCCTGAGACCGATAGCCACCCACGTGAACTCTCCACTGTGGCCGGTTAGAAAACCGGACAAGTCCTGGAGGGCCACAGTGGATTATCAGGTGCTCAACAGTAACATCCCAGGCTGTGCACCTACGGTAGCAGCAGTTGCCGACCTGATAGGAAGTATCCCAGCATCCGCGACCACTTTCATGGTGCTGGATATCTCCAATGGGTTTTGGTCCATCCCTTTAAGGAGAGAGGATCAGTACAAGTTTGCCTTTACCTTTAAAGGGCAATAGTACACCTGGAACTGTCTGCCTCAGGGCTTCCACAATAGCCCCAGCATTTTCCACCAATGCATGGCAAACAGTTTAAAGGGCTTCAGCCAGCCCAGGCGGTTGGTACAATATGTGGATGACCTGCTCCTATTCACCGATTCGAGAGAGGAACATGGTCCACTTCTAGCTGAACTGCTGGAACTGCTCGGACAGGAAGGTTTTAAAGTGAACCCAAAGAAAGCACAGATCGGCCAGCAGGAGGTGAAATTCCTGGGCCTGACAATACGCGCTGGGGAAAGGGCCATAGATAAAGCTAGACGGGAAGCAGTACCAGTCCCCAACATAGTCAAGGGAATGAGTTTGTTTCTAGGACTAACCGGGTACTGCAGAGACTTCATTGAGGACTATGCAGCCACAGCAGCCCCTCTGCTCTGACTCCTGCAAAAGGGAGTGGAGTGGGTTTGGGATGAGGGGTGCCAGGCAGCATTTGTCAGGCTCAAGAAAGATCTGCAGACCGTACCAGCTCTAGGGGCTGTAGATGGAGGGAAAGAGTTCTTCCTGGAGGCAGCAGCCAGCGGGGACAGCCTGAGTGCTGTGCTGCTCCAAGAGCGGCATGGCAAGCTAAGACCGGTGGTCTACTCTTCCAGGATACTCACAGATGTGGAGAAGAGCTACTCCAATTGTGAAAAGCACCTCTTGGCCACACATTGGGCTGTGAAAAGATTGCTGGTCTTCACAGGTACCTCTCCCATCACGCTCCTCACCCATCACACGCCCACCCAGATGCTCCTGGACGGGAGAATCAAGGATGGGACAGTGAGCAGTGCCCGCATTGCTCGCTGGACCCTGCTTCTCTCAGAGGTGGACCTAAAAGTAAAAGGGCTCTGCGAGCCAAAGCTCACAGATAACCAGGTGTATCCTGGAACAGCCCACCGGTGTTCCATAGAAGGGGTTTGGGAAGTAGACATAGGTTTACAGGGCGAGATACACCCCACAGGCCGTGAAATCTATGTGGATGGCTCCAGCACAGTATCTGCTGGTGAGCGACTCACGGGGTGTGGAGTTTATGACCCAGTGGCAAACCTTGCCCTGGCAATGAAGCTCCCCAGCACCATGAGCGCCCAGCAGGCTGAACTGTCCACGGTAGTGTACGTGGTTACACACCCCGAGATCCTCCCCACCCCATACACGATTTGCTCGGACAGCATGTTCACATGCAATTCGTGTACGGAGTTCCTGGCCATCTGGTCCCCCGCGGATACACCTCCACTGACGGGAGACCCCTCACAGTGAAACCCTTGCTGGAGAAAATCTTAGCAGCGGTGGGGGAGGAAGGGGAGGTTTTCATCCATAAGGTGAAAGCCCATTCCTCCGCAGAACCCCAGAGTGAGGGCAACCGGCAGGTCGACATGCTAGCTAAGGAGGGTGCCCGCACAGGCATTTTCTGGGACCCATATGGGTCCCGTCCTATAGCAGCAGTCACAGGTCAGAATGGGACACGGTGGGGTGCAGGGGTAGCTTTAACCCCGGACCTTAAGACGGTCCAAACCCAAGACCCCGTCCTCAAGGCAGTCCTCAGTGCAGTGGCAGAAAGGAAAAGGGTAGAGGGCCCTTACAGCACAGCAGCCCTCTCTGTAAAGGGAGGCATGCTGTTTAAGGGAGAGCAATGGGTAGTACCACAGCAGCACAGGAGGGGATTCCTTCAACTGGCCCATGAGGGCCCAGGAGCAGGGCATCCCGGGCCTGAGACCACCTGGCAGCGGGTGGAACAGGCAGGATGGTGGCCAGGACTCAGGGAAGATGTCCGCGAGTTCTGTGCCAGCAGTCTGGTGTGTGCTGCTAACAACCCTGACCCGCACAAAAGGAAGGTACCTATGGGACACATCAGGAGGGTAGAGGGACCATGGCAGTCAATCCAGGTCGACTAAATCGGGCCCCTACCCACCACCCAGGGAGGCTATAAGTACTGCCTAGCCTTGGTGGATGTGTTCACAAAGTGGGTAGAAGCCTTCCCCTGCCGAACAGCCACGGCTCTGAGTACAGCCAGGAACCTGGTCAGGGAGGTGTTCTCATGATGGGGGCTACCACAGTACGTGGAGTCCGACCAAGGGAGCTACTTTACCGGGCAGGTCATGCAGAATACCCTCATGGTACTCGGCATAGAGAGGAAATGGCACGTTGCACACAATCCATAGTCCTCAGGGATTGTAGAGAGGATGAACAGAACCTTGAAAGAAAGGCTGAGGAAAGAGACCTAGAAAGTGGGTAGAAGTCTTACCGTTGGTCCTAATGGGGATCCGAGCCAGCCAGTCAAAAAGCACGGGGTATTCCCCACACCAGCTCATGACTGGTAGGGTTATGCGGACCCCCACCCATGTGCTAGCCCCGGTGTTCATGGAGGGTCAGCTCAGAGAGGTGAACCGGGACAGCTTTGTCAGGAATCTGTTTGAACACCTTAACAGGTTCACTGGCAGGCTGCTAGCAACATGGGAAAACAGCACCGGAGTAACCGACTGCTGCTAGAACCCCGTACGCACCACGAGTGGGAGATAGGGGATCAGGTTATGGTTAGGAATTTTGCTCGGGTAGGCAGTCTAGAACCATTATACATGGGGCCCTACAGCATTGTAGATAAGGCAAGCCCCATGGTATATGCCATAAAGCTGCCTCAGCGCACCAGATGGTTCCACATTAACCAATGTAAATTGTTTAAATCCGAGAGAAGGGAACAGCCAGTTGGGGCAAGGTCTGAGGATAAAAATCCTCAGCCTGCAGTAGGAGCAAACTCACAGACTGCACAAGCAGGTGCAGTGGCTTGTTTTAAGGGAAGGGCCATCCCACCCACCGTTTGGAACACTCCCCCGCTCATCTGGGACTCAGACGAGGTGGGACCTGAGGGCAGAGAGTTACCTGCCCCTGACACAGGTTTAGCAGAGGTACAGCCTGAGGATAGAAATCCCCAGCCAGCGGCAGTGGAGATTCCACAGACCGCACAAGAGGGGACAGTGGCTCGGGTTGAAGACCCACCAGCCAGAAAACCCCCACCAGCCAGAGTCCCTAGAAGGTCCCCACGAACGCCACGGCCAAAGAAACCGTGGTCACCGGCTCCCCAGTTTAGAAGGGCAGCCCCTCAAGTCAGGGATTGATCTGAGGACAGAAGTCCCCAGCCAGCAGCCGCAGGCTGCGAGGGACCAAAGGTACAGGACAAGGCGGCCACACCGAAGGGAGTAGTGTGCTGTAGCCCGAACAGGGATTAACCTGGCCGCCCGGGGACGGGCAGTGGATGTACATAGCTTCTGTTATTTAATTTTGAGATTAAGTTTGGGTGTTTTAGTTAAATTTTAAATAAGGTGGTTGGTAGTTTAAGTATTATTGTTTAAGAGTGTTTGTATTGAATTGAGGTAGCAAGACTCGACTGTGCTTTACCCAAGCCAGCAAATCTGTTCGGGACCTGGCTATATGCTCTTATGTCTCCCTACAGAAAGGATTTCGATAGGATGGGGTGCATACTCCTACTCCCCCTGATAGGAATGGCCGCTGGGAGGCGAGGTGACGTGGAGGACTCCCACATTTTTGGGTGCTCATGGGAGAGAGCACCGGTTGTGACTGCAAGGGGCAGCGATGGTAACGTGGAGGAGATCACTACCTATTCCCATGTGGGAAGATGACCAGGGTGGCTGGGATCTAACTCCACCCGATACTCCAGTCAGACCGGGTTCACCTCCGGGGAGGCCTCCCTCACCTGCCCCAGCATACAGGTTGTGGCCACACGGGTCAGGGTCACTGAGGGGAAACGCATGTGCCTGACCTGCAGAGATTCCCCTGGGAAGGTGGCGGTGGCTCAGGAAGCTGAGCAGAGACATGGGGGACGGTAAAGCAGACTGGGAGCGACTGGGGAACGACACCCATCGAACCATTACCGGGAACCATGGGGGGGTGAGCGTGTGCTGGGACAAGTGGTGGAAATCGGAACAGGGAATCTATGTCTGCATGTGGGGATTGTGGAAGACCTGCCCCACGGGCGTATTCATTATATTTTCCACAGCATGGCTGGGAAAGGGGAAGGGGGTGGAATGGGATTACCACCTACACATTTGCATAACCCCATCCTCTCCAGCTTCAGTTAAGGCCACTGAACTCGTGGCACACGCCCAAAAGCCCCTGCCCATGGCCCCGACAGTAAGGACACATATGGAGAAGAGCCCTGCCACCACCAAGGGACCAGGGAATGGGCTGGTACTAGTGCCGACCGAAAAGGTGCTATACCAGGGGGTACACTACGCAGTGGCTTCCGTGATTCTAAACCTCACAGAGGTACACTTACCTGAGTGGTGCCCCAAGGAGACAGAACAGCTATACCAGGCCCTGTTAAGAGAAATGTTCAGGAAATTCTACAAGTTCGATTTTGCCAATGTAGACAAAACAGAACTGTACACTACCCACACTGAGTACCTTAGCAATGTGGGGAGACAAAGAAGGGGAACCTGGAATGATGTTTTCACAGCATATAATACAGAATCCTCTGTGATAAACGGTCTGGATGACATAGAATTACAGACACAAATAAACGGTTTAAAAACACAATTACAAAAAATCTTAACAGAGGAGAACACAGTGATAAGCTCAGAGCTACACGAGGACCAGGCCATGACATGTCCATGGGTCCATTTAAAGGAGATTATTGCTGAGTTGGAAAGGCATGCCAAAACAGTGAATGCACTCATTCGAGAGGAGCTGTACGGGGCATGGTTGCTGGGCGAGGGCTGCAGCAACCTGGAGAATTTAAAGCGAGGTTTAGTCCCCTCCTGGATCAGCAACAAGCACCTCGCCGCCCTCCAACCACTTGAGAATTCACTAAGCCCGTGTCAGTTCCGCCTAGCCTCTGAAGCCTACCCTGTCCCAGTAGATTGTAGGCGCTCCAACCACACCATCGTGGGTATAGTAGTGAGGATGCCGGTCATGGATGGGACAGCCCGATCTGCACCGGTATATAGGGTGGAGAACATTGGAGTCATTCAAGGGGGTGCACACGTCCGTTTCGCAGCGGTCCCACCTTATGTCATAAAGTGGGAGCACATGATGACAGGTACACTCTCTGGGTGCCAGAGCCGGGGTGCACACGTAGTACTGTGTCCCCAGCACTTGAATGCCTATTCCAGACCACAATGCGGGTTTAAAACTGCTGGTGCACGGCCTATAAACTGTACCATGGAGGTAATGGCACAAGGCCATGTTCCCCCACAGGTAGCATATATAGGGGGTGGGACATATTCTATCACCACAAATGCGCCCCTCTACCAGCTTGGACAGCACATCCAGTGTCCGGTAAGTGACAGCAGTTTTTGTTTTAAACCCGAGGCAGAAGTTCAAGTGGCCCAGGAACGGATTGTGCCCATTCCTGAACCCTCCACTGTTCACCTCACTGTTAGGGAAAACATTACCAACCTGCAGAGCTCTGTCATACATTTCGGTTACGAAATTCCCCCTCGACCAGAACATCTTACTAAACTACTAAAAGCTGTAGAGTTATCACAAAAGTATTTCTATACTTTGGAACAGAAAACACACAAGATAGAGGGAGAGATTCAAGGTATCACAGTCCCAACCTGGTGGGACATTTTCGAAAACATAGAGGTCCCTTCATGGGTCAGAATGGCTTCGCACATCCTCGTGGTTTGCCAGCTGGGAATAGTGTTGTACCTGTTGTGCTCTCAGTGCAAGGGAAAAGGCAAAATCCTAGAGTTCCAAAACGAAAGGACCTGGAAAAAGCATTCTGCTAAGGTGGAGAGAGATAGACCTGTTTGAACCTTTCATATTTTTTTTTTGTGTGTTCCTGAATAAAGATTGTTGTTTTTTTTTGTGTTGTTATTTTTAAGAAAGACTTTTACGTGTTGTTTTCTTTTAATAAAGATGCATGTGCACCAAGTGGGGTGTTGGACCCCGTAAATATTTGGACGTATGTAAATAACTGTATTTTGCCTATGCATGCTTACGTACACCACATTTTAAAGAATGGGGAATGTATGTGTCATGAGATCTTATATAGGTAATTACAGGGGAAGACTGACTATGGAGGGTCGGGAATTTTGATTTTTTTTCCCCGTATGATACTTGAAGTAAGATTTAAGAATCAAGGGAAGGCTGAAGGGTTCTCAAAATTCCCACATTTTTCATATCATCAACAAGGATATGACTTTTGGATTTTTATGGCAGAGGACCCAACTGCTGAGTTAAGTGTAGAACCCTGCAGACAGGAGGCTAGGCCCATGAAGGCCTGGGACTGGGCATGCCCAGGCTTGTTGAGTGCAGTGTGGACTGTTGCCTAAAACCAGACAACGAGAGGAGACAGAATACGCATTCTTCCCTTTAAAACAATCAACCCAGAGAAAGACTTCATCTTACACGATACTAAAGCCCATCAAAATCTTGCATAAATAATTGCTACTAACTACTAAGGCAGGAAGGCAGCAATCAATGCAATTATGCGAACCCATCAATACTCCACATATACAATGGCTTTCAGTTCAAGACTAGTTAGGGGGACAGGAAGACAACGATAAACATCATGCGAGCCCATTGAAAACAACGAGACAACAATCACCTGAAGAATCCCAAATCAGACAAAGAACTAACCTTGATTTGGTTTCAGATAAGAAATTCGAAAAAACAGTATAACTGTTACGAAGGGAGGGGGGTGAGCAGTTTTTGGAGCGGTTGAAGCAGAGTTTAAGCAGGGAGGAGATCTGGAGGTTTGCAGGCCCGCAGGCAACATCATGGCGAGGGGCACTGCGTGGTAGGCTCAACCAAAGACAACAAGGCCACAACTGCAGCCCTCCACGAAGATCGACCACCCAAAACCGCGCCCTCCATCCAACTCAAGAGCCTTCACAAATTCCACAAACCAGGACCACGTGGGGACGGAAGGCCCCAGAGGATACAAAGAGCGTACCCCAAAACTGCAACCGGCTTACCTGGCTGGATTTCGAACTGTTAAGGAACCCTGGTTGGTGAGCATGATCCCTGACCTCTCCTAGTTCAATTTAATTAGATTTTGGGGGTGGGACAAGGGTAAGGGGATTAGTAGCGTGATTTTCCCTCGTTATGCCGTGTGTTCCCCATTCTTAACTAAGTGTACTTTGTAGGTCTGTATAATCTCAGTGTAATCCTAATGTTATAAGTTCATTTGTGACTTCAATAAACCCAGTTTTTTTTTCTTCCACCAAAACCAGTTGTCTGCTGCACTTTGTCACAACCCCCAAATAAGCCCAAGGTCTAGAACCCAGGGAGTGGGAGCAATTCAGACCGCTCAGAAGTCAGAGGTGAAGCTGACACACACCACCACCCCCTACATACTGTACAAGTATTTGTGGGACTTAGTAACACCATATATGATCGCTAATGCCTCTTTCTCAACTTGTGAGTAATTTTGCACTGACTTGGTTAAACTACATGAAGTATATGCCACAGGCTTCTCTACACCATCTCCCATTACATGAGATAACATTACACTGAACCCTGTGGTGAGGCATCGCATGCTAAAACCAATTTGACACTCAGTTTGGGTTCCGCCAGGGCCACTTAGCTCCTAACCTCATTACAGCCTTGGTTCAAACATAGATAAAAGAGCTGAACTTCTGAGGTAAGGTGAGAGTGACTGCCCTTGACACCAAGGCCGCATTTGACCGAGTGTGGCATCAAGGAGCCCTAGCAATACTGGAGTAAATGAGAATCAGGGGGAAAACTCCCTGCTGGTTGGAATCATACCAAGCACAAAGGAAGATGGTTGTGATTATTGGAGGTTAATCATCTCAGCTCCAGGACATCACTGCAGGAGTTCCTCAGGGTAGTGTCCAAGGCCCAACCATCTCCAGCTGCTTCATCAATGACCTTCCTTCCATCATTAGGTCAGAAGTGGGGATGTTCGCTGATGATTGCACAATGTTCAGCACCATTCACAACTCCTCAGATACTGAAGCAGTCCATGTCAAAATGCAGCAAGACCTGGACAATATCCAGGCTTGGGCTGACAAGTGGCAAGTAACATTCAAACCACACAAGTGCCAGCAATGACCATCTCCAAAAAGAGAAGAATCTAACCATTGCCTCTTGACATTCAATGGCATTACCATCACTGGATCCCCCATTATCAGCATCCTGGGGGTTACCATTGACCAGAAACTGAGCTGGACTAGCCATACAAATACTGTGGCTACAAAAGCATGTCAGAGGCTAGGAATCCTGTGATGAGTAACTTGCTTCCTGACTCCCCAAAGCTTGTCCACCATTTACAAGGCACAAGTCAGGAGTGTGATGGAATACTCTTCACTTGCCTGGATGAGTGCAGCTCCCACACACTCAAGAAGCTTGACACCATCCAGGACAAAGAAGTTGATTGGCACCATATCCACAAACATTCACTCCCTCCATTGCTGGCAAACAGTAGCAGCAGTGTGTACCATCTACAAGATGCATTGCAGGAATTCACCAAGGCTCCGTCAACAGCACCTTCCAAACCCACAACCACTACCACCTAGAAGGACAAGGGCATCAGATACAAAAACAGAATTACCTGGAAAAACTCAGCAAGTCTGGCAGCATCGGCGGAGAAGAAATCAGTTAACGTTTCGAGCCTTCATGGCCCTTCGGCAGAACTGCAGCATAGTTTCAACAAGGGAGAAATATAAATTGGTTTAAGGTGGGTGGGGGGTGGGGTGGGGGTGGGGGGGGGGGGGGGGAAGAGACACATTGAGGGTGTGGTGTGAGCAGATAATCAAAAGATGTCACAGACAAAAGGGTCAAAGAGGTGTTGAAGGTGGTGGTCTTTGTCTGAGAAAAGTGCTAATTAAGGATGGAAAACAGGATATTCAAAGTACAGCTCTAGTGGGGGTGGGGTGGAAAGACTAAAGGTTTTAGTTTTAGATTTAAAAATAATGGAAATAGGTGGGGAAAGAAGAATCTATATAAATTATTGAAAAAAAAGCGGGTGGGGGGTGGAAAAAAAACGGGGTGGGGATGGGGGGAGGGGGAGTTTAAGATCTAAAGTTGTTGAATTCAATATTCAGCCCGGAGGGCTGTAAAGTGCCTAGTCGGAAGATGAGGTGCTGTTCCTCCAGTTTGCGTTGGGCTTCACTGGAACAATGCAGCAAGCCAAGGACAGACATGTTGGCAAGAGAACAGGGTGGAGTGTTAAAATGGCAAGCGACAGGGAGGTTTGGGTCTTTCTTGCGGACAGACCGCAGGTGTTCCGCAAAACGGTCGCCCAGTTTGCGTTTGGTCTCTCCAATGTAGAGGAGACCGCATTGGGAGCAACGAATGCAGTAGACTAAGTTAGGGGAAATGCAAGTGAAATGCTGCTTCACTTGAAAGGAGTGTTTGGGCCCTTGGACGGTGAGGAGAGAGGAAGTGAAGGGGCAGGTGTTGCATCTTCTGCGTGGGCATGGGGAGGTGCCATAAGTGGGGGTTGAGGAGTAGGGGGTGATGGAGGAGTGGACCAGGGTGTCGCGGAGGGAACGATCCCTACGGAATGCCGTCAAGGGGGGTGAAGGGAAGATGTGTTTGGTGGTGGCATCATGCTGGAGTTGGCGGAAATGGCAGAGGATGATCCTTTGAATGCGGAGGCTGGTGGGGTGATAAGTGAGGACAAGGGGGACCCTATCATGTTTCTGGGAAGGAGGAGAAGGCGTGAGGGAGGATGCGCGGGATATGGGCCGGACACGGTTGAGGGCCCTGTCAACGACCGTGGATGGAAAACCTCAGTTAAGGAAGAAGGAGGACATGTCAGAGGAGCTGTTTTTGAAGGTAGCGTCATCAGAACAGATGCGACGGAGGCGAAGGAACTGAGAGAATGGGATGGAGTCTTTACAGGAAGCGGGGTGTGAGGAGCTGTAGTCGAGGTAGCTGTGGGAGTCGGTAGGCTTGTAATGGATATTGGTGGACAGTCTATCATCAGAAATTGAGACAGAGAGGTCAAGGAAGGGAAGAGAAGTGTCAGAGATGGACCATGTGAAGATGATGGAGGGGTGGAGATTGGAAGCAAAATTAATACATTTTTCCAGGTCCCGACGAGAGCATGAAGCAGCACCGAAGTAATCATCGATGTACCGGAGAAAGAGTTGTGGGAGGGGGCCGGAGTAGGACTGGAACAAGGAATGTTCCACATACCCCATAAAGAGACAGGCATAGCTGGGGCCCATGCGGGTACCCATAGCCACACCTTTTCTTTGGAGGAAGTGAGAGGAGTTAAAGGAGAAATTGTTCAGTGTGAGAACAAGTTCAGCCAGACGGAGGAGAGTAGTGGTGGATGGGGATTGTTGGGGCCTCTGTTCAAGGAAGAAGCTAAGGGCCCTCAGACCATCCTGGTGGGGGATGGAGGTGTAGAGGGATTGGACATCCATGGTGAAGAGGAAGCGGTTGGGGCCAGGGAACTGGAAATTGTTGATGTGACGTAAGGTGTCAGAGGAATCACGGATGTAGGTGGGAAGGGACTGGACAAGGGGAGAGAGAAGGGAGTCAAGATAACGAGAAATGAGTTCCGTGGGGCAGGAACAGGCTGACACGATCGGTCTGCCAGGACAGTTCTGTTTGTGGATTTTGGGTAGGAGGTAGAAGCGGGCCGTCCGAGGTTGGGCGACTATCAAGTTGGAAGCTGTGGGAGGAAGATCTCCAGAGGAGATGAGGTCAGTGACAGTCCTGGAAACAATGGCTTGATGTTCTGTGGTGGGGTCATGGTCCAGGGAGAGGTAGGAGGAAACGTCTGCGAGTTGACGCTCAGCCTCCGCGAGGTAGAGGTCAATGCGCCAGGCAACAACAGTACCACCCTTGTCAGCGGGTTTGATGACAATGTTGGGGTTGGACCTGAGAGAACGGAGTGCAGTGAGTTCAGAGAGAGACAGATTAGAATGGGTGAGAGGAGCAGAGAAATTGAGACGGCTAATGTCACGCCGACAGTTCTCAATGAAAAGATCAAGAGAAGGTAAGAATCCAGAGGGAGGGGTCCAAGTGGAGGGAGAAGTGGAGGGCATCAGATAGATGGGAACACCACCACCTGGAAGTTCCCCTCCAAGTCACTCACCATCCTGATTTGGAAATATATCGTCGTTCCTTCATTGTTACTGGGTCAAAATCCTGGAACTCCCTCCCTAACAGCACTGTGGGTGTACCTACACCACAAGGACCACAGCGGTTCAATAAGGCAGCTCATCACCACCTTATCAAGGGCAACTAGGGATGGGCAATAAATGCTGGCCCAGCCAGCGAAGCCTATATCCCATAAATGAATAAAAGTAAATGTTTCTTGGGATCGTAGTGGGTTAAAACAGCATCACTAGCCAGTACTGCCTCCATTTCTACAAATGGTTTTCACAGACCACTCCCAATCTATTCCACCTTTGTGCAGTTGGTCCATTGGAGTGAATGTAATTAACTGAATTGGGGATGACCTTGCAACAATACACAACAGTCCCTGTGAACTTTCCATGTTCTTCTCTGTTCCCTGGTCTCTTTGCTTTCAAAATCCCCTCAACCTTCTCCAGTATTCAGTGGATCCCTTCACTGTCTACTTTGTGACCAGGGATGTTCCACTTGACACCATGAAGCAACACGTTTGCCTTTCGGCTCTGATGCCATACTCTTGAAGTCAGTCTAGGGTCTTTTTCAAGCTTACAATGTGCTCTTTCTTTGTCTCACTGCTGATTAGAATGTGATTTAAGAAACAGACACTCCTTTCATCCTATTTGGCATCTGATCCATGATGCTCTGGGATACTGGGAGCAATGGGCACCCCAAAGAGTAACCTCTTGTCTTGGTACAACACTTTACATGTATGAATGGTAAGTAGCTCCTTGCTCTTGTCAGTTAATTCCAATTGCAAGTGTGTATTTGACAAATCTATCTAACTAAACACCCTCCCATTGGCTAAATTAGGAAACATATCTTCACTTGTAGGCAGTGGGTAAGTATCATTCTTGATCACCTTATTTACCGTTTGTTTATAACCTTCACAAATCTGAACAAACCCGTCTGTTTTCTGAATTATCACAATGGTTATGGCCCATTCAATGCTCTTCACCTTAATTGCCCCTGTTTTTTCTAATCTATCCAGCTCCTTCCTTACTGCTTTGAACTGCATAAGGAACTGACTAGCCTTGCAGTTAGCCAGCTGTACGTTGTCCTTTATCCTGACTTCGACCTTGTGATGGTTAATTTGATCATTTGATCCTCTTTGCTGAAAGACCACTTTGTGCTCTCTTAGCACTTTCTCAATGACAGACGTACTCTACTTACCCACACTGTAAATAGCTCGGCCCAGATTAACTGTATCTCCCTTCTCATCAAGGAGACTTTATTCCCCCCTCCTATTCCCAATGGCAAGTGTTAGGATGTAACATCATATTGCATTCGAACACTAACTTCACATCACATTGGAACACTGTTGTTGAACTAGTCAGTGTCACACCAGTTTTGAATTAGGGAATGTGACTTTGAGATTTCTTGTACTCTTCTCCAGAGACAACAGGCACAGCTGCAGCTGTATCAACGCTGAAAGTTAATTGTGAATCTCAGACTTTCATTTCCACTATGGGCACTGGAATTATTATCTCAGCCTGACCACTCTAACCTTCCTGCTGCTGTTTCTGTTGCTCTCTGACTGAGTACAACTCCTGATCTTCCTGCTCGATAATATCAATGGCCTCTTGTTCTGTAACAATTCTGTGGTCAACTTTTGTTTTCGTATCTATCAACATGCATTCGAGGATTTCCAGACTCCTGAACTAGCTTTCGATCTCCCATAACCTCGACCTGATGCATGGCTGTGACTGGAGCATTGTTGTTTCCTCTCCCCCTGCATGTTCTCTGGATATGACCAACTTTCCCACAGAGATAGCACTTAGACTGCAAATGGGGGTATTTAAATGGTTGGTGGCTACCATGGCAATGGTAACATCTACTTTTCTGACTCTGAGACTGTGATCTTGGCTACAGAACCTCCCATGCCAGCTCAGAAAAAGAGCTCTCTTGGAATTTGCATCTATCAGACGATGGGGGAGGTAGTCATGGGGGGTAGGGGTGGGGGAGGTAGTCGTGGAGGGAGGTAGTCGTGCAGGATGGGAGTAGGGGAGGTAGTCGTAGGGAGTGTGGGTGGGGGTGGGGGTGGGGGTAGTTGCAGTGTTCAGCGGGGGGGGTGAGGAATTGGGGTGGTAGTCGGGTGTAGGCAGGGTAGTCTGGGGGATGGTCGGAGGGAGGGGAATGGTGGGGTGGTCAGAGGTGCGGAGGATAGTCGGGGTAGTAGGGGATTGGTCAGTGGGTTCAGTGGGGGGCTGGGGAGGGTGGTCGAGATGGTAGTCAGTAGGGTGGGGGATAGTGGGGGGGGATGGGGGTAGTAAAGAGATGCAGGGGTGGTCAGGGGTGTAGTTGGGGCTAGTTGAGGGGTGGGGGTGGTCAGGGGTGTAGTTGGGGCTAGTCGAGGGGTGCGGGGTGGTCAAGGGAGTAGTTGGGATAGTCGAGGGGTGGGGGGTGGTCAGGAGTAGGGGGGTTGGTTGGGGGTGCGGGGGTTAGATAGTCAGAGGGATGTGGGGGGGGTGGTAGCCGGGCTGGTGGGGTGATTAAGGGTGTAGTTGGGACTAGCCGAGTGGGGCTGGTGGGATGGGGAGGTTAGTCGGGGGGTGATGGGATGATCAGGGGGGATGGGTGTGCTGTTGGGTGGATGGAGGGGGTCAGGTGGGGATCAGTACCATAGATACCCATGAGTTAGAAGTGGTTTAATCCTTTTCCTGGGTAACTATTCTTCCAAGACAGTCAGAACCATCTGAAATCTCCGATTTAAATTGGAGTATTGAATGATTCCATGGGATAATTCCCATGCAGTCCTTGCGTGGGGACATTCAGGGGGTCCCCCGGCTTATCTTCTGGGGTACGTCCCAGGTACGACCCCCTAGAGATTGGAAGTTCTAGGCCATTGTTATTCAGTCCATCGCTCTGTTGTCTTTGACTAACACAAGGTCATCTGCAGGCAGCCATTATTGAACCACTTCATATACACCTCCCCAGCAGAGAGGGCAATCAAACAAAATGCTCAGTGCTTCCAGTATACCCCACCCATGTCACCTCTCTCCCTTCTCACCTCACTCCACCTCCACCTCTCCCCTCCTCACCCCAACCCTCCATCTCTCCCCACCTCCACCTCTCCCCTCCTCATCCCTCCCCATCTCCACCTCTCCCCTCCTCACCTCCACCTCTCCCCTCCTCACCCCAACCCTCCATCCCTCCGCACCTCCACCTCTCCCCCTCCTCACCCCAACCCTCCATCTCTCCCCACCTCCACCTCTCTCCACCTCCTCCTCCTCACCCCAACCCTCCATCCCACCGCACCTCCACCTCTCCCCTCCTCACCCCAACCTTACATCCCTCCCCACCTCTCCCCTCCTCACCCCAACCTTACATCCCTCCCCACCTCTACCTCTCTCCCTCCTCATCCCTCCCCACCCCACCTCCATCCTTCCCCAACCCAACCCCATCCCTCCTCATCCCATCTCATCCCCATCCTTCTCCACCCTCACCTCTACACCCTCCTCACCCCACGAGGCAGGAAAAGAGTAACTTTGCATCTGTCTTCCCTGCAGAAGAGGATGCTGCCAATGTAAAGGAGGAGGTACTGGTGATATTAGATAGGATAAACATCGATAAAGAGTTTATTTAAAAGGTTAACCGTCCTCAAAAGAGAAAATTTACCCAGTGCAGATGGGATACATCCGGGGTTACTGGGGGAAGGAAGGATGGAAATTGTTGAGGTTCTGGCCACACTCTTCCAATATTCCTTCAGGAGGTGAGTGGTCCTGGAGGATGGTAAATGTTACCCTCCTGCTTAAAGGGGGAGAGGGATAAACCCAGCAATCACACACACACTGCTCTCACCTTCACTGCTTTCTGTGTCACATTAACATAAACATCCCAAACAATTCCTTGGTTTTGGCCTTACTCAATCCCATTGTTCCCATATCCACTACCCAGCTAACCAAGCTGCTCATTGCTGCTTCAGTTGCTCCCTGTTCATTCCCAGCAATGCCACCCTGGACCCACCTGAATCTGCACTGCCCATGTGGGGAATGGGTTCCGCTGCCTCTGTGTCTCCATCAGAAACTTCCAATGGTGGGCTTTGCCTCTCCAGGTCTTCCTCATCAGAGCTCCGCTCAGCCGAGGATGGGTACTGTGGGCACCAGTGTGGCACATACGGCACCTGCATCAAAGAGAGGAGCCATGAAGTAGACACAATTCCCAAACATTGGAAGACACTTATCAAGTGTGACATGTGACCACATCTTGAAGAAATATAAAAAGCCTCCATCCTGTCATAGCAACACAGAGAGAGCACTGTTCAAAACGCACTTTTAACATAGGAACACTTCCCAAGATACTGCACTGACTGACAACATCTGACACTGAGCCAGGGAAGGTGGTCTTAGGGCAGGCGAGAGACAGGGTTTTGTGTTTTGAAAGGAGGAGAGAGAGGCTGAGAGTTTAGGGAGGGAATTCCAGAGCTGAGGGCCATGGCAGCCAAGAGCACGGCCATCAGTGGCAGAGCGATTAAAATTTGGGATACTGCAGAGGCTGGAGTTGGAGGAGTGTAGGTATCTCAGAGGTTAATAGGGCTGGAGGAGGTGAGAGATAGGGAATTGACAAACGCACAGACAGTATGAAAATAAAGATGGGAATTTTAAAACGGAGGTGTTGTCAGACCTCCTCAGCACAGTGAATGTTCCTACACCTGGAACTCCCTCCCTCATAGCACTTTTGAGTATACCAACACCTGGAACATCAACCCTCAACATTGTATGTGCACTGACATCGGGAACTCCCTCCCTCACAGCACTGCGAGTGTCCCGACACCTGGAGCACCCTCCATCACAACACTGTGAGTGTACCTACATCTGGAAGCCCCTCCCTCAGCACTGTGAGTGAACCAACATCTGGAAAACCCTCCCTCAGCACTGTGAGTGTACCTACATCTGGAAAACCCTCCCTCAGCACTGTGAGTGTAGCTACATCTGGAACTCCCTCCCTCGGCACTGAGAGTGTATTTATATTTGGAACTCCCTCAGCACTGTGAGTATATCTACATCTGGAACTCCCTCCATCACAACACAGTGACTGTATCTACATCTGGAACTCCCGCCCTCAGCATTGTGAGTGTACCTACATCTGGAAAACCCTCCCTCAGCACTGTGAGTGTACCTACATCTGGAACTCACTCCCTCAGCACTGTGAGCGTACCTGCACCTGGAAGTCTCTCCCTCAACACTGTGAGTGTATCTACATGTGGAAGTTCCTCCATCACAACACTAAGAGTGTACCTACACCTGGAACACCCTCCATCACAACACAGTGACTGTATCTACATCTGGAACTCCCGCCCTCAGCATTGTGAGTGTACCTACATCTGGAACTCCCTCCCTCAGCACGGTGAGCGTACCTACATCTGTAACACCCCACCTCAACACTGTAAGTGTATTTACATCGGGAACTCCCTCAGCACTGTGAGCTTACCTGCACCTGGAAATCCCTCAGCACTGTGAGTGTATCAACATCTGGAACTCCCTCCCTCACAGCACTGTGGGTGTCCCTACAGCTGGAACTCCCTCCCTCATTTCACTGTGAGTAGAACTGCACCTGGAACACCCGCCCCCTCACCACTGTGAGTGTACCTACATCTAGAAAGCCCTCAGCACTGTGAGTATACCTACAACTGGAACTCCTTCCATCCCAGCACTGTGAATGTACCTACACCTGGAACTCCCTCCCTCCCAACACTGTGGCGCACCTACACCTGGAACTCCCTCCCTCAGCACTGTGGTGTACCTACACCTGGAAGTCCCGCGCTCACAGCACTGTGAATGTACCTACACCTGGAACTCCCTACCTCATGGCACTGTGAGTGCAGCTACACCTGGAACTCACTCCCTCAGCAATGTATGTGTACCGACATCTGGAACTCCCTCCCTCCCAGCACTGTGAGTGTATCTACACTTGGAACTTCCTCCCTCACAGCACTGTGAGTGTACCTACACCTAGAACTCCCACCCTCAGCATTGTATGTGTACCGATGTTGGGAACACCCTCCCTCAGCACTGTGAGTGTACCTACATGTGCAACACCCTCCAACACAACACTGTGAGTATACCTACATCTGGAACTCCCTCCCTGAGCACTGAGTGTTTACCGGCACCTGGAACCCCCTCCCTGAACAATGTGAGTGTACTTACATCTAGAACCCCCTCAGCACTGTGAGTGTTCCTACACCTGGAACCCCCTCCCTCACAGCACCTACACCCAGAACTCTCTCCCTCAGCAATGTGAGTGCACCTACATCTGGAACTCCCTCCCTCAGCACTCTGAATGTACCTACACCTGGAACTCCCCCCGTCAGCACTGTGAGTGTACCTACAACTGGAATTCCCTCCCTCCCAGCACTGTGTGAGTACCTACACCTGGAACTCCCACCCTCCCAGCACTGTGGGTTTCCTGCACCTGGAACTCCCTCCCTCACAGCACTGTGGGTTTCCTGCACCTGGAACTCCCACCCTCCCAGCACTGTGGGTTTCCTGCACCTGGAACTCCCTCCCTCACAGCACTGTGAGTGTACCTACATCTGGAACACCCTCCATCGCAACACTGTGAGCATACCTATATCTGGAACACCCTCCATCACAGCACTGTGAGTGTACCTACGTCTGGAACACCCTCCATCACAACACTGTGAGTGTATCTACATCTGGAACTTACTCCCTCAGCGCTGTGAGTGTACCGGCATCTGGAACCCCCTCCCTGAACAATGTGGGTATACCTACATCTAGAACCCCCTCAGCACTGTGAGTGCACCTACACCTGACACTCCCTCCCTCACAGCACCTACACCCAGAAATCTCTCCCTCAGCAATGTGAGTGTACCTACATCTGGAACTCCCTCCCTCAGCACTCTGAATGTACCTACATCTGGAACTCCCCCCGACAGCACTGTGAGTGTACCTACATCTGCAACGCCCTCCCTCAGCACCCTTGAGTGTAACTACAACTGGAACTCCCTCCCAGCACTGTGTGAGTATCTACACCTGGAACTCCCTCGCTCACAGCACTGTGGGTGTACCTGCATTTGGAGCTCCCTCCCTCACAGCACTGTGAGTGTACCTACACCTAGAAATCCCACCCTCAGCATTGTATGTGTACTGATGTTGGGAACACCCTCCTTCAGCACTGTGAGTGTACCTACATCTGGAACACCCTCCATCACAACACTGTGAGTATACCTATATCTGGAACTTATTCCCTCAGCGCTGTTAGTGTACACTCACACCTGGAACTACCTCCCCCCCAGCACTGTGGGCGTACCTACACCTGGAAGTCCCTCCCTCAGCACTGTGGTGTACCGACACCTGGAAGTCGCGCGTTCACAGCACTGTGAGTGTACCTACACCTGGAATTCCGTACCTCATGGCACTCTGATTGCACCTATACCTGGAACTCCCTCCCTCAGCACTGTGAGTGTACCTACACCTGGAACTCCCACCCTCAGCATTGGACGTGTACTGATGTGGGGAACACCCTCCCTCAGCACTGAGTGTATCTAAATCTGGAACACCCTCCATCACAACACTGTGAGTGTACCTACATCTGGAGCTCCCTCCCTTAGCACGGTGAGAATACCTACATCTGCAACCCCCACCCTCAGCGCTGTGAGCGTACCGACACCTGGATCCATCTCTCTGAACACTGTGAGTGTACTTACATCCAGAACCCCCTCAGCACTGTGAGTGTTCCTACACCTGGAACACCCTCGCTCACAGCACTGTGAGTGTAGCTACACCTGGAACTCCCTCGCTCACAGCACTGTGAGTGCACCTCCACCTGGAACTCCCTCCCTCACAGCACTGTGAGTGCACCTCCACCTGGAACTCTCTCCCTCAGCACTGTGAGAGTACCTACATATGTAACAACGTCCCTCAGCACTGTGGGTGTATTTACATCTGGAATTCCCTCCCTCTCAGCACTGTGAGAGCACCTACACCTGGAACTCCCTCCCTCACAGCACTGTGAGTGTACATACAACTATAATCTACAACCCTCAGCACTGTGGGTGCATTTACATCTGGACCTCCACCCTCCCAGAGCTGTGAGTGTACCTACACATGGAACTTCCTCCCTCAGCAATGAATGTGTCCCTACAGCTGGAGTTCACTCCCTCACAGCACTGAGTGCACCTAAACCTGGAAATCCCCTCCTCAGCACTGTGAGTTTACCTACATCTGGAACTCTCTCCCTCAGTACGCTAAGTGTACCTACATCTGGAACTCTCTCCCTCAGCACTGTGAGTGTATTTACATTGGGAACTCCCTCGCACTGTGAGCTTACCTGCACATGGAACTCCCTCCCTCAGCACTGTGAGTGTATCACCATCTGGAACTCCCTCCCTTAATTCACTGTGAGTTGAACTGCACCTGGAACTCCCTCCCTCAGCACTGTGAGTGTGCCTACACCTGGAACACCCACCCCGGCTCAGCACTGTGAGTTTACTTACACTTGGAACTCACCCCCATTCAGCACTGTGAGTGTACCTACATCTAGAAAGCCCGCAGCACTGTGAGTATACCTACAATTGGAACTCCTTCCGTCCCAGCACTGTGAGTGTACCTACACCTGGAACTACCTCCCCCCCAGCACTGTGGGCGTACCTACACCTGGAACTCCCTCCCTCAGCACTGTGGTGTACCGACACCTGGAAGTCGCGCGTTCACAGCACTGTGAGTGTACCTACACCTGGAATTCCGTACCTCATGGCACTCTGATTGCACCTATACCTGGAACTCCCTCCCTCAGCACTGTGAGTGTACCTACACCTGGAACTCCCACCCTCAGCATTGTACGTGTACTGATGTGGGGAACACCCTCCCTCAGCACTGAGTGTACCTAAATCTGGAACACCCTCCATCACAACACTGTGAGTGGACCTACATCTGGAGCTCCCTCCCTCAGCACTGTCAGTGTACCGACGCCTGGAACCCCATCCCTGAACACAGTGAGTGTACTTACATCCAGAACCCCCTCAGCACTGTAAGTGTTCCTACACCTGGAACATCCTCGCTCACAGCACTGTGAGTGTAGCTACACCTGGAACTCCCTCGCTCACAGCACTGAGTGTACCTACACCTGGAACTTTCTCCCTCCGCGCTGTGAGAGTACCTACATATGTAACAACATCCCTCAGCACTTTGGGTGTATTTACATCTGGAACTCCCACCCTCTCAGCACTGTGAGTGTATTTACACCTGGACCTCCCTCCCTTAAAGCACTGTGAGTGTATCTACACCTGCAACTCACTCCCTCGCAGCACTGTGAGTATACATACACCTGGAATTCTCTCCCTCAGCACTGTGAGAGTACCGACATATGGAACAACGTCCCTCAGCAGTGTGGATATATTTACATCTGGGACTCCCTCCCTCCCAATACTGTGAGTGTACCTACATCTGGAACTCCCTCCCTCACAGCACTGAGTGGACCAACATCTGGAATACCCTCCATCACACCACTGTGATTGTACCTACACCTGGAACTCCCACCCTCAGCACTGTGAGTGTACCTACACATGGAACTCACTACCTCACAGCACTGTGAGTGGACCGACATCTGGAACACCGTCCATCACAGCACTGTGAGTGTACCTACACCTGGAACTCTCCCCCTCAGCACTGTGAGTGTAGCTACATCTGGAACACCTTCCCTCAGCACTCTGAGTGTTCCTACACCTGGAACTCCCTCCCTCCCAGCACTGTCAGTGTACCTACAAGTGGAACTTCCTCCCTCACAGAACTGTGAGTGCAACTACACCTGGAACTCACTCCCTCACAGCACTGTGAGTGTATCTACATCAGGAACGTCCCCCAGCACTGTGGGTGTATTTACATCTGGAACTCCCTCCCTCCCACCACTGTGAGTGTGCCTACACCTGGAACTCCCTCCCTCACAGCACTGTGAGTGGACCGACATCTGGAATACCCTCCATCACACCACTGTGAGTGTACCTACACCTGGAACTCCCCCCCTCAGCACTGTGAGTGTACCTACACCTGGAACTCCCTCAATCACAGCACTGTGAGTGGACCAACATCTGGAACACCCTCCATCACAGCACTGTGTGTGTACCTACACCTGGAAATCCCTCCATCACAGCACTGTGAGTGTACCTACAACTGGAACTCCCTCTGGCCGAGCACTGTGGATGTACCTACACCTGGAACTCCCTCCCTCCCAGCACTGTCAGTGTACCTACACGTGGAACTTCCACCCTCACAGAACTGTGAGTGTACCTACACCTGGAACTCACTCCCTCATAGCACTGTGAGTGTACTTACATCTGAAACTCCCTCCCTCCTGTACTGTGGGTGTCCCTGCACCTGGAACACCCTCCTCCACTTCACTGTGAGCCGTCCTGCAGCTGGAAGTCACTCCCTCAGCACTATGAGCGTACCTGCACCTGGAATTCCGTCCCTCAGCACTGAGGGTGTATGTACACCTGGAACTCACTCCCTATCAGCACTGTGAGTGCACATACACCTGGAACTCACTCCCGCACAGCACTGTGAGTGTACCTCCACCTGGAACTCCCTCCCTCAGCAATGTATGTGTACCGACATCAGTAACTCCCTCCCTCCCAGCACTGTGAGTGTATTAACACCTGGAATTCACTCCCTCACAGCACTGTGGGTGTACTTACACGTGGAACTTCCTCCCTCACAGAACTGTGAGACTACCTGCACCTGGAACTCACTCCCTCACGGCACTGTGAGTGTACCCATGCCTGGAACTCCCTCCAGCCCAGCACTCTGGGTGTACCTACACCAGGAACACCCTCCCTCACAGCACTGTGAGTGTACCTAAACATGGAACTCGCTCCCTCACAGCACTGTGAGTGTACATACACCTGGAGTTCACTCCCTCACAGCACAGTGAGTGCTCCGAGATCTGGAACTCCCTCCATCACAGCATTGTGGGAGTACCTACAGCTGGAACTCCCTCCCTCAGCACTGTGAGTGTATGTAAACCTGGAGCTCCCTCCCTCACAGCACAGTGAGTGCTACGAGATCTGGAACTCCCTCCATCACAGCATTGTGGGAGTACCTACAGCTGGAATTCCCTCCCTCAGCACTGTGAGTGTATGTACACCAGGAACTCCCTCCCTCACAGCACTGTGAGTGTACATACACCTGGAACTCTCTCCCTCAGCACTGTGAGAGTACCTACATCTAGAACGACATCCCTCAGCATTGTGGGTGTATTTACATCTAGAACTCCCTCCCTCCCAGCACTGAGTGTACCTACATCTGGAAATCCCTCCCTCAGCACTGTGAGTGTACTGACATCTGGAACTCCCTCACTCACTTCAATGTGAGTGTATCTACACCTGGAACTCACACCCTCCCAGCACTGTGAGTGTACATACAGCTGGAACAACGTCCCTCAGCACTGTGGGCATATTTACATCTGGAACTCCCTCCGTCCCAGCACTGTGAGTGTACCTGTGGGAAACCAGGGTATTGGGAAGCCTACAAAGACCAACAGAGGACAACTAAAAAAGAAATAAGGAGGGAGAAGATTAAATATGAGGGTAAACTAGCGTAATATAAAAGAAGATTGCAAGAGTTTTTTTTAGATATATAAAGGGTAAGAGAGTGGACATTGGGCCGCTGGAAAATGACGCTGGAGAATTAGTAGTGGGGAACAAAGAAATGGCGGAGGAACTGAATAGGTACTTTGTGTCAGTCTTCACAGTGGAAGACATGAGTGACATCCCCAAAATTCAAGAGAGTCGGGGGCAGAGGTGAGTATGGTGGCCATTACCAAGGAGAAGGTGCTAGGAAATCTGTAAGGTCTGAAGGTGGATAAATCACCTGGGCCAGATGGATTACCCCCCAGAGTTCTGAAGGAGATAGCTGAAGAGATAGTGGAGGCGTTAGTGGTGATCTTTCAGGAATCACTGGAGTCAGGGAGGGTCCCAGAGAACTGGAAAATCGCTAATGTAACCCCCCTGTTTAAGAAGGGAGTGAGGCAAAATACGGGAAATTACAGGCCGATCAGCCTGACGTCAGTCGTTGGTAAGATTTTAGAGTCCATTATTAAGGATGAGATTTCAGAATACTTGGAAGTGCGTGGTAAAATTGGGCAAAGGCAGCATGGTTTCATCAAGGGGAGGTCATGCCTGACAAATCTGTTAGAATTCTTTGAGGAGGTAACGAGTAGGTTAGACAAAGGAGAGCCAATGGATGTTATCTACTTGGACTTCCAGAAGGCCTTTGACAAGGTGCCGCACAGGAGGCTGCTCAGTAAGATAAGAGCCCATGGTGTTAGAGGCAAGGTACTAGCATGGGTAGAAGGTTGGCTGTCTGGCAGGAGGCAGAGAGTGGGGATAAGGGATTCCTTCTCAGGATGGCGGCCGGTGACTAGTGGAGTTCCGCAGGGGTCAGTCAGTGTTGGGACCACAACTTTTCGCTTTATACATTAATGATCTAGATGAAGGAACTGAGGGCATCCTGGCTAAGTTTGCAGATGATACAAAGATAGGTGGAGGGACAGGTAGTATTGAGGAGGCGGGGAGGCTGCAGAAGGATTTGGACAGGTTAGGTGAATGGGCAAAAAAGTGGCAGATGGAATACAACGTGGGATAATGTGAGGTTATGCACTTTGGTAGGAAGAATAGAGGCATGAACTATTTTCTAAATGGGGAGATAATTCAGAAATCTGGAGTGCAAAGGGACTTGGGAGTCCTAGTCCAGGATTCTCTTAAGGTTAACTTGCAGGTTGAGTCGGTAGTTAGGAAGGCAAATGCAATGTTGGCATTTATTTTGAGAGGACTAGAATATAAAAGCAGGGATGAGCTACTGAGGCTTTATAAGGCTCTGGTCAGACCAGATTTAGAATATTGTGAGCAATTTTGGCCCCGTATCTCAGGAAGGATGTGCTGGCCCTGGAGACGGTCCAGAGGAGGTTCACGAGAATGATCCCAGGAATGAAAGGCTTAACTTATGAGGAACGTTTGAGGACTCTGGGTCTATACTCAATGGAGTTTAGCAGGATGAGGGGGGATCTGATTGAAACTTACAGAATACTGAGGGGCCTGGATAGAGTGGACGTGGGGAAGGTGTTTCCATTAGTAGGAGAGACTAGGACCTGAGGGCACAGCCTCAGAGTAAAGGGAGGACCTTTTAGAACAGAGATGAGGAGAAACTTCTTTAGCCAGAGAGTGGTGAATCTATGGAATTCATTGCCACAGAAGGCTGTGGAGGCCAGGTCATTGAGTGTATTTAAGACCGAGATAGATAGGTTCTTGTTTGGTAAGGGGATCAAAGGTTACGGGGAGAAGGTGGGAGAATGGGGTTGAGAAACTTATCAGCCATGATTGAATGGTGGAGCAGACTCGATGGGCCGATTGGCCTAATTTCTGCTCCTATGTCTTATGGTCCTATGGTCTTACCTACACCTGGAACTCCCTCCGTCACAGTACTGTGAGTGTACCTATATCTGGAACACTCTCCATCACAACACTGTGAGAGTACCAACATCTGGAACTCCATCCCTCAGCACTGTGAGTGTACCTACATCTGGAACTCACTCCCTCAGCACTGTGAGTGTACCAACATCTGGAACTCCCTTCCTAAGCACTGTGAGTGTAACTACATAGGAATTCCCTACCTCAGCACTGAATGTACCGACACCTGGATCTCCCTCCCTCACAGCACTGTGACTGTATGTACACCTGGAACTCCGTCCCTCACAACACTGTGAGTGTACTTACACCTGGAACTCCCTCCTTCCCAGCACTGTGAGTGTACCAACATCTGGAACACACTCAGCACTGTGAGCTTACCTGCACCTGGAACTCCCTCCCTCAGCATGGTGAGTGTACCTACATCTGGAACTCCCTCCCTCAGCACTGTGTGTGTACCTACATAGGAATTCCCTACCTCAGCACTGTGAGTGTACCGACACCTGGAACTCCCTCCCTGAACACTGTGAGTGTACCTACATCTGGAACATACTCAGCACTGTGAGCTTACCTGCACCTGGAACTCCCTCCCTCAGCATGGTGAGTGTACCTACATCTGGAACTCCCTCCCTCAGCACTGTGAGTGTATTTACATCTGGAACTCCCTCAGCGTTGAGAGCTTACCTGCACCTGGACCTCCCTCCCTCAGCACTGTGAGTGTATCTACATATGGAACTCCCATCCTCACAGCACTGTGAGTGTACCTACACCTGGAAGCCGCACCCTCAGCATTGTATGTGTACTGACTTCGGGAAATCCCTCCCCAGCACTGTGAGTGTACTCACACCTGGAATGACAGCACTGTGAGTGTACCTACACCTGGAACACCCTCGTTCACAACACTGTGAGTGTACCTACACCTGGAACTCCCTCCAGCCCAGCACTTTGGGTGTAACTACACCTGGAACTCCCTCCCTCACAGCACTGTGAGTGTACCTACACCTGCAACTCCCTCCCTCACAGCACTGTGAGTGTACCTACACATGGAACTCCTTACCTCAAGGCACTGTGAGTGCACCTACACCTGGAACTCCCTCCCTCAGCACTGTGAGTGTATGTACACCTGGAACCCCCTCCCTCACAGCACTGTGAGTGCACCTACATCTGGAACTCCCTCCATCACAGCATTGTGGGTGTACCTACACCTGGAACTCCCTCCCTCAGCACTGTGGGTGTTCCTGCACCTGCAACTCCCTTGCTCACAGCACTGTGAGTGTACCTACACCTGGAACTCCTTACCTCATGGCACTGTGAGTGCGCCTACACCTGGAACTCCCTCCCTCACAGCACTGTGAGTGTACCTACACCTGGAACTCCTTCCCTCACAGCACTGTGAGTGTACGTACACCTGGAACTCCCTCCCTCACAGCACTGTGAGTGTAAGTACACCTGGAACTCCATCCCTCACAGCACTGTGAGTGTACCTACACCTGGAACTCCTTACCTCACGGCACTGTGAGTGCACCTACACCAGGAACTCCCTCCCTCAGCATGTGAGTGCACCTACACTTGGAACTCCCTCCATCACAGCACTGTGAGTGTACTTACACCTGGAACTCCCTCCCTCACAGCACTGTGAGTGTACTTACACCTGGAACTCCCTCCTTCCCAGCACTGTGAGTGTACCAACATCTGGAACACACTCAGCACTGTGAGCTTACCTGCACCTGGAACTCCCTCCCTCAGAATGGTGAGTGTACCTACACCTGGAACTCCTTCCCTCACAGCACTGTGAGTGTACGTACACCTGGAACTCCCTCCCTCACAGCACTGTGAGTGTAAGTACACCTGGAACTCCATCCCTCACAGCACTGTGAGTGTACCTACACCTGGAACTCCTTACCTCACGGCACTGTGAGTGCACCTACACCAGGAACTCCCTCCCTCAGCACTGTGAGTGCACCTACACTTGGAACTCCCTCCATCACAGCACTGTGAGTGTGCCTACACCTGGAACCCGCACCCTCAGCACTGTATGTGTACTGACATCGGGAAGTCCCTCCCCAGCACTGTGAGTGTACTTACACCTGGAACGACTCCCTCACAGCACTGTGAGTGTACCTACACCTGGAACACCCTCGATCACAACACTGTGAGTGTACCTACACATGGAACTCCCTCCAACCCAGCACTGTGGGTGTAACTACACCTGGAACTTTCTCCCTCACAGCACTGTGACTGTACCTACACCTGGAACTCCCTCCCTCACAGCACTGTGAGTGTTCCTACATCTGGAACTCCCTCCATCACAGCATTGCGGGTGTAGCTACAGCTGGAACTCCCTCCCTCAGCACTGTGGGTGTACCTACACCTGCAACTCCCTCGCTTGCAGCACTGAGTGTATCTACACCTGGAACTCCTTACCTCACGGCACTGTGAGTGTATATAAGCAAGGAACTCCCTCCCTCACAGCACTGTGAGTGTACTTACACCGGGAACTCCCTCCTTCCTAGTACTGTGAGTGTACCTACACCTGGAACACACACAGCACTGTGAGTTTACCTGCACCTGGAACACACACAGCACTGTGAGTTCTGCACCTGGAACTCCCTCCCTCAGCATGGTGAGTGTACCTACATCTGGAACTCCCTCCCTCACAGCACTGTGTGTGTACCTACATAGGAATTCCCTACCTCAGCATGGTGAGTGTACCTACATCTGGAACTCCCTCCCTGAATACTGTGAGTGTACCGACACCTAGAACTCCCTCCCTGAACACTGTGAGTGTACCTACATCTGGAACACACTCAGCACTGTGAGCTTATCTGCACCTGGAACTCCCTCCCTCAGCATGGTGAGTGTACCTACATCTGGAACTCCCTCCCTCAGCACTGTGAGTGTACCTACATCTGGAAATCCCTCCCTCAGCATGGTGAGTGTACCTACATCTGGAACTCCCTCCCTCAGCACTGTGTACCGACATAGGAATTCCCTACCTCAGCACTGTGAGTGTACCAACACCTGGAACTCCCTCCCTGAACACTGTGAGCGTACTACATCTGGAACTCCTTCCCTCAGCACTGTGAGTGTATCTACATCTGGAACTCAGTCTCTCACAGCATTGTGAGTGTACCTCCACCTGGAACCCGCACCCTCAGCATTGTATGTGTACTGACATCGGGAACTCCCTCCCCAGCACAGTGAGTGTACTTACATCTGGAACGACACCCTCACAGAACTGTGAGATTACCTGCACCTGGAACTCCCTCCCTCAGCATGGTGTGTGTACCTACATCTGGAACTCCCTCCCTCAGCACTGTGTGTGTACCTACATCTGGAACTCCCTCCCTCAGCACTGTAAGCGTACTTACATCTGGAACGACATCCTCACAAAACTGTGAGTGTACCTACACCTTTAACACCCTCGATCACAACACTGTAAGTGTACCTACACATGGAACTCCCTCCAGCCCAGCACTGTGGGTGTAACTACAGCTGGAACTCCCTCCATCACAGCACTGTGAGTGTAGCTACACCTGGAACTCCCTCCCTTCCAGCACTGAGTGTACCTACACGTGGAACTTCCTTCCTCAGAGAACTGAGAGTGTACCTACACCTGGAACTCACTCCCGCACAGCACTGTGATTGTACTTACACCTGGAACTCCCTCCCTCCCAGCACTGTGAGTGTACCTACACGTGGAACTCCCTCCCTCACAGCACTGAGTGTGGACCTACAACTGGAACTCCCTCCGTCCCAGCACTGTGGGTGTACCTACACCTGGAACTCCCTCCCTCCCAGCACTGTCAGTGTATCTACACGTGGAACTTCCTCCCTCACAGAACTGTGGGTGTACCTACACCTGCAACTCCCTCGCTCGCAGCACTGTGAGTGTACCTACACCTGCAACTCCCTCGCTCGCAGCACATTGAGTGTACCTACACCTGGAACTCCTTACCTCACGGCACTGTGAGTGCACCTACACCTGGAACTCCCTCCCTCAGCACTGTGAGTGTACCTACACCTGGAACTCCTTACCTCACGGCACTGTGAATGCACCTACACCTGGAACTCCCTCCTGCAGCACTGTGAGTGCATCTACACCTGGAACTCCCTCCCTCACAGCACTGTGAGTGTATATAGACAAGGAACTCCCTTCCTCACAGCACTGTGAGTGTACTTACACCTGGAACTCCCTCCTTCCCAGTACTGTGAGTGTACCTACATCTGGAACACACTCAGCACTGTGAGCTTACCTGCACCTGGAACTCCCTCCCTCAGCATGGTGAGTGTACCTACATCTGGAACTCCCTCCCTCACAGCACTGTGTGTGTACCTACGTAGGAATTCCCTACCTCAGCACTGTGAGTGTACCGACAGCTGGAACTCCCTGCCCAAACACTGTGAGTGTACCTACATCTGGAACTCGCTCCCTCAGCACTGTGAGTGAACCTGCACCTGGAACTCGCTCCCTCAGCACTGTGAGCGAACCTGCACCTGGAACTCCCTCCCTCAGCACTGTGAGTGTACCTACATTTGGAACTCTCTCCCTCAGCACTGTGAGTTTACCTACATCTGGAACTCCCTTCCTCAGCACGGTGAGTGTACCTACATCTGGAACTCCTTCCCTCAGCACTGTGAGTGTATTTACATCGGGAACTCCCTCAGCACTGTGAGCTTACCTGCACCTGGAACTCCTTCCCTCAGCACTGTGAGTGTATTTACATCGGGAACTCCCTCAGCACGGTGAGTGCACCTACACCTGGAACTCCCTCCCTCAGCACTGTGAGTGTATCAACATTTGGAACTCCCTCCCTCACAGCACTGTGGGTGTTCCTACAGCTGGAACTCCCTCCCTCACTTCACTGTGAATGGGACTGCACCTGGAACTCCCTCCCTCAGCACTGTGAGTGTACTTACACCTGGAACTCACCTCCACTCAGCACTGTGAGTGTACCTACATCTAGAAAGCCATCAGCACTGTGAGTGTACCTACAACTGGAACTCCTTCCGTTCCAGCACTGAGTGTACCTACACCTGGAACTCCCTCCCTCACAGTACTGTGAGTGTTACTACATCTGGAACTCCCTCCATCACAGCATTGTGGGTGTACCTACATCTGGAAGTCCCTCCCTCAGCACTGTGGTGCACCTACACCTGGAAGTTCCATGCTCACAGCACTCTGAGTGTACCTACACCTGGAACTCCCTCCCTCAGCACTGTGAGCGTACTTTCACCTGGACATCCCTCCCTCAGCCCATCCACTGAACAAATGAAAAAACCTGTTACAGCACAGAAGGAGGCCATTTAGCCCAACACATCTAAATAACCAATATTGGGAGTTAGCTCGGTGCTGTGGAAGAGCATGTGATGGGGACAGCCTGACATTGTACTGAAAGTAACACATCAGCTGAAGAGGCTATACAGGAAGCTAATAGAACTGTAGGCTTTATCTCATGTTATAGCATAGAACAGGCAGGAGACAATGATGAGCATATATAAATCCAAATTAAGTTCGCAGTTGGAGGATGAAGTGCGGTATTGGGCTCCTCAGTAAAGGAAGGATATTGAGGGTTTTGACGAGGTACAGAATCACCGATCACTGTCTGGTACAAGGAAGTATAAATATTGAGAAATTGACTTTTTTTCTGATGGTGGATTATAGAATAGCGAGTGCTATGATTTGTTTAATGTTGTGGAAGGAATTATTGAAGCGGACTGTTTCAGGTAGTGGAGTCAAGACAAATGTCAGAGATTTCTGAGAGGGGACATAACAGACTGATTTCTGCACAGACTTATGAAGCTGTGGGATTCTCATTGGGAGGCCACGTGTTATCCGGATTAGGCGGGTGGAGAAAGAGAGGTTTTGGGGAGATGGTGGGCAAATGCGATTAGAACTGTGTGTTCATCTTGAGGATAAATGCCGACATGGAGAGGGCAGGCTGGTGGACTCTGTTGTAATGTCTTTATTTCACATTGCGCTGGGAATGTTTGAGCTGATCTTAACACTCTCTGTTGGTGAGCACTTCCTGGGCTTTGCAATGTCCTGGGCTCAGACTGAAGTGAAACACTTCCTGACTTGGGGCAATATTACCGTTGTAATAGGAAACGCCTGACCTCCTACCGGCACTGCTGCCTCTTTTGAAATAGGACACCAAATATTTCCAACGGTTTGAATTACTTCTGCTTAAAGAATCATATCAAACATCGAGCTCACCATGTATTAAAGGTAAACTCACATTAGAGACATCCTCATGCAGCTAATGGATGAGACCTCAGAATGGATCATACAAACATAGGATGGTTACAGAATAAAAAGAGGCCATTCAACCCATTGTCTGTGCGTGGGCTCTCCTAGTCCCACTTCCCAACCTTTTCCCCGCAGCCCCACAAATTTTTCCTCTTCCAATAATGATCCAATTATCTTTTGAAAGCCATGATTGATATCAGGAAGGAAATTCCTCTGCAATGGATACATTTCCCATTAGATTCATATCCTTTAGTGACTTCAAAATCCACTCCCTTACCATCCTGCCTCAACACTTTATTGTGAGGAAGTGGATTTCTTTAACGTTTATCTCCCAATTGAGAGTTTTCCCCTGATTCCCACTGACTCGTTTTGCTAGGGCTCCTTGATGCCACATTCAGTCAAATGCTGCCTTGATGTCAAGGGCAGTCACTCTCACCTCACCTCGGGAGTTCAGCTCTTTTGTCCATGTTTGAACCAAGGCTGTAATGAGGTCAGGAGCTGAGTGGTCCTGGCGGAACTCAAACTGGGCGTCAGTGAGCAGGTTATTGCTAAGTAAGTGCCGCTTGATAGCACTGTTGATGACCCCTTCCATCACTTTACTGATGATCGAGAGTAGACTGATGGAGTGCTAATTGTCCAGGTTGGATTTGTCCTGCTTTTTGTGTACAGGGCATACCTGGGCAATTTTCCACATTGCCGGGTAGATGCCAGTATTGTAGCTGTACTGGAATAGCTTGGCTAGAGGCGCAGCAAGTTCTGGAGCACAAGTCTTCAGTACTATCGCCGGAATATTGTCAGGGCCCATAGCCTTTGCAGTATCCAGTGCCTTCAGCTGTTTCTTGATATCACATGGAGTGAATCGAATTGGCTGAAGACTGGCATCTGTGATGGTGGGAATCTCCGGAGGAGGCCAAGATGGATCATCCACCTGGCACTTCTGGCTGAAAATGGTTGCAAACAGTTTTGGTCTTTTGACCAATGCCTTGGTCTTTTGCAGTGACACTGGATTCTGACTTTATTTTAGTGGAGAATCACATTTACTAGTGATCTCACACTAGATGTGACTATATTTGCAGCATTGTGATATTAGAGAAGTGTTCACAGTAGATATGACTTCATGTTCGAGATGACCTGGTATTAGAAATGACCTGATATTCAGGGGACTTAAATTAAAGGCTGAATCATAATCAATGTGACCTCATACTGGATCTGACTTGTATTAAAGACATCTCATTTTGGAGGTGGTCACAAAATAGACATAACCCCAGATGTAATCAAATGAAATTCTTTCAAAAGCCATACCACACAACAAGTGTAACTGAGAGTCATTATGATAATTAATGGCAACTTGCTTCTAACACCAGGACAATTTTTTAATGCAGATTCTATCTCCAGTAGTGAGCCTTCTGACTGGATTGCAAATAAAGAACAAGGTGAGAAAAGTGTTTGTTAGTATGATGAGGCTTTCCTTCAGTATGGGCTCGAGTGCTTTTGCCAAGCCTGAAGAAAAGCCAAAAAGCCTCATTTGTCTCCAAGTGCTGCCTAGTGAAAGTTTGAAGCCAAATAAATTCAAATGACACTTGGAAACCGTTCACAAGGAATGCATCAGGAAACAAGGATTATTTTCCCAATGTCAAAAAGAGGAGTTTTTGCAGCAATGGGTTCCGGTTAAGAGGGCCTTGACTACCCCGCAACAAGATCAAAGAGCATCTTTGGAGGTGAGCTATAGGATTGCACAGGCAATAATACCTGCTGCAATCAATCTGGTTAAAATAATGTCTGAGGAGGCAGAGACAAATAAACTGACATCTGTAGCTCTCTTGAACAACACAGTGAAACCAGGAATTGTGGCATTTGCAGCTGATCAGGAAACCATGCCGGTGGAGCTGCTGAAATGCACACCTGTTTTTGCTCTTCAAATTCATGTGAGCACCAAGGGTTTGATGCATACACTGGGCTGGATTTTGCCCTCATCAGCTGGGCACGGCGGGTCACCCTTGTCCCCAGGGATGGGAAGAGGTGGCAGCACAGGTCAGCAGCCATGACGTGGTGCAGCACATCTGGGTGCAGTGCCAGATGTGCTGCGCTCAGGAAGGGTGAGTACCATGTTGGCATGAGTCAGTGTGCAGATATGTTAAGCTCTGGCCATCCCCCCGTGGACCTCAGGGGTGTTAGAGTCTGAGTGTCAACTGTCAATCACGCTGGAGCTGGTCAAGGGAGTGAGTCCTGGCTGCTTGGACTGAGTGCCTCGAGGGCCACGACTTGGATCTGCCCTGCCAGGTGTTCCTTAGCTGGGGCTGGCCAGGCTGCAATGGTGCTGCAGATACAGAGTGGACTAATCAATACCCCTCTGTCCTTTCAGGAGAATACGAGCCAAAACAATATTGAAAGGTTGCGGACCGGCGGAGCCTCCTAATCCTCTCAAGATATGAGCAAGCTGCCCTAGAGCTGGAGACCCAGCACGCTCCCCGTACAATCAGGCGTGCAGAAGCTGGGGTGTCAGGCGAAGGTAAGAGTGCAGTGCACGGAGGTGAGAATTTTAGCTTGTGCAACAATTCTAGTGTAGTCTTTTCATTGATGGGAGCCTCAAACCTGGAGTCCCCATTGATTATTGAAAGACCAGGGCACCATGATGCAGATTTCCATTGTCTCACCAGGGTGCCTGGTATGCACAGTGAGAGTGTGATGACTTAAACGAATAACATGTCCTTGTCCTCCCTTAGCTTCACTAGCACACACTCAATCACAGGACCCTGAAGGGCCACCCCTGACGCCAGAGGGCCGTCAGGCTTCACATGCACCTGCATCACACCCACTCTCTGAACCAGGCACCAGCGCAGATACCAGCACCTCGGGTGGGCATTAGATCTTTGGCTAGAATGTCGGTGCACATTGGTGAGGGCACTTCACACTCGCTTGAGGAGCAGGTGGAGGCAGTGAGTGCCTAGGGCACCGGCAGTCGGAGGACTGCTGGAGACCAGGACGATGCTCAGTCGAAGGCTGATGATGAGCCTCTGGAAGCGTCCATTAGGCAGCAGATGCTGGATGTCCAGCGGGGTGTGCGGGAGGATCTGGCGGAGATCCATGAGGGTGTGCGTTCCATGGTCTCCGTGATGGAGGAGTCCATGCGGAGTGTGAGCACTATGTTGACCCTTACGGCCGAGCGCACTGCCTCCTCCATGGAAAGAGTTGCGACTCTCATGGAGAGGCTGCTCCAGGAACAGAATCAGGGGTTCCTGGGGTTACTCACATAGGCACTGACCTCAGGTGGTCAGTGTCCATGTGTGAGATGGATGGAGCACCTTCCCAGTATCCCAGCTCGGTGCCCATCCATCAATGGTGAGCAGGGAGGACCAGAGCGACCTCATGTTGGTGCACAAGCTGCTTGTCGTCTCTGCGGGCTCCTTTCAGAACACTCCGTTCGGGGGCAGCAGTTCCTCCGCCCCTCTATCATGGCGTCCGATGAGGCTGCTATGACTGGGGAGATACCAGCTGTGGCACTGGCCACTCCCTCCCAGGCGGGGCCAGCACATGCTCCACTGGCCAGAGGACGACTGCCAAGGTCATCGAGGCCAGCAAGTCAGCGCAGCCAGTAGGCTGTCTCAGATGCCGGTGCCAGTGAGTGGGGGGCACCTAGACATAGCACTCGCAAACATAAGTTAAAGGCATCATGAGCACAAGAGGGATAGGTCACGGGTGATTTTATGTTCATTTTTGTTTACTTTATGTACACTGGTCTGATGTTGAATACCAGAAATGTTTCTGTTAAGATTATTGAACTGTCAGAATGACATAAATTGTGTTTTTGTCGTCACGGACTGAGTACGCTTCACCTTTTTATTTCATTGGTGTGGGGAACGCCAGTATGTAATGCTGGACGCAGGTGGCTCTGAACTTTATTGTACAGGCACTGAGTGTTCTTTGGGTTCAAATGAAAGGTTCCTTTCAGATATCTGGGGTGGGGGCAGCAGCCCTGGCATGTGGTTGAAGCTGATCTTTGGCAGCCTAGCTGAAGGACGGTTGGATCAAGGTGTCCCAGCCTCCCTGGAGCTTACTGAGGTCTGACGCCACACCCTCAGCATTCTCCTCACCATGCTCCTCTTCAGACTCACTACTGGATTCATCATCTGGGGACTGTGCAGCTGTGTCAGAATCCTCTTCCTCCAGCGGGTACCCCCCTTTCCAGTGCCAGATTGTGGAGAGCGCAGCATGCAACCATTCTCAGTGACACCCACTCTGGGGGGTATTGTAGTGCTCCCCCTTAACAGTCCAGGCATCGGAAGCGCATCTTGAGAAGACCTATGGTCCTCTCTATCCACAACCTTGTAAAGGTATGATTCGTAATATAACGCTTCTCTGCTTCTGTTCCTGACTGACGGAGAGGCGTCATGAGCCACCTCTTCAACAGATAACCCTTGTCACCCAGAAGCCATCCATCCAGTTGGGCTGGAGCACTGAAGAGCCCCGGTACCTGTGAGTGCCTAAGGATGTAGGCATCGTGGGAGTTGCCTGGGTACCTTGCACAAACTAATAGAATCAGCATCCCGTCTGCACACTATCTGCACATCCATGGAGTGGAAGCCTTTCCTGTTGACAAAGTCCCCCGGCTGACCCGCTGGCGCCTTAATGGCCACATGTGTGCAGTCTATTGCACCCTGGATGCGGGGGAAGCCAGCAATGGCCGCGAAGCCCCTGGCTCACTGTGCCTGGCTGGCCCCATCCGTACGGTAAAGAATAAAGGTCAGGACCCGCCTGAACAGAGCTTCTGTCACCAGCTTGATGAAACTGTGAACAGCTAATTGGGAGACTCTACACAGATCCCCCACTGACCCCTGGAAAGAGCCAGAGGCATAGAAGTTGAGGACCACTGTGACCTTCAGAGCCACTGGCATGGGTTATCCACCCACACAGTCAGAACTGATCTCAGGCTTAATCATCTGTCAGATGGAGGTCATGGTCTCCCTGGAAAGACGGAGCCTTCTTTGGCACTGCATCTCAGACATATTGAGGTAGCTGTATCGCTGCCCGTAAACCCTGGCAGCAGGATAGTGACCTGTTCTGTGGCCTCTTCCAGCTTGGACTACCTGCTGGCCCTGTCCCTCTTGTGCCTGCGCCTCTCCTCCCACGGGTCCCTTCCCTGGAAGCTGCATTGGGACACCTGGCCTCCTCTCCTTTCTGCCCCTCTCTTCCTCCTCAGAGGAGGTGCCTCCAGCAGAGAACACAATCCCATTACCAGGGAAAGGGAAGACTGTCTGATACCTGGAAGGGTCCACATGGTCTGAATCATCCGGGGGCCTGGCAGACATTAATGAGGCCTGAAATGAAGCCTGAAAATGCTAAGAATGAAGCCCCAGATAGAGATGAAGCAGCCAAATACCAGTAAGCAACCAGCTGCAAACTATCTCCAAAATTGCTCACTGCTCACACTGGCAATGCTGCTGACCCTTTTCAACCTGCCCTTGGATGAGGTGTGTGAAAACGTCGGCTGGCCAGCTGCCCGTTTTACCCGTGCGACGAGCAGAAAATTGCACAGGTAAGAAAAATCTCAGATAATTGGACTGTTAAGGGTCTTCAGTAACCTGTTGATTAATGGCGGCGCTGCCCCAGCACCCGCGCACATCGGTCGAGTGAAATATTGTACGAGTGCGCAATGATGTCAGGACACTCGCCCGACATTATTGTGCACAATTTCTGGCGCGCCCGCCTGCGGAACATAAAATTCTACCCATTGGCTGTGATGTGCTACATGTGGGAGAATAATATTCTTGAAGACATTCTGTTCTTTCTTCACTTCCTGACCATGAAATGTCACAGGGAACATTCGGTGTGCTACAGAGATACATGGAGGACAAAAGGATTCCCTTGGATCACATGGCTGGATTTTGTACTGATGGTGCTCCATCTATGGTAGGTCACAATTAAGTCAGGCATGTGTGCCATGGTGAAGAAAGTTGTTCCATCTACTATTTGGAACAACTGCATGACTCACAGGGAACAACTAGCAACTGATGAACTGAGTACGGAGTGAGGTGAAGTATTGCAGTGGGTCACATCAATTGTGAACTACATTCAACCTCACCCACTTGCTGTGTGAAGGCATAGGGTATAATCATGATGCTTCACTGACTGCTGGCTGTCAAGAGGAAGGGTATTACAAAGTTGTGTTTTGAATTGAGGGATCAGCTGCTTGTATTTGCAATGGATTGAAGAAAAACAGAATTTGTTGATTCTCTCTGTGACCAAACCAAGATTTTACTCCTTGCTTATGTCACAGAGATAATTGAGAAAATAGATGAACTGAACATGAATATGCAAGGACAGAACACAAATATCTTTCAACTGAATGATCGAATTGCAGCATTCATGAAGAAATGCGCATTTTGAAAGAGCAATATGCTGAAGTTGACCTACGACTCCTTCCCACAAGTTTCTGCCCAACAACAAAATGGAAGAGTGTTCCACGTGTGATAACTGACATCTCAGCTGCCTGGAGGCTTACTTTAAATTCTTTTCCCCGGTTTGGATGTGACGAAGTTTGATTAGGTCCAAAATCAATGTCAGCCTGATGACACAGATTTGCCCATAGCTGAAATTGAACAGCTTATTAAAATTTCATGTGATTGATTTTTGGGAGAAAAATCAAGTTCCAGAGTTTCTCTGTCAGGATTCTTGTTCAGTATGAAGACTAACTATCCTGACATCACACTACATGCATTGAAGGTGATAGTTCCTTTTGCCAGCAGGTATTTTTGTGAAGCTGGATCTAGCGCACTTCTCTGCATCAAATCTCAAAATTGATCAACCCTCGATGTCATATCTGAGATTAGATGTGCAGTGTCAACCACATGGCTAGATTTTGAGAAACTGTGTTGTAACATGCATGCCCACATGTCTCATTAGACCTAGTGAGTGCATAAATAATATTTTTACAAAATACTTCAAAAATACAGATTTTGTATTTATATGTTGAACTTTAATATTTACAGTAAGCTTTGTGTTATCCAGCACTCTACCACCCAGAATTCCCTACTAAACAGAATTTCTGATATTTCCCTAATATGAATAATCACTTTACCATTCAGAAGTTATTTGGAACCTGAAGATTCCCCTTGGTATATCTAGGCAATCTTCCGGTGAAGTTGCTGGTAGACCTTGTTTGTAGCCACAATTGTAGTTTTTACTTTGCTATTGTGTGAATTATAAAACCCATTCTGCAATTATGGTATCCAGTAAACCAGGGAAAAGCAGAGGTGAGAAATATAAAAGAGCAGTGTTGACACTAAAGCAGAAAATTGACATTAGTAGAAATATTGAAAAGGGTATGAATCTGAAAGAATATAATGTTGGTTCATCAACAATATACGATATCAGAGGCCAAAAGGAACAATAACTGAAGTTTCTTGCTAGTCCCAAATTGAATAATGCTGGTGGAGGACATTGTATTCTACATTTGACCAAGTTTCAGCAGCTAGACAGTGTTTTATATAAATAGTTTTGGTTGGAATGTTGGGTATCTCCAACCCAATGCTCATTGAAAAGGGAAAAGGGTGCATAAGGAAATGGAACTGAGTGAACCATGTACATTTTCTGATGGATGGTTTCTGTGTCTTAAACTTTATCATGGCATTGACAGGATGCACCTAACCCTCCAAAAAAAATCTGCTGACCATGAAGCTTCAGAAAAATACAGTGATTTTTTTTAACCAATTAATTGCTGCACATAATCTATCCCTTTGATCACATTTATAATGCAGACATAACTGGCTTCTGTTGACCATGTTTGCTGAATTCTACCCTGGCATTGCGAGTGAAGCTGGTTCTGCTGCTTTAAACAGAATAAAGACAGGATTACAATGTTTGTGTGTGCAAATGATGCAGCTTTGCATTCAGTGAAGTTTTTGATGGTTGGAAAGTTTAAGGGTCCCAGGGAATTTAAAGGTGTTGCACAGTTACCTGTAATTCACAATGTGCAGAGTAATGCACGATGGACAAAGGCATTTTTCCAGAATGGTTCCATCATGTTTTTACAGTGAAAAAACAGTTTAGGCAAATAGGCAAACCTGAAGTTAGTGACAATTTCTATTGTTAGACAACTGACCAGCTCACCCTCAGGATTTAGAGTTAGTGAACAGTAACAATTTTACCAATTTCCTGCCTCCCATTGTAACCTCATTTATTCAACCGATGGACCAGGGTGTCATCCAGAATGCGAAATGTTATAACAAAAGAGAGTTCATGAGAAAGTTCATGAATTACGAAAGCACCACATAGAATTTTCAATCTGTTTCTAACATAAAATATACTATTTTTATTGTGGCCTGAACCTGAAAATCAGTGAGAAGTGAAGCATTGAGGAAGCTGAAAGAAAATTGTTTCCTGGAGTTATGTTTGCAGAAGGTTCTTCTGATGAAGAGGATTCTGAAGGGTTTAATGTAAGGTCGAGAACAAATACAGTACCCACGATTAGGGAAATGGTGAATGATCCTCCTCCTATGCACCCAATCAGCAAGTTTTGTGAAAGTGAGATAGAAGAGTGGATTGAAGTGGATAAGGAGGCTGAAGTGACACATACTGTTAGTGATGCAGAAATTATGGAGAGTTTTGTGAATCCTCAAAAGCCAAAGAGACTGAAAAAGACTCCGAAGGAGAAGATTTCAGTGAAGAGGAGGAAATAACTTGGGCTAATGCTGCTTCAGCTTTTGATACTTTGATGAAATTTGCTGAAGCTTGTTACTCTGCACAAGAGATTATGCAATAGCACGTCCCGCACTTTCATGCAGAAAAGGCATAAGGCAAACAGGCAAGCTTTCATCAGGGATATATTCAAGAAAGCATCCAGGCCTTGTACTTGTGCCCTACGCCTTCTACCTCTATAGGGACAGTCATTGGAAATTCTGAGGATTAGATTGTGAGTACCTGCATATTATTTTATACTTTATTCTTTGAAAGGTTATGCTACAAGTATTGCTCTGTATTCCATTGGTAAATGTAACTCTCTGTTAATCAGCATGTGCCGGGAATGGCTGGTGCCAGTTAATCAAATATGCTGATTAATAAAGATTTTACTGTACATGCTACATGTTCATCATTGTCGTCATTCTCAGTTTCCCATTCTTATCAAAGATGGTTGTTTCTTGTGTGCGTAGAGTTAACTGTTGTGCGTTCTAATGAACCCGATTACAGACCTGCATGGCTTTCCGCAGTGTGGGCAAGGATAAATTGTCTGATCTTGTTGGGACTGCCCGGTCTTTCTAGCCTTTTGTCCTTATCTACCTGTATTTACTGCTGTTCAAAGGAAATAACACTTAGTTGAGCTCGCTGCCCAGGTGGTTCTTTTGTGTGCTTTTTTCTCCCAGTCTGTAGTGGACTTGTCACATTTCCTGATATTCGCATTCAAGGAGACCTTGAACCTTAACCTCAGCTTACCTCACAGGCTGTGTCCAAGTTTAAGTTGTGAATACATAACTGCCTTAGGAATTTTATCATCAGTCATACGTACTAAATGTCCACCTGAGCTGGGCTCTGATGGTGAGTGCTTCAAGTCCAGGCACTTCTGCTCTTTGAAGTACCTCAGTGTTGGCGGCTTTGTCCTTCCATTTGATCCTATGATGTTCTGAATGCATCTCATGTGGAAACTGTCCAACTGCTTTGGCATAGGTAGTCCATGTCTCATAGGTACATAGGGGGGGTAGTTATGAGCACAGCTTTGTACACAGCAAGTTTTGTTGTAAATTGGATACCTTGCTTCCTCTCTTGTGTAAACAGGTAAAAGCTGAGCTTGCTCTGGTAATTTGTTTTGAAACCTTGCTGTTGATGCAGACATTTCTGCAGATTGTGTTCCTGAGAGAGGGTAAGTTATTTACAGTCTTCAGGCTTGTGCTATTGATAGTTAAGGTAAGTTAAGGGTGTAGTCAGAAGTTGGTGGTGGTCGGTGGACTCTCTCGGTCTCCCTGAAGTTGTTGGTTAGCCCATAGTTGTCAGCTGCTTTTGAAAAACATTCCATGATCTGTTGAAGGCCAAGCTCACAGTGTGACATGATGACACAGTCATCGGCAAACAGCAATTCTCGTTTTATATCTCCAATACAGTGGTTTCAGTGGTTCTTTCATGTGCTTTTTTCTCCCAGTCTGTAGTGGACTTGTCACATTTCCTGATATTCGCATTCAAGAAGACCTTGAACCTTAACCTCAGCTTACCTCACAGGCTGTGTCCAAGTTTAAGTTGTGAATACATGACTGCCTTAGGGATTTTATCATCAGTCATACGTACTAAATGTCCACCTGAGCTGGGCTCTGATGAAGAGATTGCCTTCTGTTCTGAATTGGACGTGTATTCCATCAACATTTCCAAAAAATGCCCCAGAAAACCAGGCAGCAAAGAACATACTGAAGAGCATGGGAGCCATGACACACTCATGCTTCACACCACTTGTTACATCAAAGGGGTCAGTGTATTCACCACTGTCAGTGACTCTGGCTGTCATTCCTTGCTGAAACTGCTCAATCAGATTTACAGCTCTATCAGGACATCCAAGTTTGGCTCAAACTTTCCACAAAGCTTCCATGCACTGTCAAAGGCCTTCGTCAGGTGAACAAAGAGTCCCATCTGTTCTTAACTTAGGAATTAGGAGCAGGATTCGGCCTTTTGGCCACTTGAGCCTGCTCCGCTATTCAATAAGATCATGGCTGATTGGATTGTGGCCCCCAACTCCATATTCCACCCACCCCCGATAACCTTTGACTCCCTTGTTAGTAAAGAATCTATCTACCTTTGCCATAAAGATATTCAATGACCCTGCCTCCACTGCTCTCTGGGAAAGATAGTTCCAAAGACTCACAGCTCTCAGAAAAATATTGTTCTCATCCTCGTCTTAAAAGGGAGACCCCTTATTTTTAAATAGTGTCCCCTAGTTCTAGTCTCTCCCACAAGGTGAAACATCCTCTCAGCATCCACCCTGTCAAATTCCCTCAGGATCTTATATGTTTCAATAAGATCCCCTCTCATTCTTCTAAACTCCAATGGATACAGGCCCAACCTGTCCAACCTTTCCTCATAAGACAAACCCCCACCCCCACCCCACTCCAGATATCAGTCAAGTGAATCTTCTCTGAACTGCTGCTAATGCATTTATATCCTTTCTTAAATAAGGAGACCAAAACTGTACACAGTACTCCAGATGTGGTCTCATCAAGGCCCTGTACAGCTGTAGAAAAACATCCCTACTTCTGTAATCAGTTCCCGTAATTTCTTCCCAGAATTTCTCCTGTAGTTGCTGAAGGGTGAAGATCGTGTCACAGGTGCCTCTGCCTTACCATTCTGTTGAATAGAACTTTTGCTAAAGTCTTCCCAGTTGTCACAAACAGTGAGATTCCTCTATGGCTGTCACACACACAGATGGCTGTCCTTCTCCCTTGTACAAGTGAACAATTGTGATATCCTTAAACTCCAGAGGAAATGGTTTGTTGTTCCCTCATTTTGTGATATAATTGTGAGTTTGAAGACTGGCTGACAAACTTACCAACCTCACACAGGACGGGTAAATTCAATGTAGGTTCAGTTTATTTGAAGGTGTAGTACAGGATTGCTCAACAGACAGATTTACTATAAAGATTCAACAACTATTGTTAACAAGCAAGTACAGCTGTAAACATATGCTGCAACCAAACAGAAATCGCCTCTGAAAATATCTGCTGGTCACATGGTTTACATCCTGGCTACTTACTCATTAGCATATTCTCTCTTAAAGAAATATCACAATATCCCTTTTCTTTTCCCCAAGATAACATGTCATACATTGAGTGAAAATACATATACATTAGGGTAGTTGTGAAAACTATTTATAGAAAAAATAAATCTCTGTTCAAGAACTTAAGGACTTAAAAATGTAAGTCTATCTAATGTATGGATCGTTTAACAATCCCCCTGGATCTCATAATGATATATGCTTCCCAAGATCTAGACTTATCACTTGACTGCTCTTCACTTTATAGGTGTGTTGGTGTCTTCTGCATTGTCAGAGTGCTGATTGTTTTCATGGTGCTCTTCCACAGTTTCACTCTCCAAGTCCATCTTTAGATGTGTTCCAGACACAGTTAAACTGCTAGGTGTTATAGAGTTGTATAATTCCCTCAGAGGGTTTCTGTTCCTTCTTAATGCTGCTCCATTCAGTGTCGTGACTTCATAGGATCTAGACTCACTGCACACTTTGGATACTTCTGCAGATCACCAAGTTCCCTGGGCAGGATGTGTGACTTGCACTTTTTGTCCTACATACAGACTAGGCAGTTCCACACCTACATGTCGGTTGCACACAGTCTTCCCTCTCCCTTGTTTTGAGAAGTTTCTCCTGTATCCCTGAGAAACGGGACAGGTGATGGCTTGGCAAGGTTGTCCTAATCTGCCTTCCGAACATGATTGCCGCTGGTGACAGTAAGCCCATGTCTAACGGTGTTGCTCCTAAATATAACATGGTGATACGGAGATCTTTATGTTTAATGATATAACAGTGTGAAGCGTTCGCTCAGTGAGACCATTGGATCTGGGATAGTGTGGTGAGGTTGTCACATGGTTTATGTCCTGTTTTGCACATGTGTCCCTAAAAGGTCTGCCAGTATATTGAGGTTCATTGTCTGATATGATCCCTTCAGAAGGAATTTGAACTCATTGTGTCTGCCACGGATGCACTGGAGATATCCTTCGATTGTCTGATGATTGGAAACTTGGAAAAGTGGTCAGAGACTAGGAAAAAGTCATCACCGTGGATAGTGAATAAATCTGTTGTGATTTTAGACCAAGGGGACGATGGAACTTGGTGAAGATGTAAAGGTTCTTTGTGTTGATGTGACTGGCATCTCTGACATGCTTCACACATCCTCACTGTCTTCTTGATGTTGTTGTTGCTCCCTGGCCAAATCACAGTATATACCTTGCCAGGCACCTTGTTCACTCTCTGCCCATATACCCCTGGTGTAACTGTGACGACCTGAAGAGCTTCAGGTACCAGCACCTGTTTTACCTTGAAAATCACACCTCGTAAAATACCTCGTTCACCTCGTACGGCCAAAAATATCAAGAGTGTCAGGCGCTTCTCATATCGTATCAGGCCAACATTCTACACCGACTGTTCATGATGCCTTCAGTCGTGGGTCATTAATTGTTTCCTCATGAAGTTGGCTGCATTTGTGTTGACCAAAACCCATCAGATTGACATTGAGTATATCTTCTACATCAATGTCTACATCATCTATTTGTGGCTCTAGTGAGATGTTTGCAGTTTTTTTCAGATTGCGTAACCTGCTCAGTGCATCTGAATGACCGTTTTGCTCCCAGGTCTGTAATGGACATCGAATTCATAGCCTGGTATTTTATCAGAAGCTGAATACCAGAGCAAGTGATACCGAATAGCAGAGCGAGCGATACCGAAAACTAGAGCGAGCGACACCAAATACCAGAGCGAGTGCCTCACACTCTATGATCAAATAATCAGATTGCGCTTGTGATAGAATTTTGGAACTAAGTGCAATTGGTTTTGCCATCTTGCATAATGCATGCTCCTAATCCCGAGATGTGTTGATCTCTAAGATCGTCCCCTTTCTTGGATCATAGAACATGTCTCTTCTGATGTCTGTTTAAGTGACACGAACACGAGCAGCTCTCTGTGATGATGTTCCACCAGCAAAGCAGGGTATCTTTGGCGCTAAGAAATTGAAAAATCTGAGGAATCTCTGCAAGTTCTTTTTGTCCTGGGGAGTAGCCATGTGTCGTCCATCCTTGAATTTGCCTGGGTCAGGACGGATCCCGGAACTTGAGAAGATAGAGCAGAGAACGTGAATCTGACCTAAATTCACCTGGCATTTCTTACTGTTAAAGACAAGTTTTTTTATTCATTCACGGGATGTGGGCTTCGCTGGCTGGGCCAGCATTTATTGCCCATCCCTAATTGCCCTTGAGAAGGTGGTGGTGAGCTGCCTTCTTGAACCGCTGCAGTCCATGTGGTGTAGGTACACCCACAGTGCTGTTAGGAAGGGAGTTCCACGATTTTGACCCATCAACAGTGAAGGTACGGCGATATATTTCCAAGTCAGGATGGTGAGTGACTTGGAGGGGAACTTACAGGTGGCGGTGTTCCCATCTATCTGCTGCCCTTGTCTTTTTAGGTGGTAGTGGTTGTGGGTTTGAAAGGTGCTGTCGAAGGAGCCTTGATGGATTCCTGCTGTACATCTTGTAGATGGTACACTGCTGCTACTGTGCGTCGGGTTTGGAGGGAGTGAATGTTTGTGGATGTGGTGCCAATCAAGCGAGGTGCTTTGTCCTGGATAGTGTCAAGCTTCTACAGTGTTTTGGGAGCTGCACTCATCCAGGCAAGTGAAGAGTATTCCATCACACTCCTGCCTTGTGCCTTGTAGATGGTGGACAGGTTTCAGGGAGTCAGGAGGTGAGTTACTCATCACAGGCTTCCCAGCCTCTGGCCTGCTCTTGTAGCCACATTATTTATATGGCTAGTCCAGCTCAGTTTCTGGTCAATGGTAACCCCCCCAGGATGTTGATAGTGTGCGAGTCATTGAATGTCAAGGGGCGATGGCTGGATTCTCTCTTGTTGGAGGCAGTCATTGCCTGGCACTTGTGTGACGTGAATGTTACTTGCCACTTGTCAGCCCAAGCCTGGATATTGTCCAGGTCTTGCTGCATTTGGACATGGACTGCTTCAGTATCTGTGGAGTCGCGAATGGTGCTGAACATTGTGCAATCATCAGTGAACATCCCCACTTCTCACCTTATGTTGGAAGGAAGGTCATTGATGAAGCAGCTGAAGATGGTTGGGCTGAGGGCACTACCCTGAGGGACTCCTGTAGTGATGTGCTGGAGCTGAGATGACTGACCTCCAACAACCACAACCATCTTCCTGTATGCTAGGTATGACTCCAACCAGCAGAGAGTTTTCCCCCTGATTCCCATTAACTCCAGTTTTGCTAGGGCTCCTTGATGCCACACTCGGTCAAATGCTGCCTTGATGTTAAGGGCACTCTCACCTCACCTCGGGAGTTCAGCTCTTTTGTCTATGTTTGAACCAAGGTCAGGAGCTGAGTAGCCCTGGCAGAACCCAATCTGAGCATCAGTGAGCAGGTTATTGCTAAGCAAGTGCTGCTTGATAGCACTGTTGATGACCCCTTCCATCACTTTATTGATGATCGAGAGTAGCCTGATGGGGTGGTAATTGGCCAGGTTGGATTGGTCCTGCTTTTTGTGTCCAGGACATGTCTGGGCAATTTTCCACATAGCCGGGTAGATGCCAGTGTTGTAGCTGCACTGGAACAGCTTGGCTAGGGGTGCGGCCAGTTCTGGAGCACAAGTCTTCAGCACGATTGTCGGAATATTGTCAGGGCCCACCAGTGCCTTCAGCTGTTTCTTGATATCACATGGAGTGAATCCAATTGGCTGAAGACTGGCATCTGTGATGCTGGGGACATTGGAGGAGGCCAAGATGGATCATCCACTCGGCACATCTGGCTGAAGATTGTGGCAAATGCTTCAGCCTTATCTTTTGCACTGATGTGCTGGGCTCCTCCATCATTGAGGATGGGGATATTTGAGGAGCCTCCTCCAGTGAGTTGCTTAATTGTCCACCACCATTCATAACTGGATGTGGCAGTACTGCAGAGCTTAGATCTGATCCGTTGGTTGTGGAATCGCTTAGCCCTGTCTATCACTTGCTGCTTATGCTGTTTGACACACAAGCAGTCCTGTTTTATAGCTTCACCAGGTTGACACTTCATTTTTAGATATGCCTGGTGCTGCTCCTGGTACGCCCTCCTGCACTCTTCATTGAACCAGGGTTGATCCCCTGGCTTGTTGGTAATGGTAGATTGGGGGAATGCCGGGCCATGAGGTTACAAATTGTGTTCGAGTACAATTCTGCTGCTGATGGCCCACAGCGCCTCATGGATGCCCAGTCTTGATTTGCTGGATCTGTTCGAAATCTATCCCATTTAGCACGGTGGTAGTGCCACACAACACGATGGAGGGTATCCTCAATGTGAAGGTGAGACTTTGTCTCCACAACGACCATGCGGTGGTCACTCCTACTGATACTGTCATGGAGAGATACATCTGCAGCAGGCAGGTTGGTGAGGATGAGGTCAAATATGTTTTTCCCTCTTGTTGGTTCCCCCACCACCTATGTCATTTAGGACTCAGCCAGCTGAGTCAGTAGTGATGCTAACAAGCCACCCTTGGTGATGGACAATGAAGTCCCCCACCCAGAGTACATTCTGCACCCTTGCCACCTACAGTGCTTCTTCCAAGTGGTGTTCAACATGTAGGAGCACTGATTCATCAGCTGAGGAGAGCGGTACGTGGTAATCAGCAGGAGGTTTCCTTGCCCATGTTTGACCTGATGCCATGAGACTTCATGGGGTCTGGAGCTGATGTTGAGGGCCCCCAGGGCAACTCCCTCCCAACTGTTTACCACTGTGCCGCCACCTCTGCTGGGTCTGTCCTGCTGGTGGGACAGGACATACCTAGGGATGGTGATGTGGAGACTGGGACATTATCTGTAAGGGAGGTCAAACAGTTACAGGGATTACAAAATAAATGGGGATATACTAAGAGGGGTAGATGAAGTGAGAGATCTTGGTATACAAGTACACAGGTCCCTGAAGGCAGCAGTTCAAGTAGACAAGGTTGTAAAGAAGGCATATGGAAAGCCCTCCGTCATTGGCAGAGGTACAGAATATAAAAGTAAGGATATAATGTTGGAATTGTATAAAACACTGGTGAGGCCACAACTGGAGTATTGTGTGCAGTTCTGGTCACCACATTATAGGAAGGATGTAATAGCTCTGTAGAGAGCGCAGAGGAGGTTTATAAGAATGTTGCCAGGGTTAGAAAAGTGTAGCTATGAGGAGAGATTGGATAGGTTGGGGTTATTTTCCTTAGAACAAAGAAGGCTGAGAGGTGACTTGATTGAGGTGTACAAAATTATGAGGGGAATAGATAGAGTGGACAGGATAAAATTGTTTCCCTTGGTGGAGAATTCTAGAACCAGGGACATAGATTCAAGATAAATGGCAGAGGGTGTAGGGGGGACATGAGGAAGAACTTTTTTGCGCGGAGGGTAGTGGGTGTCTGGAATTCGCTGCCCAAGTTGGTGGTAGAGGCAGAAATTCTAAACTCTTTTAAAAAGTACCTGGATCTACCCCTTAAGTGCTGTAAGCTGCAGGGCTCTGGGCCGGGTGCAGGAAGGTAGGATTAGAAAGGGCACCTGGGTGTCCTCGGGCTGGCATGGACAAGATGGGCCGAATGGCTTCCTTCTGTGCTGTAACTTTTCTATGGTTCTATGGTATGATTCTGTGAGGACTATGAGACAGTTCTCCCAGATGTCAGATGTTAGTAATGAGGACTTAGCCATGTCGACCCTGCAGCGATTGCCGTTGTCATTTCCGGAGCCTCGGTCAATGCCAGGTAGTCCATCCGGTTTCATTCCTTTTTTGAGACTTTGTAGTGGTTTGATACAACTGAGTGGCTTGCTAGGCCATTTCAGAGGGCATTTAAGAGTCAACCACATTGCTCTGGATCTGGAGTCGCATGTAAGCCAGGCCAGGTAAGGACAGCAGATTTCCTTCCCTAAAGGACATTAGTGAACCAGATGGGTTTTTACAACAATCGACAATGGTTTCATTATCATCGTAAGGTTTTAATTCAAACTCCACCATCTGCCGTGGTCCCCAGATCATTACCCTGGGTCTCTGGATTACTAGTCCAGTGACAATACCGCTATGCTGTCACCTCCCCTGGTTGAGAGTCCGATTTCAGCCATGTCCTTCTTTGGTTTTGCCCATCATCCCAATATCATCGGCAATGCATATGCATCCAGGGATATTTTATGTAATTCTGTCCATATGCCACTGGAAGAGACCCTGGCTGATGGATAGATCCAAGGAGAATCTCTGGAAGCAATATATTCCCAATGGTGTCCTGAAAGTCGGGAATTCCTGAAATCCCTCTGCCAAATGAACCGACCAATATCCGTCTTTGTCGTCCAACTCGGAGAAAAACCCCACTCCTGTGAATTTGAGATTCAATTCCTTGAAATTTGAATCTTGTGTGCGTATCTCTTTAGAGCGAGATTTAGACGTTGTGTCTAAGCATACCCGGATTGGGCCATCTCTCTCTCAGTACTCACATGATGGAACTGCAGCAGCTGCTGTGCTGAAGCCATTATGCTCCATGTTATCCAGCTCCCTCTTTAGCTTCTCCTGTATTTGCACAGTCTCAGCGGGCAATTGGTGGGATTGCATCTTTTCTGACTCTAGTACAGCAGCACGTCTGGAGTTCCCGATGGTGCTGAATCAGTCTGGGTACATGTGTTGTTGGTCAGAGACTGACTCGATGCGACTGCTCTTGTCCTCTTCTGCTGCGGCTGGTACCTTGTTGGTCTCATGAACGCTCACAGTGTTGAGTTCCGTACGGGTCAGTAACTCTGCTACTGCTGGTCCGCCCGTGTCCTCCAGGTAGAATACTCCACGCAGACTTGCCTTAGCGGCATTTCCATGTCGATGTATCAATGTAACAAATGGCAACCCACTGTACACGGTTAGTTTGTCTCCCGTAGATTGTAACATTGATTTCCAATATTGCAGGTACATATCCCTCAGGATTCAGACTGGTAAGATATTCGCACGCGGCCCCGTGTTGACTTTGGCTGCCAGCGTGTTTGCTGCTTTGCTTTGGGTATATGATGTTGATATTAACACAGCCTCGAGCCCTTTGACCTCATCCGCATTGTGTCACATGACAATGTGGAAGGCCTATTTACTTTCCAGTTGAACAACATTCCGCTCTGCATCTTCACCCTGCTCTGACTCGCCACTAATCTCATGTATGTGCTTGTGTTTATGTGGGTCTCTCTTGTTGCGGCCAGTATGATGCACTTACTTTTGTTTAGTTGTATCTTACTGTGACCTCAGGTGGCCCCTTTGGAAGCAGATTTCCTGCAGAGGCCAGTCCAATGTCTTCTTACAGAACATAGCTTACCAAGATCCTGGAACACAGGGCAGCTTCACGCTGGGTGCAGACCACACTTCCCACATTCAGCTCTAAGATGTCGTCTAAAACTCACCTGTACACAAAGCTAATCCTCCAGCATGTTCCACAGCTGGGCAGGATCCTCTGACCCTCCTCTGACTCAATGCAATCCTCGTTTCCAATGACTACCTTTCTGTTCACCACTTGTTTGTCTGGTTCTGTGACGGATGAATCTAAAATGCTGCTGCTCGCTTTTCTTTTTCTCTCCCTCTTGAGGGTGGGTGAGTATTGGGAATGGGTGAGTATTGGGAATGGGTGAGTATTGGGGGTGGGTGAGTATTGGGGGTGGGTGAGTATTGGGAGTGGGTGAGTATTGGGAGTGGGTGAGTATTGGGAGTGGGTGAGTATTGGGCGTGGGTGAGTATTGGGGGTGGGTGAGTATTGGGGGGTGGGTGAGTATTGGGGGGTGGGTGAGTATTGGGGGGTGGGTGAGTATTGGGGGGTGGGTGAGTATTGGGGGTGGGTGAGTATTGGGGGTGGGTGAGTATTGGGAGTGGGTGAGTATTGGGAGTGGGTGAGTATTGGGAGTGGGTGAGTATTGGGAGTGGGTGAGTATTGGGGGTGGGTGAGTATTGGGAGTGGGTGAGTATTGGGAGTGGGTGAGTATTGAGGGTAGGTGAGTGGTGAGTATTGAAGGTGGGTGAGTGGTGAATATTGAGGGTGGATGAATATTGAGGGTGGGTGAATATTGGGGGTGGGTGAGTATTGGGGGTGGGTGAGTATTGGGGGTGGGTGAGTATTGGGGGTGGGTGAGTGTTGGGGGTGGGTGAGTATTGGGGGTGGGTGAGTATTGAGGGGTGGGTGAGTATTGGGGGGTGGGTGAGTATTGGGGGGTGAGTGAGTATTGGGGGTGGGTGAGTATTGGGGGTGGGTGAGTATTGGGAGTGGGTGAGTATTGGGAGTGGGTGAGTATTGGGAGTGGGTGAGTATTGGGAGTGGGTGAGTATTGGGGGTGGGTGAGTATTGGGAGTGGGTGAGTATTGGGAGTGGGTGAGTATTGGGAGTGGGTGAGTATTGGGTGTGGGTGAGTATTGGGAGTGGGTGAGTATTGAGGGAAGGTGAGTGGTGAGTATTGAGGGTGGGTGAGTGGTGAGTATTGAGGGTGGGTGAGTGGTGAGTATTGAGGGTGGATGAATATTGAAGGTGGGTGAATATTGGGTGTGGGTGAGTATTGGGGGTGGGTGAGTATTGGGGGTGGGTGAGTAACGAGGGTGGGTGAGTATTGAGGGTGGGTGAGTAACGAGGGTGGGTGAGTAACGAGGGTGGGTGAGTAACGAGGGTGGGGGAGTAACGAGGGTGGGGGAGTAATGAGGGTGGGGGAGTAATGAGGGTGGGGGAGTATTGAGGGTGGGTGAGTAACGAGGGTGGATGAGTAACGAGGGTGGGTGAGTAACGAGGGTGGGGGAGTAACGAGGGTGAGGGAGTATTGAGGGTGGGTGAGTATTGAGGGTGGGTGAGTAACGAGGGTGGGGGAGTAACGAGGGTGGGGGAGTAACGAGGGTGGGGGAGTAACGAGGGTGAGGGAGTATTGAGGGTGGGTGAGTATTGAGGGTGGGTGAGTAACGAGGGTGGGGGAGTAACGAGGGTGGGTGAGTAGAGGGTGGGTGAGTAACGAGGGTGGGTGAGTAACGAGGGTGGGTGAGTAATGAGGGTGGGTGAGTAACGAGGGTGGGTGAGTAACGAGGGTGGGTGAGTATCGAGGGTGGGTGAGTAACGAGGGTGGGTGAATAACGAGGGTGGGGGAGTAATGAGGGTGGGGGAGTATTGAGGGTGGGTGAGTAACGAGGGTGGGTGAGTAACGAGGGTGGGTGAGTATTGAGGGTGGGTGAGTAACGAGGGTGGGTGAGTAACGAGGGTGGGTGAGTATTGAGGGTGGGTGAGTAACGAGGGTGGGGGAGTAATGAGGGTGGGTGAGTAACGAGGGTGGGTGAGTATTGAGGGTGGGTGAGTATTGAGGGTGAGTAGCAGCACCAGTCCAGTCGGTGTGTTTGAGCACTGTTATCTTTGAGGTGACGTGTGTACATGGGAAATGAACAATAGAAAATGCTGGGAAATCTCTGGATGTCATGCACTACAGACGTGGAGGGAGAGAGTCCTTTCATTTCAGGTCAATGGCCTTTTATCAAAACTGGAATCATTTTATGGTTTTAACAGGTTTTAAGTAAGAACAGAGGTGAGGAATTGGAGGGAACAGGAAAAGAGAAGGCATTACTGTGTAACACCCGGTGAGAGGGTAATGTGACAAGTAAAGGTGGGTGAAGAGGATATGGAAAGGGGAATAGCAGAATCAACGCCAACAGCTGCCATCGAATAGGAAAAGGCAAGAAAATGTTGCATTCAACATTGAAGATGTGACCTACCTGGGGAGCGGTAAAGCTGGTGGTTGCTGAAGGCGGTGCTTTATTGTAATGAACCGCAGTGCCGATGGGAACGCTAGTCGCTGCGGAGGATTCCAACCCGTGCAGTTGTTCGAGCTCCATGTGCCGGTACAGCTGCTGCAGCTGGGGGGGTTGAACACTCTGTAACTCAGTGAAGTGATGGTCGCCAAATGACTCAAAGTCACCATGGATGTGGTTGCTGGTGTAATCCCAGTAATGGTCGGCTGGTGGGAGCAAGGAAAGGAGAGGGAATCGGATTAAATATTGAGAAAGCAAGTGGGGAGAGCTGTCAGAGGGAGAGATAGACAGAGAAAGGGAAAGAGAGACTTAGACTTGGAGATCAGGAAGAGAGAGGGAATGATGGTATGGTTAGAGAGAGACGAGAGGGGCAGAGAGGGACAGACAGAAAAAATATAGGAGGAAAGAGTCAGCGAATAACAGAAAGAGAGAGAGAAACAGAGAGAGGTCAATTTAGAGCCTAGCGTCCCCTACATCCTGCCCCACCACCCCAGCCTCACCGCCTCGCCCTGCCTCACCGCCCAACCTCACCGCCTCGCCCTGCCTCACCGCCCAACCTCACCGCCTCGCCCTGCCTCACCGCCCAACCTCACCGCCTCGCCCTGCCTCACCGCCCAACCTCACCGCCTCACCTTGCCTCACCGCCCAACCTCACCGCCTCACCCTGCCTTACCGCCCAAACTCACCGACCCGCACCGCCCTGCCTCACCGGCTCGCCCTGCCTCACCGCCCCGCCCTGCCTCACCGCCTCGCCCTGCCTCACCGCCCAACCTCACCGCCTCGCCCTGCCTCACCGCCCAACCTCACCGCCTCGCCCTGCCTCACCGCCCAACCTCACCGTCTCACATTGCCTCACCGCCCAACCTCACCGCCCAACCTCACCGACCCGCACCGCCCTGCCTCACCGCCCCGCCCTGCCTCACCGCCCCGCCCTGCCTCACCGCCTCGCCCTGCCCCACCACCCCAGCCTCACCACCTCGCCCTGCCTCACCGCCCCGCCCTGCCTCACCGCCCCGCCCTGCCTCACCGCCCCGCCCTGCCTCACCGCCTCGCCCTGCCCCACCACCCCAGCCTCACCACCTCGCCCTGCCCCACCGCCCCAGCCTCACCGCCTCGCCATGCCTCACCGCCCAACGTCACTGCCTTGCCCTGCCTCACCGCCCTGCACCGCCCTGCCCCACCGCCCCGCCCCAAACTCACCGCCCCGCCTCGCCCTGCCTCACCTTGCCTCACCGCGCCGCCTCGCCCTGCCTCACCGCCTCGCCCTGTCTCACCGCCCCGCCCTGCCTCACCATCCTGCCTCACCGCCCCGCCCCACCCTGCCTCATCGCCCCACCCTGCCTCACCGCCTCGCCCTACCTCACCGCCTCGCCCTGCCTCACCGCCTCGCCCTGCCTCAGCACCCCGCCCCAGCCTCACCGGCCTCGCCCCGCCCTGCCCCGGCCTGCATCACCGCCCCGCCCTGCCTCACCGCATCGCCCTGCCTCACCGCATCGCCCTGCCTCACCCTGCCTCACCGCCCCGGCCTGCCTCACCGCCTCGCCCTGCCTCACCGCCCTGCCCTGCCTCACCGCCTCGTCCTGCCTCACCGCCACACCCTGCCTCACCTCACCATACCTCACCGCCTCGCCCTGCCTCATCGCCTCGCCCTGCCTCACCGCCTCGCCCTGCCTCACCGCCCCGCCCTGCCTCACCACCTCGCCCCGCCTCACCGCCCCGCCCTGTCTCACCGCCCCGTCCCACCCCGCCTCACAGCCCCGCCCCGCCGCCCCGCCTCACCGCCTCGCCCCACCTCACCGCCCCACCCCACCCCGCCTCACCGCCCCGCCCCGCCTCACCGCCCCGCCTCACCGCCCCGCCCTGCCTCACCGCCCCGCCCCGCCTCACCGCCCCGCCCCGCCTCACCGTCCCGCCCTGCCTCACCGCCCCGCCCTGTCTCACCGCCCCGCCTCGCCTCGCCTCACACTGCCTCGGCCTGCCTCACCGCCTCGTCCTGCCTCACCGCCCCAGCCCTGCCTCACCACCCCGCCTCGCCCTGCCCTGCCGCACCGCCTCGCCCCGCCTCACCCTGCCCCGCCCTGCCTCACCGCCCCGCCCTGCCTCACCGCCCCGCCTCGCCCTGCCTCACCGCCCCGCCCTGCCTCACTGCCTTGCCCCGCCTCACCGCCCCGCCCTGCCTCACCGCCCCGCCCTGCCTCACCGCCCCGCCTCGCCTCGCCTCACACTGCCTCGGCCTGCCTCACCGCCTCGTCCTGCCTCACCGCCCCAGCCCTGCCTCACCGCCCCGCCTCGCCCTGCCTCACCGCCCCGCCTCGCCCTGCCTCACCGCCTCGCCCCGCCTCACCCTGCCCTGCCCTGCCTCACCGCCCTGCCTCACCGCCCCGCCCTGCCTCACCGCCCCGCCTCGCCCTGCCTCACCGCCCCGCCCTGCCTCACTGCCTTGCCCCGCCTCACCGCCCCGCCCTGCCTCACCGCCCCGCCCTGCCTCACCGCCCCGCCTCGCCTCGCCTCACACTGCCTCGGCCTGCCTCACCGCCTCGTCCTGCCTCACCGCCCCAGCCCTGCCTCACCGCCCCGCCTCGCCCTGCCTCACCGCCCCGCCTCGCCCTGCCTCACCGCCTCGCCCCGCCTCACCCTGCCCTGCCCTGCCTCACCGCCCTGCCTCACCGCCCCGCCCTGCCTCACCGCCCCGCCTCGCCCTGCCTCACCGCCCTGCCTCACCGCCCTGCCTCACCGCCCCGCCCTGCCTCACCGCCCCGCCCCGCCTCACCGCCCCGCCCCGCCTCACCGCCCCGCCTCACCGCCCCACCCTGCCTCACCGCCCTGCCCTGCCTCACCGCCCCGCCCCGCCTCACCGCCCCGCCCCGCCTCACCGCCCCGCCCTGCCTCACTGCCTCGCCCTGCCTCACCGCCCCACCTCGCCTCACCACCCCGCCTCGCCTCACCGCCCCGCCCCTCCCTGCCTCATCGCCTCGCCCTGCCTCACCGCCCCGCCTCACCCCGGCTTGATGCCCCGCCTTATCCTGTATTGTTGTCTTGCCAATATTCTTTTCCTGTCTTGTCATAGAAATAAAAAAAGATTTATAGCACAGAAGGGAGTCCATTGGGCTCATTATGTCTGTCCTGGTCAGAAAAGTGTGCTGCAGCTTAATCCCACATTCCAGCTCTTTGACTGAAGCTCTGTAATTTAAGGCTTACATATCTAGGAACTTTATACATGTTCTCAGGGTTTCTACCTCTACCAGACTTTCAGACAGAATTCCAGATCCCCACCACCCCCTGGTTAAAAAAATTGCTCCACAATCCCCTCCAATCTTTCTACCAATTACTTTAAATCTCTGCCCCTGGTTTTTGACCTTTCTGCCAACACAATAAGGTTCTTCCAAACCATTCTATCTAGACCCTCATCATTTTATGCAACCGGATTAGATTTCCCAACAGCCTCCTCTTTTACAAAGAAAACAACCCCTATGTAATCTGTCTCGTATCATCAGATCCTCTCTAGAATGGGCTGATCATGAACTGTACGCTGCTGCCTTAACCAGCTGATCCTGTGAACAGTCGCTCGTTCCATGGTGCCTTTGTTCCTCTACACCTCTCCGTATTCCACCATTTACTCTATATTCCTTTGCCCTCACCAAATGCATGACCTCAGACTTTCTGGTGACATTTCATTTGCTACTTTTCTGCTCACCTGACCAATCCTGCAGGCTACACCATTCTTCCTCACTATAAACCACATGGCCAATTTTTGAAGCGTCTGAAGGCTTTTTCATTATGGTCCCGCCATGTAAGTCTAAATCATTCATAAATCACCAAAAATGAGGGACCCACTAATGATCCCTGTGGAACCCCACAGGAAACAGCCTTCCAGTCACAAAAATACCCATTGATCATTACCCTGTCACTTGTGGTTCCAAAGTGTCACTTTCCCCATGACAGCAATACACAGGACGGGACAGCAATACACAGGACAGGACAGCAATACAGGATGGGCCAGCAATAAAGGGCAGGACAGCAATACAGAACGGGACAGCAGTACACAGGACGGGCCAGCAATAAAGGGCAGGACAGCAATACAGAACGGGACAGCAATACACAGGACGGGCCAGCAATAAAGGGCAGGACAGCAATACAGAACGGGACAGCAATACACAGGACGGGACAGCAATATAGGGCAGGGCAGCAATACAGAACGGGACAGCAATACACAGGACGGGACAGCAATACAGGGCGGGACAGCAATACAAGGGGTGCAATCAAACCAGAAATAGAAGGTAGAAAATTAGTGAGTATGGAAGACTGAGGGAACAAAAGCTAGAAAGTAGGTATCAAAGGAATTGTTCAGTATTTAATGACATATATTTCAATTTAAGGAATCTAGTGAATAAGGCAGATATGGGTACATATAGACACTTGAATGTATGATATCAAGTCAGAGGGTGGTGGGAATCTGGAACTCACTGACTGAAAGGCAGAAACCCTCATAACATTTAAGAAATATTTGGATGTGCACTTGCGATATCATGGCATACAGGGCTATGGGCCTAGTGCTGGGAAATGGGATTAGAATAGTTAGGTACTTGTTTGCCCAGCCCGTACACTATGGGCTGGAAGGCCTTCTTCTGTGCTGTGGACCGCTTTAACTCTATGACTCGATAATGTCACAGGACAGGACAACGACAAAGTCCTGCATTGCTGTCCTGCATTGCAGGTGAACAATGCAGCACAGGAGAACAATACAACGTTGGACTCCAAAACCGGGCAGGACAGCAACGCAGGGCAGGACAGCAATACAGGAGGGGATAGCAGCGCAGGACAGAACAGCGATGCAGGGCAAGAGAATGATACAGGACAGGACAATGACAAAGTCCTGCATTGCTGTCCTGCCCTGCATTGCTGACTTGCCCTGTATTGGTGTCCTGCACTGTGTTGGTGTCAGGTCCTGCATCGCAGGTCAGGACAGCAACGCAGGGCAGGACAGCAATGCAGGGCAGGACAGCAATACAGGGCAGGACAGCAATACAGTACAGGGCAATAATACAGGACAGCAAAACAACACACGGTAGGACAAGAATACAGGGCAGGATAGCAATGCAGGATGGGGCAGCAAAGCAGGACAAAACAGCAATGCAGGGTAGGTGGACAATGCAAGGCTGGAGAATGATACAGGGCAGGGCAACGACAAAGTCCTGCATTGCTGTCCTCTCCTGCATTGCTTTCCTGCCCTGTATTCTTGTCCTGCCCTGCATTGGTGTCCTGCCCTGTATTGATGTCCTGCCCTGCATTGGTGTCCTGCCCTGCATTGGTGTCCTGCCCTGCATTGTGGTCCCGCCCTGTATTGCCGTCCCGCTCTGTATTGTTGTCCCACCCTGTATTGTTGTCCCGCCCTGTATTGCAGTCCTGCCCCGTATTTCTCTCCTGTCCTGTATTATTGTTCTGCCCTGTATAGCTGTCCTGTATTTCTGTCCTGCCCTGTATTGTTGTCCTGTGTTGCTGTACTGCCCTGTGTTGCTGTCCTGCCTTGTACTGTTGTCCTGTGTTGCTGTCCTGCCCTGTATTGCTGTCCTGTCCTGTATTTCTGTCCTGCTCTGTATCGCTGTCCTGCTCTGTATCGCTGTCCCCTCCTGCATTGCTGTCCTCTCCTGCATTGCTGTCCTCTCCTGCATTGCTGTCCTCTCCTGCATATGTGTCCTGCCCTGCATTGCACTCCTGTCCTGCATTGCAGTCCTGTCCTGCATTGCGGTCCTCTCCTGCATTGCGATCCTGCCCTGCGTTGTGATCCTGCCCTGCGTTGTGATCCTGCCCTGCGTTGCGATCCTGCCCTGCGTTGCTGTCTTGCCCTGTATTGGTGTCCTGCCCTGTGTTGGTGTCCTCTCTTGCGTTGCTGTCCTCTCCTGCATTGCTGTCCTCTCTTGCATTGCTCTGCTCTCCTGCATTGCTGTCCTGCCCTGTATTGCTGTCTGGTCCTGCATTGCAGGGCGTGACAGCTACACAGGACAAGACAGGACAACAACCCAGGACCAGACAGTATCGCAGAGCAGGACAGCAATGCAGAGCATGTCAGGAATACAGGGCAGGACAGCAATGCAGGACGGGGCAGCAACGCAGGACAGAACAGCAATGCAGGGTAGATGGACAATGCTAGGTTGGAGAACGATACAGGGCAGGGCAACGACAAAGTCCTGCATTGCTGTCCTCTCCTGCATTGCTTTCCTGCCCTGTATTGCTGCACTGCCCTGCATTGGTGTCCTGCCCTGCATTGGTGTCCTGCCCTACATTATGGTCCTGCACTGCATTAGTGTCCTGTCCTTTGCCTTTGTCCTGCCCTATATTGCTGACCTGTCCTGCATTGCTGTCCTGCCCTGTGTTGCTGTCCTGCCCTGCCATATGGTCCTGCACTGCATTGCTGTCCTGTCCTTTGCATTGCTCTCCTGCACTATACTGTTGTCCTGCCCTGTATTCTTGTCCTGCTCTGCATTGGTGTCCTGCCCTGTATTGTTGTCCTGCCCTGTATTGTGGTTCCGCATTGTATTGCCGTCCCGCTCTGTATTGTTGTCCCACCCTGTATTGCTGACCTGCCCTGTATTGCAGTCCTGCCCTGTATTTCTCTCCTGTCCTGTATTTCTGTCCTGCCCTGTATTGTTGTTCTGTGTTGCGGTCCTGCCCTGTATTTCTGTCCTGCTCTGTATCGCTGTCCTCTCCTGCATTGCTGTCCTCTCCTGCATATGTGTCCTGCCCTGCATTGCACTCCTGTCCTGCATTGCAGTCCTGTCCTGCATAGCGGTCCTGTCCTGCATTGCAATCCTGCCCTGAGTTGCAATCCTGCCCTGCCCTGCGATCCTGCCCTGCGTTGCTGTCTTCCCCTGTATTGGTATCCTGCCTTGTGTTGGTGTCCTCTCTTGCGTTGCTGTCCTCTCCTGCATTGCTGTCCTCTCTTGCATTGCTCTGCTCTCCTGCATTGCTGTCCTGCCCTGTATTGCTGTCTGGTCCTGCATTGCAGGGCGTGACAGCTACCCAGGACAAGACAGGACAACAAACCGGGACCGGACGGTATCGCAGAGCAGGACAGCAATGCAGGGCAGGTCAGGAATACAGGGCAGGACAGCAATGCAGGACGGGGCAGCAACGCAGGACAGAACAGCCATGCAGCGTAGGTGGACAATGCTAGGCTGGAGAACGATACAGGGCAGGGCTTTCCTGCCCTGTATTGTTGTCCTGCCGTGTGTTCTTTTCCTGCCCTTTATTATTGTCCTGCCCTGCATTGCGATCAAGGCCTGCATTGCTGTCCCATTCTGCGTTGCTGTCCCGCCCTGTATTACTATCTAATCCTGCATTGCAGAACAGGGCAGCTACGCAGGACTGCACAGTAACGTAGGGCAGGACAGCAACGCAGGGCAGGACAGCAACGCAGAGCAGGACAGCAACGCAGGGCAGGACAGCAACGCAGGGCAGGATCGCAATGCAGGGCAGGACAACAACGCAGGGCAGGATCGCAATGCAGGGCAGGACAGCAACGCAGGGCAGGACAATAATACTGGACAGGAAAACAACACAGAGCAGGACAACAGTACAGGACGGGACAGCAACGCAGGACAGAACAGCAATTCAGGGCAGGAGAATGAGACAAGGCTGGAGAACGACATAGGGCAGGACAACGACACAGGGCAGGACAATGATACAGGGCAGGACAACGATACAGGGCAGGGCAATGGTAAAGTCCTGCATTGCTGTCCTCTCCTGCATTGCTTTCCTGCCCTGTATTGCTGCACTCCCCTGCATTGCAGTCCTGCCCTGCATTGCTGTCCTGTCCTTTGTCATTGTCCTGCCCTGCGTTGCTGTCCTGTCCTGTATTGTTGACCTGCTCTGTATTATTGTCCTGCCCTGCATTGCTGTCCAGCCCTGTGTTGCTGTCCTGCCCTGTGTTGCTGTCCTGCCCTGTGTTGCTGTCCTGCCCTGTATCGGTGTCCTGCCCTGTGTTGCTGTCCAGCCCTGTGTTGCTGTCCTGCCCTGTATTGTTGTCCTGCCCTGTGTTGCTGTCCTGCCCTGTATTGTTGTCCTGCCGTGTGTTGTTTTCCTGCCCTTTATTATTGCCCTGCCCTGCATTGCGATCAAGGCCTGCATTGCTGTCCCATTCTGCGTTGCTGTCCCGCCCTGCATTGCTGTCTGGTCCTGCATTGCAGAACTGAGCAGCTACGCAGGACTGCACAGTAACGTAGGGCAGGACAGCAATGCAGGGCAGGATCGCAATGCAGGGCAGGACAGCAACGCAGGGCAGGACAATAATACTGGACAGGAAAACAACACAGAGCAGGACAACAATACAGGATGGGACAGCAACGCAGGACAGGACAGCAATTCAGGGCAGGAGAATGATACAAGGCTGGAGAACGACATAGGGCAGGACAACGATACAGGGCAGGACAATGATACAGGGCAGGGCAATGACAAAGTCCTGCAGTGCTGTCCTAACCTGTATTGCTGTCCTTTCCTGCATTGCTGTCCTGCCCTGCATTGCTATCCTGTCCTGTATTGCCAACCTGCCCTGCATTGCGATCCTGTCCTGCATTGCTGTCTTGCCCTGTATTGGTGTCCTGCACTGTGTTGGTGTCCTCTCTTGCATTGCTGTCCTCTCCTGCATTGCTGTCCTCTCTTGCATTGCTGTCCTCTCCTGCATTGCTGCCCTGCCCTGTATTGCTGTCTAGTCCTGCTTTGCAGGGCGTGACAGCTACGTAGGACAGGACAATAGCCCAGGACCGGACAGCAACGCAGGGCAGGACAGCAGTGCTGGTTAGGACAGGAATACAGGGCAGGACAGCAATGCTGGGCAGGAGAACAATACATTGCAGGACAGCAATACAGTACAGGGCAATAATACAGGACAGCAAAACAACACACGGTAGGACAACAATACAGGGCAGGATAGAAATGCAGGATGGGGCAGCAAAGCAGGACAAAACAGCAATGCAGGGTAGGTGGACAATGCAAGGCTGGAGAACGATACAGGGCAGGGCAACGACAAAGTCCTGCATTGCTGTCCTCTCCTGCATTGCTTTCCTGCCCTGTGTTGCTGTCCTGCCCTGCATTGCGGTCCTGCCCTGCCATATGGTCCTGCGCTGCAATGCTGTCCTGTCCTTTGTCGTAGTCCTGTCCTCTGTCATTGTCCTACCCCGCATTGGTGTCCTGCCCTGTATTGTTGTCCTGCGCAGTATTGTTGTCCTGTCCTGTATTGGTGTCCTGCCCTGTATTGCTGTCCTGCCCTGTATTGCTGTCCTGTCCTGTATTATTATTCTGCCCTGTATAGCTGTCCTGTATTTCTGTCCTGCCCTGTATAGCTGTCCTGTGTTGCTGTCCTGCCCTGTGTTGCTGTCCTGCCCTGTGTTGCTATTCTTCCCTGTATTGTTGTCCTGTGTTGCTGTCCTGCCCTGTATTTCTGTCCAGCTCTGCATTTCTGTCCTGCTCTGCATTGCTGTCCTCTCCTGCATATGTGTCCTGCCCTGCATTGCAGTCCTGCCCTGCATTGCAGTCCTGTCCTGCATTGCGATCCTGCCCTGCGTTGCGATCCTGCCCTGCGTTGCTGTCTTGCCCTGTATTGGTGTCCTGCCCTGTGCTGGTGTCCTCTCTTGCATTGCTGTCCTCTCCTGCATTGCTGTCCTCTCTTGCATTGCTGTCCTCTCCTGCATCGCTGTCCTCTCCTGCATCGCTGTCCTCTCCTGCACTGCTGTCCTGCCCTGTATTGCTGTCTGGTCCTGCATTGCAGGGCGTGACAGCTACCCAGGACAAGACAGGACAACAACCCGGGACCGGACAGTATCGCAGGGCAGGACAGCAATGCAGAGCATGTCAGGGATACAGGGCAGGACAGCAATGCAGGACGGGGCAGCAACGCAGGACAGAACAGCCATGCAGGGTAAATGGACAATGCTAGGCTGGAGAACGATACAGGGCAGGGCAATGACAAAGTCCTGCATTGCTGTCCTATCCTGCATTGCTTTCCTGCCCTGTATTGCTGCACTGCCCTGCATTGCTGTCCTGCCCTGCATTGCTGTCCTGTCCTTTGTCATTGTCCTGCCCTGCGTTGCTGTCCTGTCCTGTATTGTTGACCTGCTCTGTGTTGCTGTCCTGCCCTCTGTTGCTGTCCTGCCCTGCGTTGCTGTCCTGCCCTGCGTTGCTGTCCTGCCCTGCGTTGCTGTGCTGCCCTGCGTTGCTGACCTGCCCTGTATTGTTGTCCTGCCGTGTGTTGTTGTCCTCCCTTTATTATTGTCCTGCCCTGCATTGCGATCAAGGCCTGCATTGCTGTCCCATTCTGCGTTGCTGTCCCGCCCTGTATTGCTGTCTGGTCCTGCATTGCAGAACAGAGCAGCTACGCCGGACTGCACAGTAACGTAGGGCAGGACAGCAACGCAGGGCAGAATCGCAATGCAGGGCAGGACAGCAACGCAGGGCAGGACAATAATACTGGACAGGAAAACAACACAGAGCAGGACAACAATACAGGACGGGACAGCAACGCAGGACAGGACAGCAATTCAGGGCAGGAGAATGATAAAAGGCTGGAGAACGACATAGGGCAGGACAACGATACAGGGCAGGACAACGATACAGGGCAGGACAATGACAAAGTCCTGCAGTGCTCTCCTAACCTGTATTGCTTTCCTCTCCTGCATTGCTGTCCTCTACTGCACTGCTGTCCTGCCCTACATTGCTGTACTGCCCTGTATTGGTGTCCTGCCCTGTGTCACTGCCTTGCCCTGCGTTGTTGTCCCGTCCTGAGTAGCTGTCCTGCCCTTTATTGCTCTCGTGTCCTGAATTGCCGACCTGTCTTGCACTGCTGTCCGTTCCTGCATTGCTGACCTCCCTGGCGTTGCTGACCTCCCTGCATTGCTGTCCTTCCTTGCGTTGCTGACCTCCCTCGCGTTGCTGACCTCCCTGCATTGCTGTCCTTCCTTGCGTTGCTGACCTCCCTGCATTGCTGACCTCCCTCGTGTTGCTGACCTCCCTCGCGTTGCTGACCTCCCTGCATTGCTGTCCTTCCTCGCGTTGCTGTCCTTCCTCGCGTTGCTGACCTCCCTCGCGTTGCTGACCTCCCTCGCGTTGCTGACCTCCCTCGCGTTGCTGACCTCCCTGTGTTGCTGACCTCCCTGCGTTGTTGACCTCCCTGCGTTGTTGTCCTTCCTCGCGTTGCTGACCTCCCTCGCGTTGCTGACCTCCCTCGCGTTGCTGACCTCCCTCGCGTTGCTGACCTCCCTGCATTGCTGACCTCCCTCGTGTTGCTGACCTCCCTCGCGTTGCTGACCTCCCTCGCGTTGCTGACCTCCCTCGCGTTGTTGTCCTTCCTCGCGTTGCTGACCTCCCTGCATTGCTGTCCTTCCTCACGTTGCTGACCTCCCTGCATTGCTGACCTCCCTCGCATTGCTGACCTCCCTCACGTTGCTGACCTCCCTCGCGTTGCTGACCTCCCTCGCGTTGCTGACCTCCCTCGCGTTGCTGACCTCCCTGGCATTGCTGACCTCCCTCGCGTTGCTGACCTCCCTGCATTGCTGTCCTTCCTCGCGTTGCTGACCTCCCCCGCGTTGCTGACCTCCCTGCGTTGCTGACCTCCCTGCATTGCTGACCTCCCTGTATTGCTGTCCTTCCTCGCGTTGCTGACCTCCCTCGCGTTGCTGACCTCCCTGGCGTTGCTGACCTCCCTAGCGTTGCTGACCTCCCTCGCGTTGCTGACCTCCCTGCATTGCTGTCCTCCCTCACGTTGCTGACCTCCCTCGCGTTGCTGACCTCCCTGCATTGCTGTCCTCCTTCGCGTTGCTGACCTCCCTCGCGTTGCTGACCTCCCTGCATTGCTGTCCTTCCTCGCGTTGCTGACCTCCCTCGCGTTGCTGACCTCCCTGCATTGCTGTCCTTCCTCACGTTGCTGACCTCCCTCGCGTTGCTGACCTCCCTCGCGTTGCTGACCTCCCTCGCGCTGCTGACCTCCCTCGTGTTGCTGTCCTGCACTGTGTTGCAGTCCTGCTCTGAATTGCTGACCTCTCCTGCATTGCTGACCTCTCAAAGAAAAAAAGAAAAGTACAGCACAGGATCCAGCCCTTCAGCCTTCGAAGCCTGCGTCGATCATATTGCCTGTCAAACTAAAACATTTTGCACTTCCGGGGTCCGTATCCCTATATTCCCATCCTATCATGTATTTGTCAAGCTGCCTCTTAAACACCACTATCGTACCTGCTTCCACCACCTCCTCTGGCAGCGAATTCCAGACACTCACTATCCTCTGTGTAAAAAACTTGCCCCGCACACCTCCTCTAAAGTTTTCTCCTCTCACCTTAATCTATGTCCCCTCATAATTGACTCTTCCACCCTGGGAAAAAGTTCCTATCTACTCTGTCCATGCCACTCATAATTTTGTAAACTTCTATCAAGTCGCCCCTCAATCTCCGTCGCTCTAGTGAGAACAATCCGAGTTTCTCCAACCTCTCCTCATAGCTAATAACCTCCAGACCAGGCAGCATCCTGGTAAACCTCCTCTGCACCCTCTCCAATGCCTCCATATACTTCTGGTAATGTGGCGACCAGAATTGCACTCAATGTTCCAAGTGTGGCCTAACCAAGGTTCTATACAGCTGCAGCATGACTTCCCTGCTTTTATACTCAATACCCCTGCCAATGAATGCAAGCATGCCATATGCCTTCCTTGACCACCTTATCCACTTGTGTTGCCACTTTCAGTGACCTGTGGACCTGTACACCCAGGTCCCTCTGCCCGTCGATGCACTTAAGGGTTCTGCCATTTACTGTATAATTCCTACCTGTATTAGACCTTCCAAAATGCATTATCTCACATTTGTCCGGATTAAACTCCATTTGCCATTTCTCCGCCCAAGTCTCCAACCGATCTATATCCTCTTGTATCCTTTGACAATCCTCTTCACTATCTGCAACTCCTCCAACCTTAGTGTCGTCTGCAAACTTACTAATTAGCCCAGTTACATTTTCCTCCAAATCATTTACGTATACTACAAACAACAAAGGTCCCAGCACTGATCCCTGCGGAACACCACTAGTCACAGCTCTCCATTCAGAAAAGCACCCTTCCACTGCTACCCTCTGTCTTCTATGACCTAGCCAATTCTGTATCCATCTTGCCAGCTCTCCTCTGATCCGATTTTACCTTCTGTACCAGTCTGCCATGAGGGACCTTGTCAAAGGTCTTACTGAAATCCAAGTAGATAACATCCACTGCCCTTCCATCGTCGATCATTTTTGTCATCTCCTGCATTGCTGACCTCTCCTGCATTGCTGTCCTGCCCTGCATTGCTGTCTGGTCCTGTATTGCTGTCTGGTCCTGTGTTGCTGTCTGGTCCTGCATTGCAGGATGGGACAGCTACGCAGGACAGCACAGCAACCCCGGACTGGACAGTAACGTAGGGCAGGACAGCAACGCAGGGCAGGACCATAATACAGGACAGGAAAACAACACACGGCAGGACAACATTACAGGGCAGGACAACAATGCAGGATGGGACAGCAATGCAGGACAGAACAGGAATGCAGGGCAGGAGAATGATACAGGGCAGGAGAATGATACAAGGCTGGAGAACGATACAAAGCTGGAGAACGATACAGGGCAGGACAACGATACAGGGCAGGACAATGATACAGGGCAGGACAACGATGCAGGGCAGGACAACGATACAGGGCAGGACAACGATACAGGGCAGGACAATGATACAGGGCAGGACAACGATGCAGGGCAGGACAACGATACAGGGCAGGACAACAACACAGGACAGGGCAACGACAAGGTCCTGCATTGCTATCCTGACCTGCATTGCTGTCCTCTCCCGCATTGCTGTCCTGTCCCGCATTGCTGTCCTCTCCCGCATTGCTGTCCTCCCCTGCATTGCTGTCCTCCCCTGCATTGCTGTCCTCTCTTGCATTACTGTCCTTTCTTGCATTGCTATCATCTGCTGCACTGCTATCCTGCCCTGTATTGCTGTAACACCCTGTATTGCAGTCCTACCCTGCACTGCGGTCCTGCCCTGCATTGCAGTCCTGCCCCGCATTATGGTCCTGCCCTATATTGTTGTACTGCCCTACGTTGCTGTCCCGCCCTGCGTTGCTGTCCTGTTCTGCATTGCTGCCTTGCCCTGCACTGCGTTGCTGTCCCATTTTTTATTGTCCTGCATCGTTGTCCTGCCCTATGTTGTTGCTCTGCACTGTGTTTCTGTCTTCCGCAGTATTGTTGTCCTGCCCAGTATTGATGTACTGCCCTGAACTACTGACCTCTCCTGCACTGCTGTCCTCTCCTGCACTGCTGACCTCTTCTGCATTGCTGACCTCTCTTGCATTGCTGTCCTGCCGTGTGTTGTTTTCCTGTCCTGTGTTGCAGTCCTGACCTACATTGCTGTCCTGTCCTTTGTCATTGTCCTGCCCTGAGTTGCTGTCCTGCCGTATGTTGCTTTCCTGTCCTGAATTGCTGACCTCTCCTGCATTGCTGACCTCTCCTGCATTGCTGTCTAATGCTGCATTGCAGGACAGGACAGCTACGCAGGACCAGACAGGAACCCAGTACCGGATGGCAATACAGGGCAGGACAGCAACACAGGGCAGGTCAGCAACGCAGGGCAGGACAATAATACAGGACAGGAAAATAACACATGGCAGGGCAGCAATGCAGGAGAGAGCAGGAATGCAGGGCAGGTGAACGATGCAGTGCTGGAGAACGATATAGGGCAGGGCAACGACAAAGTCCTACATTGCTGTCCCACCCTGCATTGTTGTCCTGCCCTGTGTTGTGGTTCCGCCCATTGTTGTTGTCCTGCACTGTATTGTGGCTCTGACCTGTGTTGTGGCACTGCTCTGTGTTGTTGTTCTGTGTTGTGACTCTGCCCTGTCGCCTGTTAATGGCCTGTCCTCGATTGCTGTCCTGCCCTGTATCGCCCTTCAGCCCTGTATCGCTCTCCAGCCCTGTCCTCTTCTGTATGGTTGTCCTGTTCTGTGTTATTGTCCTGCCCTGGGTTGTGGCTCTGCCCTGGGTTGTGGCTCTGCCCTGTATTGTGGTCCTGCCCTGTGTTGCAGTTCTGCCCTTTACTGTTGTCCTGCCCTGTGCTGTGGCTCTGCCCTGGGTTGTGGCTCTGCCCTGTATTGTGGTCCTGCCCTGTGTTGTGGCTCTGCCCTGGGTTGTGGCTCTGCCCTGTATTGTGGCTCTGCCCTGTGTTGTGGCTCTGCCCTGTGTTATGGTCCTGCCCTGTGTTGTGGCTCTGCCCTGTGTTGCAGTTCTGCCCTTTACTGTTGTCCTGCCCTGTGTTGTGGCTCTGCCCTGTGTTGTGGCTCTGCCCTGTGTTGTGGCTCTGCCCTGTGTTGTGGCTCTGTCCTGTGTTGTGGCTCTGCCCTGTGTTATGGTCCTGCCCTGTGTTGTGGCTCTGCCCTGTGTTGCAGTTCTGCCCTTTACTGTTGTCCTGCCCTGTGCTGTGGCTCTGCCCTGTGTTGTGGCTCTGTCATGTGTTGTGGCTCTGTCCTGTGTTGCAGTCGTGCCCTGCGTTGTTGTCCTGCCCTGGGTTGTGGCTCTGCCCTGTGTTGTGGTCCTGCCCTGTGTTATGGTCCTGCCCTGTGTTATGGTCCTGCCCTGTGTTGTGGCTCTGCCCTGTGTTGTGGCTCTGTCCTGTGTTGTGGCTCTGTCCTGTGTTGCGGATCTGCCATTTATTGTTGTCCTGCTGCCCTGTTTTGTGGTCGTGTCCTGTGTGGTTGTCCTGCCCTGTGTTGTGGTCGTGCCCTGTGTGGTTATCCTGCCCTGTGTTGTGGCTCTGCCCTGTGTTGTGACTCTGCGCTGTCGTCTGCTATTTTCCTGTCATCTGGTAATGGCATGTCCTTGATTGCTGTCCTGCCCTGTATCGCTTTCCTGCCCTGTCATCTTCTGAATGGTTGTCCTGTCCTATGTTGTTGTCCTGCCCTGTGTTGTGGCTCAGTCCTGTGTTGTGGATCTGCCCTGTGTTGTGGCTTCGTCCTGCCCCATGCTGTGGCTCTGCCCTGTGTTGTTGTCCTGCCCTGTGTTGTGACTCTGCCCTGTCGGCTGCTATTTTCCTGTCGTCTGGTAATGGCATGTCCTTGATTGCTGTCCTGCTCTGTATCGCACTCCGGCCCTGTATCGCTCTCCTGCTCTGTATCGCACTCCGGCCCTGTATCGCTCTCCGGCCCTGTATCGCACTCCGGCCCTGTATCGCACTCCGGCCCTGGCTTCTTCGGTATGGTTGTCATGTCCAGTATTGTTGTCCTGCCCTCTGTTGATGCCCTGTCCTGTGTCGTGGCTCTGCGCTGTCCTGTGTTGTGGCTCTGCTCTGCCCTGTGTCGTGGCTCTGTCCTGTGGCGTGGCTCTGCCCTGTGTCGTGGCTCTGCCTTGTGTCGTGGCTCTGCGCTGCCCAGTGTCGTGGCTCTGTCCTGTGTCATGGCTCTGCGCTGCGCAGTGTCGTGGCTCTGTCCTGTGTCGTGGCTCTGCGCTGCCCTGTGTCGTGGCTCTGCCCTGTGTCGTGGCTCTGCCATGTGTCGTGGCTCTGCACTGCCCTGTGTCGTGGCTCTGAGCTGTGTCGTGGCTCTGCGCTGCCCTGTGTCGTGGCTCTGTCCTGTGTCGTCGCTCTGGCCTGCCCTGTGTCGTGGCTCTGTCCTGTGTCGTGGCCCTGCCCTGCCCTGCCCTGTGTCGTGGCTCTGCCCTGCCCTGTGTCGTGGCTCTGCCCTGCCCTGTGTCGTGGCTCTGCACTGTGTAGTGGCTCTGCCCTGTCCTGTGTCGTGGCTCTGCCCTGCACTGTGTCGTGGCTCTGCCCTGCCCTGTGTCGTGGCTCTGCCCTGTGTAGTGCCTCTGCCCTGTCCTGTGTTGTGGCTCTGCCCTGTCCAGTGTCGTGGCTCTGCCCCGCCCTGTGTCGTCGCTCTGCCCTGCCCTGCGACGTGGCTCTGCCCTGTCCTGTGTCGTGGCTCTGCCCTGTCCTGTGTCGTGGCTCTGCCCTGCCCTGTGTCATGGCTCAGCCCTGTGTTGTGGCTCTGCCCTGTGTTGTGGCTCTGCCCTGTGTCGTGGCTCTGCCATGTGTCGTGGCCCTGCCCTGCCCTGTGTCGTGGCTCTGCCCTGTGTCGTGGCCCTGCTCTGTCCTGTGCCGTGGCTCTGCCCTGCCCTGTGTCGTGGCTCTGCCCTGCCCTGTGTCGTGGCCCTGCCCTGCCCTGTGTCGTGGCCCTGCCCTGCCCTGTGTCGTGGCTCTGCCCTGTGTTGTGGCTCTGCCCTGCCCTGTGTCGTGGCCCTGTCCTGTGTTGTGGCTCTGCCCTGCCCTGTGTCATGGCCCTGTCCTGTGTTGTGGCTCTGCCTTGCACTGTGTCGTGGCCCTGTCCTGTGTTGTGGCTCTGCGCTACCCTGTGTCGTGGCTCTGCCCTGCCCTGTGTCGTGGCTCTGCTCTGCCCTGTGTCGTGGCCCAGTCCTGTGTCGTGGCTCTGCCCTGCCCTGTGTGATGGCTCTGCCCTGCCCTGTGTCGTGGCTCTGCCCTGCGTTGTGGCTCTGTCCTGCGCTGTGTCGTGGCTCTGTCCTGCACTGTGTCGTGGCTCTGCCCTGTGTCGTGGATCTGCCCTGCCCTGTGTTGTGGCTCTACCCTGTGTCGTGGCTCTGCCCTGCCCTGTGTCTTGGCTCTGCCCTGCCCTGTGTCGTAGCCCTGCCCTGCCCTGTGTCGTGGCCCTGCCCTGCCCTGTGTCGTGGCTCTGCCCTGCCCTGTGTCGTGGCTCTGCCCTGTGTCGTGGCTCTGCCCTGTGCTGTGTCGTGGCTCTGCCCTGTCCTGTGTCGTGGCTCTACCCTGTCCTGTGTCGTGGCTCTGCCCTGCCCTGTATCGTGGCTCTGCCCTGCCCTGTGTCGTGGCTCTGCCCTGTGTCATGGCTCTGCCCTGTCCTGTGTTGTGACTCTGCCCTGCCCTGTGTCGTGGCTCTGCCCTGTGACGTGGCTCTGCCCTGTGTCGTGGCTCTGCCCTGCCCTGTGTCGTGGCTCTGCCCTGTGTCGTGGCTCTGTCCTGTGTCGTGGCTCCGCCCTGCCCTGTGTCGTGGCTCTGCCCAGTGTCGTGGCTCTGCCCTGTCATGTGTCGTGGCTCTGCCCTGTGTCGTGGCTCTGCGCTGCCCTGTGTCTTGCCTCTGTCCTGCCCTGTGTCGTGGCTCTGCCCTGTCATGTGTCGTGGCTCTGCCTGTGTCGTGGCTCTGCCCTGCCCTGTGTCGTGGCTCTGTCCTGTCCTGTGTTGTGGCCCTGCCCTGTGTCATGGCTCTGGCCCGCCCTGTGTCGTGGCTCGGCCCTGCCCTGTATCGTGGCTCTGCCCTGTCCTGTGTCATGGCTCTGCCCTGCCCTGTGTCATGGCTCTGCCCTGCCCTGTGTCGTGGCTCTGCCCTGTCCTGTGTCGTGGCTCTGCCCTGTCCTGTGTCGTGGCTCTGCCCTGCCCTGTGTCGTGGCTCTGTCCTGTGTCGTGGCTCTGCCCTGTCCTGTGTCGTGGCTCTGTCCTGCCCTGTGTCGTGGCTCTGCCCTGCCTTGTGTCGTGGCTCTGCCCTGTGTCGTGGCTCTGCCCTGTGTCGTGGCTCTGCCCTGTGTCATGGCTCTGCCCATTCCTGTGTCGTGGCTCGGCCCTGTCCTGTGTCGTGGCTCTGCCCTGTGTCGTGGCTCTGCCCTGTCCTGTGTCGTGGCTCTGCCCTGCCCTGTGTCGTGGCTCTGCCCTGTGTCATGGCTCTGCCCTGTGTCGTGGCTCTGCCCTGCCCTGTGTCGTGGCTCTGCTCTGTCCTGTGTCGTGGCTCTGCCCTGTGTCGTGGCTCTGCCCTGTCCTGTGTCATGGCTCTGCCCTGTGTCGTGGCTCTGCCCTGCCCTGTGTCGTGGCTCTGCCCTGTGTCGTGGCTCTGTCCTGTCCTGTGTCGTAGCTCTGCCCTGCCCTGTGTCGTGGCTCTGCCCTGCCCTGTGTCGTGGCGCTGCCCTGCCCTGTGTTGATGCCCTGTCCTGTGTCGTGGCTCTGCCCTGTCCTGTGTCGTGGCCCTGCTCTGCCCTGTGTCGTGGCTCTGCCCTGCCCTGTGTCGTGGCTTTGCCCTGCCCTGTGTCGTGGCTCTGCCCTGTCCTGTGTCATGGCCCTGCTCTGCCCTGTGTCGTAGCTCTGCCCTGTCCTGTGTCGTGGCTCTGCCCTGTCCTGTGTTGTGGCCCTGTCCTGTGTTATGGCTCTGCCCTGTCCTGTGTTGTGACTCTGCTCTGCCCTGTGTCGTGGCTCTACCCTGTGACGTGGCTCTGCCCTGTGTCGTGGCTCTGCCCTGCCCTGTGTCGTGGCTCTGCCCTGCCCTCTGTCGTGGCTCTGCCCTGTGTCGTGGCTCTGTCCTGTGTCGTGGCTCTGCCCTGCCCTGTGCCATGGCTCTGCCATGTGTCATGGCTCTGCCCTGTCCTGTGTTGTGGCCCTGCCCTGTGTCATGGCTCTGCCCCGCCCTGTTTCGTGGCTCTGCCCCACCCTGTGTCGTGGCTCTGCCCTGCCCTGTGTCGTGGCTCTGCCCTGTCCTGTGTCGTGGCTCTGCCCTGTGTCGTGACTCTGCCCTGTGTCGTGGCTCTGCCCTGCCCTGTTTCGTGGCTCTGCCCTGTCCTGTGTCATGGCTCTGCCCTGCCCTGTGTCATGGCTCTGCCCTGCCCTGTGTCGTGGCTCTGCCCTGTCCTGTGTCGTGGCTCTGCCCTGCCCTGTGTCGTGGCTCTGTCCTGTGTAGTGGCTCTGCCCTGTCCTGTGTCGTGGCTCTGTCCTGCCCTGTGTCGTGGCTCTGCCCTGCCCTGTGTCGTGGCTCTGCCCTGTGTCGTGGCTCTGCCCTGTGTCATGGCTCTGCCCTGTCCTGTGTCGTGGCTCTGCCCTGTCCTGTGTCGTGGCTCTGCTCTGTCCTGTGTCGTGGCTCTGCCCTGTGTCGTGGCTCTGTCCTGTCCTGTGTCGTGGCTCTGCCCTGTGTCGTGGCTCTGCCCTGTCCTGTGTAGTGGCTCTGCCCTGTGTCGTGGCTCTGCCCTGCCCTGTGTCGTGGCTCTGCCCTGTGTCGTGGCTCTGCCCTGTGTCGTGGCTCTGCCCTGCCCTGTGTCGTGGCTCTGCCCTGCCCTGTGTCGTGGCGCTGCCCTGCCCTGTGTTGTGGCCCTGTCCTGTGTCGTGGCTCTGTCCTGTGTCGTGGCTCTGCCCTGTGTCGTGGCTCAACCCTGTGACCTGGCTCTGCCCTGTGTCGTGGCTCGGCCCTGCCCTGTGTCGTGGCTCTGCCCTGCCCTGTGTCGTGGCTCTGCCCTGCCCTGTGTCGTGGCTCTGCCCTGTGTCGTGGCTCTGTCCTGTGTCGTGGCTCTGCCCTGCCCTGTGCCATGGCTCTGCCATGTGTCATGGCTCTGCCCTGTCCTGTGTTGTGGCCCTGCCCTGTGTCATGGCTCTGCCCCGCCCTGTGTCATGGCTCTGCCCTGCCCTGTGTCGTGGCTCTGCCCTGTCCTGTGTCGTGGCTCTGCCCTGCCCTGTGTCGTGGCTCTGTCCTGTGTCGTGGCTCTGCCCTGTCCTGTGTCGTGGCTCTGCCCTGTGTCGTGGCTCTGCCCTGCCCTGTTTCATGGCTCTGCCCTGTCCTGTGTCGTGGCTCTGCCCTGTCCTGTGTCGTGGTTCTGCCCTGTGTCGTGGCTCTGCCCTGTGTCGTGGCTCTGCCCTGCCCTGTGTCGTGGCTCTGCTCTGTCCTGTGTCGTGGCTCTGCCCTGTGTCGTGGCTCTGCCCTGTCCTGTGTCGTGGCTCTGCCCTGCCCTGTGTCGTGGCTCTGCCCTGCCCTGTGTCGTGGCTCTGCCCTGTCCTGTGTCGTGACGCTGCCCTGCCCTGTGTTGTGGCCCTGTCCTGTGTCGTGGCTCTGCCCTGTCCTGTGTCGTGGCCCTGCTCTGCCCTGTGTCGTGGATCTGCCCTGCCCTGTGTCGTGGCTCTGCCCTGTGTCGTGGCTCTGCCCTGCGATCTGTTGCGGCTCCGTCTTGTGTTGTGGTTCTGCCCGGCCCTGTGTCGTGGCTGTGCCCTGTGTCGTGGCACTGCCCTGTCCTGTGTCATGGCTCTGCCCTGCCCTGTGTCGTGGCTCTGCCCTGTCCTGTGTCCTGTCTCTGCCCTGCCCTGTGTCGTGGCTATGTCCTGCCCTGTGTCGTGGCTCTGCCCTGTGTCGTGGCTCTGCCCTGTCCTGTGTCGCGGCTCTGCCCTGTGTCGTGGCTCTGCCCTGTGTCGTGGCTCTGCGCTGCCCTGTGTCGTGGCTCTGCCCTGTGTCGTGGCTCTGGCCTGCCCTGTGTCGTGGCTCTGCCCTGCCCTGTGTCGTGGCTCTGTCCTGTCGTGGCCCTGCCCTGTCCTGTGTCGTGGCTCTGCCCTGCCCTGTGTCGTGGCTCTGCCCTGCCCTGTGTCGTGGCTCTGCCCTGTCCTGTGTCGTGGCGCTGCCCTGCCCTGTGTTGTGGCCCTGTCCTGTGTCGTGGCTCTGCCCTGTCCTGTGTCGTGGCCCTGCTCTGCCCTGTGTCGTGGATCTGCCCTGCCCTGTGTCGTGGCTCTGCCCTGTGTCGTGGCTCTGCCCTGCGCTCTGTTGCGGCTCCGTCTTGTGTTGTGGTTCTGCCCGGCCCTGTGTCGTGGCTGTGCCCTGTGTCGTGGCTCTGCCCTATCCTGTGTCGTGGCCCTGCCCTGTCCTGTGTCATGGCTCTGCCCTGCTCTGTGTCGTGGCTCTGCCCTGTCCTGTGTCCTGTCTCTGCCCTGCCCTGTGTCGTGGCTATGTCCTGCCCTGTGTCGTGGCTCTGTCCTTTGTCGTGGCTCTGCCCTGTCCTGTGTCGTGGCTCTGCGCTGCCCTGTGTCGTGGCTCCGCCCTGCCCTGTGTCGTGGCTCTGCCCTGGCCTGTGTCGTGGCCCTGCTCTGCCCTGTGTCGTGGCTCTGCCCTGCCCTGTGTCGTGACTCTGCCCTGCCCTGAGTCGTGGCTCTGCCCTGTGTCGTGGCTCTGCCCTGCGCTCTATTGCGGATCCGTCTTGTGTTGTGGTTCTGCCCTGCCCTGTGTCGTGGCTCTGCCCTGTGTCGTGGCTCTGCCCTGTCCTGTGTCGTGGCTCTGACCTGCCCTGTTTCGTGGCTCTGCCCTGTCCTGTGTCGTGGCTCTGCCCTGCCCTGTGTCGTGGCTCTGCCCTGTCCTGTGTCGTGTCTCTGCCCTGCCCTGTGTCGTGGCTCTGCCCTGTCCTGTGTCGTGGCTCTGCCCTGTCCTGTGTCGTGGCTCTGCGCTGTCCTGTGTCGTGTCTCTGCCCTGCCCTGTGTCGTGGCTCTGTCCTGCCCTGTGTCGTGGCTCTGTCCTGTGTCGTGGCTCTGCCCTGTCCTGTGTCGTGGCTCTGCCCTGTCCTGCGTCGTGGCCCTGCCCTGTGTCATGGCTCTGCCCTGTGTCATGGCTCTGCCCTGTCCTGTGTCGTGGCTCTGCCCTGTGTCGTGGCTCTGCGCTGCCCTGTGTCGTGGCTCTGCCCTGTGTCGTGGCTCTGGCCTGCCCGGTGTCGTGGCTCTGCCCTGCCCTGTGTCGTGGCTCTGTCCTGTCGTGGCGCTGCCCTGCCCTGTGTCGAGGCTCTGCCCTGTCCTGTGTCGTGGCTCTGCCCTTTCCTGTGTCGTGGCTCTGCCCTGTCCTGTGTCGTGGCTCTGCCCTGCCCTGTGTCGTGGCTCTGTCTGTGTCGTGTCTCTGCCCTGCCCTGTGTCGTGGCTCTGCCCTGTCCTGTGTCGTGGCTCTGCCCTGTCCTGTGTCGTGGCTCTGCCTTGTGTCATGGCTCTGCCCTGTGTCATGGCTCTGCCCTGTCCTGTGTCATGGCTCTGCCCTGCCCTGTGTCGTGGCCCTGCCCTGTGTTGTGGCTCTGCCCTGTGTTGTGGCCCTGCTCTGTGTTGTGGCTCTGCCCTGTGTTGTGGCCCTGCCCTGTGTCGTGGCTCTGCCCTGCCCTGTGCCGTGGCTCTGCCCTGCGTCGTGTCTCTGCCGTGTCCAGTGTCGTGGCTCTGCCCTGTACTGTGTCGTGGCTCTGTCCTGTGTCGTAACTCTGCCCTGCCCTGTGTCGTGGCTCTGCCCTGCCCTGTGTCGTGGCTCTGCCCTGCATTGTGTCGTGGCACTGCCCTGCCCTGTGTCGTGGCCCAGCCCTGTGTCGTGGCTCTGCCCTGTCATGTGTCGTGGCCCTGCCCTGCCCTGTGTCGTGGCTCTGCCCTGACCTGTGTCGTGGCGCTGCCCTGCCATGTGTCGTGGCTCTGCCCTGTGTTGTGGCTCTGCCCTGCCCTGTGTCGTGGCTCTGCCCTGCCCTGTGTCGTGGCCCTGCCCTGTGTCGTGGCCCTGCCCTGCCCTGTGTCGTGGCCCTACCCTGCCCTGTGTCGTGGCCCTGCCCTCTGTCGTGGCCCTGCCCTGCCCTGTGTCGTGGCCCTGCCCTGCCCTGTGTCGTGGCTCTGCCATGTGTCATGGCTCTGCCCTGTCATGTGTCGTGGCTCTGCCCTGTGTCGTGGCACTGCCCTGTCATGTGTCGTGGCTCTGCCCTGTGTCGTGGCTCTGCCCTGTCATGTGTCGTGGCTCTGCCCTGTGTCGTGGCTCTGCCATGTCATGTGTTGTGGCCCTGCCCAGTGTCGTGGCTGTGCCCTGCCCTGTGTCGTCGCTCTGCCCTGCCCTGTGTCGTGGCTCTGCCTTGACCTGTGTCGTGGCTCTGCCCTGCCCTGTGCCGTGGCTCTGTCCTGTGTCGTGGCTCTGCCCTGCGTCGTGTCTCTGCCCTGTCCTGTGTCGTGGCTCTGCCCTGCGTCGTGTCTCTGCCCTGTCCTGTGTCGTGGCTCTGCCCTGTACTGTGTCGTGGCTCTGTCGTGTCGTGACTGTGCCATGCCCTGTGTCGTGGCTCTGCCCTGCCCTGTGTCGTGGCTCTGCCCTGCCCTGTGTTGTGGCCCTGTCCTGTGTCATGGCTCTGCCCTGCCCAGTGTCGTTGCTGTGCCCTGCCCTGTGTCGTGGCTCTGCCCTGCCCTGTGTCGTGGCTCTGCCTTGACCTGTGTCGTGGCTCTGCCCTGCCCTGTGCCGTGGCTCTGTCCTGTGTCGTGGCTCTGCCCTGCCCTGTGTCGTGGCTCTGCCCTGTCATGTGTCGTGGCTCTGCCCCGTGTCGTGGCTCTGCCCTGTCATGTGTCGTGGCTCTGTCCTGTGTCGTGGCTCTGCCCTGCCCTGTGTCGTGGCTCTGCCCTGCCCTGTGTCGTGGCTCTGCCCTGTCCTGTGTCGTGGCTCTGCCCTGTGTCGTGGCTCTGCCCTGCCCTGTGCGTGGCTATGCCCTCTGTCGTGGCTCTGCCCTGTGTTGTGGCTCTGCCCTGTCCTGTGTTGTGGCTCTGCCCTGTCCTGTGTTGTGGCTCTGCCCTGCCCTGTGTCGTGGCACTGCCCTGTCCTGTGTCGTGGCTCTGCCCGTCCTGTGTCGTGGCTCTGCCCTGTCCTGTGCCGTGGCTCTGCCCTGTGTCGTGGCTCTGCCCTGCCCTGTGTCGTGGCTATGCCCTGTTTCGTGGCTCTGCCCTGTGTCGTGGCTCTGCCCTGTCCTGTGTCGTGGCTCTGCCCTGTCCAGTGTCGTGGCTCTGCCCTGCCCTGTGTCGTGGCCCTGCCCTGTGTTGTGGCTCTGCCCTGTGTTGTGGCTCTGCCCTGTCCTGTGTCGTGGCTCTGCCCTGCCCTGTGTCGTGGCTCTGCCCTGTCCTGTGTCGTGGCTCTGCCCTGCCCTGTGTCATGGCTCTGCCCTGTGTCGTGGCTCTGCCCTGTCCTGTGTCATGGCTCTGCCCTGCCCTGTGTCATGGCCCTGCCCTGTGTTGTGGCTCTGCCCTGTGTTGTGGCTCTTCTCTGTGTTGTGGCTCTGCCCTGTCCTGTGTCGTGGCTCTGCCCTGTCCTGCGTCGTGGCTCTGCCCTGTGTCGTGGCTCTGCGCTGCCCTGTGTCGTGGCTCTGCCCTGTGTCGTGGCTCTGGCCTCCCCTGTGTCGCGGCTCTGCCCTGCCCTGTGTCGTGGCTCTGTCCTGTCGTGGCCCTGCCCTGCCCTGTGTCGTGGCTCTGCCCTGTCCTGTGTCGTGGCTCTGCCCTGCCCTGTGTCATGGCTCTTTCCTGTGTCGTGGCTCTGCCCTGTCCTGTGTCATGGCTCTGCCCTGTCCTGTGTCGTGGCTCTGCCCTGTGTCATGGCTCTGCCCTGTGTCATCGCTCTGCCCTGTCCTGTGTCAAGGCTCTGCCCTGCCCTGTGTCGTGGCCCTGCCCTGTGTTGTGGCTCTGCCCTGTGTTGTGGCCCTGCTCTGTGTTGTGGCTCTGCCCTGTGTTGTGGCCCTGCCCTGTGTCGTGGCTCTGCCCTGCCCTGCGCCGTGGCTCTGCCCTGCGTCGTGTCTCTGCCCTGTCCTGTGTCATGGCTCTGCCCTGTACTGTGTCGTGGCTCTGTCCTGTGTCGCGGCTCTGCCCTGCCCTGTGTCGTGGCTCTGCCCTGCCCTGTGTCGTGGCTCTGCCCTGCCCTGTGTCGTGGCACTGCCCTGCCCTGTGTCATGGCCCTGCCCTGTGTCATGGCTCTGCCCTGTCCTGTGTCGTGGCCCTGCCCTGCCCTGTGTCGTGGCCCTGCCCTGACCTGTATCGTGGCCCTGCCCTGCCATGTGTCGTGGCTCTGCCCTGTGTTGTGGCTCTGCCCAGGCCTCTGTCGTGGCTCAGCCCTGCCCTGTGTCGTGGCTCTGCCCTGCCCTGTGTCGTGGCTCTGCGCTGTGTCGTGGCTCTGCCCTGCCCTGTGTCGTGGCTCTGCCCTGCCCTGTGTCGTGGCACTGCCCTGTGTCGTGCCCCAGCCCTGCCCTGTGTCGTGGCCCTGCCCTGCCCTGTGTCGTGGCCCTGCCCTGTGTCGTGGCCCTGCCCTGCCCTGTGTCGCGGCCCTGCCCTGCCCTGTGTCGTGGCTCTGCCATGTGTCATGGCTCTGCCTTGTCATGTGTCGTGGCTCTGCCCTGTGTCGTGGCACTACCCTGTCATGTGTCGTGGCTCTGCCCTGTGTCGTGGATCTGCCCTGTCATGTGTCGTGGCTCTGCCCCGTGTCGTGGCTCTGCCCTGTCATGTGTCGTGGCTCTGCCCTGTGTCGTGGCACTACCCTGTCATGTGTCGTGGCTGTGCCCTGCGTCGTGTCTCTGCCCTGTCCTGTGTTGTGGCTCTGCCCTGTACTGTGTCGTGGCTCTGTCCTGTGTCGCGGCTCTGCCCTGCCCTGTGTCGTGGCTCTGCCCTGCCCTGTGTCGTGGCACTGCCCTGCCCTGTGTCGTGGCTCTGCCTTGTGTCATGGCTCTGCCCGGTGTCATGGCTCTGCCCTGTCCTGTGTCATGGCTCTGCCCTGCCCTGTGTCGTGGGCCTGCCCTGTGTTGTGGCTCTGCCCTGTGTTGTGGCCCTGCTCTGTGTTGTTGCTCTGCCCTGTGTTGTGGCCCTGCCCTGTGTCGTGGCTCTGCCCTGCCCTGTGCCGTGGCTCTGCCCTGCGTCGTGTCTCTACCCTGTCCTGTGTCGTGGCTCTGCCTTGTACTGTGTCGTGGCTCTGTCCTGTGTCGCGGCTCTGCCCTGCCCTGTGTCGTGGCTCTGCCCTGCCCTGTGTCGTGGCTCTGCCTTGTGTCATGGCTCTGCCCTGTGTCATGGCTCTGCCCTGTCCTGTGTCATGGCTCTGCCCTGCCCTGTGTCGTGGCCCTGCCCTGTGTTGTGGCCCTGCCCTGTGTTGTGGCCCTGCTCTGTGTTGTGGCTCTGCCCTTTGTTGTGGCCCTGCACTGTGTCGTGGCTCTGCCCTGCCCTGTGCCTTGGCTCTGCCCTGCGTCGTGTCTCTGCCCTGTCCTGTGTCGTGGCTCTGCCCTGCCCTGTGTCGTGGCTCTGCCCTGCCCTGTGTTGTGGCTCTGCCCTGTGTCGTGGGTCTGCCCTGTCATGTGTCGTGGCTCTGTCCTGTGTCGTGGCTCTGCCCTGCCCTGTGTCGTGGCTCTGCCCTGCCCTGTGTCGTGGCTCTGCCCTGTCCTGTGTCGTGGTTCTGCCATGTCCTGTGTTGTGGCTCTGCCCTGTCCTGTGTCGTGGCTCTGCCCTGTGTCGTGGCTCTGCCCTGCCCTGTGTGTGGCTATGCCCTGTGTCATGGCTCTGCCCTGTGTTGTGGCTCTGCCCTGTCCTGTGTCGTGGCTCTGCCCTGTCCAGTGTTGTGCCTCTGCCCTGTCCTGTGTTGTGGCTCTGCCCTGCCCTGTGTCATGGCTCTGCCCTGTCCTGTGTCGTGGCTCTGCCCTGTCCTGTGTCGTGGCTCTGCCCTGTCCTGTGTCGTGGCTCTGCCCTGTGTCGTGGCTCTGCCCTGCCCTGTGTTGTGGCTATGCCCTGTGTCGTGGCTCTGCCCTGTGTTTTGGCTCTGCCCTGTCCTGTGTCGTGGCTCTGCCCTGCCCTGTGTCGTGGCTCTGCTCTGTGTTGTGGCTCTGCCCTGTGTCGTGGCTCTGCCCTGCCCTGTGTCATGGCTCTGCCCTGTCCTGTGTCGTGGCTCTGCCCTGCACTGTGTCATGGCTCTGCCCTGTGTCGTGGCTCTGCCCTGTCCTGAGTCATGGCTCTGCCCTGCCCTGTGTCATGGCCCTGCCCTGTGTTGTGGCTCTGCCCTGTGTTGTAGCTCTGCTCTGTGTTGTGGCTCTGTCCTGTGTCGTAGCTCTGCCCTGTCCTGTGTCGTGGCTCTGCCCTGTCCTGCGTCGTGGCCCTGCCCTGTGTCGTGGCTCTGCCCTGTGTCGTGGCTCTGCCCTGTCCTGTGTCGTGGCTCTGCCCTGTGTCGTGGCTCTGCGCTGCCCTGTGTCGTGGCTCTGCCCTGTGTCGTGGCTCCGTCCTGCCCTGTGTCGTGGCTCTGCCCTGCCCTGTGTCGTGGCTCTGTCCTGTCGTGGCCCTGCCCTGCCCTGTGTCGTGGCTCTGCCCTGTCCTGTGTCGTGGCTCTGCCCTGTCCTGTGTCGTGTCTCTGCCCTGCCCTGTGTCGTGGCTCTGTCCTGCCCTGTGTCGTGGCTCTGTCCTGTGTCGTGGCTCTGCCCTGTCCTGTGTCGTGGCTCTGCCCTGTCCTGCGTCGTGGCCCTGCCCTGTGTCATGGCTCTGCCCTGTGTCGTGGCTCTGCCCTGTCCTGTGTCCTGGCTCTGCCCTGTGTCGTGGCTCTGCGCTGCCCTGTGTCGTGGCTCTGCCCTGTGTCGTGGCTCTGGCCTGCCCTGTGTCGTGGCTCTGCCCTGCCCTGTGTCGTGGCTCTGTCCTGTCATGGCCCTGCCCTGCCCTGTGTCGAGGCTCTGCCCTGTCCTGTGTCGTGGCTCTGCCCTTTCCTGTGTCGTGGCTCTGCCCTGTCCTGTGTCGTGGCTCTGCACTGCCCTGTGACGTGGCTCTGTCCTGTGTCGTGGCTCTGCCCTGCCCTGTGTCGTGGCTCTGCCCTGTCCTGTGTCGTGGCTCTGCCCTGTCCTGTGTCGTGGCTCTGCCTTGTGTCATGGCTCTGCCCTGTGTCATGGCTCTGCCCTGTCCTGTGTCATGGCTCTGCCCTGCCCTGTGTCGTGGCCCTGCCCTGTGTTGTGGCTCTGCCCTGTGTTGTGGCCCTGCTCTGTGTTGTGGCTCTGCCCTGTGTTGTGGCCCAGCACTGTATCGTGGCTATGCCCTGCCCTGTGCCGTGGCTCTGCCCTGCGTCGTGTCTCTGCCCTGTCCTGTGTCGTGGCTCTGCCCTGTACTGTGTCGTGGCTCTGTCCTGTGTCGTGACTCTGCCCTGCCCTGTGTCGTGGCTCTGCCCTGCCCTGTGTGTGGCTCTGCCCTGTGTCGTGGCTCTGCCCTGCCCTGTGTGTGGCTATGCCCTGTGTCGTGGCTCTGCCCTGTGTTGTGGCTCTGCCCTGTCCTGTGTAGTGGCTCTGCCCTGTCCAGTGTTGTGCCTCTGCCCTGTCCTGTGTTGTGGCTCTGCCCTGCCCTGTGTCGTGGCTCTCCCCTGCCCTCTGTCATGGCTCTGCCCTGTCCTGTGTCGTGGCTCTGCCCTGTCCTGTGTCGTGGCTCTGCCCTGTGTCGTGGCTCTGCCCTGCCCTGTGTCGTGGCTCTGCCCTGTGTCGTGGCTCTGCCCTGTGTCGTGTCTCTGCCCTGCCCTGTGTCGTGGCTCTGCCCTGTCCTGTGTCGTGGCTCTGCCCTGCCCTGTGTCATGGCTCTGCCCTGTGTCGTGGCTCTGCCCTGTCCTGTGTCATGGCTCTGCCCTGCCCTGTGTCATGGCCCTGCCCTGTGTTGTGGCTCTGCCCTGTGTTGTGGCTCTTCTCTGTGTTGTGGCTCTGCCCTGTCCTGTGTCGTGGCTCTGCCCTGTCCTGCGTCGTGGCTCTGCCCTGTGTCGTGGCTCTGCGCTGCCCTGTGTCGTGGCTCTGCCCTGTGTCGTGGCTCTGGCCTCCCCTGTGTCGTGGCTCTGCCCTGCCCTGTGTCGTGGCTCTGTCCTGTCGTGGCCCTGCCCTGCCCTGTGTCGTGGCTCTGCCCTGTCCTGTGTCGTGGCTCTGCCCTGCCCTGTGTCGTGGCTCTGTCCTGTGTCGTGGCTCTGCCCTGTCCTGTGTCGTGGCTGTGCCCTGCGTCGTGTCTCTGCCCTGTCCTGTGTTGTGGCTCTGCCCTGTACTGTGTCGTGGCTCTGTCCTGTGTCGCGGCTCTGCCCTGCCCTGTGTCGTGGCTCTGCCCTGCCCTGTGTCGTGGCACTGCCCTGCCCTGTGTCGTGGCTCTGCCCTGTGTCGTGGCTCTGCCCTGTGTCATGGCTCTGCCCTGTCCTGTGTCATGGCTCTGCCCTGCCCTGTGTCGTGGCCCTGCCCTGTGTTGTGGCTCTGCCCTGTGTTGTGGCCCTGCTCTGTGTTGTTGCTCTGCCCTGTGTTGTGGCCCTGCCCTGTGTCGTGGCTCTGCCCTGCCCTGTGCCGTGGCTCTGCCCTTCGTCGTGTATCTGCCCTGTCCTGTGTCGTGGCTCTGCCTTGTACTGAGTCGTGGCTCTGTCCTGTGTCGCGGCTCTGCCCTGCCCTGTGTCGTGGCTCTGCCCTGCCCTGTGTCGTGGCTCTGCCTTGTGTCATGGCTCTGCCCTGTGTCATGGCTCTGCCCTGTCCTGTGTCATGGCTCTGCCCTGCCCTGTGTCGTGGCCCTGCCCTGTGTTGTGGCTCTGCCCTGTGTTGTGGCCCTGCACTGTGTTGTGGCTCTGCCCTGTGTTGTGGCCCTGCCCTGTGTCGTGGCTCTGCCCTGCCCTGTGCCTTGGCTCTGCCCTGCGTCGTGTCTCTGCCCTGTCCTGTGTCGTGGCTCTGCCCTGACCTGTGTCGTGGCTCTGCCCTGCCCTGTGTTGTGGCTCTGCCCTGTGTCGTGGGTCTGCCCTGTCATGTGTCGTGGCTCTGTCCTGTGTCGTGGCTCTACCCTGCCCTGTGTCGTGGCTCTGCCCTGCCCTGTGTCGTGGCTCTGCCCTGTCCTGTGTCGTGGTTCTGCCATGTCCTGTGTCGTGGCTCTGCCCTGTCCTGTGTCGTGGCTCTGCCCTGTGTCGTGGCTCTGCCCTGCCCTGTGTGTGGCTATGCCCTGTGTCCTGGCTCTGCCTTGTGTTGTGGCTCTGCCCTGTCCTGTGTCGTGGCTCTGCCCTGTCCAGTGTCATGCCTCTGCCCTGTCCTGTGTTGTGGCTCTGCCCTGCCCTGTGTCGTGGCTCTCCCCTGCCCTCTGTCATGGCTCTGCCCTGTCCTGTGTCGTGGCTCTGCCCTGTCCTGTGTCGTGGCTCTGCCCTGTCCTGTGTCGTGGCTCTGCCCTGTGTCGTGGCTCTGCCCTGCCCTGTGTCGTGGCTATGCCCTGTGTCGTGGCTCTGCCCTGTGTTTTGGCTCTGCCCTGTCCTGTGTCGTGGCTCTGCCCTGTCCTGTGTCGTGGCTCTGCCCTGCCCTGTGTCGTGGCTCTGCCCTGTGTTGTGGCTCTGCCCTTTCCTGTGTCGTGACTCTGCCCTGTCCAGTGTTGTGCCTCTGCCCTGTCCTGTGTTGTGGCTCTGCCCTGCCCTGTGTCGTGGCTCTGCCCTGTCCTGTGTCGTGGCTATGCCCTGTGTCGTGGCTCTGCCCTGCCCTGTGTCGTGGCAATGCCCTGTGTCGTGGCTCTGCCCTGTGTTTTGGCTCTGCCCTGTCCTGTGTCGTGGCTCTGCCCTGTCCTGTGTCGTGGCTCTGCCCTGCCCTGTGTCGTGGCTCTGCCCTGCCCTGTGTCGTGGCTCTGCCCTGTGTTGTGGCTCTGCCCTGTGTCGTGGCTCTGCCCTGCCCTGTGTCATGACTCTGCCCTGTCCTGTGTCGTGGCTCTGCCCTGTGTTGTGGCTCTGCCCTGTGTCGTGGCTCTGCCCTGCCCTGTGTCATGGCTCTGCCCTGTCCTGTGTCGTGGCTCTGCCCTGCACTGTGTCATGGCTCTGCCCTGTGTCGTGGCTCTGCCCTGTCCTGAGTCATGGCTCTGCCCTGCCCTGTGCCATGGCCCTGCCCTGTGTTGTGGCTCTGCCCTGTGTTGTAGCTCTGCTCTGTGTTGTGGCTCTGTCCTGTGTCGTAGCTCTGCACTGTCCTGTGTCGTGGCTCTGCCCTGTCCTGCGTCGTGGCCCTGCCCTGTGTCGTGGCTCTGCCCTGCCCTGTGTCGTGGCTCTGCCCTGCCCTGTGTCGTGGCTCTGCCCTGTCCTGTGTCGTGGCTCTGCCCTGTGTCGTGGCTCTGCCCTGCCCTGTGCGTGGCTATGCCCTCTGTCGTGGCTCTGCCCTGTGTTGTGGCTCTGCCCTGTCCTGTGTTGTGGCTCTGCCCTGTCCTGTGTTGTGGCTCTGCCCTGCCCTGTGTCGTGGCACTGCCCTGTCCTGTGTCGTGGCTCTGCCCGTCCTGTGTCGTGGCTCTGCCCTGTCCTGTGCCGTGGCTCTGCCCTGTGTCGTGGCTCTGCCCTGCCCTGTGTCGTGGCTATGCCCTGTTTCGTGGCTCTGCCCTGTGTCGTGGCTCTGCCCTGTCCTGTGTCGTGGCTCTGCCCTGTCCAGTGTCGTGGCTCTGCCCTGCCCTGTGTCGTGGCCCTGCCCTGTGTTGTGGCTCTGCCCTGTGTTGCGGCTCTGCCCTGTCCTGTGTCGTGGCTCTGCCCTGCCCTGTGTCGTGGCTCTGCCCTGTCCTGTGTCGTGGCTCTGCCCTGCCCTGTGTCATGGCTCTGCCCTGTGTCGTGGCTCTGCCCTGTCCTGTGTCATGGCTCTGCCCTGCCCTGTGTCATGGCCCTGCCCTGTGTTGTGGCTCTGCCCTGTGTTGTGGCTCTTCTCTGTGTTGTGGCTCTGCCCTGTCCTGTGTCGTGGCTCTGCCCTGTCCTGCGTCGTGGCTCTGCCCTGTGTCGTGGCTCTGCGCTGCCCTGTGTCGTGGCTCTGCCCTGTGTCGTGGCTCTGGCCTCCCCTGTGTCGCGGCTCTGCCCTGCCCTGTGTCGTGGCTCTGTCCTGTCGTGGCCCTGCCCTGCCCTGTGTCGTGGCTCTGCCCTGTCCTGTGTCGTGGCTCTGCCCTGCCCTGTGTCATGGCTCTTTCCTGTGTCGTGGCTCTGCCCTGTCCTGTGTCATGGCTCTGCCCTGTGTCATGGCTCTGCCCTGTGTCATCGCTCTGCCCTGTCCTGTGTCAAGGCTCTGCCCTGCCCTGTGTCGTGGCCCTGCCCTGTGTTGTGGCTCTGCCCTGTGTTGTGGCCCTGCTCTGTGTTGTGGCTCTGCCCTGTGTTGTGGCCCTGCCCTGTGTCGTGGCTCTGCCCTGCCCTGTGCCGTGGCTCTGCCCTGCGTCGTGTCTCTGCCCTGTCCTGTGTCATGGCTCTGCCCTGTACTGTGTCGTGGCTCTGTCCTGTGTCGCGGCTCTGCCCTGCCCTGTGTCGTGGCTCTGCCCTGCCCTGTGTCGTGGCTCTGCCCTGCCCTGTGTCGTGGCACTGCCCTGCCCTGTGTCATGGCCCTGCCCTGTGTCATGGCTCTGCCCTGTCCTGTGTCGTGGCCCTGCCCTGCCCTGTGTCGTGGCCCTGCCCTGACCTGTATCGTGGCCCTGCCCTGCCATGTGTCGTGGCTCTGCCCTGTGTTGTGGCTCTGCCCAGGCCTCTGTCGTGGCTCAGCCCTGCCCTGTGTCGTGGCTCTGCCCTGCCCTGTGTCGTGGCTCTGCGCTGTGTCGTGGCTCTGCCCTGCCCTGTGTCGTGGCTCTGCCCTGCCCTGTGTCGTGGCACTGCCCTGTGTCGTGCCCCAGCCCTGCCCTGTGTCGTGGCCCTGCCCTGCCCTGTGTCGTGGCCCTGCCCTGTGTCGTGGCCCTGCCCTGCCCTGTGTCGCGGCCCTGCCCTGCCCTGTGTCGTGGCTCTGCCATGTGTCATGGCTCTGCCTTGTCATGTGTCGTGGCTCTGCCCTGTGTCGTGGCACTACCCTGTCATGTGTCGTGGCTCTGCCCTGTGTCGTGGATCTGCCCTGTCATGTGTCGTGGCTCTGCCCCGTGTCGTGGCTCTGCCCTGTCATGTGTCGTGGCTCTGCCCTGTGTCGTGGCACTACCCTGTCATGTGTCGTGGCTGTGCCCTGCGTCGTGTCTCTGCCCTGTCCTGTGTTGTGGCTCTGCCCTGTACTGTGTCGTGGCTCTGTCCTGTGTCGCGGCTCTGCCCTGCCCTGTGTCGTGGCTCTGCCCTGCCCTGTGTCGTGGCACTGCCCTGCCCTGTGTCGTGGCTCTGCCTTGTGTCATGGCTCTGCCCGGTGTCATGGCTCTGCCCTGTCCTGTGTCATGGCTCTGCCCTGCCCTGTGTCGTGGGCCTGCCCTGTGTTGTGGCTCTGCCCTGTGTTGTGGCCCTGCTCTGTGTTGTTGCTCTGCCCTGTGTTGTGGCCCTGCCCTGTGTCGTGGCTCTGCCCTGCCCTGTGCCGTGGCTCTGCCCTGCGTCGTGTCTCTACCCTGTCCTGTGTCGTGGCTCTGCCTTGTACTGTGTCGCGGCTCTGTCCTGTGTCGCGGCTCTGCCCTGCCCTGTGTCGTGGCTCTGCCCTGCCCTGTGTCGTGGCTCTGCCTTGTGTCATGGCTCTGCCCTGTGTCATGGCTCTGCCCTGTCCTGTGTCATGGCTCTGCCCTGCCCTGTGTCGTGGCCCTGCCCTGTGTTGTGGCTCTGCCCTGTGTTGTGGCCCTGCTCTGTGTTGTGGCTCTGCCCTTTGTGTGGCCCTGCACTGTGTCGTGGCTCTGCCCTGCCCTGTGCCTTGGCTCTGCCCTGCGTCGTGTCTCTGCCCTGTCCTGTGTCGTGGCTCTGCCCTGCCCTGTGTCGTGGCTCTGCCCTGCCCTGTGTTGTGGCTCTGCCCTGTGTCGTGGGTCTGCCCTGTCATGTGTCGTGGCTCTGTCCTGTGTCGTGGCTCTGCCCTGCCCTGTGTCGTGGCTCTGCCCTGCCCTGTGTCGTGGCTCTGCCCTGTCCTGTGTCGTGGTTCTGCCATGTCCTGTGTTGTGGCTCTGCCCTGTCCTGTGTCGTGGCTCTGCCCTGTGTCGTGGCTCTGCCCTGCCCTGTGTGTGGCTATGCCCTGTGTCATGGCTCTGCCCTGTGTTGTGGCTCTGCCCTGTCCTGTGTCGTGGCTCTGCCCTGTCCAGTGTTGTGCCTCTGCCCTGTCCTGTGTTGTGGCTCTGCCCTGCCCTGTGTCATGGCTCTGCCCTGTCCTGTGTCGTGGCTCTGCCCTGTCCTGTGTCGTGGCTCTGCCCTGTCCTGTGTCGTGGCTCTGCCCTGTGTCGTGGCTCTGCCCTGCCCTGTGTTGTGGCTATGCCCTGTGTCGTGGCTCTGCCCTGTGTTTTGGCTCTGCCCTGTCCTGTGTCGTGGCTCTGCCCTGCCCTGTGTCGTGGCTCTGCCCTGCCCTGTGTCGTGGCTCTGCTCTGTGTTGTGGCTCTGCCCTGTGTCGTGGCTCTGCCCTGCCCTGTGTCATGGCTCTGCCCTGTCCTGTGTCGTGGCTCTGCCCTGCACTGTGTCATGGCTCTGCCCTGTGTCGTGGCTCTGCCCTGTCCTGAGTCATGGCTCTGCCCTGCCCTGTGTCATGGCCCTGCCCTGTGTTGTGGCTCTGCCCTGTGTTGTAGCTCTGCTCTGTGTTGTGGCTCTGTCCTGTGTCGTAGCTCTGCCCTGTCCTGTGTCGTGGCTCTGCCCTGTCCTGCGTCGTGGCCCTGCCCTGTGTCGTGGCTCTGCCCTGTGTCGTGGCTCTGCCCTGTCCTGTGTCGTGGCTCTGCCCTGTGTCGTGGCTCTGCGCTGCCCTGTGTCGTGGCTCTGCCCTGTGTCGTGGCTCCGTCCTGCCCTGTGTCGTGGCTCTGCCCTGCCCTGTGTCGTGGCTCTGTCCTGTCGTGGCCCTGCCCTGCCCTGTGTCGTGGCTCTGCCCTGTCCTGTGTCGTGTCTCTGCCCTGCCCTGTGTCGTGGCTCTGTCCTGCCCTGTGTCGTGGCTCTGTCCTGTGTCGTGGCTCTGCCCTGTCCTGTGTCGTGGCTCTGCCCTGTCCTGCGTCGTGGCCCTGCCCTGTGTCATGGCTCTGCCCTGTGTCGTGGCTCTGCCCTGTCCTGTGTCCTGGCTCTGCCCTGTGTCGTGGCTCTGCGCTGCCCTGTGTCGTGGCTCTGCCCTGTGTCGTGGCTCTGGCCTGCCCTGTGTCGTGGCTCTGCCCTGCCCTGTGTCGTGGCTCTGTCCTGTCGTGGCCCTGCCCTGCCCTGTGTCGAGGCTCTGCCCTGTCCTGTGTCGTGGCTCTGCCCTTTCCTGTGTCGTGGCTCTGCCCTGTCCTGTGTCGTGGCTCTGCACTGCCCTGTGACGTGGCTCTGTCCTGTGTCGTGGCTCTGCCCTGCCCTGTGTCGTGGCTCTGCCCAGTCCTGTGTCGTGGCTCTGCCCTGTCCTGTGTCGTGGCTCTGCCTTGTGTCATGGCTCTGCCCTGTGTCATGGCTCTGCCCTGTCCTGTGTCATGGCTCTGCCCTGCCCTGTGTCGTGGCCCTGCCCTGTGTTGTGGCTCTGCCCTGTGTTGTGGCCCTGCTCTGTGTTGTGGCTCTGCCCTGTGTTGTGGCCCAGCCCTGTATCGTGGCTATGCCCTGCCCTGTGCCGTGGCTCTGCCCTGCGTCGTGTCTCTGCCCTGTCCTGTGTCGTGGCTCTGCCCTGTACTGTGTCGTGGCTCTGTCCTGTGTCGTGACTCTGCCCTGCCCTGTGTCGTGGCTCTGCCCTGCCCTGTGTGTGGCTCTGCCCTGTGTCGTGGCTCTGCCCTGCCCTGTGTGTGGCTATGCCCTGTGTCGTGGCTCTGCCCTGTGTTGTGGCTCTGCCCTGTCCTGTGTCGTGGCTCTGCCCTGTCCAGTGTTGTGCCTCTGCCCTGTCCTGTGTTGTGGCTCTGCCCTGCCCTGTGTCGTGGCTCTCCCCTGCCCTCTGTCATGGCTCTGCCCTGTCCTGTGTCGTGGCTCTGCCCTGTCCTGTGTCGTGGCTCTGCCCTGTCCTGTGTCGTGGCTCTGCCCTGTGTCGTGGCTCTGCCCTGCCCTGTGTCGTGGCTCTGCCCTGTGTCGTGGCTCTGCCCTGTGTCGTGGCTCTGCCCTGCCCTGTGTCGTGGCTCTGCCCTGTCCTGTGTCGTGGCTCTGCCCTGCCCTGTGTCATGGCTCTGCCCTGTGTCGTGGCTCTGCCCTGTCCTGTGTCATGGCTCTGCCCTGCCCTGTGTCATGGCCCTGCCCTGTGTTGTGGCTCTGCCCTGTGTTGTGGCTCTTCTCTGTGTTGTGGCTCTGCCCTGTCCTGTGTCGTGGCTCTGCCCTGTCCTGCGTCGTGGCTCTGCCCTGTGTCGTGGCTCTGCGCTGCCCTGTGTCGTGGCTCTGCCCTGTGTCGTGGCTCTGGCCTCCCCTGTGTCGTGGCTCTGCCCTGCCCTGTGTCGTGGCTCTGTCCTGTCGTGGCCCTGCCCTGCCCTGTGTCGTGGCTCTGCCCTGTCCTGTGTCGTGGCTCTGCCCTGCCCTGTGTCGTGGCTCTGTCCTGTGTCGTGGCTCTGCCCTGTCCTGTGTCGTGGCTGTGCCCTGCGTCGTGTCTCTGCCCTGTCCTGTGTTGTGGCTCTGCCCTGTACTGTGTCGTGGCTCTGTCCTGTGTCGCGGCTCTGCCCTGCCCTGTGTCGTGGCTCTGCCCTGCCCTGTGTCGTGGCACTGCCCTGCCCTGTGTCGTGGCTCTGCCTTGTGTCATGGCTCTGCCCTGTGTCATGGCTCTGCCCTGTCCTGTGTCATGGCTCTGCCCTGCCCTGTGTCGTGGCCCTGCCCTGTGTTGTGGCTCTGCCCTGTGTTGTGGCCCTGCTCTGTGTTGTTGCTCTGCCCTGTGTTGTGGCCCTGCCCTGTGTCGTGGCTCTGCCCTGCCCTGTGCCGTGGCTCTGCCCTTCGTCGTGTATCTGCCCTGTCCTGTGTCGTGGCTCTGCCTTGTACTGTGTCGTGGCTCTGTCCTGTGTCGCGGCTCTGCCCTGCCCTGTGTCGTGGCTCTGCCCTGCCCTGTGTCGTGGCTCTGCCTTGTGTCATGGCTCTGCCCTGTGTCATGGCTCTGCCCTGTCCTGTGTCATGGCTCTGCCCTGCCCTGTGTCGTGGCCCTGCCCTGTGTTGTGGCTCTGCCCTGTGTTGTGGCCCTGCACTGTGTTGTGGCTCTGCCCTGTGTTGTGGCCCTGCCCTGTGTCGTGGCTCTGCCCTGCCCTGTGCCTTGGCTCTGCCCTGCGTCGTGTCTCTGCCCTGTCCTGTGTCGTGGCTCTGCCCTGACCTGTGTCGTGGCTCTGCCCTGCCCTGTGTTGTGGCTCTGCCCTGTGTCGTGGGTCTGCCCTGTCATGTGTCGTGGCTCTGTCCTGTGTCGTGGCTCTACCCTGCCCTGTGTCGTGGCTCTGCCCTGCCCTGTGTCGTGGCTCTGCCCTGTCCTGTGTCGTGGTTCTGCCATGTCCTGTGTCGTGGCTCTGACCTGTCCTGTGTCGTGGCTCTGCCCTGTGTCGTGGCTCTGCCCTGCCCTGTGTGTGGCTATGCCCTGTGTCCTGGCTCTGCCTTGTGTTGTGGCTCTGCCCTGTCCTGTGTCGTGGCTCTGCCCTGTCCAGTGTCATGCCTCTGCCCTGTCCTGTGTTGTGGCTCTGCCCTGTCCTGTGTCGTGGCTCTGCCCTGTCCTGTGTCGTGGCTCTGCCCTGTCCTGTGTCGTGGCTCTGCCCTGTGTCGTGGCTCTGCCCTGCCCTGTGTCGTGGCTATGCCCTGTGTCGTGGCTCTGCCCTGTGTTTTGGCTCTGCCCTGTCCTGTGTCGTGGCTCTGCCCTGTCCTGTGTCGTGGCTCTGCCCTGCCCTGTGTCGTGGCTCTGCCCTGTGTTGTGGCTCTGCCCTTTCCTGTGTCGTGGCTCTGCCCTGTCCAGTGTTGTGCCTCTGCCCTGTCCTGTGTTGTGGCTCTGCCCTGCCCTGTGTCGTGGCTCTGCCCTGTCCTGTGTCGTGGCTATGCCCTGTGTCGTGGCTCTGCCCTGCCCTGTGTCGTGGCAATGCCCTGTGTCGTGGCTCTGCCCTGTGTTTTGGCTCTGCCCTGTCCTGTGTCGTGGCTCTGCCCTGTCCTGTGTCGTGGCTCTGCCCTGCCCTGTGTCGTGGCTCTGCCCTGTGTTGTGGCTCTGCCCTGTGTCGTGGCTCTGCCCTGCCCTGTGTCATGACTCTGCCCTGTCCTGTGTCGTGGCTCTGCCCTGTGTTGTGGCTCTGCCCTGTGTCGTGGCTCTGCCCTGCCCTGTGTCATGGCTCTGCCCTGTCCTGTGTCGTGGCTCTGCCCTGCACTGTGTCATGGCTCTGCCCTGTGTCGTGGCTCTGCCCTGTCCTGAGTCATGGCTCTGCCCTGCCCTGTGTCATGGCCCTGCCCTGTGTTGTGGCTCTGCCCTGTGTTGTAGCTCTGCTCTGTGTTGTGGCTCTGTCCCGTGTCGTAGCTCTGCCCTGTCCTGTGTCGTGGCTCTGCCCTGTCCTGCGTCGTGGCCCTGCCCTGTGTCGTGGCTCTGCCCTGTGTCGTGGCTCTGCCCTGTCCTGTGTCGTGGCTCTGCCCTGTGTCGTGGCTCTGCGCTGCCCTGTGTCGTGGCTCTGCCCTGTGTCGTGGCTCCGTCCTGCCCTGTGTCGTGGCTCTGCCCTGCCCTGCGTCGTGTCTCTGCCCTGTCCTGTGTCGTGGCTCTGCCCTGTACTGTGTCGTGGCTCTGTCCTGTGTCGTGACTCTGCCCTGCCCTGTGTCGTGGCTCTGCCCTGCCCTGTGTGTGGCTCTGCCCTGTGTCGTGGCTCTGCCCTGCCCTGTGTGTGGCTATGCCCTGTGTCGTGGCTCTGCCCTGTGTTGTGGCTCTGCCCTGTCCTGTGTCGTGGCTCTGCCCTGTCCAGTGTTGTGCCTCTGCCCTGTCCTGTGTTGTGGCTCTGCCCTGCCCTGTGTCGTGGCTCTCCCCTGCCCTCTGTCATGGCTCTGCCCTGTCCTGTGTCGTGGCTCTGCCCTGTCCTGTGTCGTGGCTCTGCCCTGTCCTGTGTCGTGGCTCTGCCCTGTGTCGTGGCTCTGCCCTGCCCTGTGTCGTGGCTCTGCCCTGTGTCGTGGCTCTGCCCTGTGTCGTGGCTCTGCCCTGCCCTGTGTCGTGGCTCTGCCCTGTCCTGTGTCGTGGCTCTGCCCTGCCCTGTGTCATGGCTCTGCCCTGTGTCGTGGCTCTGCCCTGTCCTGTGTCATGGCTCTGCCCTGCCCTGTGTCATGGCCCTGCCCTGTGTTGTGGCTCTGCCCTGTGTTGTGGCTCTTCTCTGTGTTGTGGCTCTGCCCTGTCCTGTGTCGTGGCTCTGCCCTGTCCTGCGTCGTGGCTCTGCCCTGTGTCGTGGCTCTGCGCTGCCCTGTGTCGTGGCTCTGCCCTGTGTCGTGGCTCTGGCCTCCCCTGTGTCGTGGCTCTGCCCTGCCCTGTGTCGTGGCTCTGTCCTGTCGTGGCCCTGCCCTGCCCTGTGTCGTGGCTCTGCCCTGTCCTGTGTCGTGGCTCTGCCCTGCCCTGTGTCGTGGCTCTGTCCTGTGTCGTGGCTCTGCCCTGTCCTGTGTCGTGGCTGTGCCCTGCGTCGTGTCTCTGCCCTGTCCTGTGTTGTGGCTCTGCCCTGTACTGTGTCGTGGCTCTGTCCTGTGTCGCGGCTCTGCCCTGCCCTGTGTCGTGGCTCTGCCCTGCCCTGTGTCGTGGCACTGCCCTGCCCTGTGTCGTGGCTCTGCCTTGTGTCATGGCTCTGCCCTGTGTCATGGCTCTGCCCTGTCCTGTGTCATGGCTCTGCCCTGCCCTGTGTCGTGGCCCTGCCCTGTGTTGTGGCTCTGCCCTGTGTTGTGGCCCTGCTCTGTGTTGTTGCTCTGCCCTGTGTTGTGGCCCTGCCCTGTGTCGTGGCTCTGCCCTGCCCTGTGCCGTGGCTCTGCCCTTCGTCGTGTATCTGCCCTGTCCTGTGTCGTGGCTCTGCCTTGTACTGTGTCGTGGCTCTGTCCTGTGTCGCGGCTCTGCCCTGCCCTGTGTCGTGGCTCTGCCCTGCCCTGTGTCGTGGCTCTGCCTTGTGTCATGGCTCTGCCCTGTGTCATGGCTCTGCCCTGTCCTGTGTCATGGCTCTGCCCTGCCCTGTGTCGTGGCCCTGCCCTGTGTTGTGGCTCTGCCCTGTGTTGTGGCCCTGCACTGTGTTGTGGCTCTGCCCTGTGTTGTGGCCCTGCCCTGTGTCGTGGCTCTGCCCTGCCCTGTGCCTTGGCTCTGCCCTGCGTCGTGTCTCTGCCCTGTCCTGTGTCGTGGCTCTGCCCTGACCTGTGTCGTGGCTCTGCCCTGCCCTGTGTTGTGGCTCTGCCCTGTGTCGTGGGTCTGCCCTGTCATGTGTCGTGGCTCTGTCCTGTGTCGTGGCTCTACCCTGCCCTGTGTCGTGGCTCTGCCCTGCCCTGTGTCGTGGCTCTGCCCTGTCCTGTGTCGTGGTTCTGCCATGTCCTGTGTCGTGGCTCTGACCTGTCCTGTGTCGTGGCTCTGCCCTGTGTCGTGGCTCTGCCCTGCCCTGTGTGTGGCTATGCCCTGTGTCCTGGCTCTGCCTTGTGTTGTGGCTCTGCCCTGTCCTGTGTCGTGGCTCTGCCCTGTCCAGTGTCATGCCTCTGCCCTGTCCTGTGTTGTGGCTCTGCCCTGTCCTGTGTCGTGGCTCTGCCCTGTCCTGTGTCGTGGCTCTGCCCTGTCCTGTGTCGTGGCTCTGCCCTGTGTCGTGGCTCTGCCCTGCCCTGTGTCGTGGCTATGCCCTGTGTCGTGGCTCTGCCCTGTGTTTTGGCTCTGCCCTGTCCTGTGTCGTGGCTCTGCCCTGTCCTGTGTCGTGGCTCTGCCCTGCCCTGTGTCGTGGCTCTGCCCTGTGTTGTGGCTCTGCCCTTTCCTGTGTCGTGGCTCTGCCCTGTCCAGTGTTGTGCCTCTGCCCTGTCCTGTGTTGTGGCTCTGCCCTGCCCTGTGTCGTGGCTCTGCCCTGTCCTGTGTCGTGGCTATGCCCTGTGTCGTGGCTCTGCCCTGCCCTGTGTCGTGGCAATGCCCTGTGTCGTGGCTCTGCCCTGTGTTTTGGCTCTGCCCTGTCCTGTGTCGTGGCTCTGCCCTGTCCTGTGTCGTGGCTCTGCCCTGCCCTGTGTCGTGGCTCTGCCCTGTGTTGTGGCTCTGCCCTGTGTCGTGGCTCTGCCCTGCCCTGTGTCATGACTCTGCCCTGTCCTGTGTCGTGGCTCTGCCCTGTGTTGTGGCTCTGCCCTGTGTCGTGGCTCTGCCCTGCCCTGTGTCATGGCTCTGCCCTGTCCTGTGTCGTGGCTCTGCCCTGCACTGTGTCATGGCTCTGCCCTGTGTCGTGGCTCTGCCCTGTCCTGAGTCATGGCTCTGCCCTGCCCTGTGTCATGGCCCTGCCCTGTGTTGTGGCTCTGCCCTGTGTTGTAGCTCTGCTCTGTGTTGTGGCTCTGTCCCGTGTCGTAGCTCTGCCCTGTCCTGTGTCGTGGCTCTGCCCTGTCCTGCGTCGTGGCCCTGCCCTGTGTCGTGGCTCTGCCCTGTGTCGTGGCTCTGCCCTGTCCTGTGTCGTGGCTCTGCCCTGTGTCGTGGCTCTGCGCTGCCCTGTGTCGTGGCTCTGCCCTGTGTCGTGGCTCCGTCCTGCCCTGTGTCGTGGCTCTGCCCTGCCCTGTGTCGTGGCTCTGTCCTGTCGTGGCCCTGCCCTGCCCTGTGTCGTGGCTCTGCCCTGCTCTGTGTCGTGGCTCTGCCCTGTCCTGTGTCGTGGCTCTGCGCTGTCCTGTGTCGTGTCTCTGCCCTGCCCTGTGTCGTGGCTCTGTCCTGCCCTGTGTCGTGGCTCTGTCCTGTGTCGTGGCTCTGCCCTGTCCTGTGTCGTGGCTCTGCCCTGTCCTGCGTCGTGGCCCTGCCCTGTGTCATGGCTCTGCCCTGTGTCGTGGCTCTGCCCTGTCCTGTGTCGTGGCTCTGCCCTGTGTCGTGGCTCTGCGCTGCCCTGTGTCGTGGCTCTGCCCTGTGTCGTGGCTCTGGCCTGCCCTGTGTCGTGGCTCTGCCCTGCCCTGTGTCGTGGCTCTGTCCTGTCGTGGCCCTGCCCTGCCCTGTGTCGAGGCTCTGCCCTGTCCTGTGTCGTGGCTCTGCCCTTTCCTGTGTCGTGGCTCTGCCCTGTCCTGTGTCGTGGCTCTGCACTGCCCTGTGACGTGGCTCTGTCCTGTGTCGTGGCTCTGCCCTGCCCTGTGTCGTGGCTCTGCCCTGTCCTGTGTCGTGGCTCTGCCTTGTGTCATGGCTCTGCCCGGTGTCATGGCTCTGCCCTGTCCTGTGTCATGGCTCTGCCCTGCCCTGTGTCGTGGCCCTGCCCTGTGTTGTGGCTCTGCCCTGTGTTGTGGCCCTGCTCTGTGTTGTGGCTCTGCCCTGTGTTGTGGCCCAGCCCTGTATCGTGGCTCTGCCCTGCCCTGTGCCGTGGCTCTGCCCTGCGTCGTGTCTCTGCCCTGTCCTGTGTCGTGGCTCTGCCCTGTACTGTGTCGTGGCTCTGTCCTGTGTCGTGACTCTGCCCTGCCCTGTGTCGTGGCTCTGCCCTGCCCTGTGTGTGGCTCTGCCCTGCCCTGTGTGTGGCTATGCCCTGTGTCGTGGCTCTGCCCTGTGTTGTGGCTCTGCCCTTTCCTGTGTCGTGGCTCTGCCCTGTCCAGTGTTGTGCCTCTGCCCTGTCCTGTGTTGTGGCTCTGCCCTGCCCTGTGTCGTGGCTCTGCCCTGTCCTGTGTCGTGGCTCTGCCCTGTGTCGTGGCTCTGCCCTGCCCTGTGTCGTGGCTATGCCCTGTGTCGTGGCTCTGCCCTGTGTTTTGGCTCTGCCCTGTCCTGTGTCGTGGCTCTGCCCTGTCCTGTGTCGTGGCTCTGCCCTGCCCTGTGTCGTGGCTCTGCCCTGCCCTGTGTTGTGGCTCTGCCCTGTGTCGTGGCTCTGCCCTGCCCTGTGTCATGACTCTGCCCTGTCCTGTGTCGTGGCTCTGCCCTGCACTGTGTCATGGCTCTGCCCTGTGTCGTGGCTCTGCCCTGTCCTGAGTCATGGCTCTGCCCTGCCCTGTGTCATGGCCCTGCCCTGTGTTGTGGCTCTGCCCTGTGTTGTAGCTCTGCTCTGTGTTGTGGCTCTGTCCTGTGTCGTGGCTCTGCCCTGTCCTGTGTCGTGGCTCTGCCCTGTCCTGCGTCGTGGCCCTGCCCAGTGTCGTGGCTCTGCCCTGTGTCGTGGCTCTGCCCTGTCCTGTGTCGTCGCTCTGCCCTGTGTCGTGGCTCTGCGCTACCCTGTGTCGTGGCTCTGCCCTGTGTCGTGGCTCCGTCCTGCCCTGTGTCGTGGCTCTGCCCTGCCCTGTGTCGTGGCTCTGTCCTGTCGTGGCCCTGCCCTGCCCTGTGTCGTGGCTCTGCCCTGTCCTGTGTCGTGGCTCTGCCCTGTCCTGTGTCGTGGCTCTGCGCTGTCCTGTGTCGTGTCTCTGCCCTGCCCTGTGTCGTGGTTCTGTCCTGCCCTGTGTCGTGGCTCTGTCCTGTGTCGTGGCTCTGCCCTGTCCTGTGTCATGGCTCTGCCCTGTCCTGCGTCGTGGCCCTGCCCTGTGCCATGGCTCTGCCCTGTGTTGTGGCTCTGCCCTGTCCTGTGTCGTGGCTCTGCCCTGTGTTGTGGCTCTGCCCTGTGTTGTGGCCCTGCTCTGTGTTGTGGCTCTGCCCTGTGTTGTGGCCCTGCCCTGTGTCGTGGCTCTGCCCTGCCCTGTGTCGTGGCTCTGCCCTGCGTCGTGTCTCTGCCCTGTCCTGTGTCGTGGCTCTGCCCTGTACTGTGTCGTGGCTCCGTCCTGTGTCGCGGCTCTGCCCTGCCCTGTGTCGTGGCTCTGCCCTGCCCTGTGTCGTGGCTCTGCCTTGTGTCATGGCTCTGCCCTGTGTCATGGCTCTGCCCTGTCCTGTGTCATGGCTCTGCCCTGCCCTGTGTCATGGCCCTGCCCTGTGTTGTGGCTCTGCCCTGTGTTGTGGCCCTGCTCTGTGTTGTTGCTCTGCCCTGTGTTGTGGCCCTGCCCTGTGTCGTGGCTCTGCCCTGCCCTGTGCCGTGGCTCTGCCCTGCGTCGTGTCACTGCCCTGTCCTGTGTCATGGCTCTGCCCTGTACTGTGTCGTGGCTCTGTCCTGTGTCGCGGCTCTGCCCTGCCCTGTGTCGTGGCTCTGCCCTGCCCTGTGTCGTGGCACTGCCCTGCCCTGTGTCGTGGCTCTGCCTTGTGTCATGGCTCTGCCCTGTGTCATGGCTCTGCCCTGTCCTGTGTCATCGCTCTGCCCTGCCCTGTGTCGTGGCCCTGCCCTGTGTTGTGGCTCTGCCCTGTGTTGTGGCCCTGCTCTGTGTTGTGGCTCTGCCCTGTGTTGTGGCCCTGCCCTGTGTCGTGGCTCTGCCCTGCCCAGTGCCGTGGCTCTGCCCTGCGTCGTGTCTCTGCCCTGTCCTGTGTCGTGGCTCTGCCCTGTACTGTGTCGTGGCTCTGTCGTGTCATGGCTCTGCCCTGCCCTGTGTCGTGGCTCTGCCCTGCCCTGTGTCGTGGCCCTGCCCTGTGTCGTGGCTCTGCCCTGTCCTGTGTCGTGGCCCTGCCCTGCCCAGTGTCGTGGCCCTGCCCTGACCTGTGTCGTGGCCCTGCCCTGCCATGTGTCGTGGCTCTGCCCTGTGTTGTGGCTCTGCCCTGCCCTGTGTCGTGGCTCTGCGCTGTGTCGTGGCTCTGCCCTCCCCTGTGTCGTGGCTCTGCGCTGTGTCGTGGTTCTGCCCTGCCCTGTGTCGTGGCTCTGCCCTGCCCTGTGTCGTGACACTGCCCTGTGTCGTGCCCCAGCCCTGCCCTGTGTCGTGGCCCAGACCTGCCCTGTGTCGTGGCCCTGCCCTGTGTCGTGGCCCTGCCCTGCCCTGTGTCGCGGCCCTGCCCTGCCCTGTGTCGTGGCTCTGCCATGTGTCATGGCTCTGCCTTGTCATGTGTCGTGGCTCTGCCCTGTGTCGTGGCACTACCCTGTCATGTGTCGTGGCTCTGCCCTGTGTCGTGGATCTGCCCTGTCATGTGTCGTGGCTCTGCCCTGTGTCGTGGCACTACCCTGTCATGTATCGTGGCTGTGCCCTGTACTGTGTCGTGGCTCTGTCCTGTGTCGCGGCTCTGCCCTGCCCTGTGTCGTGGCTCTGCCCTGCCCTGTGTCGTGGCACTGCCCTGCCCTGTGTCGTGGCTCTGCCTTGTGTCATGGCTCTGCCCTGTGTCATGGCTCTGCCCTGTCCTGTGTCATGGCTCTGCCCTGCCCTGTGTCGTGGCCCTGCCCTGTGTCGTGGCTCTGCCCTGTCATGTGTCGTGGCTCTGCCCCGTGTGGTGGCTCTGCCCTGTCATGTGTTGTGGCCCTGTCCTGTGTCATGGCTCTGCCCTGCCCTGTGTCGTGGCTCTGCCCTGCCATGTGTTGTGGCCCTGCCCTGTGTCGTGGCTCTGCCCTGTCCTGTGTCGTGGTTCTGCCATGTCCTGTGTCGTGGCTCTGCCCTGTCATGTGTCGTGGCTCTGCCCTGTGTCGTGGCTCTGCCCTGCCCTGTGTGTGGCTATGCCCTGTGTCGTGGCACTGCCCTGTGTTGTGGCTCTGCCCTGTCCTGTGTCGTGGCTCTGCCCTGTCCTGTGTTGTGCCTCTGCCCTGTCCTGTGTTGTGGCTCTGCCCTGCCCTGTGTCGTGGCTCTCCCCTGCCCTCTGTCATGGCTCTGCCCTGTCCTGTGTCGTGGCTCTGCCCTGTCCTGTGTCGTGGCTCTGCCCTGTCCTGTGTCGTGGCTCTGCCCTGTGTCGTGGCTCTGCCCTGCCCTGTGTCGTGGCTCTGCCCTGCCCTGTGTCGTGGCTCTGCCCTGTGTTTTGGCTCTGCCCTGTCCTGTGTCGTGGCTCTGCCCTATCCTGTGTCGTGGCTCTGCCCTGCCCTGTGTCATGGCTCTGCCCTGCCCTGTGTCGTGGCTCTGCCCTGTGTTGTGGCTCTGTCCTTTCGTGGCCCTGCCCTGCCCTGTGTCGTGGCTCTGCCCTGTCCTGTGTCGTGGCTCTGCCCTTCCCTGTGTCGTGGCTCTGTCCTGTGTCGTGGCTCTGCCCTGTCCTGTGTCGTGGCTCTGCCCTGTGTCATGGCTCTGCCCTGTGTCATGGCTCTGCCCTGTCCTGTGTCATGGCTCTGCCCTGCCCTGTGTCGTGGCCCTGCCCTGTGTTGAGGCTCTGCCCTGTGTTGTGGCCCTGCTCTGTGTTGTGGCTCTGCCCTGTGTTGTGGCCCTGCCCTGTGTCGTGGCTCTGCCCTGCCCTGTTCCGTGGCTCTGCCCTGCGTCGTGTCTCTGCACTGTCCTGTGTCGTGGCTCTGCCCTGTACTGTGTCGTGGCTCTGTCCTGTGTCGTGGCCCTGCCCTGCCCTGTGTCGTGGCCCTGCCCTGCCCTGTGTCGTGGCCCTGCCCTGCCATGTGTCATGGCGCTGCCCTGTGTTGTGGCTCTGCCCTGCCCTGTGTCGTGGCCCGGCCCTGTGTCGTGGCTCTGCCCTGCCCTGTGTCGTGGCTCTGCCCTGCCCTGTGTCGTGGCCCTGCCCTGTGTCGTGCCCCTGCCCTACCCTATGTCGTGGCCCTGCCCTGCCCTGTGTCGTGGCCCTGCCCTGTGTCGTGGCCCTGCCCTGCCCTGTGTCGTGGCCCTGCCCTGCCCTGTGTCGTGGCTCTGCCATGTGTCATGGCTCTTCCCTGTCATGTGTCGTGGCTCTGCCCTGTGTCGTGGCTCTGCCCTGTCATGTGTTGTGGCCCTGTCCTGTGTCATGCCTCTGCCCTGCCCTGTGTCGTGGCTCTGCCCTGCCCTGTGTTGTGGCCCTGTCCTGTGTCATGGCTCTGCCCTGCCCTGTGTCGTGGCTCTGCCCTGCCCTGTGTCGTGTCTCTGCCCTGCCCTGTGTCGTGGCTCTGCCTTGCCCTGTGTCGTGGCCCTGCCCTATGTCGTGGCTCTGCCCTGTCTGTGTCGTGGCCCTGCCCTGTGTCATGGCTCTGCCCTGTCCTGTGTCGTGGCTCTGCCCTGTCCTGTGTCGTGGCTCTGCCCTGTCCTGTGTCGTGGCTCCGCCCTGTGTCGTGGCTCTGCCCTGCCCTGTGTCGTGGCTATGCCCTGTGTCGTGGCTCTGCCCTGTGTTGTGGCTCTGCCCTGTCCTGTGTCGTGGCTCTGCCCTGTCCTGTGTCATGGCTCTGACCTGCCCTGTGTCGTGGCTCTGCCCTGCCCTGTGTCGTGGCTCTGCCCTGCCCTGAGTCATGGCTCTGCCCTGTGTCGTGGCTCTGCCCTGTCCTGTGTCATGGCTCTGACCTGCCCTGTGTCGTGGCCTTGCCCTGTGTTGTGGCTCTGCCCTGTGTTGTGGCCCTGCCCTGTGTCGTGCCTCTGCCCAGTCCTGTGTTGTGTGTCTGCCCTGTGTTGTGGCTCTGCCCTGTGTTGTGGTCCTGCCCTGTGTTGTGGCTCTGCCCTGACCTGTGTCGTGGCTCTGCCCTGCCCTGTGCCGTGGCTCTGCCCTGTGTCGTGTCTCTGCCCTGTCCTGTGTCATGGCTTTGCCCTGTACTGTGTCGTGGCTCTGTCCTGTGTCGTGGCTCTGCCCTGCCCTGTGTCGTGGCTCTGCCCTGTCCTGTGTCGTGGCTCATCCCTGCCCTGTGTCGTGGCTCTGCCCTGCCCTGTGTCGTGGCCCTGCCCTGTGTCGTGGCTCTGCCCTGTCCTGTGTCGTGGCCCTGCCCTGTGTCGTGGCCCTGCCCTGCCCTGTGTCGTGGCTCTGCCCTGTGTCGTGGCTCTGCCCTGTCATGTGTCGTGGCTCTGCCCTGTGTCGTGGCTCTGCCCTGTCCTGTGTCGCGGCTCTGCCCTGCCCTGTGTCGTGGCTCTGCCCTGTCCTGTGTCCTGTCTCTGCCCTGCCCTGTGTCGTGGCTATGTCCTGTCCTGTGTCGTGGCTCTGCGCTGCCCTGTGTCGTGGCTCTGCCCTGCCCTGTGTCGTGGCTCTGCCCTGGCCTGTGTCGTGGCCCTGCTCTGCCCTGTGTCGTGGCTCTGCCCTGCCCTGTGTCGTGACTCTGCCCTGCCCTGTGTCGTGGCTCTGCCCTGTGTCGTGGCTCTGCCCAGCGCTCTATTGCGGCTCCGTCTTGTGTTGTGGTTCTGCCCTGCCCTGTGTCGTGGCTCTGCCCTGTGTCGTGGCTCTGCCCTGTCCTGTGTCGTGGCTCTACCCTGCCCTGTTTCGTAGCTCTGCCCTGTCCTGAGTCGTGGCTCTGCCCTGTCCTGTGTCGTGGCTCTGCCCTGCCCTGTGTCGTGGCTCTGCCCTGTCCTGTGTCGTGTCTCTGCCCTGCCCTGTGTCGTGGCTCTGCCCTACCCTGTGTCGTGGCTCTGCCCTGTCCTGTGTCGTGGCTCTGCCCTGTCCTGTGTCGTGTCTCTGCCCTGCCCTGTGTCGTGGCTCTGTCCTGCCCTGTGTCGTGGCTCTGTCCTGTGTCGTGGCTCTGTCCTGTCCTGTGTCGTGGCTCTGCCCTGTCCTGCGTCGTGGCCCTGCCCTGTGTCATGGCTCTGCCCTGTGTCGTGGCTCTGCCCTGTCCTGTGTCGTGGCTCTGCCCTGTGTCGTGGCTCTGCGCTGCCCTGTGTCGTGGCTCTGCCCTGTGTCGTGGCCATGGCCTGCCCTGTGTCGTGGCTCTGCCCTGCCCTGTGTCGTGGCTCTGTCCTGTCGTGGCCCTGCCCTGCCCTGTGTCGTGGCTCTGCCCTGTCCTGTGTCGTGGCTCTGCCCTTTCCTGTGTCGTGGCTCTGCCCTGCCCTGTGTCGTGGCTCTGCCCTGTCCTGTGTCGTGGCTCTGCCCTGTCCTGTGTCGTAGCTCTGCCTTGTGTCATGGCTCTGCCCTGTGTCATGGCTCTGCCCTGTCCTGTGTCATGGCTCTGCCCTGCCCAGTGTCGTGGCCCTGCCCTGTCATGTGTCGTGGCTCTGCCCTGTGTCGTGGCTCTGCCCTGCCATGTGTCGTGGCTCTGTCCCGCGTTGTGGCTCTGCCCTGTCCTGTGTCGTAGCTCTGCCCTGCCCTGTGTCGTGGCTCTGCCCTGTCATGTGTCGTGGCTCTGCCCTGTGTCATGGCTCTGCCCTGCCATGTGTCGTGGCTCTGTCCTGTCCTGTGTTGTGGCCCTGTCCTGTGTCATGGCTCTGCCCTGCCCTGTGTCGTGGCTCTGCCCTGCCCTGTGTCGTGGCTCTGCCCTGCCCTGTGTCGTGGCTCTGTCCTGTGTCGTGGCTCTGCCCTGCCCTGTGTCGTGGTTCTGCCCTGTCATGTGTCGTGGCTCTGCCCTGTGTCGTGGCTCTGCCCTGTCCTGTGTCGTGGCTCTGCCCTGTACTGTGTCGTGGCTCTGTCCTGTGTCGTGGCTCTGCCCTGCCCTGTGTCGTGGCTCTGCCCTGCCCTGTGTCGTGGCTCTGCCCTGCCCTGTGTCGTGGCACTGCCCTGCCCTGTGTCGTGGCCCTGCCCTGCCCTGTGTCGTGGCCCTGCCCTGCCATGTGTCGTGGCGCTGCCCTGTGTTGTGGCTCTGCCCTGCCCTGTGTTGTGGCTCTGCCCTGCCCTGTGTCGTGGCTCTGCCCTGCCCTTTGTCGTGGCCCTGCGCTGTGTCTTGCCCCTGCCCTGCCCTGTGTCGTGGCCCTGCCCTGCCCTGTGTCGTGGCCCTGCCCTGCCCTGTGTCGTGGACCTGCCCTGCCCTGTGTCGTGGCTCTGCCATGTGTCATGGCTCTGCCCTGTGTTATGGATCTACCCTGTCATGTGTCGTGGCTCTGCCCTGTGTCGTGGCTCTGCCCTGTGTCGTGGCTCTGTCCTGTGTCGTGGCTCTGCTCTGTCCTGTGTCGTGGCTGTCCTGTGTCGTGGCTCTGCTCTGCCCTGTGTCATGGCTCTGGCCTGTGTCGTGGCTCTGCTCTGCCCTGTGTCGTGGCTCTGTCCTGTGTCATGGCTCTGCCCTGCCCTGTGTCGTGGCTCTGCCCTGTCCTGTTTCGTGGCTCTGCCCTGTCCTGTGTCGTGGCTCTGCCCTGCCCTGTGTCATGGCTCTGCCCTGTGTCGTGGCTCTGCCCTGTCCTGTGTCATGGCTCTGCCCTGCCCTGTGTCCTGGCCCTGCCCTGTGTTGTGGCTCTGCCCTCTGTTGTGGCTCTGCTCTGTGTTGTGGCTCTGTCCTGTGTTGTGGCTCTGCGTTGTGCTGTGGCTCTGCCCTGTGTTGTGGCTCTGCCCTGCCCTGTGTCTTGGCTCTGCCCTGTGCCGTGGCTCTGCCCTGTGTCGTGTCTCTGCCCTGTCCTGTGTCATGGCTCTGCCCTGTGTTGTGGCTCTGCCCTGTGTTGTGGCTCTGCCCTGCCCTGTGTCGTGGCTCTGCCCTGTACTGTGTCGTGGCTCTGCCCTGTGTCGTGGCTCTGCCCTGTGTCGTGGCGCTGCCCTGTGTCGTGGCTCTGCCCTGTCCTGTGTTGTGGCTCTGCCCTGTGTCGTGGCTCTGCCCTGTGTCATGGCTCTACCCTGTCATGTGTCGTGGCTCTGCCCTGTGTCGTGGCTCTGCCCTGTGTCGTGGCTCTGCGCTGCCCTGTGTCGTGGCTCTGCCCTGCCCTGTGTCGTGGCTCTGCCCTGCCCTGTGTCGTGGCTCTGTCCTGTGTCGTGGCTCTGCTCTGTCCTGTGTCGTGGCTGTCCTGTGTCGTGGCTCTGCTCTGCCCTGTGTCGTGGCTCTGTCCTGTGTCGTGGCTCTGCCCTGTCCTGTGTCGTGGCTCTGCCCTGCGTCATGGCTATGCCCTGCCCTGTGTCGTGGCTCTGCCCTGTCCTGTTTCGTGGCTCTGCCCTGTCCTGTGTCGTGGCTCTGCCCTGCCCTGTGTCATGGCTCCGCCCTGTGTCATGGCTCTGCCCTGTCCTGTGTCATGTCTCTGCCCTGCCCCGTGTCGTGGCCCTGCCCTGTGTTGTGGCTCTGCCCTCTGTTGTGGCTCCGCTCTGTGTTGTGGCTCTGTCCTGTGCTGTGGCTCTGCGTTGTGCTGTGGCTCTGCCCTGTGTTGTGGCTCTGCCCTGCCCTGTGTCTTGGCTCTGCCCTGTGCCGTGGCTGTGCCCTGTGTCGTGGCTCTGCCCTGTCCTGTGTCGTGTCTCTGCCCTGTCCTGTGTCATGGCTCTGCCCTGTGTTGTGGCTCTGCCCTGTGTTGTGGCTCTGCCCTGCCCTGTGTCGTGGCTCTGCCCTGTACTGTGTCGTGGCTCTGTCCTGTGTCGTGGCTCTGCCCTGCCCTGTGTCGTGGCTCTGCCCTGTCCTGTGTCGTGGCGCTGCCCTGCCCTGTGTCGTGGCCCTGCCCTGTGTTGTGGCTCTGCCCTGTCCTGTGTCGTGGCTCTGCCCTGTGTCGTGGCTCTGCCCTGCCCTGTGTCGTGGCTATGCCCTGTGTCGTGGCTCTGCCCTGTGTTGTGGCTCTGCCCTGTCCTGTGTCGTGGCTCTGCCCTGTCCTGTGTTGTGGCTCTGCCCTGTCCTGTGTTGTGGCTCTGCCCTGCCCTGTGTCATGGCCCAGCCCTGCCCTGTCTCGTGGCTCTGCCCTCCCCTGTGTCGTGGCTCTGCCCTGCCCTGTGTCGTGGCTCTGCCCTGTGTCGTGGCTCTGCCCTGTCATGTGTCGTGGCTCTGTCCCGCGTTGTGGCTCTGCCCTGCCCTGTGTCGTGGCTCTGCCCTGCCCTGTGTCGTGGCTCTGCCCTGTCATGTGTCGTGGCTCTGCCCTGTGTCGTGGCTCTGCCCTGCCATGTGTCGCGGCTCTGTCCTGTCCTGTGTTGTGGCCCTGTCCTGTGTCATGGCTCTGCCCTGCCCTGTGTCGTGGCTCTGCCCTGCCCTGTGTCGTGGCTCTGTCCTGTGTCGTGGCTCTGCCCTGCCCTGTGTCGTGGTTCTGCCCTGTCATGTGTCGTGGCTCTGCCCTGTGTCGTGGCTCTGCCCTGTCCTGTGTCGTGGCTCTGCCCTGTACTGTGTCGCGGCTCTGTCCTGTGTCGTGGCTCTGCCCTGCCCTGTGTCGTGACTCTGCCCTGCCCTGTGTCATGGCTCTGCCCTGCCCTGTGTCGTGGCACTGCCCTGCCCTGTGTCGTGGCCCTGCCCTGCCCTGTGTCGTGGCCCTGCCCTGCCCTGCCATGTGTCGTGGCGCTGCCCTGTGTTGTGGGTCTGCCCTGCCCTGTGTCGTGGCTCTGCCCTGTGTCGTGGCTCTGCCCTGCCCTGTGTCGTGGCTCTGCCCTGCCCTTTGTCGTGGCCCTGCGCTGTGTCGTGCCCCTGCCCTGCCCTGTGTCGTGGCCCTGCCCTGTGTCGTGGCCCTGCCCTGCCCTGTGTCGTGGACCTGCCCTGCCCTGTGTCGTGGCTCTGCCATGTGTCATGGCTCTGCCCTGTCATGTGTCGTGGCTCTGCCCTGTCATGTGTCGTGGCTCTGCCCTGTCATGTGTCGTGGCTCTGCCCTGTGTCGTGGCTCTGCCCTGTCATGTGTCGTGGCTCTGCCCTGTGTCGTGGCTCTGCCCTGTCATGTGTTGTGGCCCTGTCCTGTGTCATGGCTCTGCCCTGCCCTGTGTCGTGGCTCTGCCCTGCCCTGTGTTGTGGCCCTGTCCTGTGTCATGGCTCTGCCCTGCCCTGTGTCGTGGCTCTGCCCTGCCCTGTGTCGTGGCTCTGACTTGCCCTGTGTCGTGGCCCTGCCCTGTGTCGTGGCTCTGCCCTGTCCTGTGTCGTGGCCCTGCCCTGTGTCGTGGCCCTGCCCTGCCCTGTGTCGTGGCCCTGCCCTGCCCTGTGTCGTGGCCCTGCCCTATGTCGTGGCTCTGCCCTGTCCTGTGTCGTGGCCCTGCCCTGTGTCGAGGCCAAGCCCTGCCCTGTGTCGTGGCCCTGCCCTGCCCTGTGTCCAGGCCCTGCCCAGTGTCGTGGCACTGCCCTGCCCTGTGTCGTGGCCCTGCCCTGCCCTGTGTCGTGGTCCTGCCCTGACCTGTGTCGTGGCTCTGCCCCGTGTTGTGGCTCTGCCCTGCCCTGTGTCATTGCTCTGCCCTGTGTCGTGGCTCTGCCCTGTCATGTGTCGTGGCTCTGCCCTGTGTCGTGGCTCTGCCCTGTCATGTGTCGTGGCTCTGCCCTGTGTCGTGGCTCTTCCCTGCCCTGTGTCGTGGCTCTGCCCTGCCCTGTGTCGTGGCTCTGCCTTGCCCTGTGTCGTGGCTCTGCCCTGCCCTGTGTCGTGGCTCTGTCCTGAGTCGTGGCTCTGCCCTGCCCTGTCTCGTGGCTCTGCCCTGTCATGTGTCGTGGCTCTGCCCTGTGTCGTGGCCCTGCCCTGTCATGTGTCGTGGCTCTGTCCCGCGTTGTGGCTCTGCCCTGCCCTGTGTCGTGGCTCTGCCCTGCCCTGTGTCGTGGCTCTGCCCTGTCATATGTCGTGGCTCTGCCCTGTGTCATGGCTCTGCCCTGCCATGTGTCGTGGCTCTGTCCTGTCCTGTGTTGTGGCCCTGTCCTGTGTCATGGCTCTGCCCTGCCCTGTGTCGTGGCTCTGCCCTACCCTGTGTCGTGGCTCTGCCCTGCCCTGTGTCGTGGCTCTGTCCTGTGTCGTGGCTCTGCCCTGCCCTGTGTCGTGGCTCTGCCCTGTCCTGTGTCGTGGCTCTGCCCTGTCCTGTGTCGTGGCTCTGCCCTGTCCTGTGTCGTGGCTCAGCCCTGCCCTGTGTCGTGGCTCTGCCCTGCCCTGTGTCGTGGCTCTGCCTTGCCCTGTGTCGTGGCTCTGCCCTGTGTTGTGGCTCTGCCCTGTCCTGTGTCGTGGCTCCGCCCTGCCCTGTGTGTGGCTATGCCCTGTGTCGTGGATCTGCCCTGTGTCGTGGCTCTGCCCTGTCCTGTGTCGTGGCTCTGCCCTGTCCTGTGTTGTGGCTCTGCCCTGCCCTGTGTCATGCCTCTGCCCTGTCCTGTGTCGTGGCTCTGCCCTGTCCTGTGTCGTGGCTCCGCCCTGTGTCGTGGCTCTGCCCTGCCCTGTGTCGTGGCTATGCCCTGTGTCGTGGCTCTTCCCTGTGTCGTGGCTCTGCCCTGTGTCGTGGCGCTGCCCTGTGTCGTGGCTCTGCCCTGTCCTGTGTCGTGGCTCTGCCCTGTGTCGTGGCTCTGCCCTGTGTCGTGGCTCTGCACTGCCCTGTGTCGTGGCTCTGCCCTGCCCTGTGTCGTGGCTCAGCCCTGCCCTGTGTCGTGGCTCTGTCCTGTGTCGTGGCTCTGCTCTGTCCTGTGTCGTGGCTGTCCTGTGTCGTGGCTCTGCTCTGCCCTGTGTCGTGGCTCTGCTCTGCCCTGTGTCGTGGCTCTGTCCTGTGTCATGGCTTTGCCCTGCCCTGTGTCGTGGCTCTGCCCTGTCCTGTGTCGTGGCTCTGCCCTGCCCTGTGTCATGGCTCTGCCCTGTCCTGTGTCATGGCTCTGCCCTGCCCTGTGTCCTGGCCCTGCCCTGTGTTGTGGCTCTGCCCTCTGTTGTGGCTCTGTTCTGTGTTGTGGCTCTGTCCTGTGTTGTGGCTCTGCGTTGTGCTGTGGCTCTGCCCTGTGTTGTGGCTCTGCCCTGCCCTGTGTCTTGGCTCTGCCCTGTGCCGTGGCTCTGCCCTGTGTCGTGTCTCTGCCCTGTCCTGTGTCATGGCTCTGCCCTGTGTTGTGGCTCTGCCCTGTGTTGTGGCTCTGCCCTGCCCTGTGTCGTGGCTCTGCCCTGTCATGTGTCGTGGCTCTGCCCTGTGTCGTGGCGCTGCCCTGTGTCGTGGCTCTGCCCTGTCCTGTGTTGTGGCTCTGTCCTGTGTCGTGGCTCTGCCCTGCCCTGTGTCATGGCTCTGCCCTGTGTCATGGCTCTACCCTGTCATGTGTCGTGGCTCTGCCCTGTGTCGTGGCTCTGCCCTGTGTCGTGGCTCTGCGCTGCCCTGTGTCGTGGCTCTGCCCTGCCCTGTGTCGTGGCTCTGCCCTGCCCTGTGTCGTGGCTCTGTCCTGTGTCGTGGCTCTGCTCTGTCCTGTGTCGTGGCTGTCCTGTGTCGTGGCTCTGCTCTGCCCTGTGTCGTGGCTCAGTCCTGTGTCGTGGCTCTGCCCTGTCCTGTGTCGTGGCTCTGCCCTGTGTCATGGCTTTGCCCTGCCCTGTGTCGTAGCTCTGCCCTGTCCTGTTTCGTGGCTCTGCCCTGTCCTGTGTCGTGGCTCTGCCCTGCCCTGTGTCGTGGCTCTGCCCTGCCCTGTGTCATGGCTCTGCCCTGTGTCGTGGCTCTGCCCTGTCCTGTGTCGTGGCTCTGCCCTGTCCTGTGTCGTGGCTCTGTCCTGTGTCGTGGCTCTGCCCTGTCCTGTGTCGAGGCTCTGCCCTGTCCTGTGTCGTGGCTCTGTCCTGCCCTGTGTCGTGGCTCTGCCCTGCCCTGTGTCGTGGCTCTGCCCTGTGTTGTGGCTCTGCCCTGTGTCATGGCTCTGCCCTGCCCTGTTTCATGGCTCTGCCCTGTCCTGTGTCGTGGCTCTGCCCTGTCCTGTGTCGTGGCTCTGCCCTGTGTCGTGGCTCTGTCCAGCCCTGTGTCTTGGCTCTGCCCTGCCCTGTGTCGTGGTTCTGCCCTGTGTCGTGGCTCTGCCCTGTGTCGTGGCTCTGCCCTGCCCTGTGTCGTGGCTCTGCTCTGTCCTGTGTCGTGGCTCTGCCCTGTGTCGTGGCTCTGCCCTGCCCTGTTTCATGGCTCTGCCCTGTCCTGTGTCGTGGCTCTGCCCTGTCCTGTGTCGTGGCGCTGCCCTGCCCTGTGTTGTGGCCCTGTCCTGTGTCGTGGCTCTGCCCTGTCCTGTGTCGTGGCCCTGCTCTGCCCTGTGTCGTGGCTCTGCCCTGTCCTGTGTCGTGGCTCTGCCCTGTGTCGTGGCTCTGCCCTGCGCTCTGTTGCGGCTCCGTCTTGTGTTGTGGTTCTGCTCGGCCCTGTGTCGTGGCTGTGCCCTGTGTCGTGGCTCTGCCCTATCCTGTGTCGTGGCTCTGCCCTGCCCTGTGTCACGGCTCTGCCCTGCCCTGTGTCGTGGCTCTGCCCTGTCCTGTGTCGTGGCTCTGCCCTGCCCTGTGTCGTTAATCTGCCCTGTGTTGAGGCTCTGCCCTGCCCTGTGTCGTGGCTCCGCCCTGCCCTGTGTCGTGGCTCTGCCCTGTCCTGTGTCGTGGCTCCGCCCTGTCCTGTGTCGTGGCTCCGCCCTGTCCTGTGTCGTGGCTCTGCCCTGCCCTGTGTCGTGGCTCTGCCCTGCCCTGTGCCGTGGCTCTGCCCTGCCCTGTGTCGTTGCTCTGCCCTGCCCTGTGTCGTGGCTCTGCCCTGCCCTGTGTCGTGCCTCTGCCCTGCCCTGTGTCGTGGCTCTGCCCTGTCCTGTAACGTGGCCCTGCCCTGTCCTGTGTCGTGGCTCTGCCCTGTGTCGTGGCTCTGCCCTGCCCTGTGTTGTGGCTCTGTCCTGTGTCGTGGTTCTGCCCTGCCCTGTGTCTTGGCTCTGCCCTGTGTCGTGGCTCTGCCCTGTCCTGTGTCGTGGCTCTGTCCTGCCCTGTGTCGTGGCTCTGCCCTGTGTGGTGGCTCTGCCCTGCCCTGTGTCGTCGCTCTGCCCTGTCCTGTGTCGTGGCTCTGCCCTGTCCTGTGTCGTGGCTTTGCCCTGCCTTGTGTCGTGCCTCTGCCCTGCCCTGTGTCGTGGCTCTGCCCTGTGTCGTGGCTCTGCCCTGCCCTGTGTTGTGGCCCTGCCCTGTCCTGTGTCGTGGCTCTGCCCTGTCCTGTGTCGTGGCTCTGCTCTGCCCTGTGTCGTGGCTCTGCCCTGCCCTGTGTCGTGGCTCTGCCCTGCCCTGTGTCGTGACTCTGCCCTGCCCTGTGTCATGGCTCTGCCCTGCCCTGTCCTGTATCGTGGCTCTGCCCTGCCCTGTGTCGTGGCTCTGCCCTGTCCTGTGTCGTGGCTCTGCCCTGCCCTGTGTCGCGGCTCTGCCCTGTTCTGTGTCGTGGCTCTGCCCTGCCCTGTGTATGGCTCTGCCCTGTTCTGTGTCGTGGCTCTGCCCTGCCCTGTGTCGTGGCTCTGCCCTGCGCTCTATTGCGGCTCCGTCTTGTGTTGTGGTTCTGCCCTGCACTGTGTCGTGGCTCTGCCCTGTCCTGTGTCGTGACTCTGCCCTGCCCTGTGTCGTGGCTCTGCCCTGACCTGTATCGTGGCTCTGTCCTGTGTCGTGGCTCTGCCCTGTCCTGTGTCGTGTCTCTGCCCTGCCCTGTGTCGTGGCTCTGCCCTGCCCTGTGTCGTGGCTCTGCCCTGTGTCGTGGCTCTTCCCTGCCCTGTGTCATGGCTCTGCCATGTGTCATGGCTCTGCCCTGCCATTTGTCATGGCTCTGCCCTGTCCTGTGTGATGGCTCTGCCCTGCCCTGTGTCGTGGCTCTGTCCTGTCCTGTGTTGTGGCCCTGTCCTGTGTCATTGCTCTGCCCTGCCCTGTGTCGTGGCTCTGCCCTGTGTTGTGGCTCTGCCCTGTGTCGTGGCTCTGTCCTGTGACGTGGCACTGCCCTGTCCTGCGTCGTGGCTCTGCCCTGTCCTGTGTCGTGGCTCTGCCCTGTGTCGTGTCTCTGCCCTATGTCGTGGCTCTGTCCTGTGTCATGGCTCTGCCCTGTGTGCTGGCTCTGTCCTGTGCTCTGGCTCTGCCCTGTGTTCTGGCTCTGCCCTGTATGCTTGCTCTGTCCTGTGTTCTGGCTCCGTCCTGTGTTCTGGCTCCGTCCTGTGTTCTGGCTCTGTCCTGTGTTCTTGGTCTGCCCTGTGTTCTGGGTCTGTCCTGTGTTGTGGTTCTAACCTGTGTTGTGGCTCTGCCCTGTGTTGTGGCTCTGCCCTGTGTTGTGGCTCTGCCCTGTGTTGTGGCTCTGCTCTGCGTCTAGGCTCTGCCCTGTGTTGATGTTCTGCCCTGTGTTGTGACTGTGCCCTGTCGTGTGCTGTTGTCCTGTCGTCAGTATCCCTCTCCTGGCCTGTCCTATTTGGTATGGTTGTCCTGTCCTGTGTTGTTGTCCTGCCCTGTGTTGTTGTCCGGCCCTGTGTTGTCCGGCCCTGTGTTGTTGCTCTGCCCTGTTTGGTTGTCCTGTCCTGTGTTGTTGTCCGGTCCTGTTTTGTGACTCTCCTGTCCTGTATCGCTCTTCTTCCTCGTCCTCTTCTGTACAGTTGTCCTGCCCTGTGTTGTGCCTCTGCCCTGTGTTGTGCATCTACTCTGTGTTGTGGCTCTGCCCTGTGTTGTGGGTCTACCCTGTGTTGTGGCTCTGCCCTGTGTTCTGGCTCTGCCCTGTGTTATGGCCAGTCTGGTAGTCTGCTGTTGTCCTCTCGTCTATTAATGGCCTGTCCTAGATTGCTGTCCTGCCCAGCATCAATCCCCTGCTCTGTATCTCTCTCCTGCCCTGTCCTCTTCTGTATGGTTGTCCTGTCCTGTGTTGTTATCCTGTCTTGTATTGTTCTACTGTCCTGTGTTCTGGCTCTGCCCTGTGTTCAGGCTCTGCCCTGTGTTCTGGCTCTGCCCTGTGTGCTGGCCCTGTCCTGTGTTCTCGCTCTGTCCTGTGTTCTGGCTTTGTCCTGTGTTCTGGCTCTGTCCTGTTTTGTTGTCCTGTCCGGTGCTGTGGCTCTGTCCTCTGTTGAGGCTCTGTCCTGTTTTGTGACTCTCCTGCCCTGTATCGCTCTCCTACCTTGTCCTCTTCTGTATGGTTGTCCTGTCCTGTGTTGTTGTCCTGACCTGTGTTATGGCTCTGCCCTGTGTTCTGACTCTGCCCTGTGCTGTCGCTCTGCCCTGTATCACTCTCCTGACCAGTATCGCTCTCCTGCCCTTACCTCTTAACATGGTTGTCCTGTGTTGTTATCCTGTCTTGTGTTGTTCTCTTGTCCTGTGTTCTGGCTGTGTTCTGTGTTATGGCTGTGCCCTGGGCTGTGGCTCTGTCCAGTGTTGTGGCTCGGCCCTGTTTGTGCTTTAGCAATGTGTTGTTGTCCTGTCCTGTGTTGTGGCTCTGCCCTGTGTTGAGGCTCTGTCCAGTGTTGTGGCTCTGTCCTGTGTTGTGGCTCTGCCCTGTGTTGTGGCTCTGTCCTTTGTTGTGGCCCTGCCCTGTCGTCTGCCATTGTCCTGTCGTTTATTAATGGCCTGTCGTCGATTGCTCTCCTGCCCATTATCACTCTGCTGCCCAGTATCGCTCTCCTGCCCTGTCCGCTTCTGTATTGTTGTCCTGTCCTGTGTCGTTCTTCTGTCCGGTGTCCTGGCTGTGTCTGGTGCTCTGGCTCTGCCCTGTGCTGTGGCTCTGCCCTGTGCTGTGGATCTGCCCTGTGTTGTGGATCTGCCATGTGTTGTGGCTATGCCCTGTGTTCTGGCTCTGCCCTGTGTTCTGGCTCTGTCCTGTGTTCTGGCTCTGTCCTGTGTTCTGGCTCTGTCCTGTGTTCTGGCTAGGCCCTATGTTCTGGATCTGCCCCGTGTTGTGGCTCTGTCCTGTGTCGGGCATCTGTCCTGTGTCTTGGCTCTGCCCTGTGTCGTGACTCTACCCTCTGTTGTTGTTTAGCCCTGTGTTGTAGTCCTGCCCTGTGTTGTTGTCCTGCCCTGTGTTGTGGTCCTGCCCTGTGTTGATGTCCTGCCTTGTGTTGTGGTTCTGCCCTGTGTTGTGACTCTGTGCTGTGTTGTGACTCTGTGCTGTGATGTGGCTCTGCCCTGTGTCAGGGCTCTGCCCAGTGTTGATGTTCTGCCCTGTGTTATGACTGTGCCCTGACGTGTGCTGTTGTCCTGTCGTCAGTATCCTTCTCCTGCCCTGTCCTCTTCGGTATGGTTGTCCTGTCCTGTGTTGTTGTCCTGCCCTGTGTTGTTGTCCAGCCCTGTGTTGTGGCTCTGTCCTCTGTTGAGGCTCTGTCCTGTTTTGTGACTCTCCTGCCCTGTATCGCTCTCCTACCTTGTCCTCTTCTGTATGGTTGTCCTGTCCTGTGTTGTTGTCCTGACCTGTGTTATGGCTCTGCCCTATGTTCTGGCTCTGCCCTGTGCTGTCGCTCTGCCCTGTATCACTCTCCTGACCAGTATCGCTCTCCTGCCCTGTCCTCTTAATATGGTTGTCATGTCCTGTGTTGTTATCCTGTCTTGTGTTGTTCTCCTGTCTTGTGTTATGGCTGTGCCCTGGGCTTTGGCTCTGTCCAGTGTTGTGGCTCGGCCCTGTTTGTGCTTTAGCAATGTGTTGTTGTCCTGTCCTGTGTTGTGGCTCTGCCCTGTGTTGAGGCTCTGTCCGGTGTTGTGGCTCTGTCCTGTGTTGTGGTTCTCCCCTGTGTTGAGGCTCTGTCCTTTGTTGTGGCCCTGCCCTGTCATCTGCCGTTGTCCTGTAGTTTATTAATGGCCTGTCATCGATTGCTTTCCTGCCCATTTTCACTCTGCTGCCCTGTATTGCTCTCCTACCCTGTCCGCTTCTGTATTGTTGTCCTGTCCTGTGTTGTTCTCCTGTGTGTTCTGGCTGTGTCTGGTGCTCTGGCTCTGCCCTGTGTTCTGGCTCTGCCCTGTGCTGTGGATCTGCCCTGTGTTCGTGGTCTGCCCTGTGTTCTGGGTTTTCCTTTGTGTTGTGGCTCTAACCTGTGTTGTGGCTCTGCCCTGTGTTGTGGCTCTGCTCTGTGTCTGGGCTCTGCCCTGTGTTGATGTGCTGCCCTGTGTTGTGACTGTGCCCTGTCGTGTGCTGTTGTCCTGTCGTTAGTATCCCTCTCCTGCCCTGTCCTCTTCGGTATGGTTGTCCAGTCCTGTGTTGTTGTCCTGCCCTGTGTTGTTGTCCGGCCCTGTGTTGTCCGGCCCTGTGTTGTTGCTCTGCCCTGTTTTGTTGTCCTGTCCTGTGTTGTTGTCCGGTCATGTTTTGTGACTCTCCTGTCCTGTATCGCTCTCCTTCCTTGTCCTCTTCTGTACGGTTGTCCAGCCCTGTGTTGTGCCTCTGCCCTGTGTTGTGGTTCTACCCTGTGTTGTGGCTCTGCCCTGTGTTCTGGCTCTGCCCTGTGTTATGGCTCTGCCCTGTGTTATGGCTCTGCCCTGTGTTGTGGATCTACTCTGTGTTGTGGCTCTGCCCTGTGTTGTGGATCTACCCTGTGTTGTGGCTCTGCCCTGTGTTCTGGCTCTGCCCTGTGTTATGGCCTGTCTGGTAGTCTGCTGTTGTCCTCTCGTCTTTTAATGGCCTGTCCTAGATTGCTGTCCTGCCCAGCATCAATCCCCTGCTCTGTATCTCTCTCCCGCCCTGTTCTCTTCTGTATGGTTGTCCTGTCCTGTGTTGTTACCCTGTCTTGTGTTGTTCTACTGTCCTGTGTTCTGGCTCCGCCCTGTCTTCAGGCTCTGCCCTGTGTTCTGGCTCTGCCCTGTGTGCTGGCCCTGTCCTGTGTGCTGGCCCTGTCCTGTGTTCTGGCTCTGTCCTGTGTTCTGGCTCAGTCCTGTGTTCTGGCTCTGTCTTGTGTTGTGGCTCTACCCTGTGTTCTGGCTCTGCCCTGTGTTGTGACTCTGCTCTGTGTCTGGGCTCTGCCCTGTGTTGATGTTCTGCCCTGTGTTGTGACTGTGCCCTGTCATGTGCTGTTGTCCTGTCGTCAGTATCCCTCTCCTGCCCTGTCCTCTTCGGTATGGTTGTCCTGTCCTGTGTTGTTGTCCTGTCCTGTGTTGTTGTCCGGCCATGTGTTGTAGCTCTGCCCTGTTTTGTTGTCCTGTCCGGTGCTGTGGCTCTGTCCTCTGTTGAGGCTCTGTCCTGTTTTGTGACTCTCCTGCCCTGTATCGCTCTCCTTCCTTGTCCTCTTCTGTATGGTTGTCCTGTCCTGTGTTGTTGTCCTGGCCTGTGTTATGGCTCTGCCCTGTGTTCTGACTCTGCCCTGTGCTGTCGCTCTGCCCTGTATCACTCTCCTGACCAGTATCGCTCTCCTGCCCTTACCTCTTAATATGGTTGTCCTGTGTTGTTATCCTGTCTTGTGTTGTTCTCTTGTCCTCTGTTCTGGCTGTATCCTGTGTTATGGCTCTGCCCTGGGCTGTGGCTCTGTCCAGTGTTGTGGCTCGGCCCTGGTTGTGCTTTAGCAATGTGTTGTTGTCCTGTCCTGTGTTGTGGCTCTGCCCTGTGTTGAGGCTCTGTCCAGTGTTTGTGGCTCTGTCCTGTGTTGTGGCTCTGCCCTGTGTTGTGGCTCTGTCCTTTGTTGTGGCCCTGCCCTGTCATCTGCCGTTGTCCTGTCGTTTATTAATGCCCTGTCGTCAATTGCTCTCCTGCCCATTATCACTCTGCTGCCCAGTATCGCTCTCCTGCCCTGTCCGCTTCTGTATTGTTGTCCTGTCCTGTGTCGTTCTCCTGTCCGGTGTCCTGGCTGTGTCTGGTGCTCTGGCTCTGCCCTGTGCTGTGGCTCTGCCCTGTGCTATGGATCTGCCCTGTGTTGTGGCACTGCCCTGTGTTGTGGCTCTGCCCTGTGTTCTGGCTCTGTCCTGTGTTCTGGCTCTGTCCTGTGTTCTGGCTCTGTCCTGTGTTCTGGCTCTGTCCTGTGTTCTGGCTCTGTCCTGTGTTCTGGCTTTGTCCTGTGTTCTGGCTAGGCCCTATGTTCTGGCTAGGCCCTATGTTCTGGATCTGCCCCGGGTTGTGCCTCTGTCCTGTGTCGGGCATCTGTCCTGTGACTTGGCTTTGCCCTGTGTCGTGACTCTACCCTCTGTTGTTGTTTAGCCCTGTGTTGTAGTCCTGCCCTGTGTTGTGGTCCTGCCCTCTGTTGTGGTCCTGCCCTCTGTTGTGGTTCTCCCCTGTGTTGTGGTTCTCCCCTGTGTTGTGGTCCTGCCCTGTGTTGATGTCCTGCCCTGTGTTGATGTCCTGCCCTGTGTTGATGTCCTGCCCTGTGTTGATGTCCTGCCCTGTGTTGTGGTTCTGTCCTGTGTTGTGACTCTGTGCTGTGATGTGACTCTGTGCTGTGATGTGACTCTGTGCTGTGATGTGACTCTGCCCTGTGTCAGGGCTCTGCCCAGTGTTAATGTTCTGCCCTGTGTTATGACTGTGCCCTCTCGTGTGCTGTTGTCCTGTCGTCAGTATCCTTCTCCTGCCCTGTCCTCTTCGGTATGGTTGTCCTGTCCTGTGTTGTTGTCCTGCCCTGTGTTGTTGTCCAGCCCTGTGTTGTGGCTCTGCCCTGTTTTGTTGTCCTGTCCGAAGTTGTGGCTCCGTCCTCTGTTGTGGCTCTGTCCTGTTTTGTGACTCTCCTGCCCTGTATCGCTCTCCTTCCTTGTCCTCTTCTGTATGGTTGTCCTGTCCTGTGTTGTTGTCCTGACCTGTGTTATGGTTCTGCCCTATGTTCTGGCTCTGCCCTGTGCTGTCGCTCTGCCCAGTATCACTTTCCTGACCAGTATCGCTCTCCTGCCCTGTCCTCTTAATATAGTTGTCCTGTCCTGTGTTGTTATGCTGTCTTGTGTTGTTCTCCTGATCTGTGTTATGGCTGTGCCCTGGACTTTGGCTCTGTCCAGTGTCGCGGCTCGGCCCTGTTTGTGCTTTAGCAATGTGTTGTTGTCCTGTCCTGTGTTGTTGTCCTGTCCTGTGTTGAGGCTCTGTCCAGTGTTGTGGTTCTGCCCAGTGTTGTGGTTCTGCCCTGTGTTGGGGCTGTGTCCTTTGTTGTGGCCCTGCCCTGTCGTCTGCTGTTGTCCTGTCGTTTATTAATGGCCTGTCGTCGATTTCTCTCCTGCCCATTATCACTCTGCTGCCCTGTATCGCTCTCCTGCCCTGTCCGCTTCTGTATTGTTGTCCTGTCCTGTGTCGTTCTCCTGTCCGGTGTTCTGGCTGTGTCTGGTGCTCTGGCTCTGCCCTGTGCTGTGGCTCTGCCCTGTGCTGTGGATCTGCCCTGTGTTCTGGCTCTGTCCTGTGTTCTGGCTCTGTCCTGTGTTCTGGTTCTGTCCTGTGTTCTGGCGAGGCCCTGTGTTCTGGATCTGCCCTGTGTTGTGGCTCTGTCCAGTGTTGTGCCTCTGCCCTGTGTTCTGGCTCTGCCCTGTGTTGTTCTCCTGTGCTGTGTTGTGGCTCTGTCCTGTGTTGTGGCCCTCCCCTGTCATCTGCCATTGTCCTGTCGTCTATTAATGGCCTGTCCTCGATTGCTGTCCTGCCCAGTATCACTCTCCTGCCCAGTATTGCTTTCCTGCCCTGTCCTCTTCTGTATGGGTGTCCTGTCCTGTGTTCTGGCTGTGCCCTGTGCTGTGGATCTGCCCTGTGCTGTGGATCTGCCCTGTGTTCAGGCTCTGCCCTGTGTTCTGGCTCTGTCCTGTGTTCTGGCTCTGTCCTGTGTTCTGGCTCTGTCCTGTGTTCTGGTTCTGTCCTGTGTTCTGGCGAGGCCCTGTGTTCTGGATCTGCCCTGTGTTGTGGCTCTGTCCAGTGTTGTGCCTCTGCCCTGTGTTCTGGCTCTGCCCTGTGTTGTTGTCCTGCGCTGTGTTGTGGCTCTGTCCTGTGTTGTGGCCCTGCCCTGTCGTCTGCCGTTGTCCTGTCGTCTATTAATGGCCTGTCCTTGATTGCTGTCCTGCCCAGTATCACTCTCCTGCCCAGTATTGCTTTCCTGCCCTGTCCTCTTCTGTATGGGTGTCCTGTCCTGTGTTCTGGCTGTGCCCTGTGCTGTGGATCTGCCCTTTGTTCAGGCTCTGCCCTGTGTTCTGGCTCTGTCCTGTGTTGTGGCTCTGTCCTGTTTTGTGGCTATGCCCTATGTTCTGGCTCTGTCCTGTCTTGATGGTCTGCCCTGTGTTGTGACTCTGCCCTGTGTTCTGGCACTGTCCTGTGTTCTGGCCCTGTCCTGTGTTCTGGCTCTGTCCTGTGTTCTGGCTCTGCCCTGTGTTGTGGCTCCCCCCTGTCTTGATGTTCTGCCCTGTTTTGTGGCTCTGCCCTGTTTTGATGTTCTGCCCTGTGTTGTGACTGCACTGTCGACTGCTGTTGTCCTGTCGTCTGTATCACTCTCTTGCCCTGTCCGCATCGGAATGATTGTCCTGTCCTGTGTTGTTGTCCTGCCCTGTGTTGTTTTCTTGCCCTGTATTGATGTCATGCCCTGTGTTGTGGCTCTGCCCTGTGTTGTGGCTCTGTCCAGTATTGTGACTCTGTCCTGTGTTGTGGCTCCCCCCTGTCTTGATGTTCTGCCCTGTGTTGTGACTCTGCACTGTCGACTGCTGTTGTCCTGTCGTCTGTATCACTCTCTTGCCCTGTCCTCATCGGAATGGTTGTCCTGTCCTGTGTTATTGTCCTGCCCTGTGTTGTTTTCCTGCCCTGTATTGATGTCCTGCCCTGTGTTGTGACTCTGCACTGTCGACTGCTGTTGTCCTGTCATCTGTATCACTCTCTTGCCCTGTCCTCATCGGAATGGTTGTCCTGTCCTGTGTTATTGTCCTGCCCTGTGTTGTTTTCCTGCCCTGTATTGATGTCCTGCCCTGTGTTGTTTTCCTGCCCTGTATTGATGTCCTGCCCTGTATTGATGCCCTGCCCTGTGTTGTGGTTCTCCCCTGTGTTGTGGTTCTCCCCTGTGTTGTGGTTCTGTGCTGTGTTGTTGTCCTGCCCTGCGTTCTGGCTCTGTCCTGTGTTCTGGCTCTGTCCTGTCTTCTGGCTCTGCCCGGTGTTGTGGCTCTGACCTGTGTCGTGGTTCTGTCCTGTGTTGTGGCTCTGCCCGGTGTTGTGGCTCTGTCCTGTGTCGTGGTTCTGTCCTGTTTCGTGGCTCTGCCCTGTGTTGTGGCTCTGTCCTGTATCGTGGCACTGTCCTCTATTGTGGCTCGGCCCTGTGTGTGGTTTAGCAATGTGTTGTTGTCCTGTCCAATGTTGTGGCTCTGCCCTGTGTTCTGGCTCTGTCCTGTATCGTGGCACTGTCCTCTATTGTGGCTCGGCCCTGTGTGTGGTTTAGCAATGTGTTGTTGTCCTGTCCTATGTTGTGGCTCTGCCCTGTGTTCTGGCTCTGTCCTGTATCGTGGCACTGTCCAGTATTGTGGCTCTGTCCTGTGTTGTGGTTCTGTCCTGTGTTGTGGGTCTGTCCTGTTTTGTGACTCCGCCCTGTCGTCTGCCGTTATCCTGTCCTCTATTAATGGCCTGTCCTCGATTGCTGTCCTGCCCAGTATCACTCTCCTGCCCAGTATTGCTTTCCTGCCTTGTCCTCTTCTGTATGGTTGTCCCGTCCTGTGTTGTTCTCCTCTCCATTGTTCTGGCTCTGCCCTGTGCTGTGGCTCTGCCCTGTGCTGTGGCTCTGCCCTGTGTCGTGGCTCTGCCCTGTGTCGTGGCTCTGCCCTGTGTTGTGGCTCTGCCCTGTGTTGTGGCTCTGCCCTGTGTTGTGGCTCTGTCCTGTGTCGTGGCTCTACCCTGTGCTGAGGCTCTGCCCTGTTTTCTGGCTCTGCCCTGTGTTCTGGCTCTGCCCTGTGTTCTGGCTCTGCCCTGTGTGCTGGCTCTGCCCTGTGTACTGGCTATGTCTTAAGTACTGGCTCCGTCCTGTGTTCTGGCTCTGCCCTGTGTTCTGGCTCTGCCCTGTGTTGTGGCTCTGCTCTATGTCAGGGCTCTGCCCTGTGTAGTGGTTCTTCCCTGTGTTGTGGTTCTGCCCTGTGTTGTCCTGCGCCGTGTCGTGGTCCTGCCCTGTGTACTGATCTTCCCCTGTGTTGTGGTTCTGCCCTTTGTTGTGGTTCTGCCCTGTGTTGTGGTTCCACGCTGTGTTGTGGTTCCGCGCTGTGTTGTGGTTCTGCCCTGCGTTGTGGCTCTGCCCTGTGTTGAGGCTCTGTCCAGTGTTGTGGCTCTGCCCTGTGTTGTGGCTCTGTCCTGTGTTGTGGCCCTGCGCCTTCGTCTGCCGTTGCCCTGTCGTCTATTAATGGCTTCTCCTCGATTGTGTCCTGCCCAGTATCACTCTCCTTCCCAGTATTGATTTCCTGCCCTGTCCTCTTCTGTATGGATGTCCTGTCCTGTGTTGTGGTTCTGCCCTGTGTTGTGGCTCTGCCCTGTGTTGAGGCTCTGTCCAGTGCTGTGGCTCTGCCCTGTGTTGTGGCCCTGTCCTGTGTTGTGACCCTGCCCTGTCGTCTGCCGTTGCCCTGTTGTCTATTAATGGCCTGTCCTCAATTGCTGTCCTGCCCAGTATCACTCTCCTGCCCGGTATCGCTCTCCTGCCCTGTTCCTCTTCTGTATGGTTGTCCCGTCCTGTGTTGTTATCCTGCCTTGTGTTGTTCTACTGTCCTGTGTTCTGGCTGTGTACTGTGTGCTGGCTCTGCCCTGTGTGCTGGCTCTGCCCTGTGTGCTGGCTCTGCCCTGTGTGCTGGCTCTGCCCTGTGTTCCGGCTCTGTCCTGTGTTCCGGCTCTGCCCTGTGTTCCGGCTCTGCCCTGTGTGCCGGCTCTGCCCTGTGTTCCGGCTCTGCCCTGTGTTCTGGCTCTGTCCGGGGTTCTGGCTCTGCCCTGTGTTCTGGCTCTGCCCTGTGTTCTGGCTCTGCTCTGTGTCAGTGCTCTGCCCTGTGTTGTGGTTCTGTCCTGTGTTGTTGTCCTGCCCTGTGTTGTGGTCCTGCCCTGTGTTGTGGTCCTGCCCTGTGTTGTTGCCCTGCCCTGTGTTGTTGTCCTGCCCTGTATTGTTGTCCTGTCCTGTATTGTTGTCCTGCCCTGTATTGTTGTCCTGCCCTGTGTTGTGACTCTGTCCTGTGTTCTGGCTCTGTCCTGAAATGTGGCTCTGTCCTGTGTCGTGACTCTGCCCTCTGTGTAGTTTAGCACTGTTGTTATCCTGCCCTGTATTGTGTTTCCACCCTGTGTTGTTGTCCTGTCCAGTGTTTTGGCTTTGCCCTGTGTTGAGGCTCTGTCCAGTGTTGGGGCTTTGTCCAGTGTTGTGGCTTTGTCCAATGTTGTGGCTCTGCCCTGTGTTTTGGCTCTGTCCTGTGTTGTGGCCCTGGCCTGCCGTCTGCTGTTGTCCTGTTGTCTATTTAGGGCAAATCCTCGATTACTGTCCTGCCCAATATCACTCTCCTGCCCAGTCTCGCTCTCCTGCCCTTTCCTCTTCTGTATGGTTGTCCTGTCCTGTGTTGTTATCTTGTCTTGTGTTGTTCTACTGTCCTGTCTTCAGACTCTGTCCTGTGTTCTGACTCTGCCCTGTGTTCTGACTCTGCCCTGTGCTGTGGCTCTGCCCTGTGTTGTGGATCTGCTATGTGTCTTGGCTCCGCCCTGTGTCGTGCATCCGCCCTGTGTCGTGGCTCTGCCCTCTGTCGTGGCTACGTCCTGTTTTGTTCTCCTGCCCCGTGTTGTTGTCCTGCACTGTGTTGTTGTCCTGCCTTGTGTTGTGGCTCTGTCCTGTGTTGTGGCTCTGTCCTGTGTTGTGGCTCTGTCCTGTGTTGTGGCCCTGTCCTGTGTTGTAGCCCTGTCCTGTGTTGTGGCACTGTCCTGTGTTGTGGCACTGTCCTGTGTTGTGGCTTTGTCCTGTGTTGTGGCCCTGCCCTATCGTCTGCTGTTGTCCTGTCATCAATTAATGGCCTGTCCTCGATAGCTGTCCAGCCCAGTATCACTCTCCTGCCCAGTATCCCTCTCCTGCCCTGTTCTTCTTCTGTATGGTTGTCCCATCCTGTGTTGTTATCCTGTCTTGTGTTGTTCTACTGTCCTGTGTTCTGGCTGAGTCCTGTGTTCCGGCTCTGCCCTGTGTTGTAGATCTGCCCTGTTTTCTGGCTCTGCCCTGTGTTCTGGCTTTGCCCTGTGTTCTGGCTTAGCCCTGTGTGCTGGCTCTGCCCTGTGTGCTGGCTCTGCCCTGTGTGCTGGCTCTGTCCTGTGTGCTGGCTCTGTCCTGTGTGCTGGCTCTGCCCTGTGTTGTGGCACTGACCTGTGTTCTAGCTTTGTCCTGTGTTCTGGCTCTGTCCTGTGTTGTGGCCCTGCCCTGTCATCTGCTGTTGCCCTGTCGTATATTTATGGCAAGTCCTCGATTACTGTCCTGCCCAGTAGCACTCTCCTGCCCAGAATCGCTCTCCTGCCCTGTCCTCTTCTATATGGTTGTCTTGTCCTGTGTTGTTATCCTGTCTTGTGTTGTTCTCCTGTCCTGTGTTCTGGCTCTGCCCTGTGTTCTGGCTCTGTCCTGTGTTCTAGCTCTGTCCTGTGTTCTGGCTTTGTCCTGTGTTCTGGCTCTGCCCTGTGTTCTGGCTCTGCCCTGTGTTGTGGCCTGTCCGGTAGCCTGCTGTTGTCCTGTCGTTTAGTAATGGCCTGTCATCGATTGCTTTCCTGCCCATTATCACTCTGCTGCCCTGTATCACTCTCCTGCCCTGTCCGCTTCTGTATTGTTGTCCTGTCCTGTGTTGTTCTCCTGTCCGGTGTCCTGGCTGTGTCTGGTGCTCTGGCTCTGCCCTGTGCTGTGGCTCTGCCCTGTGCTGTGGATCTGCCCTGTGTTGTGGCACTGACCTGTGTTGTGGCTCTGTCCTGTGTTCTGGCTCTGTCCTGTGTTCTGGCTTTGTCCTGTGTTCTGGCTCTGTCCTGTATTGTGTCCCTCCCCTGTCGTCTGCCGTTGTCCTGTCATATATTAATGGCCTGTCCTCGATTGCTGTCCTGCCCAGTATCACTCTCCTGCCCAGTATTGCTTTCCTGCCCTGTCCTCTTCTGTATGGGTGTCCTGTCCTGTGTTCTGGCTGTGCCCTTTGCTGTGGATCTGCCCTGTGCTGTGGATCTGCCCTGTGTTCAGGCTCTGCCCTGTGTTCAGGCTCTGCCCTGTGTTCTGGCTCTGTCCTGTGTTCTGGCTCTGTCCTGTGTTCTGGCTCTGTCCTGTGTTCTGGCTCTGTCCTGTTTTGTGGCTCTGTCTTGTGTTCTGGCTCTGTCCTGTGTTCTGGCTTTGTCCTGTGTTCTGGCGAGGCCCTATGTTCTGGATCTGCCCTGTGTTGTGGCTCTGCCCTGTGTTGTGGCTCTGTCCTGTATTATGGCCCTCCTCTGTCGTCTGCCGTTGTCCTGTCATCTATTAATGGCCTGTCCTCGATTGCTGTCCTGCCCAGTATCATTCTCCTGCCCAGTATTGCTTTCCTGCCCTGTTCTCTTCTGTATGGGTGTCCTGTCCTGTGTTCTGGCTGTGCCCTTTGCTGTGGATCTGCCCTGTGTTCAGGCTCTGCCCTGTGTTCTGGCTCTGTCCTGTGTTCTTGCTCTGTCCTGTGTTCTGGCTCTGTCCTGTCTTGATGTTCTGCCCTGCGTTGTGACTCCGTCCTGTGTTGTGGCTCTGTCCTGTGTTCTGGCTCTGTCCTGTGTTCTGGCTCTGTCCTGTGTTCTGGCTCTGTCCTGTGTTCTGGCTCTGCCCTGTTTTGTGGCTCTGCCCTGTCTTGATGTTCTGCCCTGTGTTGTGACTGCACTGTCGACTGCTGTTGTCCTGTCGTCTGTATCACTCTCTCGCCCTGTCCTCATCGGAACGGTTGTACTGTCCTGTGTTGTTGTCCTGCCCCGTGTTGTTTTCCTGCCCTGTATTGATGTCCTGCCCTGTATTGGTGTCCTGCCCTGTATTGTGGTTCTGTCCTGTGTTGTTGTTCTGTCCTGTGTTGTTGTCCTGCCCTGTGTTCTGGCTCTGTCCTGTGTTCTTGCTCTGTCCTGTGTTGTGGCTCTGTCCTGTGTCGTGGTTCTGTCCTGTGTTGTGGCTCTGCCCTGTGTTGTGGCTCTGTCCTGTGTCGTGGCACTGTCCTCTATTGTGGCTCGGTCCTGTGTGTGGTTTAGCAATGTGTTGTTGTCCTGTCCTATGTTGTGGCTCTGCCCTGTGTTGTGGCTCTGCCCTGTGTTGTGGCTCTGCCCTGTGTTGTGGCTCAGTCCTGTGTTGTGGCTCTGCCCTGTGTTGTGGCTCTGCCCTGTGTTGTGGCTCTGTCCTGTGTCGTGGTTCTGTCCTGTGTTGAGGCCCTGTCCTTTGTTGTGACTCTGCCCTGTCGTCTGCCGTGGTCCTGTCCTCTATTAATGGCCTGTCCTCGATTGCTGTCCTGCCCAGTATGACTCTCCTGCCCAGTATAGCTTTCCTGCCTTGTCCTCTTCTGTATGGTTGTCCTGTCCTGTGTTGATCTCCTGTCCATTGTTCTGGCTCTGCCCTGTGCTGTGGCTCTGCCCTGTGCTGTGGATCTGCCCTGTGCTCTGGCTCTGCCCTGTGTTGTGGCTCTGTCCTGTGTCGTGGCTCTGCCCTGTGTTGTGGCTCTGCCCTGTGTTGTGGCTCTGCCCTGTGTTGTGGCTCTGTCCTGTATCGTGGCACTGCCCTGTGTTGTGGCTCGGCCCTGTATGTGGTTTAGCAATGTGTTGTTGTCCTGTCCTATGCTGTCACTCTGCCCTGTGTTGTGGCTCTGTCCAGTATTGTGGCTCTGCGTTGTGTTGTGGCTCTGCCCTGCCTTGATGTTCTGCCCTGTGTTGTGACTCTGCACTGTCGACTGCTGTTGTCCTGTCGTCTGTATCACTCTCTTGCCCTGTCCTCATCAGAATGGTTGTCCTGTCCTGTGTTGTTGTCCTGCCCTGTGTCGTTTTCCTGCCCTGTATTGATGTCCAGCCCTGTATTGATGTCCTGCCCTGTATTGTGGTTCTGCCCTGTGTTGTGGTTCTGCCCTGTGTTGTGGTTCTGTCCTGTGTTGTTGTCCTGCCCTGTGTTGTTGTCCTGCCCTGTGTTCTGGCTCTGTCCTGTGTTCTGGCACTGTCCTGTGTTCTGGCTCTGCCCTGTGTTGTGGCTGTGTCCTGTATCGTGGCACGGTCCTTTATTGTGGCTCGGCCCTGTGTGTGGTTTAGCAATGTGTTGTTGTCCTGTCCTATGTTGTGGCTCTGCCCTGTGTTGTGGCTCTGTCCTATGTTGTGGCTCTGTCCTGTGTTGTGGCTCTGCCCTGTGTTGAGGCCCTGTCCTGTGTTGTGGCCTTGCCCTGTCGTCTGCCATTGTCCTGTCGTCTATTAATGGCCTGTCCTCGATTGCTGTCCTGCCCAGTATCACTCTCCTGCCCAGTTTCGCTCTCCTGCCCTGTTCCTCTTCTGTATGGTTGTCCTGTCCTGTGTTGTTATCCTGCCTTGTGTTGTTCTACTGTCCTGTGTTCTGGCTGTGTCCTGTGTTCTGGCTCTTCCCTGTGCTGAGGCTCTGCCTTGTGTTGTGGATCTGCCCTGTGTCCTGGCTCTGCCCTGTTTCCTGGCTCTGCCCTGTGTGCTGGCTCTGCCCTGTGTGCTGGCTCTGCCCTGTGTGCTGGCTCTGTCCTGTGTACTGGCTCCGTCCTGTGTTCTGGCTTTGTCCTGTGTTGTGGTTCTTCCCTGTGTTGTTGTCCAACCCAGTATTGTGGTTCTGCCCTGTGTTGTCCTGCGCCTTGTCGTGGTCCTGCCCTGTGTTGTGGTCTTCCCCTGTGTTGTGGATCTGCCCTTTGTTGTCGATCTGCCCTGTGTTGTGGTTCTGCCCTGTGTTGTGGTTCCGCGCTGTGTTGTGGTTCTGCCCTGTGTTGAGGCTCTGTCCAGTGTTGTGGCTCTGCCCTGTGTTGTGGCTCTGCCCAGTGTTGTGGCTCTGCCCTGTGTTGTGGCTCTGCCATGTGTTCTGGCTCTGTCCTGTGTTCTGGCTCTGTCCTGTGTTGTGGCCCTGTCCTGTGTTGTGACTCTGCCCTGTCGTCTGCCGTTGTCCTGTCATCTATTAATGGCCTGTCCTCGATTGCTGTCCTGCCCAGTATTACTCTCCTGCCCAGTATCGCTCTCCTGCCCTGTTCCTCTTCTGTACGGTTGTCCTGTCCTGTGTTGTTATCCTGCCTTGTGTTGTTCGACTGTCCTGTGTTCTGGCTGTGTCCTTTTGTTCTGGCTCAACCCTGTGCTGAGGCTCTGCCTTGTGTTGTGGATCTGCCCTGTGTTCTGGTTTTGCCCTGTGTTCTGGCTCTGCCCTGTGTTCTGGCTCTGCCCTGTGTTCTGGCTCTGTCCTGTGTTCTGGCTCTGTCCTGTGTTCTGGCTCTGTCCTGTGTTCTGGCTCTGACTTGTGTTGTGGCTCTGCTCTATGTCAGGGCACTGCCCTGTGTTGTGGTCCTCGATTGTGGCCCTGCGCCGTCGTCTGCCGTTGCCCTGTCGACTTTTAATGGCTTGTCCTCGATTGCTGTCCTGCCCAGTATCACTCTCCTTCCCAGTATTGATTTCCTGCCCTGTCCTCTTCTGTATGGGTGTCCTGTCCTGTGTTGTTCTCCTGTCCTTTGTTCTGGCTCTGCCCTGTGTTGTGGCTCTGCCCTGTGCTGTAGCTCTGCCCTGTGTCATGGCACTGCCCTCTATTGTGTCTCGCCCCTGTGTGTGGTTTAGCAACGTGTTGTTGTCCTGTCCTATGTTGTGGCTCTGCCCTGTGTTGTAGCTCTGCCCTGTGTTGTGGCTCTGCCCTGTGTTGTGGCTCTGTCCAGTATTGTGGCTCTGTCCAGTATTGTGGCTCTGTCCTGTGTCGTGGTTCTGTCCTTGTTGTGGCTCTGTCCTGTGTTGTGGCTCTGTCCTTGTTGAGGCCCTGTCCTGTGTTGTGGCCTTGCCCTGTCGTCTGCCATTGTCCTGTCCTCTATTAATGGCCTGTCCTCGATTGCTGTCCTGCCCAGTATCACTCTCCTGCCCAGTATAGCTTTCCTGCCTTGTCCTCTTCTGTATGGTTGTCCTGTCCTGTGTTGATCTCCTGTCCATTGTTCTGGCTCTGCCCTGTGCTGTGGCTCTGCCCTGTGCTGTGGATCTGCCCTGTGTTCTGGCTCTGCCCTGTGTTCTGGCTCTGTCCTGTGCTCTGGCTCTGCTCTGTGTTGTGGCTCTGTCCTGTGTCGTGGCTCTGCCCTGTGTTGTGGCTCTGTCCTGTGTTGTGGCACTGTCCTGTATCGTGGCACTGTCCTGTATCGTGGCACTGTCCTCTATTGTGGCTCGGCCCTGTATGTGGTTTAGCAATGTGTTGTTGTCCTGTCCTATGTTGTGACTCTGCCCTGTGTTGTGGCTCTGCCCTGTGTTGTGGCTCGGCCCTGTGTGTGGTTTAGCAATGTGTTGTTGTCCTGTCCTATGCTGTCACTCTGCCCTGTGTTGTGGCTCTGTCCAGTATTGTGGCTCTGTGTTGTGTTGTGGCTCTGCCCTGCCTTGATGTTCTGCCCTGTGTTGTGACTCTGCACTGTTGACTGCTGTTGTCCTGTCGCCTGTATCACTCTCTTGCCCTGTCCTCATCGGAATGGTTGTCCTGTCCTGTGTTGTTGTCCTGCCCTGTGTTGTTTTCCTGCCCTGTATTGATGTCCAGCCCTGTATTGATGTCCTGCCCTGTGTTGTGGTTCTGCCCTGTGTTATGGTTCTGCCCTGTGTTATGGTTCTGCCCTGTGTTGTGGTTCTGTCCTGTGTTGTTGTCCTGCCCTGTGTTCTGGCTCTGTCCTGTGTTCTGGCACTGTCCTGTGTTCTGGCTCTGCCCTGTGTTGTGGCTGTGTCCTGTATCATGGCACGGTCCTTTATTGTGGCTCGGCCCTGTGTGTGGTTTAGCAATGTGTTGTTGTCCTGTCCTATGTTGTGGCTCTGCCCTGTGTTGTGGCTCTGTCCTATGTTGTGGCCCTGTCCTGTGTTGTGGCTCTGTCCTGTGTTGTGGCCCTGTCCTGTGTTGTGGCCTTGCCCTGTCGTCTGCCATTGTCCTGTCGTCTATTAATGGCCTGTCCTCGATTGCTGTCCTGCCCAGTATCACTCTCCTGCCCAGTTTCGCTCTCCTGCCCTGTTCCTCTTCTGTATGGTTGTCCTGTCCTGTGTTGTTATCCTGCCTTGTGTTGTTCTACTGTCCTGTGCTTTGGCTGTGTCCTGTGTTCTGGCTCTTCCCTGTGCTGAGGCTCTGCCTTGTGTTGTGGATCTGCCCTGTGTTCTGGCTCTGCCCTGTTTTCTGGCTCTGCCCTGTGTCCTGGCTCTGCCCTGTGTCCTGGCTCTGCCCTGTGTCCTGGCTCTGCCCTGTGTTCTGGCTCTGACCTGTGTTCTGGCTCTGCCCTGTGTGCTGGCTCTGCCCTGTGTGCTGGCTCTGCCCTGTGTACTGGCTCTGTCCTGTGTACTGGCTCTGTCCTGTGTACTGGCTCCGTCCTGTGTTCTGGCTTTGCCCTGTGTTGTGGTTCTTCCCTGTGTTGTTGTCCAACCCAGTGTTGTGGTTCTGCCCTGTGTTGTCCTGCGCCTTGTCGTGGTCCTGCCCTGTGTTGTGGTCTTCCCCTGTGTTGTGGATCTGCCCTTTGTTGTCGATCTGCCCTGTGTTGTGGTTCTGCCCTGTGTTGTGGTTCCGCGCTGTGTTGTGGTTCTGCCCTGTGTTGAGGCTCTGTCCAGTGTTGTGGCTCTGCCCTGTGTTGTGGCTCTGCCCAGTGTTGTGGCTCTGTCCTGTGTTGTGGCCCTGCGCCGTCATCTGCCGTTGCCCTGTCATCTTTTAATGGCTTGTCCTCGATTGCTGTCCTGCCCAGTATCACTCTCCTTCCCAGTATTGATTTCCTGCCCTGTCCTCTTCTGTATGGGTGTCTATCCTGTGTTGTTCTCCTGTCCTTTGTTCTGGCTCTGCCCTGTGTTGTGGCTCTGCCCTGTGCTGTGGCTCTGCCCTGTGCTGTGGCTCTGTCCTGTGTTGTGGCTCTGTCCTGTGTCATGGCACTGCCCTCTATTGTGGCTTGCCCCTGTGTGTGGTTTAGCAACGTGTTGTTGTCCTGTCCAATGTTGTGGCTCTGCCCTGTGTTGAGGCTCTGTCCAGTATTTTGGCTCTGCGTTGTGTTGTGCCTCTGCCCTGTGTTGTGGCTCTGTCCTATGTTATGGGTCTGTCCTGTGTTGTGGCTCTGTCCTGAGTTGAGGCCCTCTCCTGTGTTGTGGCTCTGCCCTGTCGTCTGCCGTTGTCCTATCGTCTATTAATGGCCTGTCCTCGATAGCTGTCCTGCCCAGTATCACTCTCCTGCCCAGTTCCTCTTCTGTATGGTTGTCCCGTCCTGTGTTGTTATCCTGTCTTGTGTTGTACTACTGTCCTGTGTTCTGGCTCTGCCCTGTGTGCTGGCTCTGTCCTGTTTTCTGGATCTGCCCTGTGTTGTGCCTCTGTCCTGTGTCGGGCCTCTGTCCTGTGTCTTGGCTCTGCCCTGTGTCGTGGCTCTATCCTCTGTTGTTGTTTAGCCCCGTGTTGTTGTCCTGCCCTGTGTTGTGGTCCTGCCCTGTGTTGATGTCCTGCCCTGTGTTGATGTCCTGCCCTGTGTTGATGTCCTGCCCTGTGTTGTGGTTCTGCCCTGTGTTGTGGTTCTGCCCTGTGTCGTGGTCCTGCCCTGTGTTGTGGTCCTGCCCTGTTTTGTTATCCTGTCCTGTGTTGTGGCTCTGTCCTGTGTTGTAGCTCTGTCCTGTGTTTTGACTCTGCCCTGTTGTCTGCTGTTGTCCTGTTGTTTGGTAATGGCCTGTCCGCGATTGCTGTCCTGCCCTGTATCGCTCTCCTGCCTTGTCCTCTTCTGTATGGTTGTCCTGTCCTGTGTTGTTGTCCTGACCTGTGTTATGACTCTGCACTGTGTTCTGGCTAGGCCCTATGTTCTGGATCTGCCCTGTGTTGTGGCTCTGTCCTGTATCGGGCCTCTGTCCTGTGTCTTGGCTCTGCCCTGTGCCGTGGCTCTACCCTCTGTTGTGGTTCTCCCCTGTGTTGTAGTTCTGCCCTGTGTTGTTGTTCTGCCCTGTGTTGTGGTGCTGCCCTGTTTTGATGTCCTGCCCTGTGTTGATGTTCTGCCCTGTGTTGATGTCCTGCCCTGTGCTGATGTCCTGCCCTGTGCTGATGTCCTGCCCTGTGTTGATGTCCTGCCCTGTGTTGTGGTTCTGCCCTGTGTTGTGATTCTGCCCTGTGTTGAGGCTCTGTCCAGTGTTGGGGCTTTGTCCAGTGTTGTGGCTCTGCCCTGTGTTGTGGCTCTGTCCTGTGTTGTGGCCCTGCCCTGTCGTCTATTTATGGCAAGTCCTCGATTACTGTCCTGCCCAGTATCACTCTCCTGCCCAGTATCGCTCTTCTGCCCTTTCTTCTTCTGTATGGTTGTCCTGTCCTGTGTTGTTATCTTGTCTTGTGTTGTTCTCCTGTCCTGTCTTCAGACTCTGTCCTGTGTCCTGGCTCTGCCTGTGCTGTGGCTCTGCCCCGTGTTGTGGATCTGCCATGTGTCTTGGCTCCGCCCTGTGTCGTGCATCCGCCCTGTGTCGTGGCTCTGCCCTCTGTCGTGGCTACGTCCTGTTTTGTTCTCCTGCCCTGTGTTGTGGTTCCGCCCAGTTTTGTTGTCCTGCCCTGTGTTGTGGCCCTGTCCTGTGTTGTGGCTCTGTCCTGAGATGTGGCTCTGCCCTCTGTTTTGGCTCGGCCCTGTGTGTGGTTTAGCACTGTGTTGTTGTCTGCCCTGAGTTGTGGTTACACCCTGTGTTGTTGTCCTGTCCTGTGTTGTGGCCCTGCCCTGTCGTCTGCTGATGTCCTGTCATCTATTTATGGCAAGTCCTCGATTGCTGTCCTGCCCAGTATCACTCTCCTGCCCAGTACTGCTCTCCTGCCCTGTCCTCTTCGGTATGGTTGTCCTGTCCTGTGTTGTTGTCCTGCCCTGTGTTGTGGATCTGCCCTGTTTTGTTGACCTGTGCTGTGTTGTGGCTCTGTCCTGTGTTATGACTCTGCCCTGTCGTTTGGTAATGGCCTGTCCGCGATTGCTGTCCTGCCCTGTATCGCCCTCCTGCCCTGTCCTCTTCTGTATGGTTGTCCAGTCCTGTGTTGTTGTCCTGACCTGTGTTATGACTCTGCCCTGTGTTCTGGCTAGGCCCTGTGTTCTGCATGTGCCTTGTGTTGTGGCTCTGTCCTGTGTCGTAGCTCTACCCTCTGTTGTTGTTTAGCCCTGTGTTGTTGTCCTGCCCTGTGCTGTGATTCTGCCCTGTGTTGTGTTTCTACCCTGTGTTGTGGTTCTGCCCTGTGTTGTGGTTCTGCCCTGTGATGTGGTCCTGCCCTGTGTTGTGGTCCTGCCCTGTGTTGTGGTCCTGCCCTGTGTTGTGGTCCTGCCCTGTGTTGATGTCCTGCCCTATGTTGATGTCCTGCCCTGTGTTGATGTCTTGCCCTGTGTTGATCTCCTGCCCTGTGTTGATCTCCTGCCCTGCGTTGTTGTCCTGCCCTGTGTTGTTGTCCTGGCCTCTGTTGTTCGCCTGCCTTGTGTTGTGGTTCTGCCCTGTGTTTTGGCCCTGCCCTGTGTTGTTGTCCTGCCCTGTGTTGTGGCTCTGCCCTTGTGTTGTGGCTCTGTCCTGTGTTGTGGCTCTGTCCTGTGTTGTGGCTCTGTCCTGTCTTGTGGCTCTATCCTGTGTTGTGGCCCTGCCCTGTCGTCTGCCGTTGTCCTGTCGTCTATTAATAGCCTGTCCTCAATTGCTGTCCTGCCCAGTATCAATCTCCTGCCCAGTATCGCTCTCCTGCCCTGTCCTCTTCTGTATGGTTGTCCTGTCCTGTGCTGTTATTCTGTCTTGTGTTGTTCTCCTGTCCCGTGCGCTGGCTCTGCCCTGTGCTGTCGCTCTGCCCTGTGTTGTGCCTCTGCCCTAACTTGTGGATCTGCTCTGTGTTTTGGTTCCGCCCTGTGTTGTGGTTCCGCCCTGCTTTGATGTCATGCCCTGTGTTGTGGTTCTGTCCTGTGTTGTTGTCCTGCCCTGTGTATTTGTCCAGCACTGTGTTGTGGCTCTGCCCTGTGTTGTGGTTCCACCCTGTTTTGTCGTCCTACCGCGTGTTGTGGTTCTGCCCTATGTTGTTGTCCTGCCCTGTGTTGTTGTCCTGCCCTGTGTTGTTGTCCTGGCCTGTGTTGTTCGCCTGCCTTGTATTATGGTTCTGCACTGTGCTGTGGTCCTGCCCTGTGTTGTGGACCTGGCCTGTGTCGATGTCCTGCCCTGTGTGGTGGTCCTGCCCTGTGTTGATGTCCTTCCCTGTGCTGATGTCTTGCCCTGCGTTGATGTCCTGCCCTGCGTTGATGGCCTGCCCTGTGTTATGCTTCTGCCCTGTGTTGTGGTTCCACCCTGTTTTTTTGTCCTGCCCTGTGTTGTGGTTCTGCCCTGTGTTGTTGTCCTGCCCTGTGTTGTTGTCCTGGCTTGTGTTGTGGTTCTGCACTGTGTTTTGGCTCTGTCCTGTGTTGTTGTCTTGCCCTGTGTTGTGGTTCTGCCTTGTGATGTTGCCCTGCCCCGTGTTGTGTTTCTGCCCTATGTTGTGCTTTCGCCCTGACTTGTTGTCCTCCCCTGTCTTGTTGTCCTGTGCTGTGTTCTTGTCCTGCGCTGTGTTCTTGTCCTGTCCTGTGTTGTTAAATTGCCTTGTGTTGTGGTTCTGCCCTGTGTTGTGTCCTGACCTGTGTTGTTGTCCTGTCCTGTGTTGTTGCCTGCTCTGTGTTTTGGCTCTGTCCTGTGTCATGCCTCTGTCCTGTGTCGTGGCTCTGCCCTGTGTTGTGGCTCTGCCCTGTGTTGTGTTGTGGCTCTGCCCTGTGTTGTGTTGTGGCTCTGCCCTGTGTTGTGTTGTGGCTCTGCCCTGTGTTGTGTTGTGGCTCTGCCCTTGTGTTGTGGCTCTGTCCTGTGTTGTGGCTCTGTCCTGTGTTGTGGCTCTGTCCTGTGTTGTGGCCCTGCCCTGTCGTCTGCCATTGTCCTGTCGTCTATTAATAGCCTGTCCTCGAATGCTATCCTGCCCAGTATCGCTCTCCTGCCCTGTCCTCTTCTGTATGGTTGTCCTGTCCTGTGTTGTTATCCTGTCTTGTGTTGTTCTCCTGTCCCGTGCTCTGGCTCTGCCCTGTGCAGTCGCTCTGCCCTGTGTTGTGGATCTGCCCTGTGTTTTGGTTCTGCCCTGTGTTGTGGTTCCGCCCTGTTTTGTTGTCCTGCCCTGTGTTGTGGTTCTGTCCTGTGTTGTTGTCCTGCACTGTGTTGTTGTCCTGCACTGTGTTGTGGCTCTGCCGTGTGTTGTTGTCCTGCCCTGTGTTGTGGTTCTGCAATGTGTTATTGTCCTCCCCTGTTTTGTTGTCCTGCGCTGTGTTCTTGTCCTGTCCTGTGTTGTTAAACTTCCTTGTGTTGTGGTTCCACCCCGTTTTGTTGTCCTGCCCTGTGTTGTGGTTCTGCCCTGTGTTGTTTTCTTGCCCTGCGTTGTTGTCCTGCCCTGTGTTGTTGTCCTGCCCTGTGTTGTTGTCCTGCCCTGTGTTGTTGTCCTGCCCTCTGTTGTGATCCTGCCCTGTGTTGTTTTCCTGCCCTGCGTTCTTGTCCTGCCCTGTGTTGTTGCCCTGGCCTGTGTTGTTGCCCTGGCCTGTGTTGTTGCCCTGGCCTGTGTTGTTGTCCTGTCTTGTGTTGTGGTCCTGCCCTGTGTTGTGGTCCTGCCCTGTGTTGTGGTCCTGCCCTGGTTTGATCTCCTGCCCTGTGTTGATGTCTTGCCCTGTGTTGATGTCCTGCCCTGTGTTGATGTCCTGCCTTGTGTTGTGCTTCAGCCCTGTGTTGTGCTTCTGCCCTGTTTTGTGGTTCTGCCCTGTGTTGTTGTCCTGCCCTGTGTTGTTGTCCTGGCCTGTGTTATTGTCCTGGCCTGTGTTGTTCGCCTGCCTTGTGTTGTGGTTCTGCATTGTGTTTTGGCTCTGCCCTGTGTTGTCCTGCCCTGTGTTGTGGTTCTGCCTTGTGTTGTTGCCCTGCCCCGTGTTGTGTTTCTGCCCTGTCTTGTGCTTCTGCCCTGACTTGTTGTCCTCCCCTGTCTTGTTGTCCGGCGCTGTGTTCTTATCCTGTCCTGTGTTGTTAAACTGCCTTGTGTTGTGGTTCTGCCCTGTGTTGTTGTCCTGCCCTGTGGTTTTGTCCTGCCCTGTGTTGTGTTTCCGCCCTGTGTTGTTGTCCTGATCTGTGTTTTGGCTCTGTCCTGTGTCGCGCCTCTGTACTGTGTCATGCCTCTGACCTGTGTCGTGGCTCTGCCCTGTGTTGTGGCTCTGTCCTGTGCTGTGGCTCTGCCATTGTGTTGTGGCTCTGTCCTGTGTTCTGGCTCTGTCCTGTGTTCTGGCTCTGTCCTGAGTTGTGTTATGTCCTGTGTTGTGTTTCTGTCCTATCTTGTGGTTCTGTCCTATCTTGTGGTTCTGTCCTGCGTTTTGGCTCTGCCCTGTGTTGATGTCCTGCTCTGTGCTGTTGTCCTGACCTCTGTTGTTGTCCTGACCTCTGTTGTTGTCCTGACCTCTGTTGTTGTGCTGACCTCTGTTGTTGTCCTGACCTCTGTTGTGGTTCCGCCTTTGTTGTCGTTCTGCCCTGTGCTGTTGTCCTGCATTGTGTTCTGTCCTGTCCTGTGTTGTGGCTCTGCCCTGTGTTTTGACTCTGCCCTGTCAACTGCTATTGTCCTGTTTTCTGTCAATGGCCTGTCATTGATTGCAGTCCTGCCCTGTATCCCTCTCCTGCCCTGCATTGCCCTCCTGCCCTGGGTCGCTCTCCTGCCCTGTCCTTTTCGATACGGTTGCCCTGTCCTGTTCTGTTGTCCTGTCCTGTGTTGTTGTCCTGTGCTGCGTTCTGCCACTGTCCTGTGCTCTGGCTCTGCCCTGTGTTCTGGCTCTGCCCTGTGTTCTGGCTCTGCCCTGTGTTCTGGCTCTGCCCTTTGTCCTGGCTCTGTCCTGTGTTCTGTCTCTGCCCTGTGTTCTGGCTCTGCCCTGCGTTGTTATCCTTCCCTGTGTTGTTGGTCTGCCCTGTGTTCTGGCTCTGCCCTGTGTTGTTATCCTTCCCTGTGTTGTGGCTCTGCCCTGTGTTGTTCTCCTGTCCTGTGTTGTGACTCTGCCCTGTCGTCTGCTGTAGTCCAGTTGTCTGTTAATGGCCTGTCCTCGATTGCTGTCCTGCCCTATATCGCTCTCCTGCCCTGTCCTCTTCTGTATAGTTATCCTGTCCAGTGTTGTTGTCCTGCCCTGTGTTATGGCTCTGCCCTGTATTGTGATGTGTCCCGTGTTGTGGCTCTGTCCTGAGTTGTGGTTTGTCCTGTGTTATGGCTCTGTCCTGTGTTGTGGCTCTGTCCTGTGTTGTGGCTCTGTCCTGTGTTGTGGTTTGTCCTGTGTTGTGGCTCTGTCCTGTGTTGTGACTATGCCCTGTGTTGTTCTCCTGTGCTGTGTTGCGGCTCTGTCTTGTGTTGTGGCTCTGCCCTGTCGTCTGCTGTTGTCCTGACATCTGTTAATGGCCTGTCCTCGATTGTTGTCCTGCCCTGTATTGCTCTCCTGCCCTCTCATTTTCTGTATGGTTGTCCTGTCCTGTGTTCAGGCTCTGTCCTGTGTTCTGCCTCTGCCCTGTGTTCTGCCTCTGCCCTGTGTTGTTGTCCTGCCCTGTGTTGTGGCTTTGCCCTGTGTTGTTCTCCTGTCCTGTGTTGTGACTCTGCCCTGTCATCTGCTGTAGTCCGGTTGTCTGTTAATGGCCTGTCCTCGATTGCTCTCCTGCCCTATATCGTTCTCCTACCCTGTCCTCTTCTGTATGGTTAGCCTGTCCTATGTTGTTGTCCTGCCCTGTATTGTGGCTCTGCCTTGTCTTGTGATTTGTCCTGTGTTGTGGCTCTGTCCTGTGTTGTGGCTCTGTCCTGTGTTGTGCTTTGTGCTCTGTCGTGGTTCTGTCCTATGTTGTTGTCCTACTCTGTGTTGTTGTCCTGCTCTGTGTTACAGAGCCGCCCTGTGTTTTTGTCCTGCCCTGTGTTGTGGTTCCGCACTGTGTTGTTGTCCTGCACTGTGTTTTTGTTCAGTCCAGTGCTGTGGCTCAGTCCTGTGCTTGGCTCTGCCCTGCGTTCTGGCTCTTGCCCTGCGTTCTGGCTCTTGCCCTGCGTTCTGGCTCTGCCCTGCGTTCTGGCTCTGCCCTGCGTTCTGGCTCTGCCCTGCGTTCTGGCTCTGCCCTGCGTTCTGGCTCTGCCCTGCGTTCTGGCTCTGCCCTGCGTTCTGGCTCTGACCTGCGTTCTGGCTCTGACCTGCGTTCTGGCTCTGACCTGCGTTCTGGCTCTGACCTGCGTTCTGGCTCTGTCCTGTGTTGTGCTTCTGTTCTGTGTTGTGGCTCTGCCATGTGTTGTAGCTCTGCCCTGTGTTGTCCTGCCCTGTGTTGTTGTCCTACCCTGCGTTGTTGTCCTGCCCTTTGTTGTTGTCCTGCCCTGTGTTGTGATTCTGCCCTGTGTTGTGATTCTGCCCTGTGTTGTTGTCCTGGCCTGTTTTGTTCGCGTTCCTTTGCTTTGTGGTTCTGCCCCGTGTTGTTGTCCTGCCCTGTGTTGTGGTCCTGCCCTGTGTTGTGGTCCTGCCCTGTGTTGTGGTCCTGCCCCGAATTGTGGTCCTGCCCCGAATTGTGGTCCTGCCCTGAGTTGTGGTCCTGCCCTGAGTTTTAGTCCTGGCTTGTGTTTATGTCCTGCCCTGTGTTGATGTCCTGCCCTGTGTTGATGTCCTGCCCTGTGTTGATGTCCTGCCCTGTGTTGATGTCCTGCCCTGTGTTGTGCTTCCACCCTGACTTGTTGTCCTCCCCTGTCTTGTTGTCCTGCGCTGTGTTCTTGTCCTGTCCTGTGTTGTTAAACTGCCTCGTGTTGTGGTTCTGTCCTGTGTTGTGTCCTGACCTGTGTTATTGTCCTGCCCTGTGTTGTTGTCCTGCTCTGTGTTTTGGCTCTGTCCTGTGTCGCGCCTCTGTCCTGTGTCATGCCTCTGACCTGTGTCGTGGCTCTGCCCTGTGTTGTGGCTCTGTCCTGTGTTGTGGCTCTGTCCTATGTTGTGGCCCTGCCCTAACATCTGCTTTTGTCCTGTCGTCTATTAATAGCCTCTCCTCGATTGCTGTCCTGCTCAGTATCAATCTCCTGCGCAGTATCGCTCTCCTGCCCTGTCCTCTTCTGTATGGTTGTGCTGTCCTGTGTGGTTATCCTGTCTTGTGTTGTTCTCCTGTCCCTTGCTCTGGCTCTGCCCTGTGCAGTCGCTCTGCCCTGTGTTGTGCCTCTGCCCTAACTTCTGGATCTGCCGTGTGTTGTGGTTCCGCCCTGTTTTGTTGTCCTGCCCTGTGTTGTAGTTCTGCCCTGTGTTGTTGTCCTGCCCTGTGTTGTTATCCTGCCCTGTGTTGTGGTTCTGCCCTCTGTTGCTGTCCTGCCCTCTGTTGTTGTCCTGGCCTGTGTTGTTTGCCTGCCTTGTGTTGTGGTTCTGCACTGTGTTGTGGTCCTGCCCTGTGTTGTGGTCCCACACTGTTGTTGTCCTGCCCTGTGTTGTTGTCCTGGCCTGTGTTGTTGTCCTGGCCTGTGTTGTTCGCCTGCTTTGTGTTGTGGTTCTGCAATGTGTTGTGCCTCTGCCCTGTGTTGTGGTCCGGCCCTGTGTTGTGGTCCGGCCCTGTGTTGTGGTCCTGCCCTGTGTTGTGGTCCTGCCCTGTGTTGTGGTCCTGCCCTGTGTTGTGGTCCTGCCCTGTGTTGTGGTCCTGCCCTGTGTTGTGGTCCTGCCCTGGTTAGATCTCCTGCCCTGTGTTGATGTCCTGCCCTGTGTTGATGTCCTGCCCTGTGTTGATGTCCTGCCTTGTGTTGTGCTTCTGCCCTGTGTTGTGCTTCTGCCCTGTGTTGTGGTTCCACCTGTTTTTCTGTCCTGCCCTGTGTTGTTGTTCTGCCCTGTGTTGTGTTTCCGCCCTGTGTTGTTGTCCTGCTCTGTGTTTTGGCTCTGTCCTGTGTCGCGCCTCTGCACTGTGTCATGCCTCTGACCTGTGTCGTGGCTCTGCCCTGTGTTGTGGCTCTGCGTTGTGGCTCTGTCCTGTGTTGTGGCTCTGTCCTGTGTTGTGGCTCTGTCCTGTGTTATGGCTCTGTCCTGTGTTGTGGCCCTGCCCTGTCGTCTGCCGTTGTCCTGTCGTCTATTAATGGCCTCTCCTCGATTGCTGTCCTGCCCAGTATCACTCTCCTGCCCAGTATCGCTCTCCTGCCCTGTCCTCTTCTGTATGGTAGTCCTGTCCTGTGTTGTTGTCCTGCCCTGTGTTATTGTCCTGCCCTGTGTTGTTGTCCTGCCCTGTGTTGTGATTCTGCCCTGTGTTGTTTTCCTGCCCTGCGTTTTTGTCCTGCCCTTTGTTGTTGTCCTGCCCTGTGTTGTGATTCTGCCCTGTGTTGTTGTCCTGCCCTGTGTTGTTGTCCTGGCCTATTTTGTTCGCTTGCCTTTGCTTTGTGGTTCTGCACTGTGTTGTGGCTCTGCCCTGTGTTGTTGTCCTGCCCTGTGTTGTGGCTTTGCCCTGTGTTCTTCTCCTGTACTGTGTTGTGACTCTATCCTTTGTTGTGACTCTGCACTGTCGTCTGCTGTAGTCCGGTTGTCTGTTAATGGCCTGTCCTCGATTGCTGTCCTGCCCTATATCGCTCTCCTGCCCTGTATCGTTCTTCTACCCTGTCCTCTTCTGTATGGTTATCCTGTCCAGTGTTGTTGTCCTGCCCTGTGTTCTGGCTCTGTCCTGTGTTCTGGCTCTGTCCTGTGTTCTGGCTCTGTCCTGTGTTTTGGCTCTGCTCTGTGTTGCTGTCCTGCCCTGTGTTGCTGTCCTGCCCTGTGTTGTGGCTCTGCCCTGTGTCGTTGTCCTGTCCTGTGTTGTGGTTCTGACCTGTGTTGTGGCTCTGTCCTGAGTTTTGTTATGTCCTGTGTTGTGTTTCTGTCCTGTCTTGTGGTTCTGTCCTGTGTTTTGGCTCTGCCCTGTGTTGATGTCCTGCTCTGTGTTGTTGTCCTGACCTCTGTTGTTGTCCTGACCTCTGTTGTTGTCCTGACCTCTGTTGTTGTCCTGACCTCTGTTGTTGTCCTGACCTCTGTTGTGGTTCCGCCTTTGTTGTGGTTCTGCCCTGTGCTGTTGTCCTGCACTGTGTTGTTCTGTCCTGTGTTGTGGTTCTGCCCTGTGTTGTGGCTCTGTCCTGTGTTGTTGTGCTGCCCTGTGTTGTGTCTCTGCCTTCTGTTGTGGCTCTCTCCTGTGTTGTGGCTCTCTCCTGTGTTGTGGCTCTGCCCTGTTGCCTGCGGTTGTCCTGACGTCTGTTAATGGCCTGTCCTCGATTGCTGTCCTACCCTGTATCACTCTCCTGCCCTGTCTTCTTTTGTATGGTTGTCCTGTCCTGTGTTCAGGCTCTGTCATGTGTTCTGGCTCTGCCATGTGTTGTGGCCGTGCCCTGTGTTGTTATCCTGCCCTGTGTGGTGGCTCTGCCCTGTGTGCTCTCCTGTCCTGTGTTGTGGCTCTATCCTGTGTTGTGACTCTGCTCTGTTATCTGCTGTTGTCCGGTTGTCTGTTAATGGCCTGTCCTCGATTGCTCTCCTGCCCTGTATTGCTCTCCTGCCCTGTATCATTCTCCTGCCCTGTCCTCTTCTGTATGGTTAGCCTGTCCTATGTTGTTGTCCTGCCCTGTGTTGTGGATCTGTCCAGAGTTGTGGTTTGTCCTGTGTTGTGGCTCTGTCCTGTGTTATGCTTTGTGCTCTGTTGTGGTTCTGTCCTGTGTTGTGACTTTGCCCTGTGTTGTTGTCCTGCGCTGTGTTGTGGCTCTGTCCTGTGTTGTGGCTCTGCCCTGTGTTGTTGTGCGGCACTGTGTTGTTGTCCTGCCCTGTGTTGTTCGCCTGCCTTGTGTTGTGGCTCTGCATTGTGTTTTGGCTCTGCCCTGTGTTGTTGTCCTGCCCTGTGTTGTGGTTCTGCCTTGTGTTGTTGCCCTGCCCGTGTTGTGTTTCTGCCCTGTCTTGTACTTCCGCCCTGACTTGTTGTCCTCCCCTGTCTTGTTGTCCGGCGCTGTGTTCTTATCCTGTCCTGTGTTGTTAAACTGCCTTGTGTTGTGGTTCTGCCCTGTGTTGTTGTCCTGCCCTGTGTTGTTCGCCTGCCTTGTGTTGTGGCTCTGCATTGTGTTTTGGCTCTGCCCTGTGTTGTTGTCCTGCCCTGTGTTGTGGTTCTGCCTTGTGTTGTTGCCCTGCCCCGTGTTGTGTTTCTGCCCTGTCTTGTACTTCCGCCCTGACTTGTTGTCCTCCCCTGTCTTGTTGTCCGGCGCTGTGTTCTTATCCTGTCCTGTGTTGTTAAACTGCCTTGTGTTGTGGTTCTGCCCTGTGTTGTTGTCCTGCCGTGTGTTGTTGTCCTGCCCTGTGTTGTGTTTCCGCCCTGTGTTGTTGTCCTGCTCTGTGTTTTGGCTCTGTCCTGTGTCGCGCCTCTGCACTGTGTCATGCCTCTGACCTGTGTCGTGGCTCTGCCCTGTGTTGTGGCTCTGCATTGTGGCTCTGCCATTGTGTTGTGGCTCTGTCCTGTGCTGTGGCCCTGCCCTGTCGTCTACCGTTGTCCTGTCGTCTATTAATGGCCTCTCCTCGATTGCTGTCCTGCCCAGTATCACTCTCCTGCCCAGTATCGCTCTCCTGCCCTGTCCTCTTCTGTATGGTTGTCCTGTCCTGTGTTGTTGTCCTGCCCTGTGTTATTGTCCTGCCCTGTGTTTTGTCCTGCCCTGTGTTGTGATTATGCCCTGTGTTGTTTTCCTGCCCTGCGTTTTTGTCCTGCCCTTTGTTGTTGTCCTGCCCTGTGTTGTGATTCTGCCCTGTGTTGTTGTCCTGCCCTGTGTTGTTGTCCTGGCCTGTTTTGTTCGCGTGCCTTTGCTTTGTGGTTCTGCACTGTGTTGTTGTCCTGCCCTGTGTTGTGGCTTTGCCCTGTGTTCTTCTCCTGTACTGTGTTGTGACTCTATCCTTTGTTGTGACTCTGCACTGTCGTCTGCTGTAGTCCGGTTGTCTGTTAATGGCCTGTCCTCGATTGCTGTCCTGCCCTATATTGCTCTCCTGCCCTGTATCGTTCTTCTACCCTGTCCTCTTCTGTATGGTTATCCTGTCCAGTGTTGTTGTCCTGCCCTGTGCTCTGGCTCTGTCCTGTGTTCTGGCTCTGTCCTGTGTTCTGGCTCTGTCCTGTGTTCTGGCTCTGCTCTGTGTTGCTATCCTGCCCTGTGTTGTTGTCCTGCCCTGTGTTGTGGCTCTGCCCTGTGTCGTTGTCCTGTCCTGTGTCATGGTTCTGACCTGTGTCGTGGCTCTGTCCTGAGTTGTGTTTCTGTCCTGTCTTGTGGTTCTGTCCTGTGTTTTGGCTCTGCCCTGTGTTGATGTCCTGCTCTGTGTTGTTGTCCTGACCTCTGTTGTTGTCCTGACCTCTGTTGTTGTCCTGACCTCTGTTGTTGTCCTGACCTCTGTTGTTGTCCTGACCTCTGTTGTTGTCCTGACCTGTGTTGTGGTCCTGACCTCTGTTGTGGTTCTGCCCTGTGCTGTTGTCCTGACCTGTGTTGTGTCTCTGCCCTGTGTTGTGGCTCTGTCCTGTGTTGTGTCTCTGCCCTGTGTTGTGGCTCTCTCCTGTATTGTGGCTCTCTCCTGTGTTGTGGCTCTGCCCTGTTGCCTGCAGTTGTCCTGACGTCTGTTAATGGCCTGTCCTCGATTGCTGTCCTACCCTGTATCGCTCTCCTGCCCTGTCTTCTTTTGTATGGTTGTCCTGTCATGTGTTCTGGCTCTGCCATGTGTTGTGGCTCTGCCCTGTGTTGTTATCCTGCCTTGTGTGGTGGCTCTGCCCTGTGTTGTTCTCCTGTCCTGTGTTGTGGCTCTATCCTGTGTTGTGACTCTGCTCTGTCATCTGCTGTTGTCCGGTTGTCTGTTAATGGCCTGTCCTCGATTGCTCTCCTGCCCTATATTGCTCTCCTGCCCTGTATCGTTCTCCTGCCCTGTCCTCTTCTGTATGGTTAGCCTGTCCTATGTTGTTGTCCTGCCCTGTGTTGTGGATCTGTCCTGAGTTGTGGTTTGTCCTGTGTTGTGGCTCTGTCCTGTGTTATGCTTTGTGCTCTGTTGTGGTTCTGTCCTGTGTTGTGACTTTGCCCTGTGTTGTTGTCCTGCGCTGTGTTGTGGCTCTGTCCTGTGTTGTGGCTCTGCCCTGTGTTGTTGTGCTGCACTGTATTGTTGTCCTGCCCTGTGTTGTGACTCTGCCCTGAGTTGTGGTCCTGCCCTGAGTTTTAGTCCTGGCTTGTGTTTATGTCCTGCCCTGTGTTGATGTCCTGCCCTGTGTTGATGTCCTGCCCTGTGTTGATGTCCTGCCCTGTGTTGTGCTTCCACCCTGACTTGTTGTCCTCCCCTGTCTTGTTGTCCTGCGCTGTGTTCTTGTCCTGTCCTGTGTTGTTAAACTGCCTCGTGTTGTGGTTCTGTCCTGTGTTGTGTCCTGACCTGTGTTATTGTCCTGCCCTGTGTTGTTGTCCTGCTCTGTGTTTTGGCTCTGTCCTGTGTCGCGCCTCTGCACTGTGTCATGCCTCTGACCTGTGTCGTGGCTCTGCCCTGTGTTGTGGCTCTGCATTGTGGCTCTGCCATTGTGTTGTGGCTCTGTCCTGTGCTGTGGCCCTGCCCTGTCGTCTACCGTTGTCCTGTCGTCTATTAATGGCCTCTCCTCGATTGCTGTCCTGCCCAGTATCACTCTCCTGCCCAGTATCGCTCTCCTGCCCTGTCCTCTTCTGTATGGTTGTCCTGTCCTGTGTTGTTGTCCTGCCCTGTGTTATTGTCCTGCCCTGTGTTTTGTCCTGCCCTGTGTTGTGATTATGCCCTGTGTTGTTTTCCTGCCCTGCGTTTTTGTCCTGCCCTTTGTTGTTGTCCTGCCCGGTGTTGTGATTCTGCCCTGTGTTGTTGTCCTGCCCTGTGTTGTTGTCCTGGCCTGTTTTGTTCGCGTGCCTTTGCTTTGTGGTTCTGCACTGTGTTGTTGTCCTGCCCTGTGTTGTGGCTTTGCCCTGTGTTCTTCTCCTGTACTGTGTTGTGACTCTATCCTTTGTTGTGACTCTGCACTGTCGTCTGCTGTAGTCCGGTTGTCTGTTAATGGCCTGTCCTCGATTGCTGTCCTGCCCTATATTGCTCTCCTGCCCTGTATCGTTCTTCTACCCTGTCCTCTTCTGTATGGTTATCCTGCCCTGTGTTGTTGTCCTGCCCTGTGTTGTGGCTCTGCCCTGTGTCGTTGTCCTGTCCTGTGTCGTGGTTCTGACCTGTGTCGTGGCTCTGTCCTGAGTTGTGTTTCTGTCCTGTCTTGTGGTTCTGTCCTGTGTTTTGGCTCTGCCCTGTGTTGATGTCCTGCTCTGTGTTGTTGTCCTGACCTCTGTTGTTGTCCTGACCTCTGTTGTTGTCCTGACCTCTGTTGTTGTCCTGACCTGTGTTGTTGTCCTGACCTCTGTTGTTGTCCTGACCTCTGTTGTGGTTCTGCCCTGTGCTGTTGTCCTGCACTGTGTTGTTGTTCTGTCCTGTGTTGTTGTTCTGTCCTGTGTTGTGTCTCTGCCCTGTGTTGTGGCTCTCTCCTGTATTGTGGCTCTCTCCTGTGTTGTGGCTCTGCCCTGTTGCCTGCAGTTGTCCTGACGTCTGTTAATGGCCTGTCCTCGATTGCTGTCCTACCCTGTATCGCTCTCCTGCCCTGTCTTCTTTTGTATGGTTGTCCTGTCATGTGTTCTGGCTCTGCCATGTGTTGTGGCTCTGCCCTGTGTTGTTATCCTGCCTTGTGTGGTGGCTCTGCCCTGTGTTGTTCTCCTGTCCTGTGTTGTGGCTCTATCCTGTGTTGTGACTCTGCTCTGTCATCTGCTGTTGTCCGGTTGTCTGTTAATGGCCTGTCCTCGATTGCTCTCCTGCCCTATATTGCTCTCCTGCCCTGTATCGTTCTCCTGCCCTGTCCTCTTCTGTATGGTTAGCCTGTCCTATGTTGTTGTCCTGCCCTGTGTTGTGGATCTGTCCTGAGTTGTGGTTTGTCCTGTGTTGTGGCTCTGTCCTGTGTTATGCTTTGTGCTCTGTTGTGGTTCTGTCCTGTGTTGTGACTTTGCCCTGTGTTGTTGTCCTGCGCTGTGTTGTGGCTCTGTCCTGTGTTGTGGCTCTGCCCTGTGTTGTTGTGCTGCACTGTATTGTTGTCCTGCCCTGTGTTGTGACTCTGCCCTGAGTTGTGGTCCTGCCCTGAGTTTTAGTCCTGGCTTGTGTTTATGTCCTGCCCTGTGTTGATGTCCTGCCCTGTGTTGATGTCCTGCCCTGTGTTGATGTCCTGCCCTGTGTTGTGCTTCCACCCTGACTTGTTGTCCTCCCCTGTCTTGTTGTCCTGCGCTGTGTTCTTGTCCTGTCCTGTGTTGTTAAACTGCCTCGTGTTGTGGTTCTGTCCTGTGTTGTGTCCTGACCTGTGTTATTGTCCTGCCCTGTGTTGTTGTCCTGCTCTGTGTTTTGGCTCTGTCCTGTGTCGCGCCTCTGTCCTGTGTCATGCCTCTGACCTGTGTCGTGGCTCTGCCCTGTGTTGTGGCTCTGTCCTGTGTTGTGGCTCTGTCCTATGTTGTGGCCCTGCCCTAACATCTGCTTTTGTCCTGTCGTCTATTAATAGCCTCTCCTCGATTGCTGTCCTGCTCAGTATCAATCTCCTGCGCAGTATCGCTCTCCTGCCCTGTCCTCTTCTGTATGGTTATGCTGTCCTGTGTGGTTATCCTGTCTTGTGTTGTTCTCCTGTCCCTTGCTCTGGCTCTGCCCTGTGCAGTCGCTCTGCCCTGTGTTGTGCCTCTGCCCTAACTTCTGGATCTGCCGTGTGTTGTGGTTCCGCCCTGTTTTGTTGTCCTGCCCTGTGTTGTAGTTCTGCCCTGTGTTGTTGTCCTGCCCTGTGTTGTTATCCTGCCCTGTGTTGTGGTTCTGCCCTCTGTTGCTGTCCTGCCCTCTGTTGTTGTCCTGGCCTGTGTTGTTTGCCTGCCTTGTGTTGTGGTTCTGCACTGTGTTGTGGTCCTGCACTGTGTTGTGGTCCCACACTGTTGTTGTCCTGCCCTGTGTTGTTGTCCTGGCCTGTGTTGTTGTCCTGGCCTGTGTTGTTCGCCTGCTTTGTGTTGTGGTTCTGCAATGTGTTGTGCCTCTGCCCTGTGTTGTGGTCCGGCCCTGTGTTGTGGTCCGGCCCTGTGTTGTGGTCCTGCCCTGTGTTGTGGTCCTGCCCTGTGTTGTGGTCCTGCCCTGTGTTGTGGTCCTGCCCTGTGTTGTGGTCCTGCCCTGTGTTGTGGTCCTGCCCTGTGTTGTGGTCCTGCCCTGGTTAGATCTCCTGCCCTGTGTTGATGTCCTGCCCTGTGTTGATGTCCTGCCCTGTGTTGATGTCCTGCCTTGTGTTGTGCTTCTGCCCTGTGTTGTGCTTCTGCCCTGTGTTGTGGTTCCACCCTGTTTTTCTGTCCTGCCCTGTGTTGTGGTTCTGCCCTGTGTTGTTGTCCTGCCCTGTGTTGTTGTCCTGCCCTGTGTTGTTGTCCTGCCCTGTGCTGTTGTCCTGCCCTGTGTTGTTTTCCTGCCCTGTGTTGTTGTCCTGCCCTGTGTTGTTTTCCTGCCCTGTGTTGTTTTCCTGCCCTGTGTTGTTCGCCTGCCTTGTGTTGTGGCTCTGCATTGTGTTTTGGCTCTGCCCTGTGTTGTTGTCCTGCCCTGTGTTGTGGTTCTGCCTTGTGTTGTTGCCCTGCCCCGTGTTGTGTTTCTGCCCTGTCTTGTACTTCCGCCCTGACTTGTTGTCCTCCCCTGTCTTGTTGTCCGGCGCTGTGTTCTTATCCTGTCCTGTGTTGTTAAACTGCCTTGTGTTGTGGTTCTGCCCTGTGTTGTTGTCCTGCCCTGTGTTGTTGTTCTGCCCTGTGTTGTGTTTCCGCCCTGTGTTGTTGTCCTGCTCTGTGTTTTGGCTCTGTCCTGTGTCGCGCCTCTGCACTGTGTCATGCCTCTGACCTGTGTCGTGGCTCTGCCCTGTGTTGTGGCTCTGCGTTGTGGCTCTGTCCTGTGTTGTGGCTCTGTCCTGTGTTGTGGCTCTGTCCTGTGTTATGGCTCTGTCCTGTGTTATGGCCCTGCCCTGTCGTCTGCCGTTGTCCTGTCGTCTATTAATGGCCTCTCCTCGATTGCTGTCCTGCCCAGTATCACTCTCCTGCCCAGTATCGCTCTCCTGCCCTGTCCTCTTCTGTATGGTAGTCCTGTCCTGTGTTGTTGTCCTGCCCTGTGTTATTGTCCTGCCCTGTGTTGTTGTCCTGCCCTGTGTTGTGATTCTGCCCTGTGTTGTTTTCCTGCCCTGCGTTTTTGTCCTGCCCTTTGTTGTTGTCCTGCCCTGTGTTGTGATTCTGCCCTGTGTTGTTGTCCTGCCCTGTGTTGTTGTCCTGGCCTATTTTGTTCGCTTGCCTTTGCTTTGTGGTTCTGCACTGTGTTGTGGCTCTGCCCTGTGTTGTTGTCCTGCCCTGTGTTGTGGCTTTGCCCTGTGTTCTTCTCCTGTACTGTGTTGTGACTCTATCCTTTGTTGTGACTCTGCACTGTCGTCTGCTGTAGTCCGGTTGTCTGTTAATGGCCTGTCCTCGATTGCTGTCCTGCCCTATATCGCTCTCCTGCCCTGTATCGTTCTTCTACCCTGTCCTCTTCTGTATGGTTATCCTGTCCAGTGTTGTTGTCCTGCCCTGTGTTCTGGCTCTGTCCTGTGTTCTGGCTCTGTCCTGTGTTCTGGCTCTGTCCTGTGTTTTGGCTCTGCTCTGTGTTGCTGTCCTGCCCTGTGTTGCTGTCCTGCCCTGTGTTGTGGCTCTGCCCTGTGTCGTTGTCCTGTCCTGTGTTGTGGTTCTGACCTGTGTTGTGGCTCTGTCCTGAGTTTTGTTATGTCCTGTGTTGTGTTTCTGTCCTGTCTTGTGGTTCTGTCCTGTGTTTTGGCTCTGCCCTGTGTTGATGTCCTGCTCTGTGTTGTTGTCCTGACCTCTGTTGTTGTCCTGACCTCTGTTGTTGTCCTGACCTCTGTTGTTGTCCTGACCTCTGTTGTTGTCCTGACCTCTGTTGTTGTCCTGACCTCTGTTGTTGTCCTGACCTCTGTTGTTGTCCTGACCTCTGTTGTTGTCCTGACCTCTGTTGTGGTTCCGCCTTTGTTGTGGTTCTGCCCTGTGCTGTTGTCCTGCACTGTGTTGTTCTGTCCTGTGTTGTGGTTCTGCCCTGTGTTGTGGCTCTGTCCTGTGTTGTTGTGCTGCCCTGTGTTGTGTCTCTGCCTTCTGTTGTGGCTCTCTCCTGTGTTGTGGCTCTCTCCTGTGTTGTGGCTCTGCCCTGTTGCCTGCGGTTGTCCTGACGTCTGTTAATGGCCTGTCCTCGATTGCTGTCCTACCCTGTATCGCTCTCCTGCCCTGTCTTCTTTTGTATGGTTGTCCTGTCCTGTGTTCAGGCTCTGTCATGTGTTCTGGCTCTGCCATGTGTTGTGGCCGTGCCCTGTGTTGTTATCCTGCCTTGTGTGGTGGCTCTGCCCTGTGTGCTCTCCTGTCCTGTGTTGTGGCTCTATCCTGTGTTGTGACTCTGCTCTGTTATCTGCTGTTGTCCGGTTGTCTGTTAATGGCCTGTCCTCGATTGCTCTCCTGCCCTATATTGCTCTCCTGCCCTGTATCATTCTCCTGCCCTGTCCTCTTCTGTATGGTTAGCCTGTCCTATGTTGTTGTCCTGCCCTGTGTTGTGGATCTGTCCAGAGTTGTGGTTTGTCCTGTGTTGTGGCTCTGTCCTGTGTTATGCTTTGTGCTCTGTTGTGGTTCTGTCCTGTGTTGTGACTTTGCCCTGTGTTGTTGTCCTGCGCTGTGTTGTGGCTCTGTCCTGTGTTGTGGCTCTGCCCTGTGTTGTTGTGCGGCACTGTGTTGTTGTCCTGCCCTGTGTTGTTCGCCTGCCTTGTGTTGTGGCTCTGCATTGTGTTTTGGCTCTGCCCTGTGTTGTTGTCCTGCCCTGTGTTGTGGTTCTGCCTTGTGTTGTTGCCCTGCCCCGTGTTGTGTTTCTGCCCTGTCTTGTACTTCCGCCCTGACTTGTTGTCCTCCCCTGTCTTGTTGTCCGGCGCTGTGTTCTTATCCTGTCCTGTGTTGTTAAACTGCCTTGTGTTGTGGTTCTGCCCTGTGTTGTTGTCCTGCCGTGTGTTGTTGTCCTGCCCTGTGTTGTGTTTCCGCCCTGTGTTGTTGTCCTGCTCTGTGTTTTGGCTCTGTCCTGTGTCGCGCCTCTGCACTGTGTCATGCCTCTGACCTGTGTCGTGGCTCTGCCCTGTGTTGTGGCTCTGCATTGTGGCTCTGCCATTGTGTTGTGGCTCTGTCCTGTGCTGTGGCCCTGCCCTGTCGTCTACCGTTGTCCTGTCGTCTATTAATGGCCTCTCCTCGATTGCTGTCCTGCCCAGTATCACTCTCCTGCCCAGTATCGCTCTCCTGCCCTGTCCTCTTCTGTATGGTTGTCCTGTCCTGTGTTGTTGTCCTGCCCTGTGTTATTGTCCTGCCCTGTGTTTTGTCCTGCCCTGTGTTGTGATTATGCCCTGTGTTGTTTTCCTGCCCTGCGTTTTTGTCCTGCCCTTTGTTGTTGTCCTGCCCTGTGTTGTGATTCTGCCCTGTGTTGTTGTCCTGCCCTGTGTTGTTGTCCTGGCCTGTTTTGTTCGCGTGCCTTTGCTTTGTGGTTCTGCACTGTGTTGTTGTCCTGCCCTGTGTTGTGGCTTTGCCCTGTGTTCTTCTCCTGTACTGTGTTGTGACTCTATCCTTTGTTGTGACTCTGCACTGTCGTCTGCTGTAGTCCGGTTGTCTGTTAATGGCCTGTCCTCGATTGCTGTCCTGCCCTATATTGCTCTCCTGCCCTGTATCGTTCTTCTACCCTGTCCTCTTCTGTATGGTTATCCTGTCCAGTGTTGTTGTCCTGCCCTGTGCTCTGGCTCTGTCCTGTGTTCTGGCTCTGTCCTGTGTTCTGGCTCTGTCCTGTGTTCTGGCTCTGCTCTGTGTTGCTATCCTGCCCTGTGTTGTTGTCCTGCCCTGTGTTGTGGCTCTGCCCTGTGTCGTTGTCCTGTCCTGTGTCGTGGTTCTGACCTGTGTCGTGGCTCTGTCCTGAGTTGTGTTTCTGTCCTGTCTTGTGGTTCTGTCCTGTGTTTTGGCTCTGCCCTGTGTTGATGTCCTGCTCTGTGTTGTTGTCCTGACCTCTGTTGTTGTCCTGACCTCTGTTGTTGTCCTGACCTCTGTTGTTGTCCTGACCTCTGTTGTTGTCCTGACCTCTGTTGTTGTCCTGACCTGTGTTGTTGTCCTGACCTCTGTTGTTGTCCTGACCTCTGTTGTGGTTCTGCCCTGTGCTGTTGTCCTGACCTGTGTTGTTGTTCTGTCCTGTGTTGTTGTTCTGTCCTGTGTTGTGTCTCTGCCCTGTGTTGTGGCTCTGTCCTGTGTTGTGTCTCTGCCCTGTGTTGTGGCTCTCTCCTGTATTGTGGCTCTCTCCTGTGTTGTGGCTCTGCCCTGTTGCCTGCAGTTGTCCTGACGTCTGTTAATGGCCTGTCCTCGATTGCTGTCCTACCCTGTATCGCTCTCCTGCCCTGTCTTCTTTTGTATGGTTGTCCTGTCATGTGTTCTGGCTCTGCCATGTGTTGTGGCTCTGCCCTGTGTTGTTATCCTGCCTTGTGTGGTGGCTCTGCCCTGTGTTGTTCTCCTGTCCTGTGTTGTGGCTCTATCCTGTGTTGTGACTCTGCTCTGTCATCTGCTGTTGTCCGGTTGTCTGTTAATGGCCTGTCCTCGATTGCTCTCCTGCCCTATATTGCTCTCCTGCCCTGTATCGTTCTCCTGCCCTGTCCTCTTCTGTATGGTTAGCCTGTCCTATGTTGTTGTCCTGCCCTGTGTTGTGGATCTGTCCTGAGTTGTGGTTTGTCCTGTGTTGTGGCTCTGTCCTGTGTTATGCTTTGTGCTCTGTTGTGGTTCTGTCCTGTGTTGTGACTTTGCCCTGTGTTGTTGTCCTGCGCTGTGTTGTGGCTCTGTTCTGTGTTGTGGCTCTGCCCTGTGTTGTTGTGCTGCACTGTATTGTTGTCCTGCCCTGTGTTGTGACTCTGCCCTGTGTTGTGGCTCTGCCCTGTGTTGCGGCTCTGCCCTGTGTTGCGGCTCTGCCCTGTGTTGCGGCTCTGCCCTGTGTTGCGGCTCTGCCCTGTGTTGCGGCTCTGTCCTGTGTTGCGGCTCTGCCCTGTGTTGCGGCTCTGTCCTGTGTTGCGGCTCTGTCCTGTGTTGTGGCTCTGCCCTCTGTTGTGGCTCTGTTCTGTGTTGTGGCTCTGCCCTGTGTTGTTGTCCTGCCCGGTATTGTTGTCCATCCCTGTGTTGTGGCTTTGCGCCCTGTTGTGGCTCTGCCCTCTGTTGTGGCTCTGCCCTCTGTTGTGGCTCTGCCCTGTCGACTGCTGGCTCTGCCCTGTGTTGTTATCCTTCCCTGTGTTGTGGCTCTGCCCTGTGTTGTTCTCCTGTCCTGTCATGTGGCTCTGTCCTGTGTTGTGGCTTTGCCCTGTGTTGTTCTCCTGCCCTGTGTTGTGACTCTATCCTGTGTTGTGACTCTGCCCTGTCGTCTGCTGTAGTCCGGTTGTCTGTTAATGGCCTGTCCTCGATTGCTGTCCTGCCCCTGTATCGTTCTCCTGCCCAGTATCGTTCTCCTGCCCTGTCCTCTTCTGTATGGTTATCCTGTCCTGTGTTGTTGTCCTGCCCTGTGTTATGGCTCTGCCCTGTATTGTGATGTGTCCCGTGTTGTGGCTCTGTCCTGAGTTGTGGTTTGTCCTGTGTTATGGCTCTGTCCTGTGTTGTGGCTCTGTCCTGTGTTGTGGCTCTGTCCTGTGTTGTGGTTTGTCCTGTGTTGTGGCTCTGTCCTGTGTTGTGACTTTGCCCTGTGTTGTTCTCCTGCGCTGTGTTGCGGCTCTGTCTTGTGTTGTGGCTCTGCCCTGTCGTCTGCTGTTGTCCTGACATCTGTTAATGGCCTGTCCTCGATTGTTGTCCTGCCCTGTATCGCTCTCCTGCCCTGTCATTTTCTGTATGGTTGTCCTGTCCTGTGTTCAGGCTCTGTCCTGTGTTCTGCCTCTGTCCTGTGTTCTGCCTCTGCCCTGTGTTCAGGCTCTGCCCTGTGTTCAGGCTCTGCCCTGTGTTCTGCCTCTGCCCTGTGTTCTGCCTCTGTCCTGTGTTCTGCCTCTGCCCTGTGTTCTGCCTCTGCCCTGTGTTGTTATCCTGCCCTGTGTTGTGGCTTTGCCCTGTGTTGTTCTCCTGTACTGTGTTGTGACTGTCCTTTGTTGTGACTCTGCCCTGTCGTCTGCTGTAGTCCGGTTGTCTGTTAATGGCCTGTCCTCGATTGGTGTCCTGCCCTATATTGCTCTCCTGCCCTGTATCGTTCTCCTACCCTGTCCTCTTCTGTATGGTTATCCTGTCCAGTGTTGTTGTCCTGTCCTGTGTTGTGGCTCTGTCCTGTGTTGTGGTTCTGTCCTGTGTTGTGGCTCTGCTCTGTGTTGTGACTTTGCCCTGTGTTGTTGTCCTGTGCTCTGTTGTGGCTCTGCCCTGTGTTGTGGCTCTGCCCTGTGTTGTGGCTCTGCCCTGTGTTGTGGCTCTTCCCTGTGTTGTGGCTCTGTCCTGTGTTGTGGCTCTGTCCTGTGTTCTTGTCCAGCCCTTTGTTGTGGCTCTGCCCTGTGTTGTTGTCCTACTCTGTGTTGTTGTCCTGCTTTGTGTTGTGGAGCCGCCCTGTGTTTTTGTCCTGCCCTGTGTAGTGGTTCCGCACTGTGTTGTTGTCCTGCGCTGTGTTTTTGTTCAGTCCAGTGCTGTGGCTCAGTCCTGTGCTTGGCTCTGCCCTGCGTTCTGGCTCTGACCTGCGTTCTGGCTCTGCCCTGCGTTCTGGCTCTGCCCTGCGTTCTGGCTCTGACCTGCGTTCTGGCTCTGACCTGCGTTCTGGCTTTGACCTGCGTTCTGGCTCTGACCTGCGTTCTGGCTCTGACCTGCGTTGTGCTTCTGTTCTGTCTTGTGGCTCTGCCCTGTGTTGTTGTCCTGCCCTGTGTTGTTGTCCTGCCCTGTGTTGTGGCTCTGCCCTGTATTGTTGTCCGGCACTATGTTGTGGGTCTGTCTTGTGTGGTGGCTCGGTCCTGTATTGTTGTCCTACCCTGTGTTCTGGCTCTGCCCTGTGTTGTAGTTCTCTCCTGTGTTGTGGTTCTGCCCTGTGTTGTTGTCCTGCCCTGTGTTTTTGTCCTACTCTGTGTTGTTGTCCTGCTCTGTGTTGTGGAGCCGCCCTGTGTTTTTCTCCTTCCCTGTGTTGTGGTTCCGCACTGTGTTGTTTTCCTGCATTGTGTTGTTGTCCTGTCCTGTGTTGTGGCTCTGCCCTGTGTTTTGGCTCTGCCCTGTCGACTACTATTGTCCTGTTTTCTGTCATTGGCCTGTTATTGATTGCAGTCCTGCCCTGTATTGCTCTCCTGCCCTGCACTGCCCTCCTGCCCTGGGTCGCTCTCCTGCTCTATCCTCTTCTGTACGGTTGTCCTGTCCTGTGCTGTTATCCTGTCCTGTGCTGTTATCCTGTCCTGTGCTGTTGTCCTGTCCTGTGTTCTGCCTCTGCCCTGTGTTCTGCCTCTGCCCTGTGTTCTGCCTCTGCCCTGTGTTCTGCCTCTGCCCTGTGTTCTGCCTCTGCCCTGTGTTCTGCCTCTGCCCTGTGTTCTGCCTCTGCCCTTTGTTCTGCCTCTGCCCTGTGTTCTGCCTCTGCCCTGTGTTCTGCCTCTGCCCTGTGTTCTGCCTCTACCCTGTGTTCTGCCTCTGCCATGTGTTGTGCCTCTGCCCTGTGATGTTATCCTGCCCTGTGTTGTGGCTTTGCCCTGTGTTGTTCTCCTGTACTGTGTTGTGACTCTCTCCTTTGTTGTGACTCTGCCCTGTCATCTGCTGTAGTCCGGTTGTCTGTTAATGGCCTGTCCTCGATTGCGGTCCTGCCCTATATCGCTCTCCTGCCCTGTATCATTCTCCTGCACTGTCCTCTTCTGTATGGTTATCCTGTCCTGTGTTGTTGTCCTGCCCTGTGTTGTTGTCTGCACTGTGTTGTTGTCCTGTCCTGTGTTGTGGTTCCGCACTGTGTTTTTGTTCAGTCCAGTGCTGTGGCTCAGTCCTGTGCTTGGCTCTGCCCTGCGTTCTGGCTCTGCCCTGCGTTCTGGCTCTGACCTGCGTTCTGGCTCTGACCTGCGTTCTGGCTCTGACCTGCGTTCTGGCTCTGACCTGCGTTCTGGCTCTGACCTGCGTTCTGGCTCTGCCCTGCGTTCTGGCTCTGCCCTGCGTTTTGGCTCTGTCCTGCGTTCTGGCTCTGTCCTGTGTTGTGCTTCTGTTCTGTGTTGTGGCTCTGCCATGTGTTGTGGCTCTGCCCTGTGTTGTTGTCCTGCCCTGTGTTGTTGTCCTGCCCTGTCTTGTGGCTCTGCCCTGTATTGTTGTCCAGCACTATGTTGTGGGTCTGTCCTGTGTGGTGGCTCGGTCCTGTATTGTTGTCCTACCCTGTGTTCTTGCTCTGCCCTGTGTTGTAGTTCTCTCCTGTGTTGTGGTTCAGCCCTGTGTTGTTGTCCTGCCCTGTGTTTTTGTCCTGCCCTGTGTTTTTGTCCTACTCTGTGTTGTTGTCCTGCTCTGTGTTGTGGAGCCGCCCTGTGTTTTTCTCCTTCCCCGTGTTGTGGTTCCGCACTGTGTTGTTTTCCTGCATTGTGTTCTGTCCTGTCCTGTGTTGTGGCTCTGCCCTGTGTTTTGACTCTGCCCTGTCGACTACTATTGTCCTGTTTTCTGTCAATGGCCTGTTATTGATTGCAGTCCTGCCCTGTATTGCTCTCCTGCCCTGCATTGCCCTCCTGCCCTGGGTCGCTCTCCTGCCCTATCCTCTTCTGTATGGTTGTCCTGTCCTGTGCTGTTATCCTGTCCTGTGCTGTTGTCCTGTCCTGTGCTGTTGTCCAGCCCTGTGTTCTGCCTCTGCCCTGTGTTCTGCCTCTGCCCTGTGATGTTATCCTGGGTTGTGGCTTTACCCTGTGTTGTTCTCCTGTCCTGTGTTGTGACTCTCTCCTTTGTTGTGACTCTGCCCTGTCATCTGCTGTAGTCTGGTTGTCTGTTAATGGCCTGTCCTCGATTGCTGTCCTGCCCTATATCGCTCTCCTGCCTTGTATCGTTCTCCTGCACTGTCCTCTTCTGTATGGTTATCCTGTCCTGTGTTGTTGTCCTGCCCTGTGTTTTTGTCCTACTCTGTGTTGTTGTCCTGCTCTGTGTTGTGGAGCCGCCCTGTGTTTTTCTTCTTCCCTGTGTTGTGGTTCCGCACTGTGTTGTTTTCCTGCATTGTGTTGTTGTCCTGTCCTGTGTTGTGGCTCTGCCCTGTGTTTTGGCTCTGCCCTGTCGACTACTATTGTCCTGTTTTCTGTCATTGGCCTGTTATTGATTGCAGTCCTGCCCTGTATTGCTCTACTGCCCTCCTGCCCTGGGTCGCTCTCCTGCTCTATCCTCTTCTGTACGGTTGTCCTGTCCTGTGCTGTTATCCTGTCCTGTGCTGTTGTCCTGTCCTGTGCTGTTGTCCTGTCCTGTGTTCTGCCTCTGCCCTGTGTTCTGCCTCTGCCCTGTGTTCTGCCTCTGCCCTGTGTTCTGCCTCTGCCCTGTGTTCTGGCTCTGCCCTTTGTTCTGCCTCTGCCCTGTGTTCTGCCTCTGCCCTGTGTTCTGCCTCTGCCCTGTGTTCTGCCTCTACCCTGTGTTCTGCCTCTGCCATGTGTTGTGCCTCTGCCCTGTGATGTTATCCTGCCCTGTGTTGTGGCTCTGTCCCGTGTTATGCTTTGTGCTCTGTTGTGGTTCTGTCCTGTGTTGTGACTTTGCCCTGTGTTGTTGTCCTGTGCTGTGTTGTGGCTCTGCCCTGTGTTGTGGCTCTGCCCTGTATTGTTGTCCTGCCCTGTGTTGTGCCTCTGCCCTCTGTTGTGCCTCTGCCCTCTGTTGTGCCTCTGCCCTCTGTTGTGCCTCTGCCCTCTGTTGTGCCTCTGCCCTCTGTTGTGCCTCTGCCCTCTGTTGTGTCTCTGCCCTCTGTTGTGTCTCTGCCCTCTGTTTGTGCCTCTGTTCTGTGCTGTGGCTCTGCCCTGTGCTGTGGCTCTACCTGTGCTGTGGCTCTACCTGTGCTGTGGCTCTGCCCTGTGCTGTGGTTCTACCTGTGCTGTGGCTCTACCTGTGCTGTGGCTCTGCCCTGTGCTGTGGCTCTGCCCTGTGTTGCTGTCCTGGTCAGTATTGTTCTGCTATTCTGTTTTGCTGTCCTGTCCTGAATTTGTGTTTTACTGTGTATTGCTTTCCTGTACAGTCAGATTATCCGGTCCTGTACTTTTGTCCTGCCTTTTAATGTTGTTCTGTCCTGTATTGTTGTTCTGTCATGCCATGTTGTCCTGTCCTGTGATATTATTCTGTCCAGTTACTGTCATTTACCCTGTGTCGAATTGTCGCCCTGCGTCATTGCCCCGCCTTGCGTACTGTTTTAATAGTGACAGGTTAGTGGTGACTGAGACACATCACTCCCCAGTCTTTGTTTCAGATTGCATTCTGATCTAACATACCAAAGATCCTGGAGTCACTGACTGAAATCAATCTCGCTAAAGAAAGGAAGGCCTGCCCTTTACTTCCACAAGCTGTGCTGAACATGCTTTGTAGCCAGTTAAATGGTTTCAAAGTGCAATCACTGTGTTATATGTGAAACACAGCAGCCAATGTATACAAATCAAGATCCCACACACAGCAATAATGACCTAATAATCTATGTTTAGTGGTTGACATATAAATATTGACTGGGGCACCAGGAAGAACATTGCTACTCAGTTTCCAATTGTGCAGGAGGACTTTACCTTCACCTGAGAATGCAGAAAGGCTCTCAGTTCACATGAAGCTTGCAGGCTGGGCTCAATTGGATATTTGTGATACGACATGAATTCTCAGACTCCTGTCAGATGTTAAGATGGTTTTATTTTCCTCTGGAGATGAACCCAGAATTGCCCCATCCTAGCCGACCATCTGATACTGTCTCTGTCACACACAGCTTGGTGGCTGCACACTTGCATTTCTCACCACCAGCTCTGACTTGCAAAATTTACTAACAGATGTCAAAAGGAAACAAAACTCTGGACAACCACAAAGCTGTTGCTGACCCCATATCTGCTTGAGAGGTGGAAGTGATTAATATCCTGAACGCCTGACAGTTCAAAAGGGCCCTTTTGATCTTGAAATGTTCCTGCCTGGATCACAGCAGGATTTTTAACTGATGGGAGTCCTGTATTAACAGTGAGGTGATGAGAAATGCAAACTACTTTACTCCACAACGTTCGCATAAATGAATTTCCAAAGATCCAGCTCTCTGCTTTTCATTTTGAGGCAGTTTATGAACATAGGAGCAGAAGTAGGCCATTCAGCCCCTCAAGCTCAGCCATTCGGTTAGATCATGGCTGATCTTCTCCCTCAACACCATCTTCCCGCACTATCCCCGCATCCCTCTATGTCATCGGTATCTAGAAATCTATCGATCTCTGTCTTGAACGTACTCAATGACTGAGACTCCACAGCCCTCTGGGTAGAGAATTCCAAAGATTTCCCACCCTCTGGGTGGAGAAATTCCTCCTCATCTCAATATGAAATGGCCTACCCCTAACTCTGAGACTGTGTCCCCTAGTTGTCAACCACCCCCCACCCCTCTAGCCAGGGGAAACATCTTTCCTGCATCTATCCTGTTGAGCCCTATAGGAATTTTATAAGTTGCAATGAGTTTGCATCGAATCAGAATGATACAGCACAGATCAGCCCGTTCTGCCCGCGCTGAGCTATCTGAAGACCTATACAATTAGCCCCACTTTCCTGCTCTTTCCCCTTAGCCCTGCAATATTTTCAAGTATTTATCCAATTCCCTTTTGAAAATGACTGTTGAATCTGCTTCCCTCACCCTTTCAGGCAGTATGTTTCAGATCTGGCACAAGTGCTAGACAGCAGCTTTGTTTGTCTGCTTCCAAATAATTATCTTATGTGGAGATAAATTGCACTGGCAATTCAGCCTGTAGTGCACTGCCAGTTTGGTTTGCACTGCCAGTTTGGTGTGCATACGGAATGTGTAAGACCAAACCGAAGGATAGCTATGAGATGCTAGCTCATGCCAAAGTCTCAGTCCGCAGCAGGACATGGATCTGCTTATAGAAACTCGCTTTTAGGTATGAACATGAATGAAAATTTTCATTTCTACTGGGTAGCTCTGCCCTGTGTGGTGGTCTTACTCTGCACTGTGGTCAGGCTAACCTCAAGCCTCTTCCTTTTATCTTGATTCTGATAACTAACACTTTCATGAGAGCTGTGAAGCCGAGTCTTGGGGAGCAACAATTCGGGACTCTCAGCTTCCCACCAGGATTTGAAACTTAGCCGCAGATTCAACTTGGAAAATTGTCTAATCGGGAGTCAATTGGAACATGTGCAAATAAATATCTCTGACTTATGAAACCGGCCAGTCCTGTCGCCACACACCGACTCACTGAGCCAACCCTGTCCCGGGAAACGTCCAGGTGCTGTGGCCAGAGATGAGATAGAGAGAGGGCAACTCACCGCTATGGCTCTCTCCATCGCTGCTCAGGTAGGTGTAATATTCATGTGGCTGTCTGCAAACATCGCTATCGTAAGCAACAATATCCTCGGGATACTGCAATTAATTCAAAGAAACACACTCACAACTAAGAACCGAGGAGCAGGTCACAATATCCCCAAGAGAATCAATGGTGGGTACCCAAAGGCGAGGTTGTACTTACTGGAGCGATGAGATAACCTTCCATAGCTGTGGGGTTGCTAAACCGGGAGCAATCCCTCTGGGGAAGCTGGTAGGATGCACCTCAGACAGCCAGAAACATACTTTTTGTTTTATCCCCAAGACCTGTCCAGCAGCAGAAACAGTGGCCGCACCTTCTCCAGTTGTTCTGCCAATGAGGGATTTCCTGCAACCGGGCTCACCAGAGTGAGCGCTTGGTCAACTTTGGCAAGTTTTGGGCGCGCCTATCACTTGGCTAGAAGCCGCTGCCTCAGAGCGCTAGTAACCAGCACCCAGAGAAACAGGAACCTCCTGATCAGGGCTGGTGTCAGCAGACTCCACCTCTCTCTCTCTTGAGTGTACTCCACTCATCCACAGAGGAGACAGAAGCAAGCCCTTAGTGGCCAGGCCAAGCAGACAGGGCCCTGATGTCTAGGGTTGCTGCTCCAGCTAGCTTGTCAGGGCTGAGGAAGATGCCCTGTGGGGTGGGCCAGAGTCCTCTTCACCAACAGCTCCTTTCTCAAATGTTGGCAGCTAGATAAATTCCCCATAAGGCTTCCCCCTGGGCTAACAATGGGAGAGAAAAGAGTGGATGACAGAAGCTGAGGCTGTGTCTTCCAGGATGGTTTGCAAAATGGAGGGAGAGTTGCTTTTCAAATTGACACAATCGACACCTGTTATCCCATTGCCCAACAGAGGGTGCGACGGAGTACAAGAGAGAGAAGACAGACCATAGAATGCAGCACCAAAGGAGGCCACTCAGCCCATTGTGTCTGTGCTGGCTCTCTGCAAGCACAACTCACCTAGTCGTCGTCCACCACCCCCCCCCCCCCCCTTTTTTTAACAATGTCTTATTATTATACCATTTCTGTTACAGTAGTGTTTCAAATTCAGCTGCCCAAAAACTGAACATTTTAGAATGTGCCATGCATGAATTTTAATTGAGTAAAATAAAAATAACTTACCTGGACAGTTCGGCTAGGTGCTGCATTGGCATGGTGTGGCATCAGACTTGTTAACCCTTTTAGCGTTTGCATGCCTGGGTATTCCCGCACTCTTAGCGACCTTCGATCCTACTCGAACCAGCTTGGCCTGAAACACCTGACCCAAAGTCCGGCAAGATCTGAAATCTGGGACAGCCTCAGCCCCAAGGTTGTCAGTTTTGAGACACCTGCACCTGTATTACAATCCTGTTAGTATGATTCACCTCGATTACAATGCAAATACTTATTTTGGCCAAAAGCGGAAATCAGGCACTCAGTGGGTGTTGTGTTAATAAGGCACAACTATCTGAAAGTCAGGACTGAATGTACAATTTTGAACCTAACTGCAGATGACCATAATTTGTACTTAATTGAAACTAAGGACAGGTAGAGCGATAGGGTTCCAGAAAGAGGAAAGTCAAAAGCAGCAAGGGAAGTGTCAAAGTTCTGGAACAGAGCAGTGTTTTGGGTTAAAATAAGCCGGGTGGGTAAGGATGGGTTTGTGAGTGAGTCATCAGTGATGTCAGGGAATTTTAGCAAAATCATAGCTCTAAAGAAGGGTCATACAGACTTGAAATGTTAACTCTGTTTCTCTCTCCACAGATGCTGTCAGACCTGCTGAGTTTTTACAGCATTTTCTGTTTGTTTCAGATTTCCAATATCTGCAGTATTTTGCTTTTATCATAATGTTAGAAAAATGTCAAAGCTAAAGACACAAAGCTTTCACAACAAATTAGATGTTAACAGCATAGATAGAAATGAATAGGGGGATGGGTGGCTTGGTGGTGCAGTGGTTAGCACTGGGTCTCACAGCTCCAAGGACCCAGGTTTGATTCTAATGTCAGGTGTCTGTGTGGAGTTTGCATGTTCCCCCCCCATGTCTGTGTGGGTTTCCACTGGGTGCTTCAATTTACTCCCACCATCCAGAGACATGCTGGTTAGGTGGATTGGCTATAGTAAATTGTCCCCCAGTGTGTGTGTGTGTGTGTGTGTGTGTGCCCTGTGATGGACTGGCATCCCACCCAGGGTGTACCCATTGCCTGCCAGGATAGGCTCTGATTTCCCACAACCCTGAATTGGATGAAGCAGTTCCAGAAAAGTGAGTGAGAAATGTTGAGTTTGATCTAAAGCCATCGCAGAGACATGGTTGCAAAGTGTCCAAGGTTGGGAACTACATTTTCCAGGATTCCTAACTTTTGTGGAATAGCTGGGCAAAATAGACACGGGGGAGGTGTGGCCCTATTAATAAAAGGCAGGATAAAGACAGGAGAAAGAAAGGGTCTTAGCTCAAGAAATAGATTCAACTTGGCTGGAGGTAAGAACAGCAAGGAGCAGAATACATTGGTGGGAGTTGTTTCTAGGTCCCCTAAGAGTAGTTATAGTGTACGGTAGAGTATAAATCAGGAATTTCAAGGCACACATCACATAGGGGACTTGAATCTTCATATCTGGGCAAACCAAATTTGCAGTAATAATGTTGAAGATGTGTTGTCATGGAATATATACAAGATAGTTCTTGAAATCAGTATTTCGAGGAACCAGCAAGGGAACAAGCTATTTTGGAGCTAGTATTTTGCAATGAGAAAGGGTTCATTAGTTGCCTTGCAGTACATTGTGAAACAATGCACAGGTTGGTGGTCACCACACTGGGAATTCTGCAAAAGGGGAGGTCCAAAGGGGGAGGGACATCCTGTGCCTGCAGCGGGGAGGTGTCCACCTCATCCTCCTGTACCTCTCTCTCTCTGCCTGCCCTCATCTCCCCCTCACATTTCTTATCCAGACCATGGGGGGACCCTAAGAAAGATGGTCTCTTTCTCCTGCTAACTCCTAGAAAGTGCAATAGTACAACCCTCACTCCTTTTAGGTGAAGCCCTCAGAGAGTTTCCAGCGTGACTGTTTCTCAGGTGTTGGTGAAGTCTCAACAAAGTGGCTCAGAGCTCCAGCAGCAAGTGAATATGAAATGATAAAGTATCCTTTTAAGTAGCATCTAAAATCTGCATTATTGTCATGTTTACTGGCAAACAGTTCCTTATCAATCCTCTGGATGGCCATTCCGAGTATATATTCCCACTTCTTTAACAAGGTGGTGTCTTGCTTTAAACAGAGGCTAAAATCAATGTTTCAGATTAAGCTCCCATCTCGGCCAGCTTGGAGGCTCTTTAGTGCTTCAAATATTCAGTGAAAATAGCCCACTGTTGTTTAAAATCTGGCTTTTGCAATCATGCAATTATTGCAAACTTATCAGTAGAATCCCATTATTACAATCTTACTGTTATTACAATCTTACTGTTATTACAGTCTTACTGTTGTTATTCTCCTTTTATTCCAAATATTTCGGTCATTAGAGTCCAAATGCTATTACAATGCTCCTATTACTACAGGCTTGCTATTACAGTCCTGTTATTACAACATTGGATGATTGCGATCCCTTGATTGTGTTAGTGCCTTGAAGAGGGGTGTTAGAATAGGTTGGAGCTCTGATGCCCTCATTCCGGCCAGCTCATCACCTGAGCCCTGGTCACACATGGAACAGGTCGATGCCGTAGCCTAAACATAGAATCAAAGCTTGGTGGCCAAGGCTGCTGACACTCTGGCACCAGCCTGGCAATAGGTTAGCCATCTACCAAACTGATTAAGAGAATAGAAGGAAAAGATGGTTTGGGAGAGGGACTTTATCCTGAAAGGAAATGAACTTCCTGCCACTGTGAGACGGTGCGAGTGAGTTGACACATCACCCAATCCCACACACACTGGAACTGAAAGAAACACAAAGTTTTGATTTGAGTAAGATATCGTGACATTAACAGGAGAAATATTGACTCATTCTCAGTGTTCTCTGTGAATTGTAACATTTGCAATTTGCATCATTGCAAATAGAGAAAGGCAAGAGAGGGAGCCATTTGAGAACAGTTGCTGATAGGAATTGCAAAACTACAGTAAACCCACTGTCTCCTCAAAACTCCGTCCACCAGAATATATCATCAGTTCAGAGATTTCCATTTCTCTTTAAACAGGACAGATATTTGGGTAAATGAGCAGAAGACCAGGAGCAGAATTTTCCCTCAATTGCACTAAGTGCGGTTTTATGGCGGGTTGTCACGCTGTATTGTCCCAAGCCCGTCTCATTATTTATGCAAATCCAGGAAACACACTGTTTCCATGGCAAGCGGACCCTCTTTCGCCCGCCTGCCATTACTCTGCTGTTGCATCACACCAGCCACCATGTTTAAAAGGCACAATAACAAAATTAGCTGAAAAAACTCAGCAGGTCTGACAGCATCTGCGGAGAGGAATACAGTTAACGTTTCAAATCCATATGACTCTTCATCAGAACTGAAGGGAAATAGAAATGAGGTGAAATATAAGCTGTTTGAGGGGGGTAGGACAGGTAGAGCTGGATAGAGGGCCAGTGATAGGTGGAGGCAAAGGAGAGATTGCCAAAGATATCATAGACAAAAGGACAAAGGGGTGTTGACGGTGGTGATATTATCTAAAGGATGTGCTAATGGTGACATTAAGGGTGGAAATCAGGAGGAGCAAGTGACAGATAGCCCTAATGGGGTAGGGGGAAGGGATCGAAATAGGCTAAAAGCTGGAGATAAAACAATAGATGGAAATAAATTTAAAAATAATAATAGAAATAGGTGGGAAAAGAAAAATATATATTTTTTAAAATTACATATAATAATTATTAGAAAAAAGGGGGTCGGAAAGGTGGTGGGGATGGAGGAGAAAGTCATGGTCTGAGGTTGTTGAACTCAATGTTAAGTCCGGAAGGCTGTAAAGTGCCTAATCGGAAGATGAGGTCCTGTTCCTCCAGTTTGCGTTGAGCTTCACTTGAACAATGCAGCAGGCCAAGGATGGACATGTGGGCATGAGAGCAGGGTGGTGTGTTGAAATAGCAAGCGACAGGGAGGTCTGGGTCATGCTTGCGGACAGACCGAAGGTGTTCCGCAAAGCGGTCACCCAATCTGCGTTTGGTCAGATGCTGTCAGACCTGCTGAGTTTTTCCAGTTATTTTTGTTTTTGTTTCAGATTTCCAGCATCCACAGTATTTTGCTTTTATCTTAATGTATAAAAGGCAGCCGCCAACACACCGCTCATCACTACCAGCTCACCACCGCTGCCTGAGAGACATGGCCAGTAAAGGGAAAAAAGACTGCAGCCCCCTGCTTCAACAACGGGTTCCTCGAGCGACTGCTGGATGCCGTGGAGGCCCCCGGGATGTGCTATACCCCCGCTCTGGCTGCAGGACGGGCAGCAACATGAACAATCCGGCTTGGGAGGCGGTGGCAGTGGTGGTCAGTGCCAACGCCCTTCAGAAGAGGACATGGACCGAGTGCCTCAAGAGGATGAATGATCTCCTCTGTTCCACCAGAATAAGTCACTCTTTTCATCACCCTCAACTCACACACTCACAAACCCATCACACGCCCACAGGGTCCTCACTCACTGCCAGTGCAAGGGACAACACCATTCACTCTTTCACACACACCTTCATTGCCCTCATCCCATCCATGGGAGCACTCACCACCCACACAGGCCAGGCATACTTATCATCTGGCCTGGCAGGCATCCTGCTTACACTCTCCATCTCTATACATGCAGGACAAGCTGGCACACAACAAAACGGAGAGGTTGCAGACCAGTGAGAGAATGCCCGAAATCAAGGTCCTTACGCACTTTGAAAACATCCACCCAGCTGGCTGGCGAGGATCTGGACCGATCCTGTGCTGACGGTGAGGTCAGCTCTGCTCCACCAAGTAAGGATCCAGAAGTGCAACATCCATCAGATGACCATGCTGTGAGTGATGTGTCCTGTTTCACAGGCCACTGCCATGCACTAATTATCTCTCCTTGCTTTCACAGGTACATCTGGAGAACAGCCGACGGAGTCCACAACCCGGGGCCTCCAATCAAGTCTTGAAGAAACCTCTGAAGAGGAATCTGAAGGCACGCTCTCTGAAGTCCCGTGACAGCGCTCACCCACACCCTCCCCCAATGCAGAGACACACAGCTCAGTGGGACCTAGCTTTAGAGTAGCCTCAGGATCACAATCTGGTGACCACATCGCACTGTCTGATCCACTGCAGGCGGCGGCAGGGACTTCCCAGGTTTCCGGCACTCGGAGGACCACTGGAGGCCAGAACATTGCTGAGTCCGAGTCAGATGACGAGTCTCTGGACTCAGTCATGTCACAGTTGCTGGAGCTGCAAAGGCAAGCTCAGGAACATCAGGAAGGGATGTCCGATGCGCTCCTCAGATTGCAAGGCACGATGGAGGAGTCTGTCCGCCTTCAGGCTGAGGTGATTGCGCCGGCATGCCAATGCACCGAGGTCAACACTGGTAGGATAGCAGCCGCCATGGAGACCTTGGTCCAGGACATCATTCCTGCACAGCTGCGTGGGCTCAACTCCATCGCTGATACCATAGTTGGCCTCCAACACTGAGTATGCGAGAGGGGTGCCGTGCAGCTCGATCTCACTCCAGCTACCCCTTCCGCTCATGGGGTCAGCCAGGGGCCCTCGGGCACCCATAGGGAGGAGGTCAGCAGGTGCACGCTCCTGGGCCATCCACCCAGGTGACTCTGGGAGTGACTGGTCCGTCCGAATCCCCTCTTCCTGTGACCTCAACAGCTCCAGCTTCACAGGTCGAAGAGGGTGCCACTGCCACACAGCAGGACCCCGAAAGCAGGCGGGGGCCCACCAGGTCTCAGCCCTCCAGAGGACGCCCGCCAAAGTCACCACAGACAGGGCATCACAGTCAGCGGGCTGCCTCCACCTCCACTGTAGATGTCCGGGGAGCACCAAGACGTAGCGGCAGGGTTGGGAAAGTTAGGTAAAAGTAGTTGCACAGTCTGGACACTTGTACATAATGTTCACTATTGTCAATAAACTCCTAAGAGCCTGTGGCTCCTTGTTCTGATGAGCAGTGTTCTTGTCACTCAGATGTGAAACCTTTCTGCACAAGATAAAAGACAGGTGTCTCAGTCCAGGGCCTCTTCCCTGTGCTCTCTGCAGCCTTCAGACCACAGTGATGGTCTGGCCTTACACTCCCTGGAAACATTACTGATGCCTGCACCTCGGCAGTGCTCACCATTGCTGCGGACTGTAGTGGACAGGTGCCACAGAGTACCGTCATTCTCTCTGTGTGCTCTCAGCACCTTTAAGGTGGGGCTGCCCCCATCACACCAGCATCTGCGACCAGTGATGCTGTGCACCAGTTCCTGAAGGGCTGAGGTCCTGAAGGTGGACACAGCATCAGATGCATCTATAGTTTCATGGCTGCGTCTCTGAGATTACCCTGATCACAGAGCACAAACAAGCAAGCTGCCCTCAGCCAGACAGGAGTCAGACATTCTCAGAGGCTGTGTGAAGATCAATGGTGTGTCCTCACTACATGTCGTCATCATCATCGTCCTGCAATCGAGCGACTATTAGGGCCTCCACTGCGTCTTCATGACAGGAACAGTCTCACAGAGGGTACTGGCACTGCCATAAGCCAAACTGGAGTCAAGGGGGGAGGTGATGGCGTAGTGGTATTGTCACTGGACTAATAATCCAGAGGCCCCCAGGGTAAGGCCCTGGGGACCTGGATTCGAATCCCGCCATGGCAGATGGTGAAATTTGAAGTCCATAAAAAATCTGGAATTAAAAGTCCAATGATGACCATGAAACCATTGCCAATTGTTGTAAAATCCCATCCGGTTCTCTAATGTCCTTTAGGGAAGGAAATCTGCCATCCTTACCTGGTCTGGTCTGGCCTGGCCTATATGTGACTCCAGACCCACAGCAATGTGGTTGCCTCTTAACCGCTCTCTGAAATGGCTGAGCAAGCTACTCAGTTGTAACAAACTGCTACAAAGTCACAAAAACTGGACGGACCACCCGGCATCGAATGAGGCACCGGAAACAACGGCAATCACAGCCTTGTTGACCCTGCAAAGTCCTCCTTACCAACATCTGGGGGCTAGTGCCAAAATTGGGAAAGCTGTCTCCTAGACTAGTCAAGCAACAGCCTGATTATCTTACAGATAATGTCCCAGACTCCACCATCACCATCCCTGGCTATGGTGATGAATCAGTGCTCCTCCAAGTTGAACACCACTTGGAAGAAGCACTGAGGGGGACAAGGGTGCACAATGTTCCCTGGATGGGGACTTCAATGGCCATCACCAAGAGTGGCTCGGTAGCACCGCTACTGGCCGAGTCCTAAAGGACATAGCTGCTAGACTGGGTCTGCGGCAGGTGGTGAAGGAACAAACAAGAGGGGGAAACATACTTGACCTAATTCTCACCGACCTGTCTGCCGCAAATGCATTTGTCAATGACAGTATCAGTAGGAGTGACCACCGCACACTCATTGTGGAGACGAAGTCTAGTTTTCACATTGAGGATACCCTCCATCGTGTTGTGTGGCACCACCACCATGCTAAATGGGATAGATTTCGAACAGATCCAGCAACTCAAGACTGGGCATTCATGAGGCACTGTGGAGCAGCAGCAGAGTTGTACTCGAACACAAGTTGTAACCTCATGGCCCAGCATATCCCCCACTCTACTATTACTATCAAGCCAGGGGATCAACCCTGGTTCAATGAAGAGTGCAGGAGGGCATGCCAGGAGCAGCACCAGGCATACCTAAAAATGAGGTGTCAACCTGGTGAAGCTATAAAACAGGACTACTTGCATGCCAAACAGCATTAGCAGCAAGTGATAGACAGAGCTAACCACAAGATCCACAACCAACGGATCAGATCTAAGCTCTGCAGTCCTGCCACATCCAGTTGTGAATGGTGGTGGACAATTAAACAACTCAATGGAGGAGGAGGCTCCACAAATATTCCCATCCTCAATGATGGAGGAGCCGAGCATCTGTGCAAAAGATAAGGCTGAAGCATTTGCTACAATCTTCAGCCGGAAGTGCCAAGTGGATGATCCATCTCAGCCTCCTCCGGAGGTCCCCAGCATCACAGATGTCAGTCCTCATCCAATTCAATTCACTCCACATGATATCAAGAAATGGCTGAAGGCACTGGGTAATGCAAAGGCAATGGACCCTGACAATATTCCGGTAATGGTACTGAAGACTTGTGCTCCAGAACTTGCCGCACCCCTAGCCAAGCTGTTCCAGTACAGCTACAACACTGGCATCTACCCGTCTATGTGGAAAATTGCCCAGGTATGTCCTGTACACAAAAAGCAGGACAAATCCAACCTGGCCAATTACCACTCCATCGGTCTACTCTCGATAATCAGTATAGTAATGGAAGGGGTCATCAACAGTGCTATCAAGCAGCACTTGCTTAGCAACAACCTGCTCACCGATGCCCAGTTTGGGTTCTGCCAGGGCCACTCAGCTCCTGACCTCGTTACAGCCTTGGTTCAAACATGGACAAAAGAGCTGAACGTCCGAGATGAGGTGAGAGTGGCTGCACTTGACATCAAGGCAGCATTTGACTGAGTGTGGCATCAAGGAGCCATAGCAAAATTGGAGTCAATGGGAATCATGGGGAAAACTCTCGCTGGTTGGAGTCATACCTAGCACAAAGGAAAATAGTTGTGGTCGTTGGAGGTCAGTCATCTCAGCTTCAGGACATCACTGCAGGAGTTCCTCGGTAGAGTACTAGGCCCAGCCATCTTCAGCAGCTTCACCAATGACCTTCCTTCCATCATAAGGTCAGAAGCGGGGATGTTCGCTGATGATTGCACAATGTTCAGCCCCATTCACGACTCCTCAGATACTGAAGCAGTCCATGTCCAAATGCAGCAAGACCTGGACAATATCCAGGCTTGGGCTGACAAGTGGCAAGTAACATTCGCGCCACACAGGTGTCAAGCAATGAACATCTCCAACAAGAGAGAATCCAACCATCGCTCCTTGATGTTCAATGGCATTACCATATCTGAATCCCCCCACTATCAACACCCTGGGGGTTACCATTGACCAGAAAGTGAACTGGACTAGCCATATAAATACTGTGACTACAAGAGCAGGTCAGAGGCTGGGAATCATGCAATGAGTAACTCACCTCCTGACTCCTCAAAGCCTGTCCACCATCTACAAGGCACAAGTCAGGAGCGTGATGGAATACTCCCCGCTTACCTGGATGAGTGCAGCTCCTACAACACTGAAGAAGCTGGACACCATCCAGGACAAAGCAGTCCGCTTCATTGCCACCACATCCACAAACATTCACTCCCTACACCACCGATGCACAGTAGCAGCAGTGTGTATCATCTACAAGATGCACTGCAGGAATTCACCAAGGCTCCTTTAACAGCACCTTCCAAACCCACGACCGCTACCACCTAGAAGGCCAAGGACAGCAGATAGATGGGAACAGCACCACCTGGAAGAACCCCTCCAAGTCACTCATCATCCTGATTTGGAAATATACCGCCGTTCCTTCACTGTCGCTGGGTCAAAATCCTGGAACTCCCTTCCTAACAACACTGTGGGTGTACCTACACCACATGGACTGCAGCGGTTCAAGAAGGCAGCTCATCACCACCTTATCAAGGGGAACTAGGGACGGGCAATAAATGCTGGCCCAGCCAGCGAAGCCCACATCCCATGAATGAATAAAAAAGAAAGTTCACAAATGCGATGTGAGTTTAATATTTACTGGGTTTCCCCAGGAGTTTAATATTTACGGGGTTTCCCCAGGAGTTTAATATTTACAGGTTTTCTCCAGGAGTTTAAAATTTACTGGATTTTCTGTGGTAATTGTAAGTTAAATCTTTCATACTCTTATGTGGATCATATGACCGTACAGATGAATCAGCCCTAAGCGATGGTAATCTTAGGGGTGGGGCTTTCTAGCCTTGGTCTCGGAACAAGCATGTTGCTTCATCAGGGGCTCCATAGATAAAATTTACTGTTTCTTACAAGAAACCTACCTGGTAACCCAAGTTTATTACAATTGGCGACAAGGGTAAATAGCTCCAGAACTGCACCTCGTCTCTTGAATGTGAGTATTACAATTTCTAAGGGAAAAAAGGAAAGTATACTAACGATGCCACTCTTTGGCAAATTTGACCCATACAACTCATCAGGCAGAATTTAGCCCTTGGCTGTCGGGCGGGCCCCACAGGCTCGGCGGCGGGCGGATAGCCAAACCCCGCCACTGAAACGGGGCCCGCCGCCGTTTTGAGTGGGTGGGCCAGCTAAGGCCCGCCCAGCGGCCTGCCCGACAGGAAGCACTATGTGCTTCCTGTGCAGGGGGGGAGGGAATCCCCAGCTGTCAAAGTGTGCTCTTTCGCGCATGCGCACAAAAGGGCACACTGCTCCCTGAGGCAATGTGCTGTCTTAGTAAGTGAAAGGTACGTAAAGTCAAGAAATAGAGACATTTTAAAATTATTAACATGTCACCCTCATGTGACAATGTCACACGAGATGGGACATGTTGATAACAAACTCATAAAATTTATTAAATTAAATTACATTTTTACAAAACGGTAATGAAACTTCATCCCGCCGGTTGCGAAGTTTCTTGCTGGGGATGATGGCAATCTCCTCGCAGACCCTTTTGTTGGTGTGGAAGTCATTGCCAAGGCGGGTGTAGTATTTCTCAATGATCACTGGGGCGGCTTTCTTGACCGTCTTAGTCCTGACAGGACCCATCTTGGATTCCAGCCGAGAGAAGGCCGCTGGGGCTCCTGGCCTGCTCGCCAACCATAACGTTGGGCGGGCAGGGCATTTAACTATCTTAATGAGCCTTAATGGCCATTGACAGGTCGGCGAGCGGACAGCTGATTTCGCTGTCCGCCCGCCTTCCTTAAGATTTAAATGGCCTGGGATGACGTCGGGGATTCCTCCCGATGTCATCCCGCGTCATTTTCCCCTCGGCGAGCGGGCCCTGCCCCCAAATCGCCGAGGGGAAAATCCTGGCCATCCAACGAGAACTGGGGCTGAATTTTGCGCTTGATGGGCGGGCAGCTGATCACCGCCGCTGAAACGGGCCGTGCCGCCATTTTGCATGGGCTGGCCAATTAAGGCCCACCCAGCGGGTTTGCGACTCCCGTGTCGAACGGGAATATCCAATCGGCGGGAGGCGTGTTCAGGCCACTGGTTCCAATGGGGACTGGCAGTCTGTATAAAGAGCGGCCAGGCTGTTCACCATGGACAGTCATCGGGCAGCACAAGAGGTGAGGGCAGAGGAGGAGGGGGGCAAGCTGCAGGATAAGGCAGCGGGGGGCCACTGTGCCCCTCGGTTCTCTGATGCCTGCCTTGCTGTCCTCCTCCAAGAGGCGTCCAACCATCGGGATGTCTTGTTTCCGGAGGATGGGAGGAGGAGGGCCCCCCACGTGACCAGGCAGGCGTGGCAGGAGGTGGCGGAGACTGTTAGCTCCCATGACGATGTGCGGCGCACTGGAACCCAGTGCCACGAGTGCTTCAATGATTTGCTGCGCTTTTGAAGGGTGAGTACCGTGTCAGCCTTGGACATTTGACCCAGCAGGTAGCCTTAGTCTTTGAGACCCCACCCACCCCCCCACCGCCTTAGTTTCGTTACTGCATTGGGCAATTGGTGCACGCTGGGTGGGCAAACATATAGTGACCATGCTTACATGGCTATGCCTTAGTGGTTGAGGAGAAGATGGGTTCTCCCTGCAGCATAAGTTTGTCACATTTGAGTAGTCTGGGGGCAACCTGCAGAGAAGGCAGCTAGACACATTCTCAGAACTGCAACGCATGTCTCATTGATGGTGATGAGATGGTGGAAGGGGAGCCTCAAGGTGTCATGGCCAAGAGCCATCTGCTGACCTCAGCGCCGCACCTAGTTGCGCCTCTTTGCCATGGGCGCTAAGACCCGTGTGTTATTCAAAGTGATGGACGCCGAATGTGTCCAAGGTGTTCGTTGGAGGAGGGGGTTGGGAGCAACCAAACTATCTTCTGGGGACTGATCAACAGTAGTGCGGACAGGAGCCGCTGGAGGCCTCAGATGGGCCACTGTAGTTGGGGTGTGGCATGCGCGTGCAGACTACATGAGCGATCAGCCCCAATAAATGCTCTTCTATGTTCTGCAGGCAAAAACTGAGAGCAATATGAGGCAGTGGCAGCGGACTGGTGGTGGGCACACTGTGCTGCAGCTCATCACCACGCATGAGGAGCAGGCCATGGAGCTGGGGAGGAGGCAGGCGGCCAAGTTGGCAGGTATTGGCGAGGCTGGGGTGCAGTGGCCAGGTATTTGAGGGCCACAGTGCCATCCACTCTGTCTGCCCACCATCCAAACTATTGATGGTTGCTGCAATCATTAATGCAGCAACACTGTTCAATCACAGACTGATACAGTCAGATGTGTGGGTCATACACGAAGGTCCCTTGACCCCTTGAGGATGCGCGTCTCTAGCATCTTCCAAAGTCGCCTTATCCCGTTTGTGACCACTATCCCCATGGCCTAACATGCCATGGCATGCACATGATGGCTGCACATCCAAATACTTAGTGCATCTTAGGAGGATTTGTATCTCCGCCACCCTTTCAGCTAGTGCGTCCCACATTACTCTGTCCAAAAGGTCCTCAGCACCTCACCTGTCAACCCCATGGTACTCAACTTAAATAAATGCCACCACGTTAGTCATCCCTGTGCCAAGGGGAAATGTTGCATTCTGTCCACCCATTCTATGCCCCTCCTAACGGTATGAAGGTCAATAATGTGACCTGTCAATCTCCTGTGCTCCACGGCAAATGTCGCAAGTGTATGCAATGTTTCCTCATCACTCCAACCCTCCAGGCCACCATGCATCCAGGTCAGGAACCTCTGCACTCTCCCCACTCCAATGCCATCCCTCCCATGAAGCGCAGGTCACAACTGAATGCAGAATTGTAGCTGTGGCCTCAACAGTGTTTTCTGCACTTGCAACATGACCTCCCTTTTCCGACATTCTATTCCTCGGCTAAGAAGGCATGTCTGGCTTCGAACACCTTATGTTCCTATTCTGCTATCTTAACGGGTCTGCCCAGCAAGGTCCCTGTAATCGTCGTGACTTTCCACGGTCCTACCGTTACTCATGTATTCCTGTACCTTGCTTGTCTTGCCCAAGTGCTTAACCGAACACTTATCCACATAACGTTCCTTGTGGCATTCCTTAGGCCATCTGACCAGCCTGCCTGTATGCGCGTGTAATGTTTGGGCCTCCTCTTGACTATTTACCACCCCACTAATGTTCGTCTCCTTAGGTTCTTGAAGGGTGAGCGACTTATGAGGCTGGGGGGGAAAGTAGTGAAAGGTGTTACTGACTGAATGCTAACTGATGCACTTTTCCTATTGTTAATTTTAGCATCACCATTGCATGGCCGCCCCCAACACGTCCAGAGCCCCCCTTCCACACCTGAGGGCCAAGACTTGCACCAGCGAGCCAGGCACTAGCGCAGCGACAAACACTTCGGTCGGGATTATGACGTCGGCTAGTGTCCCGGGGCACAATGGAGAGGGTACTTCACAATCGCTGGAGGAGATGGCATGGACAGAGTGCCGATGGCGCCAGCAGCCGGAGGACTGCACGGTACCAGGCACATGCTGAGTCCGGCAGTGATGATGTGCCTCTGGAGATGTCAGCCATGCAACAGCTGCAGGACAAGCGGCAGGGTGCGCGGGAGAAGCTGGCAGGGTTGCATGAGGGTATGCTTCAGTTGGTCTCTGTGGTGGAGGAGTCCAGGAAGAGTGTCAGTGAAGGCATGAACCTCAGGACAGAGCTTCAGGCTTCCTCCACTGAGAGATTGGCGACTCTCATGGAGGGGGGCTTCAATCGGATTGAGAATCTTTTGATTGGGTTACGCTCTGACCTGCAAGCCCTCACAGCGCTATTGGCCACAGGTGGTCACTCCCAGTGTGGGAGATGTTCTGGGCACCAAGTGTCGCCGATCGGTGCCCATCCATCTGCGGTGAGCAGGGAGGTCCAATATGACCTCACGTTGGCGCAGCAGCTGCCTGTCGTCGCTGCAAGCTCCTCTCAGGGCACTACGGATGAGGGCAGCAGCTCCTCCAACCCTCTACCAATGACCGTTGCATCCGTTGAGGTTGCAACAACTGGGGAGGTGCCAGTTCTGGAACTGGCCACTCCCTCCCAGGCGGGGCCATCACAGGCTCCACGGGCCAGAGGATGGCCGCCAACGTCATTGAGACCAACAGGACAGCAGAGTCAGCAGGCTGTCTCATAAGCCACTCCGAGCGATGGAGCGACACCTAGACATAGCACCCGCAAATGTAAGCGTAAGGCACGTTAAGCACTCAACGGGTATGTCACTGATGATTTTGTGTTAGCCCTAGATTTGGGAATATATAATTAAGTATGTCTGAGTGACGTTTGTGGTTTATTTTGGTGGGAATAAAGTCCACTTTCCTGACCATGGCTGTGGGTGTTTCCTTTGTGCTGCATTTGTATGTTTCACAGACATATCATGAGTGTTTGAGTGGACATTGATATTTCTGTACTAAGCCCTTAGTTGCAGCTGATAAGGTGGAAGATGTAGCACCTAAGAGCCACATGTGGAAGCGCCTGGCAATGCTTGTCCTGCTGATCCATGTGTGTGGAGCGAGCTGAAGGTTTGTTGCATTAAATTGTCCCGGGAGTCCCTGCCTCCTTGGTGTAATAGCGGGTTGGCTTGCTGCCCCTCATCATCACCCTGTGCTTCCTCATCCTCTGAGGCACTGCTGGATTCATCATGTGCAGCCTCATCCACTGCATCAAGGTCTTCATCGTCAACTCCATCCCCCCTTTCAAGCGCAAGATTGTGCAGAGCGCAGCACGCTACAACTATCACAGAAACGTGATCTGGGGATACTGGAGTGCGCCCCCTGAGCGGTCCAGGCAACGGAAGCGCACCTTGAGAAGACTGATGGTTCTCTCCACCACAGCCCTTGTGGTGCCCTGGCTCCCATTGTAGCGCTGCTCAGCTTCTGTTCTTGGATGCCGGAGAGGCGTCCATAGCCACCTTCTGAGGAGATAGCCCTTGTCACCCAGCAACCAACCATCCAGCCGAGCTGGAGCACTGAAGAGCCCCAGCACCTGGGGGTGTCTGAGGACGTAGGCGTCGTGGGAGCTGCCTGGGTACCTTGCACAGAGTTGCAGAATCTGCATCCTGTGATCACACACTATCTGCACGTTCATGGAGTGGAAGCCCTTCCTGTTGACGAAGGCTCACCTGCTGGTGCCTTGATGGCCACGTGTGTGCAGTCTATAGCACCCTGGACGCGGGGGAAACCAGCAATGGCCGCAAAGCCTCTGGCTCACTGTGCCTGGCTTGCCTGGTCCCAGCGGAAGTGGATGAAGGCCAATGCCGTCTGAACAGAGCGTCTGTAACCTGCTTGACACAAGTGTGGAGAGCTGATCGGGAGACACCACAAAGATCACCCACCGAGCCCTGGAAGGAGCCAGATGCATAGAAATGGAGAGCAACTGTGAGCTTCAGAGCCGCTGGCATGGGGTGTCCACCCACACAGTTAGGGGAGATCTCAGGGCCAATCATCTGACAGATATAGTTGACTGTCTACCTTGACAGACGGAGCCTCCTTCGACACTGCACCTCAGTTATATTGTGGTAGCTGCTTCGCCGCCTGTATACCCTGGCAGTAGGATAGTGGCGTCTTCTGCGGCCCCTTCCACCTTGGACAACCTCTTGGCTCTGCGCCCCTTGTGCCTGCGCCTGGCCTCCCAAAGGTGGCTCCCCGGAGGCTGATTGTCAACTCCTGGCCTTCTCCTTATTCTATCCCTCCCTTCCTCCTCAGAGGAGCTGCCTCCAGTGGAGATGTCAGAACCCATACCCAGGCTACATGGAGGCCTCCGGAAAGCTGCAGGCCTGAGAAAGATCATTGTCTGCAGACTGGTTTCAAAGTACACAAAAAGCTCTTGGGAATCGATGTGAACTGCTAACAACAAAACAGGCAACTTTAAAACACTTTCTGCAATTAAAACTTTGTGGAAAACATGAACAACCCCCCTGTGTCCACATATGCCGCAAGTGCATGACTTTCATGAAAAAATCTCCTACCCGCCTGCCCGTTGGGCCCGTGCGCCGACCTGAAACGGGCACCTCAAAATCCTGGACAATTGGCAAGTTAAGGGCCTTAACGAGGCCTGTAATTAATGGTGGGCGCACGTTCCACTGACCGAAATATCATGATGCCACACGCTGACCCATCTTCTCATCAACCACTCAGGCTGATGTAAGCATGGTCACTACCTGTTTGCCCACCCAGCGTGCGCCAAATGCCCAATGCAGTAACGACACTAAGACGTGCGGGGAAGTGGGGGCCTCAAAGGCTAAGGCTACCTGCTGGGTTAAATGGCGAAGGCCAACATGGTACTCAACCTTCCAGAGCGCAAAAAATCATTGAAGCGCTTGCGGCACTGGGTCCCTGGGTGACAGACAGCACCTTGGGAGCTGACCACCTCTGCCACCTCCTGCCAGGTGGTGGTGACGTGGGGGGTCCTCCTCCTCCCATCCTCGGGAAACAGGACCTCTCGACGTGCTGACATCTCTTCAAGAAGAGCAGCAAGGCAGGCATCAGAGACGCGAGGGGCACATTGGCCCCCCACTGGCCTACCCTGCAGCCTGCCCTCCTCTGCTGGCCTGCCCTCCTCCGGAGCCTGCTGTGCAGACATCCTGCACCTGGAGCTGGCCATGGTGATCAGCCCAAAGGAGGCTGCCTGGCCTTTCTTTATACAGACTGCCGGTTCCCCATTTGAATTTTAAAAATCCCTCTCTCCACAGGAGTGTGAAACGCGCTGGGCGGGCCTTAATTGGCACTCCCGTGCAAAATGATGGCACGGCCCGGATCGCCGGCGGCAATCGGCTCCGCGCCCACCCGATGAACGGAAAATTCAGCCCCTGAAGAGCCCTGCAAATATTAAACTCCTGAGGAAACCCTGTAACTATTAAACTCCTGGGGAAACCCTGTAAATGTTAACCTCTTGGAGAAATCCTGTAAATATTAAACTCCTGGGGAAACCCTGTAAATATTAAACTCCTGGGGAAACCCTGTAAATATTAAACTCCTGGGGAAACCCTGTAAATATTAAACTCCTGGGGAAACCCTGTAAATATTAAACTCCCGAGGAAACCCTGTAAATATTAAACTCCTGGGGAAACCCTGTAAATATTAAACTCCTGGGGAAACCCTGTAGATATTAAACTCCTGGAGAATCCCTGTAAATATTAAACTCCTGGAGAAACCCGGTAAATATTAAACTCCTGGGGAAACCCTGGAAATATTAAACTCCTGGGGAAACCCTGTAAATATTAAACTCTTGGGGAAACCCTGTAAATATTAAACTCCTGGGGCAGAATTTTACGGGTTGGCGAGCCAGGGGCGGGGCCCACTCGCCGACACATAAAATGACGCGGGATAACGTTGGGCAGAACCCCCGACGTCATCCCGCCGCATTTAAATTTTCAGGAAGCCGGCGGCGCAGCAAAATCAGCTGTCCCCCCACCGACCTGTCAATGGTCAATTGAGACCATGGCAGGATCATTTAAACAATTAAAGGACGTGCCCGTCCAACCTTAACCCTGGCGGGGAATAGAAAAAAACATGAAACCTCATCCAGCGGCGTGACCCAATCTCCGGCGGGCGGGGAGCCGATTCCCGCCGGAGAAATGGGCCCCGCCGCTATTTTAAGTGGGTGGGCCAATTAAGGCCCGCCCAGCATGACGTCCGGCGGGAAGTGCTATGCGATCCCTGTGCGGGCGGGGGGGCCATTTCCCAAATGCGAGCACGAAAGAGCGCACATCTCCCTGAGGCTAAGTGCTGCCTCAGGGAGATCACTGACAGTTGTACAAACATTAAAAATAGAAAAAAAAAATCCTTAACATGTCCCCCTCATGTGACAATGTCACACAAGATGGGACCTGTTAATAAATTTCACAAAAACTTTATTAAACTTTTTTAAACCCAACATGATACCTCATCCCACCAGTGGATGAGGTTTCATGTTTTTTCTATTCTCCGCCGGGGCTCCTGGCCTGCCCGCCAACCTTAAGGCCGGTAAGGAGAGCCCCAGGCCTGGTAGTACGAGTTCAGTTGCTTGGAAAGAGCACTTCTCTTTTTTCAAACGTATGCCCGCCTCCAAAAATCTCTTCAGAACCTCCTCTAGGTTGGCCAAATGTTCTGCTTGGGTGGATCCTGTGAGCAGGACATTGTCCAGGTACACTATAACTCGGGGAAGTCCCTGTAGCAGTGGTTCTTTAGAAAATCGCACAGGCAGATGACACAACAAAGGGTATACATGTATATTGGTATAGGCCCTTGTGTGCATTTATGGACATACCCTCCAGGTATGTTGTCCAACTCTAGCTGTTGATATCCATGGCTCATGTCCAGTTTAGTGTCGGATCTTCCTCCTGCAAGTTTAGTGTACAGATCTTCAAAACCTTGGGATTGGGTCTTTGTCTAATTTGGTTAATTTGTAATCTCCGCACATGTGAATGGGTTTCATCACAGAGATTATGGGCAGAATTTTCCGGCTGACGTACAGGTGGTGTAGCCTGCACGTCAGCGCGTAAAATGTTGCGCGAGCGTCCCGACGTCAGCATGCGGCATCGCGATATTTCGATATTTTGGTGGGCGGGCATTCGCCTGTCATTAATTGAAGGGCTTGTTAAGGCCCTTATCTTGCCAATTGTCCAGGATTTTGAGGGGCCCGTGCGAACTTCGGGTCGGCGCACGGGCCCAACGGGCAGGCGGGTAGGAGAATTTTTTAAGAAAACTCATGCACTGGCGGGATATGTGGACTCAGAGGGGTTGTTTGTGTTTTATACAAAGTTTTAATTGCTGAAAGTGTTTAAAATTTGCTTGTGTGATTGTTAGTAGTTCTCATCGATTTCCAAGAGCTTCTTGTGTACTTTGAAACCAGTCTGCAGACAGTAATCTTTCTCAGGCCTGCAGCTTTCTGGTGGCCTCCATTTAGCCTGGGGATATGGGTTCTGACATCTCCACTGGAGGCAGCTCCCCTGAGGAGGAAGGGAGGGATAGAATAAGGAGGAGGCCAGGACAGGACAATCAGCCTCCAGGGGAGCCACCTTTGGGTTGCCAGGCGCAGGCACAAGGTGCACAGGGCCAAGAGGTTGTCCAAGGTGGAAGGGGCCGCAGAAGACGCCACTATCCTGCTGCCAGGGTGTACAGGCGGCGAAGCAGCTACCACAATATGACTGAGGTGCAGTGCCGAAGGAGGCTCCGATTCTCAAGGGAGACAGTCAACTATATCTGTCAGATGATTGGCCCTGAGATCAGCTGCTGCACCGACGTGAGGTCCCTTTCAACCTCCCTGCTCGCCGCAGATGGATGGGCACCGAGTGCCAACGCTTGGTGACCACAACATCTCCCACATTGGGAATGACCACCTGTGGCCAGTGCCACTGTGAGGGCTTGCAGGTCAGAGCGTATTCCAATCATGAAATATTCCATTCGATTGAAGCCCCGCTCTATGAGGGTCACCAATCTCTCATTGGAGGAAGCCTGAAGCTCTGCCCTGAGGGCCAAACCTTCACGTGCACTCTGCCTGGACTCCTCCGTCGCAGAGAGCAACTGAACCATTCCCTCATGCAACCCTGCCAGATGCAAACGCACTTCCTGCCGCCTGTCCTGCAGCTGCTGCATTGGGGACGACTCCAGAGGCACATCATCAGTGCCGGACTCAGCATGTGCCTCGTCCCCTGCAACCCTCTGGCTGCTGTCACCATCGGTACTCTCTGCCCCTGCCATCTCCTCCAGCGATTGTGAAGTGCCCTCTCCACTGTGACCCGGGATACTAGCCGATGGTAAAGTCCCCACCGAGGTTTGTGTGTCTGCGCTGGTGCCTGGCTGGCTGAAATTATATGCTGCAAGGTGCACTTGTTGGCCCTCAGATGTGGAGGGGGGGCCGCGGGGTCGAGGTGCAGGTCGCTCTGGTGGTGATGCTGAAATTAACAACAAGGTCAGTGCATCAGTTAGCGTACAGTCAGTTCAACCTTTCATCCCTTTCCCCCCCCAGCCTCATAAGTCACTCACCCTTCAAGACCCTAAGGAGAAGAACATTGGTGAGGTGGAAAAGAGTCAAGACGAGCCCCAACCATTAAACGCACATGCAGAAAGGCTGGTCAGATGGCCTCAGGAATGCCACATGGCTTGTTATGAACCATTGGATTGGGGAGAGTGCAGAGGTACCTGTCCTGGATGCATTGTGGCCTAGATAGTTGCGGGACTGAGGAAACATCGCAAACAGTAGCGACATTTGCCGTCGATCACAGGAAATTGAGAGGTCACGTTATTGGCCTTAATTCCATAAGGAGAGGCATAGACCGGGTGGGCAAAAGGCAACATTTCCCCTTGGCGCAGGGATGAGTAATGTGGTGGCATTCATCTAAGTTGAGTGCCATGAGGTTCACGGCTGAGGTGCTGAGGACCTTTTGGACAGAGTAATGTGGGGCACACAAGCTGAAAGGGTGCTGGAGGTCCCAAAACCCCTCAGATGAAATAAGTCTTAGGCTGTGCAGCAGCGATCCAATGGCATGATAGACCATGGTGATAGTGGTCACAAATGGGATAAGGTGACTTTGGAAGGTGGTGGAGACGTGATTCCTAAGGGGACGAGGGTCTCTTCTGTATGACCCACACGTCAGAATGTCTCAGTCTGTGAATGAGCATTGTTTCAGCATTAACGATTACAGCAACCATCAGTGGTTTGGATGGTGTGCAGACAGAGTGGATGGGACTGTGGACCGCAAATACCTGGCCGCTGGACGCCGGTCTCGCCGCACCCGGCCACCTGACTCCTGTCCAGCTCCATGGCCTGCTCTTCAAAAGGCATGAGGCGCTGCAGGAGGGCACGCCCACCTCCAGTCCTCTAGCGCTCCCGGGCACTGTGCTGACTTTTTGCCTGCAAAACAGAGAAGAGGATTTATTGGGGCTGCTCGCTCATATAGTCTGCACGTGCACACGCCGCACCCCAACCACAGTGGCCCATCTGAGGCCTCCAGCAGCTCCTGTCCACACGACTGGTGATCAGTCCCCAGAAGACAGTATGGCTGGTCCCAACCCCCTCCCCTAACGGCCACCTTGGACACATTCGGCGTCCATCACTTTGAATATCACACGGGTCTTAGTGCCCAAGGCAAAGAGGCGCAACTAGGTGAGGTGCCGATGCCAGCAGATGGCACTTGCCCAAAACACCTTGAGGCACCCCTTGCACCATCTCATCACCATCAATATGACATGTGTTGGAGTTCTGATTATGTGTCGTGTGGCCTCCCCTGCAGGTCACCCCCAGACTACTCAAATGCCACAAAGACCAACATATGCTGCGGGGAGAACCCTTTTCCTCAACCACTAAGGCTGGTGTAAGCATGGTCAGTACCCATTTGCCCACCCAGCGAGCAACAGATGCCCTATGCCGTAACGACAGCAAGACATGGTGTGGGGGGTCAAAGGCTAAGGCTGCCTTCTGGGTTCAAATGGCCAAGACAGACATGATACTCACCCGTCCAGAGCGCAGCAAATCATTGAATCTTTTCCTGCACTGTGTGCCAGTGCGCCACACATCATCATGGGTGCTTATAGTATCACCCACTTCCTCCCACGCCTGGGTGGTGACATGGGAGGCCCTCCTCCCCCCATCCTCAGGATACAGAAGTTGCCGACGGATGCCCACCTCTTGCAGGAGGACAGCAGGACATGCATCTGAAAATTGGGGGCACAGTGGCCCTCCCGCTGGCCTCTCCTGCAGCCTGCCCCTCTCCTCCTGCTCATGTTGCTCTGCATTCGCACCTCCCTCCCTCTCTCCACGATTGGCCATGGTGCACTGCCTCAAGCCGGCTGCCTGGCCACTCTTTATACAGGCTGCCAGCTCCCCATTGGAACCGGCAGTCTGAGGCCGCCCGCCCCCGCAACTATTTTCCCGTTCTCCACACGAGTTACTTACCCGCGGGGCGGGCCTTAATTGGCCTGCCCACGGAAAATGGCGGCGGGGCCCGTTTCACCAGTGGCAGTTGGCCACCTGCCCACCGCCAAGCCGGACGGGCCTGCCCGACTGACAAACAGAAAATTCTGGCCTATGGGTGCTGCCCATTCTGAAAATTGGACTGGTTGGATTATACCTAACTTCTCCAAACGGGACAATTCCACATCCACCTTCTCCTTTAAGGCGTAAGGCACAGGTCTTGCCTTAAAGAACTGGGATGTTGCTTCAGAATCAACGTATATTTTAGCTTGTAAGCCTTTCGTTTTCCCCAATTCATCTCAGAATATTCTGCCATTCTGCCACAACTCCTCCTGTTCTGACTTGAAACATTTCTGATCAGTTGAGTTTAATTTCTTTCAAACAATCCCGGCCCAGAAGGCTAGGCCCTTCACCTGTTACAATAGTCTCTGCCAGCTGGGCTGTCTGTTGCCTTTCAGATACAGATACAGAAGCACTGTCTTTCACCTGTATTGCCTCTCCAGTACATGTTTTTAGCTGAGCTGTGGTTTGCTCCAAACTCAATGGCTGGGCACCTTCTCTGAGGTATTTAAAGATGTGTTCTCCCAACACTGTGGTTGATGGTCCTGTGTCAACCTCCATCATTAGAGGCTTTCCATTTACTTGAAGGGTAACAGTGATTGGTTCAGTTTTCCTGGCCTTCAGAATGTGTAGGGAATAGATATCAGAATCAGCTGCTTCTGGTTCATCCATATTGTGCATTTCATTCGACTGGGCCTGCTGTCTGAATGGCTGTCTTGTTCTTGCCCTGCACTGTTTTACAAACCCCCTTTTTTGTGACAGTAGTGGCATTCTGCCTCTTTAAATCTGCAGGTTTCAGGTACATGATTACCCCCACATCAGTAACACGTTAATTCCGCAATTACTGGTGAGCTGTTTCCAGTATTTCTTTTCACTTTTCGAGTGGTAGGGACCGTGTGCTGCTTTGCCATTGTCTCCCTGGTCTTTGCGCCACACCCGCCCGCCGGCAGGTTCCTCCCCTAACTGCAGAATGTCGCCATGTTGCACACTCTGCAAAGCCTGCGAGTCCCTCTCAGTGCTCTCCATTGCGAGCGCTATCTCCACAGCGCGCTTCAAATCAATGTTAACTTCTGCAAGTAAACGGCACTGAATGGTATCGTCGTGTACACTGCAAACCAAACAATCTCGCAGCATGTCATTTAGAGTATCACCAAAGTCATAGTGCTTCGTTAACTGTTTTAACTTTACGATGTACATTGTGATCGACTCACCGGGGGCACCTACTCAAGGGCTGAACTTGAATCTTTGCAGGATCACCGAAGGTTTAGGCTGCAAATGTCCCTTCACAAGGTCGACTAGCTCGGTGAAGGATCTGGAATTTGGAGCGTTCTGGACCATCAGACTAGGGATTAGGTTATATGTTTCGCTCCCACAGACACTTAGAAGAATTGCCCTCAGTTTCTGCTCCGCCATTAATTCAGTCGCCACAAAATAGAAACCAAGGTGCTCTATGTACTGACTCCAGGGGCAGAATTTTATGGCTGACGTGCAGATGGCAGAGCCCGCACTCAGCGCTTAAAATGTCGCGCTAGCGTCCCGCGTCAGTGCACGGCATCATGATATTTAGGTGGGCGGGCGCGCTGCGTAGCGTGCCCGCCATTAATTAAAGGCCTTGTTAAGATCCTTAACTTGGCAAGTGAAGCCGATTTTGAGGAGCCTGTGCGATCTTCACCTGACTTTTTAACAAACCTCATCCACGGGCGGGATATGTGGGCTCAGAGGGGTTGTTCGTGTTTTTTCTGAAGTATTTAATGCAGAAAGTGTTTTAAACTTGCCTGTGTGATTGTTAGCAATTCAGATCGATTTCCAACAGCTTTCTCTGTACTTTGAAGCTTCAGCTCACCAGTCTGCAGACAGTAATATTTATCGAGCCTGCAGTTTTCCGGAGGCCTCAATTTAGCCTGGGCATGGCTTCTGACAGCTCCACTGGAGGCAGCTCCCCTGAGGAGGAAGGGAGGGATAGAATAAGAAGGAGGTCAGGAGTGGACAATCAGCCTCCAGGGGAGCCACCTTTGGGAGGCCAGGCGCAGGCACAAGGGGCGTAGGGCCAAGAGGTTGTCCAAGGTGGAAGGGGCCGCAGAAGACGCCACTATCCTGCTGCCAGGGTATACAGGCAGCGAAGCAGCTACCACAATATGACTGAGGTGCAGTGCCGAAGGAGGCTCCGATTCTGAAGGGAGACAGTCAACTATATCTGTCAGATGATTGACCCTGAGATCTCCCCTAACTGTGTCGGTGGACACCCCATGCCAGCGGCTCTGAAGCTCACAGTTGCTCTCCACATCTATGCCTCTGGCTCCTACCAGGGCTCGGTGGGTGATCTTTGCGGTGTCTCCCAATCAGCTGTCCACACTTGTGTCAAGCAGGTTACAGACACTCTGTTCAGATGGGCATTGACCTTCATCCACTTCCGCCGTGACCAGGCAAGCCAGGCGCAGCAAGCCAGAGGTTTCACGGCCATTGCTGGCTTCCCCCATGTCCAGGGTGCTATAGACTGCACACATGTGGCCATCAAGGTGCCGGCGGGTGAGCCCAGTGCCTTCATCAACAGGAAGGGCTTCCACTCCATGAACGTGCAGATAGTGTGTGATCACAGGATGCAGATTCTACAAGTCTGTGCAAGGTACCCAGGCAGCTCCCACGACACCTACATCCACAGACACTCCCAGGTGCCGGGGCTCTTCAGTGCTCCCGTCCGGCTGGATGGTTGGCTGCTTGGTGACAAGGGTTATTCCCTCAGAAGGTGGCTCATGACGCCTCTCCGCCATCAAAGAACAGTCACTGAGCAGCGGTACAATAGGAGCCAGGGCACCTCAAGGGCTGTGGTGGAGAGAGCCATCGGTCTTCTCAAGATGCGCTTCCATTGCCTGGACCGCTCAGGGGGAGCACTCCAGTACCCCCCAGATCGCGTCTCTCTGATAGTGGTAGAATGCTGTGCTCTGCACAATCTTGCGCTGGAAGGGGGGGATGCAGTTGACGATGGAGACCTTGACGCCCTGGATGAGGCTGCACATGATGAATCCAGCAGTGGCTAGAGGATGAGGAAGCACAGGGTGATGATGAGGGGCAGCACGCCAACCCGCATTTACACCAAGGAGGCAGGGACACCCAGGACAATTTAATCCAACAAACCTTCAGCTAGCTCCACACACATGGATCAGCAGGACCAGCATTGCCTGGCGCTTCCACGCGTGGCACTTAGGTGCAACATCTTCCACCTTATCAGCTGCAACTAAGGGCTTAGTACAGAAACATCAATGTTCACTCAAACACTCATGATATGTCTGCGAAACATACAAATGCAGCAAAAAGGAAACACCCTCAGCCATGGTCAGTAAAGTGGACTTTATTCCGTCCAAAATAAGCCACAAACGTCGCTCAGACGAACACAATTATATATTCCCAAATCTAAGGCCGACACAAAATCACCAGTGACATACCCATTGAGTGCCTAATGTGCCTTATGCTTACGTTTGCAGGTGCTATGTCTAGGTGCCGCCCCATCGCTCGGAGTGGCTTGTGAGACAGCCTGCTGACTCTGTTGCCCTGTTGGCGCCGATGACCTTGGCAGGCGTCTTCTGGCCCGTGGAGCCTGTGATGGCCCTGCCTGGGAGGGAGTGGCCAGTTCCAGAACTGGCACCTCCCCAGTTGTTGCAGCCTCAACGGATGCAACAGTCACTGGCAGAGGGGCAGAGGAGATGCTGCCCTCATCCGGAGCGCCTTGAGAGGAGCTTGCAGTGACAACAGGCAGCTGCTGCACCGACGTGAGGTCACATTGGACCTCCCTGCTCACCGCAGATGGATGGGCACCGATCGGCGACACTTGGTGCCCAGAACACCTCCCACATTGCCAATGACCACCTGTGGCCATTAGCGCTGTGAGGGCTTGCAAGTCAGAGCGTAACCCAATCAGATGATTCTCAATCTGTTGGAAGCCCCTCTCCATGACAGATGCCAATCTCTCAGTGGAGGAAGCCTGAAGCTCTGTCCTGAGGTTCATGCCTTCACTGACACTCTGCCTGGACTCCTCCACCACAGAGACCAAGTGAAGCACACCCTCATGCAACCCTGCCAGATGCTCCCACGCATCCTGCCGCTTGTCCTGTAGCTGCTGCATTGCTGACATCTCCAGAGGCACATCATCACTGCCTGACTCAGCATGTGTCTGGTCCCCTGCAGTCCTCCAGCTGCTGGCGCCATCGGCACTCCCTGTCCGTGCCATCTCCTCCAGTGATTGTGAAGTGCCCTCTCCACCGTGACCCGGGACACTAGCCGACGTTATAGTCCCCACCGAAGTGTTTGTCGCTGCGCTGGTGCCTGGCTGGCTGAAATGATGTGATGCAAGTCTTGGCCCTCCGGTGTGGAGGAGGGGCTCCGGAAGTGTTGGAGTGGCCATGCGGTGGTGATGCTGAAAATAACAACAAGGACAGTGCATCAGTTAGTGTTCAGTCAGTAACACCTTTCATTACTTTCCCCCCCAGCCTCATAAGTCGCTCACCCTTCAAGAACCTAAGGAGATGAACATTGGTGGGGTGTTAAATAGTCAAGAGGAGGCCCAAACATTACACGCACATACAGACAGGCTGGTCAGATGGCCTAAGGAATGCCACATGGAATGATATGTGGTTAAGAGTTCGGTTAAGCACTTGGGCAAGACATGCAAGGTACGGAAATATATGAGTAATGGTAGGACCGTGGAAAGTCACGACGATTACAGGGACCTTGCGGGCAGACCCGTTAAGGTAGCAGAACAGGAACATAAGGCGTTTAACAAGGTCAAAGCCAGTCATGCCTTCATTAGCCAAGGAATAGAATATAGCAAAAGGGAGGTCATGTTGCAAGTGCAGAAAACACAGTCGAGGCCACATCTACACTTCTGCGTTCAGTTGTGACCTGCACTTCATGGGAGGGATGGCACTGGAGTGGGGAGAGTGCAGAGGTTCCTGACCCCGATGCATGCTGGCCTGGAGAGTTGGAGTGATGAGGAAGCATTGCATACACTTGCGACATTTGCCGTGGAGCACAGGAGATTGACAGGTCACATTATTGACCTTCATACCGTTATGAGGTGCCAGCGGTGGACACAAGGCAACATTTCCCCTTGGCGCAGGGATGACTAACGTGGTGGCATTTATTTAAGCTGAGTACCATGAGGTGAGCTGCTGAGGACCTTTTGGACAGAATAATGTGGGACGCACTGGCTGAAAGGGTGGTGGAGGTATAAACCCTCCTAAGATGCAATAAGTCTTTGGATGTGCAGCAGCGATGCCATGGCATGTTAGGCCATGGGGATAGTGGTCACAAATGGGATAAGGCGACTTTGGAAGGTGCTAGAGACGCGCATCCTCAAAGGGCGAAGGGACCTTTGTGTATGACCCACACGTCAGAGTGTCTCAGTCTGTGAATGAGCATTGTTGCTGCATTAACGATTGCAGCAGCCATCAGTGCTTTGGATGGTGGGGAGACAGAGTGGATGGAACTTTGATCCTCAAATACCTGGCCGCTGCACCCCAGCCTCACCGGCACCTGCCGACCTGGCCGCCTGCCTCCGCCCCAGCTCCATGGCCCGCTCCTCATTGGTGGTGATGCGCTGCAGCATGGCGTGCCCACCACCAGCCCACAAATGCTCCCTCAAATTGCTCTCAGTTTTTGCCTGCAGAACATAGAAGAGCATTTATTGGGGCTGATCGCTCATGTAGTCTGCACGCGCACGCCACACCCCAACCACAGTGGCCCATCTGAGGCCTCCAGTGGCTCCTGTCCACACTACTGGTGATCAGTCACCAGAAGACAGTACGGCTGCTCCCAACCCCCTCCCCCAATGGACACATTCGGCATCCATCACTTTGAATAATACACGGGTCTTAGCGCCCATGGCAAGGAGGCGCAACTAGGCGTGGTGCCAAGGCCAGCAGATGGCTCTTGGCCACGCCACCTTTAAGGTCCCCTTCCACCATCTCATCACCATCAATAAGACATGTGTTGGAGTTCTGAGTATGTGTCTAGCGGCCTCCCCTGCAGGTTGCCCCCAGACTATTCAAATGCGACGAACACCAACATATGCTGCAAGGAGAACCCATCTTCTCCTCATCCACTAAGGCTGATGTAAGCATGGTAACTACCTGTTTGCCCACCCAGCGTGCACCAATTGCAGTAACGACACTAAGACATGGGGGGTGGGTGGCCTCAAAGGCTAAGGCTACCTGCTGGGTTAAATGGCCAAGGCCGACCTGGTACTCACCCTTCAAAAGCGCAGCAAATCATTGAAGCACTCATGGCACTGGGTTCCAGTGCGCCGCACATCGTCATGGGAGCTAACCGCCTCCGCCACCTCCTGCCACGCCTGCCTGGTCACGTGGGGGGCCCTCCTTCTCCCATCCTCCGGAAACAAGACATCCCGATGGTTGGACGCCTCTTGGAGGAGGACAGCAAGGCAGGCATCAGAGAACCGAGGGGCACAGTGGCCCCCCGCTGGCTTATCCTGCAGCTTGCCCCCCTCCTCCTCTGCCCTCACCTCTTGTGCTGCCCGATGACTGTCCATGGTGAACAGCCTGGCCGCTCTTTATACAGACTGCCGGTTGCCCATTGGAACCAGTGGCCTGAACACGCCTCCCGCCGATTGGATTTTCCCGTTCGACACGTGAGTCGCAAACCTGCTGGGCAGGCCTTAATTGGCCCGCCCACACAAAATGGCGGTGCAGCCCGTTTCAGCAGCGGCGATCGGCTGCCCGCCTGACGCCGAGTCGGTGTGGCCCACCCGCCTGTCAAGTGCAAAATTCAGCCCCAGCAGTTTAATATTTACAGGGTTTCCTCAGGAGTTTAATATTTACAGGGTTTCCCCCAGAGTTTAATATTTATAGGGATTCCCCAGGAGTTTAATATTTACAGGGTTTCCTCACGAGTTTAATATTTGCAAGGTTTCCTCAGGAGTTTAATATTTGCAGAGTTTCCTCAGGAGTTTAATATTTACAGGGATTCCTCAGGAGCTTAATATTTACAGGGATTCCCCAGGAGTTTAATATTTACAGGGTTTCCCCAGGAGTTTAATATTTACAGTGTTTCCTCAGGAGTTTAATATTTACAGTGTTTCCTCAGGAGTTTAATATTTACAGGGATTCCCCAGGAGTTTAATATTTACAGGGTTTCCCCGGGAGTTTAGTATTTACAGGGATTCCCCAGGAGTTTAATATTTTCAGGGTTTCCCCGGGAGTTTAGTATTTACAGGGATTCCCCAGGAGTTTAATATTTACAGGGTTTCCCCGGGAGTTTAGTATTTACAGGGTTTCCCCGGGAGTTTAATATTTACAGGGGCCAGAATTTTGCCCTTGATGGGCGGGTGGGCCCGACCGACTCAGTGGTAGGCTGGCAGCCGATGGCCGCCACCGAAATGGGCCACGCTGCTATTTTCAGCGGGCGGGCCAAAGACTCCCATGGAGAATGGGAATATAGTCGCGGTGGCGGGCGTGCTCAAACCGCCGGTTCCAATGGGGAACCAGCAGCCTGTATAAAGTGTGGCCAGGCAGCCTGCTTGAGGCAGTGCACCATGGCCACTCAGGGAGAGAGAGAAGCAGCTGTGGTTCCACAGGAGCATGAGCAGGAGGAGGGGGGCAGGCTGCTGAAGAGGCCAACGGGGGGCCACTGTGCCCCTCGATTCTCCAATGCATGCCTTGTTGTCCTCCTCCAAGAGGTTTCCAGCCATCTGGATGTATTGTATCCGGATGATGGGAGGAGCAGGGCCCCCCCATGTCACCAGGCAGGCGTGGGAGGAGGTTGGTGATGCTGTCAGCGCCCATGATGACGTGCGGCGCACAGGCACGCAGTACCACAAGAGATTCCATGGTTTGCTGCGTTCTGGAAGGGTGAGTATCATGACGTACTTGGCCATTTGACTCAGCAGATAGCCTTAGTCTTTGAGCTCCCCACACCACCCGCCACCATGTCGTGCTGTCGTTACTGCATTGGGCATTTGGCGCATGCTGGGTGGGCAAACGGGTACTGACCATGCTTACATCAGCCTCAGTGGATGAGGAGAAGATGGGTTCTCCCCGCAGCAGATGTTGATGTTTGTCGCATTTGAATAGTCTGGGGGCAACCTGCAGGGGAGGCCGCTAGACACATACTCAGAACTCCAACACATGTCATATTGATGGTGGTGAGATGGTGCAAGGGGAGCCTCAAGGTATCCTGGCCAAGAGCCATCTGCTGGCCTCGGCGCCACACCTAGTTGCGCCTCTTTACAATGGGCGCTAAGACCCGTGTGCTATTCAAAGTCATGGATGCCGAATGTGTCCATTGGGGAAGTAGGTTAGGACCAGCCGTGCTATCTTCTGGGGACTGATCACCAGTAGTGTGGACAGGAGCCGCTGGAGGCCTCAGATGGGCCACTGTGGTTGGGGTGCGGTGTGCACGTGCAGGGTACATGAGTGATCAGCCCCAATAAATCCTCTTCTCTGTTCTGCAGGGAAAAAGTGATCACAATCAGCGGGAGTGCCAGAGGACTGGAGGTGGGCACGCCCTGCTCCAGTGGCTCACGACCTTTGAAGAGCAGACCATGGAGCTGGGGAGGAGGCAGGCGGCCAGGGTGGCAGGTGGCGGCGAGGCTGAGGTCCAGTGGCCAGGTATTTGAGGTCCAGAGTCCCATTCACTCTGCCCACCATCCAAACCACTGATGGCTGCTGCAATCGCAAATGCTGCAACACTGCTCATTCACAGACTGAGACACTCTGACATGTGGGTCATACACAAAGGTCCCTCGTCCACTTGAGGATTCGCGCCTCCACCACCTTCCAAAGTCACCTTATCCCATTTGTGACCACTATCCCCATGGCCTAACATGCCATGACATCGCTGCTGCACAGCCAAAGACTTATTGCATCTTAGGGGGTTTGGGACCTCCACCACCCTTTCAGCTAGTGTGCCCCACATTACTCTGCCAAAAGGTCCTCAGCACCTCAGCTGTGAACCTCATGGCACTCAAATAAATGCCACCATGTTACTCATCCCTGCGCCAAGGGCAAATGTTGCCTTCTGCCCGCCCAGTTTATGCCCCTTCTAACGGTATGAAGGTCAATAATGTGACCTGTCAATCTCCTGTGATCCGCGGCAAATGTTGCAAGTGTTTGCGATTTTCCTCAGCACCGCAATTATCCAGGCTAGCATGCATCCAGGTCAGGTACCTCTGCACTCTCCCACTCCAATGGTACATAACATGCCATGTGGCATTCCTGAGGCCATCTGACCAGCCTGTCTGCATGCGCATCTGATGTTTGGGCCTCCTCTTGACTCTTTTCCACCCCACCAATGTTCGTCTCCTTAGGGTCTTGAAGGGTGAGCGACTTATGAGGCTGGGGGGGAAAGGGATGAAAGGTTTAACGGACTGTAGGCTAACTGACCTTGTTGTTAATTTTAGCATCACCACAACATGGCCGCGCCCATAGACACCGCAGCCCCCCATTCACACCTGAGGCCCAAGACGTGCAAATTGCGGCACATCATTTCAGCCAGCCAGACACCAGCACAGACACAAACACCTTGGTGGGGACTTTACCTTCGGCTTGTGTCCCGGGTCACAGTGGAGAGGGCACTTCACAATCGCTGGAGGAGATGGTAGGGACAGAGAGTGACGATGGCGACAGCAGCCGGAGGGCTGCAGGGGACGAGGCACATGCTGAATCCGGCACTGATGATGTGCTCTGGAGTTGTCACCAATGCAGCAGCTGCAGGACAAGCGGCAGGAATCGCGTTTGCATCTGGCAGGGTTGCATGAGGGTATGCTTCAGTTGGTCTCTGTGATGGAGGAGTCCAGGCAGAGTACACATGAAGGCATGAACCTCAGGGCAGAGCTTCAGGCTTCCTCCACTGAGAGTTTGGCAACTTTCATGGAGAGGGGGTTCGATCGGATGGAGACTCTTCTGATTGGGTTACGCTCTGAAGCTGCAAGCCCTCACAGCGGTACTGGCCATGGGTGGTCATTCCCAATGTGGGAGATGTTGTGGGCACCAAGCTTCGGTGCCCATCCATCTGCGGTGAGCAGGGAGGTCCAATGGGACCTCACGTCGGGGCAGCATCTGCCTGTCGTCGCTGCGAGCTCCTCTCAGAGTGCTCCAGATGAGGGCAGCAGCTCTTCCAACCCTCTGCAAGTCAACGTTGCTTCCATTCAGGCTGGGACAACTGGGGATGTGCCAGTTCTGGAACTGGCCACTCCCTCCCAGGCGGGGCCATCACAGGCTCCACGGGCCAGAGGACAGCCACCAAGGTCATCGACGCCAAAAGGACAGCAGAGTCAGCAGGCTGTCTCACAAGTCACTCCAAGCGATTGGGTGGCACCTAGACATAGCACCCGCAAACGTAAGCATAAGGCACGTTAGGCACTCAACGGGTATGTCACTGGTGATTTTGTGTTGGCCTTAGAATAGGGTATAATATACTTATCTTTGCAATGAAGAAGTTTCTGTTATATTTTGGACAGAATAAAGTCCACTTTTCTGACCATGGCTGAGGGTGTTTCCTTTGTGCTGCATTTGTATGGTTCACAGACATATCATGAGTGTTTGAGTGGACGTTGATGTTTCTGTACTGAGCCCTTAGTTGCAGCTGATGAGGTGGAAGATGTAGCACCTAAGTGCCACGTGTGGAAGCACCTGGCAATGCTGGTCCTGCTGATCCATGTGTGTGGAGCTAGCTGAAGGTTCGTTGGATTAAATTGTCCCGGGTGTCCCTGCCTCCTTGGTGTAAATGCGGGTCGGCGTGCTGCCCCTCATCATCACCCTGTGCTTCCTCATCCTCTGAAGCACTGCTGGATTCATCATGTACAACCTCATCCACTGCATCAAGGTATTCATCGTCAACTGCATCCCCCCTTTCCAGTGCAAGATTGTGCAGAGTGCAGCATGCTACCACTATCAGAAAGACGCGATCTGGGGGTACTGGAGTGCGCCCCCAAGCGGTCCAGGCAACGGAAGCGCATCTTGAGAAGACCAATGGCTCTCTCCATCACAGCCCTTGTGGTGCCGTGGCTCCTATTGTAGCGCTCCTCAGCTTCTGTTCTTGGATGACGGAGAGGCGTCATGAGCCACCTTCTGAGGGGATAGCCCTTGTCACCCAGCAGCCATCCATCCAGCCGAGCCGGAGCACTGAAGAACCCGGGCACCTGGGAGTGTCTGAGGATGTAGGCATCGTGGGAGCTGCCTGGGTACCTTGCACAGACTTGTAGAATCTGCATCCTGTGATCACACACTATCTGCACATTCATGGAGTGGAAGCCCTTCCTGTTGACGAAGGCACCGGGGCTCACCTGCTGGTGCCTTGATGGCCACGTGTGTGCAGTCTATTGCACCCTGGACACGGGGGAAGCCAGCAATGGCCGCGAAGCCTTTGGCTCGCTGTGCCTGACTTGCCTGGTCGCAGCAGAAGTGGATGAAGGTCAATGCCCATCTGAACAGAGCGTCTGTAACCTGCTTGACACAAGTGTGGAGAGCTGATTGGGAGACACCACAGAGATCACCCACCGAGCCCTGGAAGGAACCAAAGGCATAGAAGTGGAGGGCAACTGTGAACGTCAAAGCTGCTGGCATGGGGTGTCCTCCCACACAGTTAGGGAAGATCGGAGGTCCAATCATCTGACAGATATAGTTGACTGTCTCCCTTGACAGACGGAGCCTCCTTCGGCACTGCACCTCAGTCATATTGAGGTTGCTGCTTCGCCGCCTGTATACCCTGGCAGCAGGATAGTGGCGTTTGAGTTCTCTGGGTCTATACTCGATGGAGTTTAGAAGGATGAGGGGGGATTTGATTGAAACTTACAGAATACTGAAAGGCCTGGATAGAGTGGACGTGGGGAAGATGTTTCCATTAGTAGGAGAGACTAGGACCCAAGGGCACAGCCTCAGAGTAAGGGAAGACCTTTTAGAACAGAGATGAGGAGAAACTTCTTTAGCCAGAGAGTGGTGAATCTATGGAATTCATTGCCACAGAAGGCTGTGGAGGCCAGGTCATTGAGTGTATTTAAGACCGAGATAGATAGGTTCTTGATTGGTAAGGGCATCAAAGGTTACGAGGAGAAGGCGGGAGAACGTGAGTGAGAAACTTATCAGCCATGATTGAATGGTAGAGCAGCCTCGATGGGCCGAATGGCCTAATTTCTGCTCCTATGTCTTATGGTGTCTTCTGCGGCCCCTTGCACCTTGGGCAACCTCTTGGCCCTGCACCCCTTGTGCTTGCGCCTGGCCTCCCAAAGCTGGCTCCCCTGGAGGCTGATTGTCCACTCCTGGCCTCCTACTTATTCTATCCCTCCCTTCCTCCTCAGAGGAGCTGCCTCCAGTGGAGATGTCAGAACCCATACCCCCAGGCTAAATGGAGGCCTCCGGAAAGCTGCAGGCCCGATAAAGATTACTGTCTGCAGACTGGTGAGCTGAAGCTTCAAAGTACAGAGAAAGATGTTGGAAATCAATCTGAACTGATAACAATCACACAGGCAAGTTTAAAACACTTTCTGCATTAAATACTTCAGAAAAAACATTGTCAACTTCTCTGAGCCTACATATCCCAGAAGTGCATGAGTTTTGTTAAAAAAATCACTTACCCACCTACCCGTTGGGCCCGTGTGCCGAGCCAAAGTTTGCACGGGCTCCTCAAAATCGGCATCAATTGCCGAGTTAAGGGCCCTTAATTAATGGCGGGTGTGCGTCGCGCTGCATAGCGCTCCCACCCACCTAAATATCACAATCACGCGCGCTGACGTCGGGACGCTCGCGCAACATCAGCGCGCAACATTTTAAGCACTGACGTGCGGGCTCCGCCACCCGTGCATCAGCCAGAAAATTCAGCCCCAGGAGTTTGATATTTACAGGGTTTCTCCAGGCCTTAAAATTTACGGGGTTTCCCCAGGAGTTTAATATTTACAGGGATTCTCCAGCAGTTTAATATTTACAGGGTTTCCCCAGGAGTTTAATATTTACAGGGATTCTCCAGGAGTTTAATATTTACAGGGATTCTCCAGGAGTTTAATATTTACAGGGTTTCCCCAGGAGTTTAATATGTACAGGGATTCTCCAGCAGTTTAATATTTACAGGGTTTCCCCAGGAGTTTAATATTTACAGGGATTCTCCAGGGGTTTAATATTTACAGGGTTTCCCCAGGAGTTTAATATTTACAGGGTTTCTCCAGGAGTTTAATATTTACAGGGTTTCCCCAGGGGTTTAATATTTACAGGGTTTCCCCAGGGGTTTAATATTTACAGGGTTTCCCCCAGGAGTTTAATATTTACAGGGTTTCCCCAGGAGTTTAATATTTACAGGGTTTCCCCAGGGGTTTAATATTTACAGGGTTTCCCCAGGGGTTTAATATTTACAGGGTTTCTCCAGGCCTTAAAATTTACAGGGTTTCCCCAGGGGTTTCATATTTACAGGGTTTCCCCAGGGGTTTAATATTTACAGGGTTTCTCCAGGCCTTAAAATTTACAGGGTTTCCCCAGGGGTTTAATATTTACAGGGTTTCCCCAGGAGTTTAATATTTACAGGGTTTCCCCAGGAGTTTAATATTTACAGGGATTCTCCAGGAGTTTAATATTTACAGGGTTTCCCCAGGAGTTTAATATTTACAGGGATTCTCCAGGAGTTTAATATTTACAGGGTTTCCCCAGGAGTTTAATATTTACAGGGTTTCCCCAGGGGTTTAATATTTACAGGGTGTCCCCAGGAGTTTAAAATTACCAGGTTTTCCCAGGAGTTTAATACTTACAGGGTTTTCCCAGGAGTTTAATATTTACAGGGTTTCCCCAGGGGCAGGATTTTATGTATGTCGGGCAGGTGGGCCTGACCCAATCAGCGGCAGGCGCGTAGCCGATCTCCACCGGCGAAACGGGCTGTGCCGCCATTTTGCGCGTACGGGCCAATTAAGGCCCGCCCAGCGCGTTTCAGAATCCCGTGTACAGCAGGAAATTCAAATGTGCAGAGGGTGTGTGCAGACCACCGGTTCCAATGGGGAACCGGCAGTCTGCATAAAGAAAGGCCAATCAGCCTCCTTTAGGCTGTTCACCGTGGCCAACGACCGGGCTCCAGAGGAGGTCAGGGCAGAGGAGGAGAGGAGCAGGCTGCAGGATAGGCCAGTGGGGGGCCAATGTGCCCCTCGGTTCTCTGATGCCTGCCTTGCTGCCCTCCTGGAAGAGGTGTCACATTGTCTGGAGGTGTTGTTTCCGGAGGATGGGAGGAGGAAGGCCCCCCACGTCACCAGGTAGGCGTGGCAGGAGGTGGCGGAGGCTGTTAGCTCCCATGACGATGTGTGACACACCAGAACGCAGTGCCACAAGCACTTCAATGATTTGCTGCGCTCGTGAAGGGTGAGTACCATGTCAGCCTTGGACATTTGACCCAGCAGGTAGCCTTAGTCTTTGAGACCCCACCCACCACCCACTGCCTTAGTTTCGTAACTGCATTGGGCATTTGGTGCACGCTGGGTGGGCAAACATATAGTGACCATGCTTACATCAGCCTTAGTGGTTGAGGAGAAGATGCATTCTCCCTGCTGCATATGTTGGTGTTTGTCGCATTTGAGTAGTCTGGGGGCAACCTGCAGGGGAGGCAGCTAGACACATACTCAGAACTGCAACACATGTCTTATTGATGGTGATGAGATGGTGGAAGGGGAGCCTCAAGGTATCCTGGCCAAGAGCCATCTGCTGGCCTCGGCGCCACACCTAGTTGCGCCTCCTTGCCATGGGCGCTAAGACCCGTGTGTTATTCAAAGTGACGGACGCCGGATGTGTCCAAGGTGTCCGTTGGGGGAGGGGATTGGGAGCAGCCGTACTATCTTCTGGTGACTTATCACCAGTAGTGTGGACAGGAGCCGCTGAAGGCCTCAGATGGGCCACTGTGGTTGGGGTGTGGCGTGCGCGTGCAGAGTACATGAGCGATCAGCCCCAATAAATCCTCTTCTCTGTTCTGTAGGCAAAAGCAGAGCACAATAGCCGGGAGCGTTTGCGGGCTGGTGGTGGGCACGCTGTGCTGCAGCGCCTCACCACCAACGAGGAGCAGGCCATGGAGCAAGGGAGGAGGCAAGCGGCCAGGTCGGCAGGTGTCGGCGAGGCTGGGCTGCAGTGGCCAGGTATTTTAGGCCCCTAGTCCCATCCACTCTGTCTCCCCACCATCCAAAGCACTGATGATTAATGCAATCGTTAATGCAGCAACACTGCTCATTCACAGACTGATATAGTCAGACGTGTGGGTCATACACAAAGGTCCCTCAGCCCCTTGAGGATGCGCGTCTCTAGCACCTTCCAAAGTTGCCTTATCCCATTTGTGACCACTATCCTAATGGCCTAACATGCCATGGCATTGCTGCTGCACATCCAAAGACTTATTGCATCTTAGGAGGGTTTGTACCTCCACCACCCTTTCAGCCAGAGCGTCCCACATTACTCTGTCCAAAAGATCCTCAGCACCTCACCTGTCAACCTCATGGCACTCAACTAAAATAAATGCCACCATGTTAGTCATCCCTGCGCCAAGGGGAAATGTTGCCTTGTGTCCGCCGCTGGCACCTCATAGTGGTTTGAAGGTCAATAATGTGACCTGTCAATCTCCTGTGCTCCATGGCAAATGTCGCAAGTGTATGCAACGTTACCTCATCACTCCAACTCTCCAGGCCAGCATGCATCCAGGTCAGGAACCTCTGCACTCTCCCCACTCCAATGCTATCCCTCCCATGAAGTGCAGGTCACAACTAAATGCAGAATTGTAGCTGTGGCCTCAACAGCGTTTTCTGCACTTGCAACATGACCTCCCTTTTCCAACATTCTATTATTCGGCTAATAAAGGCAAGTCTGGCTTTGAACTTGTTAAACGACTTATGTTCCTGTTCTGCTACCTTAACAGGTCTGCCCAGCAACGTCCCTGTAATCGTCGTGACTTTCCACGGTCCTACCATTACTCATGTATTCCTGTACCTTGCTTGTCTTGCCCAAGTGCTTAACCGAACTCTTATCCACATATCATTCCATGTGGTATTCCTGAGGCCATCTGACCAGCCTGTCTGTATGCATGTGTAATGCTTGGGCCTCCTCTTGACTATTTGCCACCCCACCTATGTTCATCTCATTAGGTTCTTGAAGGTTAAGTGCATGATGAGCCTGGGGGGGAAAGGGGTGAAAGGTGTTACTGACTGAATGCTAACTGATACATTGCCCTTGTTGTTAATTTCAGCATCACCACCACATGGCTGCCAGCAACAAGTCCAGAGTCCCCTCCACACCTGAGGGGCATCACTTGCAACTTACATCATTTCAGCCAGCCAGGCACCAGCGCAGCGACAAACACATCGGTAGGAATAATTACATCGTCTAGTGTCCCGTGGCACAGTGGAGAGGGTACTTCACAATCGCTGGAGGAGATGGCACGGACAGAGTGCCGATGGTGCCAGCAGCAGGAGGACTGCAGGGGACCAGGCACATGCTGAGTCCAGCAGTGATGATGTGCCTCTGGAGATGTCAGCCATGCAGCAGCTACAGGACAAGCGGCCGGGTGCACAGGAGCATTTGGCAAGGTTGCATGAGGGTGTGCTTCACTTGGTCTCAGTGGGGGAGGAATCCAGGCAGAGTGTCAGTGAAGGCATGAACCTCAGGACAGAGCTTCAGGCTTCCTCCATTGAGAGATTGGCTACTCTCATGGAGAGGGGCTTCCAACAGGTTGAGAATCATCTGATTGGGTTATGCTCGGACCTGCAAGCCCTCACAGCGCTAATGGCCACAGGTGGTCATTGGCAATGTGGGAGATGTTGTGGGCACTAAGCTTCGGCGATCGGTGCCCATGCATCTGCGGTGAGCAGGGAGGTCCAATGGGACCTCACGTCGGTGCTGCAGCTGCCTGTCGTCGCTGCGAGCTCCTCTCAGGGCGCTCCGGATGAGGGCAGCAGCTCCTCCACCACTCTGCCAGTGACCATTGCATCTGTTGAGGCTGCAACAACTGGGGAGGTGCCAGTTCTGGAACTGGCCACTCCCTCCCAGGCGGGGCCAGCACAGGCTGCACAGGCCAGAGGACGGCCGCCAAGGTCATTGAGGCCAACAGGACAGCAGAGTCAGCGGGCTGGCTCACAAGCCACTCCGAGCAATGGGGCGGCACCAAGACATAGCACCCGCAAATGTAAGCATAAAGCATGTTAGGTACACCACGGGTATGTCACTGGTGATTTTGTGTTGGCCCTAGATTAGGGAATGTTTCATTATCAGCGTCAGAGCGACGTCTGTAGTTTTTTTTGGTGGCGATAAAGTCCACTTTTCTGACCATGACTGAAGGTGTTTCCTTTCTGCTGCATTTGTATGGTTCACAGACATATCATGAGTGTTTGAGTGGACATTGATGTTTCTGTACTAAGCCCTTAGTTGCAGCTGATGAGGTGGAAGATGTAGCACATAAGTGCCATGTGTGGAAACACCAGGCAATGCTGGTCCTGCTGATCCATGTGTGTGGAGCTAGCTGAAGGTTCGTTGGATTAAATTGTCCCGGGTGTCCCTGCCTCCTTGGTGTAGTAGCGGGTCGGCGTGCTGCCCCTCATCATCGCCCTGTGCTTCGTCATCCTCTGAGGCGCTGCTGGATTCATCATGTGCAGCCTCATCCACTGCATCAAGATCTTCATCGTCAACTGCATCCCCCCCTTCCAGCGCAAGGTTGTGCAGAGCACAGCATGCTACCACTATCACAGAGACGCGATCTGGGGGATACTGGAGTGCGCCCCCGAGCGGTCCAGGCAACGGAAGCGTATCTTGAGAAGACCGATGGCTCTCTCTATCACAGCTCTTGTGGAGCCGTGGCTCCAATTGTACCACTGCTCAGCTTCTGTTCTTGGATGACGGAGAGGCGTCATGAGCCACCTTCTGAGGGGATAGCCCTTATCACCCACCAGGCATCCATCCAGCCGAGTCAGAGCACTGAAGAGCCCCGGCACCTGGGAGTGTCTGAGGATGTAGGCGTCGTGGGAGCTGCCTGGGTACCTTGCACAGACTTGTAGAATCAGCATCCTGTGATCACACACTATCTGCGCGTTCATGGAGTGGAAGCCCTTCCTGTTGACGAAGGCACCGGGCTCACCCGCTGGCCCCTTGATGGCCACATGTGTGCAGTCTATTGCACCCCGGACACGGGGGAAGCCAGCAATGGCCGCAAAGCCTCTGACTTGCTGTGCCTGATTTGCCTGGTCGCAGCGGAAGTGGATGAAGGTCAATGCCTGTCTGAACAGAGCGTTTGTAACCTGCTTGACACAAGTATGGACAGCTGATTGGGAGATACTGCAAAGATCACCCACCGAGCCCTGGAAGGAGCCATAGGCGTAGAGGGCAAATGTGAGCTTCAAAGCCGCTGGCATGGGGTGTCTGCCCACACAGTTAGGGGAGATCTCAGGGCCAATCATCTGACAGATATAGTTCACTGTTCACTTTGACAGTCGGAGCCTCCTTCGGCACTGCACCTCAGTCATATTGAGGTAGCTGCTTCGCCGCCTGTATACCCTGGCAGCAGGATAGTGGCGTCTTCTGCGGCCCCTTCCACCTTGGACAATCTCTTGGCCCTACGCCCCTTGTGCCTGCACCTGGCCTCCCAAAGGTGGCTCCCCTGGAGGCTGATTGTCCACTCCTGGCCTCCTCCTAATTCTATCCCTCCCTTCCTCCTCAGAGGAGCTGCCTCCAGTGGAGATATCAGAACCCATACCCCCAGGCTAAATGGAGGCCTCCGGAAAGCTGCAGGCCTGAGAAAGATTACTGTCTGCAGACTGGTGAGCTGAAGCTTCAAAGTACAGAGAAAGCTGTTGGAAATCGATCAGAACTGTAATAATCACACACGCAAGTTTAAAACATTTGCTGCAATAAATACTTCACATAAAACATTGACAACCCCACAGAGCCCACATATCCCGTCCGTGGATGAGGGTTGTTAAAAAGTCACTTACGCGCCAGCCCGTTGGGCCCGTGCGCCGAGCCGAAGATCGCATAGGCACCTTAAAATCGGCATCAATTGCCGATTAAGGGCCTTAAAAAGGTCTTTAAATAATGGCGGGCATGCGTCGCGCTTCTTAGCGCGCCCGTACAGCTAAATATCGCAATGACGGGCGCTGACGTTGGCACGCTGGCCCGGTGTCAAAGCGTGACATTATAAGCGCTGACGTGCAGGGTCCGACACCCGCACGACATGCGTAAAATTCTGCCCCAGGAGTTTAATGTTTACAGGGTTTCTCCAGGAGTTTAATATTTACAGGGATTTCCCAGGAGTTTAATATTAACAGGGTTTCCCCAAGAGTTTAATATTAACAGGGTTTCTCCAGGAGATTAATATTTACAGGGATTTCCCAGGAGTTTAATATTTACAGGGTTTCCCCAGGAGATTAATATTAACAAGGTTTCCCCAGGAGTTTAATATTTACAGGGTTTCTCCAGGAGATTAATATTTACAGGGATTCCCCAGGAGATTAATATTAACAAGGTTTCCCCAGGAGTTTAATATTTACAGGGTTTCTCCAGGAGATTAATATTTACAGGGTTTCCCCAGGAGTTTAATATTCACAGGGTTTCTCCAGGAGATTAATATTTGCAAGGTTTATCCAGGAGTTTAATATATACCGGGTTTATCCCGGAGTATAATATTTGTAGGGTATACTCAGGAGTTTAATATTTACAGGGCTTATCCAGGAGTTTCATATTTACAGGGTATACTCAGCAGTTTATTATATACCGGGTTTCTCCAGGAGATTAATATTTACAGTGTTTATCCAGGAGATTAATATTTACAGTGTTTATCCAGGAGTTTAATATTTCCAGTGTTTCACCAGGAGTTTAATATTTCCAGTGTTTCACCAGGAGTTTAATATTTACAGTGTTTATCCAGGAGATTAATATTTACAGTGTTTATCCAGGAGTTTAATATTTCCAGTGTTTATCCAGGAGATTAATATTTACAGGGTTTATCCAGGAGTTTAATATTTACAATGTTTATCCAGGAGTTTAATATTTACAGTGTTTATCCAGGAGTATAATATTTCCAGTGTTTCACCAGGAGTTTAATATTTACAGTGTTTATCCAGGAGATTAATAATTACAAGGTTTATCCAGGAGTTTAATATTTCCATTGTTTATCCAGGAGATTAATATTTCCAGTGTTTATCCAGGAGTTTAATATTTCCAGGGTTTATTCAGGAGTTTAATATTTCCAGTGTTTATCCAGGAGTTTAATATTTCCAGGGTTTATCCAGCAGTTTAATATTTCCAGTATTTATCCAGGAGTTTAATATTTCCAGTGCTTCACCAGGAGTTTAATATTTACAGAGTTTATCCAGGAGATTAATATTTACAGAGTTTCTCGAGGAGTTTAATATTTACAGGGTTTCTCCAGGAGTTTAATATTTACAGGGTTTCTCCAGGAGATTAATATTTACAGGGAATACCCAGGAGATTAATATTTACAGGGTTTCCCCAGGAGTTTAATATTCACAGGGTTTCTCCAGGACTTTAATATTTACAGGGTTTATCCAGGAGATTAATATTTACAGGGTTTCCCCAGGACTTTAATATTTACAGGGTTTCTCCAGGAGATTAATATTTACATGGTTTCCCCAGGAGATTAATATTTACAAGGTTTATCCAGGAGTTTAATATTTTGAGGGATTTCCCAGGAGATTAATATTTACAGGGTATACTCAGCAGTTAAATATATACCGGGTTTATCCAGGAGTATAATATTTGTAGGGTATACTCAGGAGTTTAATATTTACAAAATTTATCCAGGAGTTTAATATTTATAGGGTACACTCAGGAGTCTAATATTTACAGGGTTTCTCCAGGAGATTAATATTTACAAGGTTTATCCAGGAGATTAATATTTATATGTATTTCCCAGGAGTTTAATAATCACAGGGTTGCTGCAGGAAATTAATATTTACAGGGTTTCCCCAGGAGTTTAATATTTTCAGGGTTTCCTGAGGAGTTTAATTTTTACAGGGTTTCACCAGGAGATTAATATTTACTTTGTTTATCGAGGAGTTTAATATTTACAGTGTTTATCCAGGAGATTAATAATTACAATGTTTATCCAGGAGTTTAATATTTACAGTGTTTATCCAGGAGATTAATAATTACAAGGTTTATCCAGGAGTTTAATATTTACAGTGTTTATCCAGGAGATTAATATTTACAAGGATTTCCCAGGAGTTTAATATTTACAGGGTTTCCCCAGTGGTTTAATATTTACAGGGTTTCCCCAGGAGTTTAATACTTACAGGGTTTCCCCAAGGGTTTAATATTTAGCGGGTGTCCCCAGGAGTTTAATATTCACAGGGTTTCTCCAGGAGATTAATATTTACAGGGTTTATCCAGGAGATTAATATTTACAGGGTTTCCCCAGGAGATTAATATTTACAAGGTTTATCCAGGAGATTAATATTTACAGGGTTTATCCAGGAGATTAATATTTACAGGGTATCGCCCAGAGTTTAATATTTACAGGGTTTATCCAGGAGTTTAATATTTACAAGGTTTATCCAGGAGTTTAATATTTACCGGTTATACTCAGGAGTTTAATAAATACAGGGTTCATCCAGGAGTTTAATATTTACAGGTTATACTCAGGAGTTTAATAAGTACAGGGTTTATCCAGGAGTATAATATTTGCAGGGTATACTCAGGAGTTTAATATTTACAGGGTAATCTCAGGAGTTTAATATTTACAGGGTTTATCCAGGAGTATAATATTTGTAGGGTATACTCAGGAGCTTAATATTTACATGGTTTATCCAGGTGTTTAATATTTATAGGGTATGCTCAGGAGTCTAATATTTACAGGGTTTCTCCAGGAGATTAATATTCACAGGGTTTCTCCAGGAGATTAATATTTACAGGTATTTTCCAGGTGTTTAATATTTACAGGTTTTCCCCAGTAGTTTAATACTAACAGGGCTTCTCCAGGAATTTAATATTTACAGGGATTCCCCAGGTGTTTAATATTTACAGGGTATACTCAGGAGTTTAATATTTCCAGGGTTTTCCCAGGAGTTTAATATTTACAGGGTTACTCCAGGAGATTAATATTTACAGGGATTCCCCAGGAATTTAATATTTACAGGATATACTCAGGAGTTTAATAATTACAGTGATTTCCCAGGAGTTTATTATTTACAGGTTATACTCGAGTTTAATAAATACAGGGTTTATCCAGGAGTATAATGTTTGCAGTGTATACTCAGGAGTTTAATATTTACAGGGTTTATCCAGGAGTTTAATATTTATAGGGTATACTCAGGAGTCTAATATATATATGATTTCCCCGGAGATTAATATTCACAGGGTTTCTCCAGGAGATTAATATTTACAGGGATTCCCCAGTGGTTTAATATTTACAGTGTTTCTCCAGGAATTTAATATTTACAGGGATTTCCCAGGAGTTTAATATTTACAGGCTTTCTCCAGGAGATTAATATTTATAAGGTTTATCCAGGTGATTAATATTTACAAGGTTTATCCAGGAGTGTAATATTTACAAGGATTTCCCAGGAGTTTAATATTCACAGCGTTACTCCAGGAGATTAATATTTACAGGAAGTTCCCAGGAGTTTAATATTTACAGGATTTCCCCAGTGGTTTAATATTTACAGAGTATCCCCAGGAGTTTAATATTTACAGGGTTTATCCAGGAGATTAATATTTACAGGGTATCGCCCAGAGTTTAATATTTACAGGGATTTCCCAGGAGTTTAATAATCACAGGGTTTCTGCAGGAGATTAAAATTTACAGGGTTTCCCCAGGACTTTAATAATTGCAGGGTTTCTCCAAGAGATTAATATTTACAGGGATTCCCCAGGAGTTTAATATTCACAAGTTTCTCCAGGAGATTAATATTTACAAGGTTTATCCAGGAGATAAATATTTACAGGGTATCCCCCGGAGTTTAATATTTACAGGGTTTATCCAGGAGATTAATATTTACATGGTTTATCCAGGAGATTAATATTTACAGGGTTTCCCCAGGAGTTTAATATTTAAAGGGTAATCTCAGGAGTTTAATGTTTACAGGGTTTATCCAGGAGTATAATATTTGTAGGGTATACTCAGGAGTTTAATATTTACACAGTTTATCCAGGCATTTCATATTTATAGGGTATGCTCAGGAGTCTAATATTTACAGGGTTTCTCCAGGAGATTAATATTCACAGGGTTTCTCCAGGAGATTAATATTTACAGGTATTTTACTGGTGTTTAATATTTACAAGTTTTCCCCAGTAGTTTAATATTAACAGGGCTTCTCCAGGAGTTTAATATTTACAGGGATTCCCCAGGTGTTTATAATTAACAGGGTATGCTCAGGAGTTTAATATTTCCAGGGTTTTCCCAGGAGTTTAATATTTACAGGGTTACTCCAGGAGATTAATATTTACAGGGATTTCCCAGGAGTTTAATATTTACAGGGTTTCCCCAATGGTTTAATATTTACAGCGTTTCCCCAGGAGATTAATATTTACAAGGTTTATCCAGGAGATTAATATTTAAAGGGTATACTCAGGAGTCTAATATATATAGGATTTCCCAGGAGATTAATATTCACAGGGTTTCTCCAGGAGATTCATAGTTACAGGGATTCCCCAGTGGTTTAATATTCACAGAGTTTCTCCAAGAATTCAATATTTACAGGGATTTCCCAGGAGTTTGATATTTACAGGGTTTCTCCAGGAGATTAATATTTACAAGGTTTATCCAGGTGATTAATATTTACAAGGTTTATCCAGGAGTGTAATATTTACAAGGATTTCCCAGGAGTTTAATATTCACAGGGTTACTCCAGGAGATTAATATTTACAATGTTTATCCAGGAGATTAATATTTACAGGGATTTCCCAGGAGTTTAATATTCACAGGGTTTCTCCAGGAGATTAATATTTACAATGTTTATCCTGGAGATTAATATTTACAGGGTTTCCCCAGGAGATTAATATTTACAGGGTTTCTCCAGGAGATTAATATTTACAGGGATTCCCCAGGAGATTAATATTTACAGGGTCTCCCCAGGACATTAATATTTACAGGGTTTCCCCAGGAGTTTAATATTCACAGGGTTTCTCCAGGAGATTAATATTTACAATGTTTATCCTGGAGATTAATATTTACAGGGTTTCCCCAGGAGATTAATATTTACAGGGTTTCTCCAGGAGATTAATATTTACAGGGATTCCCCAGGAGATTAATATTTACAGGGTCTCCCCAGGACATTAATATTTACAGGGTTTCCCCAGGAGTTTAATATTCACAGGGTTTCTCCAGGAGATTAATATTTACAAGGTTTATCCAGGAGATTAATATTTACAGGGTATCCCCCGGAGTTTAATATTTACAGTGTTTATCCAGGAGTTTAATATTTACATGGTTTATCCAGGAGATTAATATTTACAGGGTATCCCCCGGAGTTTAATATTTACAAGGTTTATCCAGGAGATTAATATTTACAGGGTTTCCCCAGGAGTTTAATATTTACAGGGCATACTCAGGAGTTAAATATTTACAGGGATTTCCCAGGAGTTTAATATTTACAGGGTATACACAGCAGTTTAATATATACCGGGTTTATCCAGGAGTATAATATTTGTAGCGTATACTCAGGTGTTTAATATTTACAGGATTTATCCAGGAATTTAATATTTATAGTGTATACTCAGGAGTCTAATATTTACAGGGTTTCTCCAGGAGATTAATATTCACAGGGTTTCTCCAGGAGATTAATATTTACAGGTATTTTACTGGTGTTTAATATTTACAGGTTTTCCCCAGTAGTTTAATATTAACAGGGCTTCTCCAGGAGTTTAATATTTACAGGGATTCCCCAGGTGTTTATAATTAACAGGGTATGCTCAGGAGTTTAATATTTCCAGGGTTTTCCCAGGAGTTTAATATTTACAGGGTTACTCCAGGAGATTAATATTTACAGGGATTTCCCAGGAGTTTAATATTTACAGGGTTTCCCCAATGGTTTAATATTTACAGCGTTTCCCCAGGAGATTAATATTTACAAGGTTTATCCAGGAGATTAATATTTAAAGGGTATACTCAGGAGTCTAATATATATAGGATTTCCCAGGAGATTAATATTCACAGGGTTTCTCCAGGAGATTCATAGTTACAGGGATTCCCCAGTGGTTTAATATTCACAGAGTTTCTCCAGGAATTCAATATTTACAGGGATTTCCCAGGAGTTTGATATTTACAGGGTTTCTCCAGGAGATTAATATTTACAAGGTTTATCCAGGTGATTAATATTTACAAGGTTTATCCAGGAGTGTAATATTTACAAGGATTTCCCAGGAGTTTAATATTCACAGGGTTACTCCAGGAGATTAATATTTACAATGTTTATCCAGGAGATTAATATTTACAGGGATTTCCCAGGAGTTTAATATTCACAGGGTTTCTCCAGGAGATTAATATTTACAATGTTTATCCTGGAGATTAATATTTACAGGGTTTCCCCAGGAGATTAATATTTACAGGGTTTCTCCAGGAGATTAATATTTACAGGGATTCCCCAGGAGATTAATATTTACAGGGTCTCCCCAGGACATTAATATTTACAGGGTTTCCCCAGGAGTTTAATATTCACAGGGTTTCTCCAGGAGATTAATATTTACAAGGTTTATCCAGGAGATTAATATTTACAGGGTATCCCCCGGAGTTTAATATTTACAGTGTTTATCCAGGAGTTTAATATTTACATGGTTTATCCAGGAGATTAATATTTACAGGGTATCCCCCGGAGTTTAATATTTACAAGGTTTATCCAGGAGATTAATATTTACAGGGTTTCCCCAGGAGTTTAATATTTACAGGGCATACTCAGGAGTTAAATATTTACAGGGATTTCCCAGGAGTTTAATATTTACAGGGTATACACAGCAGTTTAATATATACCGGGTTTATCCAGGAGTATAATATTTGTAGCGTATACTCAGGTATTTAATATTTACAGGATTTATCCAGGAATTTAATATTTATAGTGTATACTCAGGAGTCTAATATTTACAGGGTTTCTCCAGGAGATTAATATTCACAGGGTTTCTCCAGGAGATTAATATTTACAGGTATTTTACTGGTGTTTAATATTTACAGGTTTTCCCCAGTAGTTTAATATTAACAGGGCTTCTCCAGGAGTTTAATATTTACAGGGATTCCCCAGGTGTTTATAATTAACAGGGTATGCTCAGGAGTTTAATATTTCCAGGGTTTTCCCAGGAGTTTAATATTTACAGGGTTACTCCAGGAGATTAATATTTACAGGGATTTCCCAGGAGTTTAATATTTACAGGGTTTCCCCAATGGTTTAATATTTACAGCGTTTCCCCAGGAGATTAATATTTACAAGGTTTATCCAGGAGATTAATATTTACAGGGTATACTCAGGAGTCTAATATATACAGGATTTCCCAGGAGATTAATATTCACAGGGTTTCTCCAGGAGATTCATAGTTACAGGGATTCCCCAGTGGTTTAATATTCACAGAGTTTCTCCAGGAATTCAATATTTACAGGGATTTCCCAGGAGTTTGATATTTACAGGGTTTCTCCAGGAGATTAATATTTACAAGGTTTATCCAGGTGATTAATATTTACAAGGTTTATCCAGGAGTGTAATATTTATAAGGATTTCCCAGGAGTTTAATATTCACAGGGTTACTCCAGGAGATTAATATTGACAATGTTTATCCAGGAGATTAATATTTACAGGGATTTCCCAGGAGTTTAATATTCACAGGGTTTCTCCAGGAGATTAATATTTACAATGTTTATCCAGGAGATTAATATTTACAGGGTTTCCCCAGGAGATTAATATTTACAGGGTTTCTCCAGGAGATTAATATTTACAGGGATTCCCCAGGAGATTAATATTTACAGGGTCTCCCCAGGACATTAATATTTACAGGGTTTCCCCAGGAGTTTAATATTCACAGGGTTTCTCCAGGAGATTAATATTTACAAGGTTTATCCAGGAGATTAATATTTACAGGGTATCCCCCGGAGTTTAATATTTACAGTGTTTATCCAGGAGTTTAATATTTACATGGTTTATCCAGGAGATTAATATTTACAGGGTATCCCCCGGAGTTTAATATTTACAAGGTTTATCCAGGAGATTAATATTTACAGGGTTTCCCCAGGAGTTTAATATTTACAGGGCATACTCAGGAGTTAAATATTTACAGGGATTTCCCAGGAGTTTAATATTTACAGGGTATACACAGCAGTTTAATATATACCGGGTTTATCCAGGAGTATAATATTTGTAGCGTATACTCAGGTGTTTAATATTTACAGGATTTATCCAGGAATTTAATATTTATAGTGTATACTCAGGAGTCTAATATTTACAGGGTTTCTCCAGGCGATTAATATTTACAGGGTTTCTCCAGGAGATTAATATTTACAGGGTTTCTCCAGGAGATTAATATTTACAGGGATTCCCCAGTGGTTTAATATTAACAGGGTTTCTCCAGGAGTTTAATATTTACAGGGAATTCCCAGGAGTTTAATAATCACAGGGTTTCTGCAGGAGATTAATATTTACAGGGTTTATCCAGGAGTGTAATATTTACAGGTATTTCCCAGGAGTTTAATATTCACAGGGTTTCCCCAGGAGTTTAATATTCACAGGGCTTCTCCAGGAAATTAATATTTACAAGGTTTATCCAGGAGATTAATACTTACAAGTTTTATCGAGAGGATTAATATTTACAGCGATTTCCCAGGAGATTAATATTTACAGGACTTCCCCAGGAGTTTAATATTCACAGGGTTTCTCCAGGAGATTAATATTTACAAGATTTATCCAGGAGATTAATATTTCCAGGGATTTCCCAGGAGTTTAATATTTACAGTGTATACTCAGCAATTTAATAAATACAGGGTTTATCCAGGAGATTAATATTTACAGGGTAGACTCAGGAGTTTAATATTTACAGGATTTATCCAGGAGTTTAATATTTATAGGGTATACTCAGGAGTCTAATATTTACAGGTTTTCTCCAGGAGATTAATATTTACAGGGTTTCTCCAGGAGATTAATATTTTCAGGGATTCCCAAGAGATTTAATATTTACAGAGTTTCTGCAGGAGTTTAATATTTACTGGGATTTCCCAGGAGTTTAACATTTACGGGGTTTCTCCAGGAGATTAATATTTTCAAGGTTTATCCAGGAGATTAATATTTACAAGGTTTATCCAGGAGTGTAATATTTACAGGGTTTCTCCAGGAGTTTAATATTTACAGGGTATACTCAGGAGTTTAATATTTACAGGGTTTCTGCAGGAGATTAATATTTAGAGGGTTTCAACCAGGAGATTAATATTTACAGGGTTTCCCCAGGAGGTTAATATTTTCAGGGTTTCCTGAGGAGTTTAATATTTACAGGGTTTCACCAGGAGATTAATATTTACCAGGTTTATCCAGGAATTTAATTTTTACAAGTTTTTTCCAGGAGATTAATATTTACAGAGTTTCCCCAGCAGTTTAATATTCACATGGTTTCTCGAGGAGATTAATATTTACAGGGTTTCTCCAGGTGTTTACTATTCACAGGGCTTCTCCAGGAGATTAATATTTACAAGGTTTATCCAGGAGATTAATATTTACAGGGTTTCCCCAGGTGTTTAATATTTACAGGGTATACTCAGGTGTTTAATATTTCCAGGGATTTCCCAGGAGTTTAATATTTACAGTGTATACTCAGCAGTTTAATAAATACAGGGTTTATCCAGGAGATTAATATTTACAGGGTATACTCAGGAGTTTAATATTTACAGGATTTATCCAGGAGTTTAATATTTATAGGGTATACTCAGGAGTCTAATATTTACAGGTTTTCTCCAGGAGATTAATATTTACAGGGTTTCTCCAGGAGATTAATATTTACAGGGATTCCCAAGAGATTTAATATTTACAGGGTTTCTGCAGGAGTTTAATATTTACTGGGATTTCCCAGGAGTTTAACATTTACAGGGTTTCTCCAGGAGATTAATATTTTCAAGGTTTATCCAGGAGATTAATATTTACAAGGTTTATCCAGGAGTGTAATATTTACAGGGTTTCTCCAGGAGTTTAATATTTACAGGGTATACTCAGGAGTTTAATATTTACAGGGTTTCTGCAGGAGATTAATATTTAGAGGGTTTCAACCAGGAGATTAATATTTACAGGGTTTCCCCAGGAGGTTAATATTTTCAGGGTTTCCTGAGGAGTTTAATATTTACAGGGTTTCACCAGGAGATTAATATTTACAAGGTTTATCCAGGAATTTAATTTTTACAAGTTTTTTCCAGGAGATTAATATTTACAGAGATTCCCCAGGATTTTAATATTCACATGGTTTCTCGAGGAGATTAATATTTACAGGGTTTCTCCAGGTGTTTACTATTCATAGGGCTTCTCCTGGAGATTAATATTTACAAGGTTTATCCAGGAGATTAATACTTACATGTTTTATCGAGAAGATTAATATTTACAGTGATTCCCCAGGTGATTAATATTTACAGGGTTTCCCCAGGTGTTTAATATTTACAGGGTATACTCAGGAGTTTAATATTTACAGGGTTTATCCAGGAGTATAATATTTGCAGGGTATACTCAGGAGTTTAATATTTACAGGGTTTATCCAGGAGTATAATATTTATAGGGTATACTCAGGAGTCTAATATATATAGGATTTCCCAGGAGATTAATATTCACAGGGTTTCTCCAGGAGATTAATATTTACAGGGATTACCCAGGAGTTTAATATTTACAGGGTTTCTGCAGGAGATTAATATTTACAGGGTTTCCCCAGGAGTTTAATATTTTCATGCTTTCCTGAGGAGTTTAATTTTTACAGGGTTTCCCCAGGAGATTAATATTTACAAGGTTTATCCAGGAGTGTAATATTTACAGGTATTTCCCAGGAGTTTAATATTCACAGGGTTTCCCCAGTGGTTTAATATTAACAGGGTTTCTCCAGGAGTTTAATATTTACAGGGATTTCCCAGGAGTTTAATAATCACAGGGTTTCTGCAGGAGATTAATATTTACAGGGTTTCCCCAAGAGTTTAATATTCACAGGGCTTCTCCAGGAGATTAATATTTACCAGGTTTAGCCAGGAGATTAATACTTACAAGTTTTATCGAGAGGATTAATATTTACAGCGATTCCCCAGGAGATTAATATTTACAGGGTTTCCCCAGCAGTTTAATATTCACAGGGCTTAACATGTCGATTAATATTTACAAGGTTTACCCAGGAGTTTAATATTCACAGGGTTTCTCCAGGAGATTAATATTTACAAGGTTTATCCGGAGATTAATATTTACAGGGTTTCCCCAGGTGTTTAATATTTACAGGGTATACTCAGGTGTTTAATATTTCCAGGGATTTCCCAGGAGTTTAATATTTACAGTGTATACTCAGCAGTTTAATAAATACAGGGTTTATCCAGGAGATTAATATTTACAGGGTATACTCAGGAGTTTAATATTTATAGGATTTATCCAGGAGTTTAATATTTATAGGGTATACTCAGGAGTCTAATATTTACAGGTTTTCTCCAGGAGATTAATATTTACAGGGTTTCTCCAGGAGATTAATATTTACAGGGATTCCCAAGAGATTTAATATCTACAGGGTTTCTGCAGGAGTTTAATATTTACTGGGATTTCCCAGGAGTTTAATATTTACAGGGTTTCTCCAGGAGATTAATATTTTCAAGGTTTATCCAGGAGATTAATATTTACAAGGTTTATCCAGGAGTGTAATATTTACAGGGTTTCTCCAGGAGTTTAATATTTACAGGGTATCCCCCAGAGTTTAATATTTACAGTGTTTATCCAGGAGTTTAATATTTACATGGTTTATCCAGGAGATTAATATTTACAGGGTATCCCCCGGAGTTTCATATTTACAAGGTTTATCCAGGAGATTAATATTTACAGGGTTTCCCCAGGAGTTTAATATTTACAGGGCATACTCAGGAGTTAAATATTTACAGGGATTTCCCAGGAGTTTAATATTTACAGGGTATACACAGCAGTTTAATATATACCGGGTTTATCCAGGAGTATAATATTTGTAGCGTATACTCAGGTGTTTAATATTTACAGGATTTATCCAGGAATTTAATATTTATAGTGTATACTCAGGAGTCCAATATTTACAGAGTTTCTCCAGGAGATTAATATTCACAGGGTTTCTCCAGGAGATTAATATTTACAAGGTTTATCCGGAGATTAATATTTACAGGGTTTCCCCAGGTGTTTAATATTTACAGGGTATACTCAGGTGTTTAATATTTCCAGGGATTTCCCAGGAGTTTAATATTTACAGTGTATACTCAGCAGTTTAATAAATACAGGGTTTATCCAGGAGATTAATATTTACAGGGTATACTCAGGAGTTTAATATTTACAGGATTTATCCAGGAGTTTAATATTTATAGGGTATACTCAGGAGTCTAATATTTACAGGTTTTCTCCAGATTAATATTTACAGGGTTTCTCCAGGAGATTAATATTTACAGGGATTCCCAAGAGATTTAATATCTACAGGGTTTCTGCAGGAGTTTAATATTTACTGGGATTTCCCAGGAGTTTAATATTTACAGGGTTTCTCCAGGAGATTAATATTTTCAAGGTTTATCCAGGAGATTAATATTTACAAGGTTTATCCAGGAGTGTAATATTTACAGGGTTTCTCCAGGAGTTTAATATTTACAGGGTATCCCCCGGAGTTTAATATTTACAGTGTTTATCCAGGAGTTTAATATTTACATGGTTTATCCAGGAGATTAATATTTACAGGGTATCCCCCGGAGTTTAATATTTACAAGGTTTATCCAGGAGATTAATATTTACAGGGTTTCCCCAGGAGTTTAATATTTACAGGGCATACTCAGGAGTTAAATATTTACAGGGATTTCCCAGGAGTTTAATATTTACAGGGTATACACAGCAGTTTAATATATACCGGGTTTATCCAGGAGTATAATATTTGTAGCGTATACTCAGGTGTTTAATATTTACAGGATTTATCCAGGAATTTAATATTTATAGTGTATACTCAGGAGTCTAATATTTACAGGGTTTCTCCAGGAGATTAATATTCACAGGGTTTCTCCAGGAGATTAATATTTACAGGTATTTTACTGGTGTTTAATATTTACAGGTTTTCCCCAGTAGTTTAATATTAACAGGGCTTCTCCAGGAGTTTAATATTTACAGGGATTCCCCAGGTGTTTATAATTAACAGGGTATGCTCAGGAGTTTAATATTTCCAGGGTTTTCCCAGGAGTTTAATATTTACAGGGTTACTCCAGGAGATTAATATTTACAGGGATTTCCCAGGAGTTTAATATTTACAGGGTTTCCCCAATGGTTTAATATTTACAGCGTTTCCCCAGGAGATTAATATTTACAAGGTTTATCCAGGAGATTAATATTTACAGGGTATACTCAGGAGTCTAATATATATAGGATTTCCCAGGAGATTAATATTCGCAGGGTTTCTCCAGGAGATTCATAGTTACAGGGATTCCCCAGTGGTTTAATATTCACAGAGTTTCTCCAGGAATTCAATATTTACAGGGATTTCCCAGGAGTTTGATATTTACAGGGTTTCTCCAGGAGATTAATATTTACAAGGTTTATCCAGGTGATTAATATTTACAAGGTTTATCCAGGAGTGTAATATTTACAAGGATTTCCCAGGAGTTTAATATTCACAGGGTTACTCCAGGAGATTAATATTTACAATGTTTATCCAGGAGATTAATATTTACAGGGATTTCCCAGGAGTTTAATATTCACAGGGTTTCTCCAGGAGATTAATATTTACAATGTTTATCCTGGAGATTAATATTTACAGGGTTTCCCCAGGAGATTAATATTTACAGGGTTTCTCCAGGAGATTAATATTTACAGGGATTCCCCAGGAGATTAATATTTACAGGGTATACACAGCAGTTTAATATATACCGGGTTTATCCAGGAGTATAATATTTGTAGCGTATACTCAGGTGTTTAATATTTACAGGATTTATCCAGGAATTTAATATTTATAGTGTATACTCAGGAGTCTAATATTTACAGGGTTTCTCCAGGAGATTAATATTCACAGGGTTTCTCCAGGAGATTAATATTTACAGGTATTTTACTGGTGTTTAATATTTACAGGTTTTCCCCAGTAGTTTAATATTAACAGGGCTTCTCCAGGAGTTTAATATTTACAGGGATTCCCCAGGTGTTTATAATTAACAGGGTATGCTCAGGAGTTTAATATTTCCAGGGTTTTCCCAGGAGTTTAATATTTACAGGGTTACTCCAGGAGATTAATATTTACAGGGATTACCCAGGAGTTTAATATTTACAGGGTTTCCCCAATGGTTTAATATTTACAGCGTTTCCCCAGGAGATTAATATTTACAAGGTTTATCCAGGAGATTAATATTTACAGGGTATACTCAGGAGTCTAATATATACAGGATTTCCCAGGAGATTAATATTCACAGGGTTTCTCCAGGAGATTCATAGTTACAGGGATTCCCCAGTGGTTTAATATTCACAGAGTTTCTCCAGGAATTCAATATTTACAGGGATTTCCCAGGAGTTTGATATTTACAGGGTTTCTCCAGGAGATTAATATTTACAAGGTTTATCCAGGTGATTAATATTTACAAGGTTTATCCAGGAGTGTAATATTTACAAGGATTTCCCAGGAGTTTAATATTCACAGGGTTACTCCAGGAGATTAATATTTACAATGTTTATCCAGGAGATTAATATTTACAGGGATTTCCCAGGAGTTTAATATTCACAGGGTTTCTCCAGGAGATTAATATTTACAATGTTTATCCTGGAGATTAATATTTACAGGGTTTCCCCAGGAGATTAATATTTACAGGGTTTCTCCAGGAGATTAATATTTACAGGGATTCCCCAGGAGATTAATATTTACAGGGTCTCCCCAGGACATTAATATTTACAGGGTTTCCCCAGGAGTTTAATATTCACAGGGTTTCTCCAGGAGATTAATATTTACAAGGTTTATCCAGGAGATTAATATTTACAGGGTAACCCCCGGAGTTTAATATTTACAGTGTTTATCCAGGAGTTTAATATTTACATGGTTTATCCAGGAGATTAATATTTACAGGGTATCCCCCGGAGTTTAATATTTACAAGGTTTATCCAGGAGATTAATATTTACAGGGTTTCCCCAGGAGTTTAATATTTACAGGGCATACTCAGGAGTTAAATATTTACAGGGATTTCCCAGGAGTTTAATATTTACAGGGTATACACAGCAGTTTAATATATACCGGGTTTATCCAGGAGTATAATATTTGTAGCGTATACTCAAGTGTTTAATATTTACAGGATTTATCCAGGAATTTAATATTTATAGTGTATACTCAGGAGTCTAATATTTACAGGGTTTCTCCAGGCGATTAATATTTACAGGGTTTCTCCAGGAGATTAATATTTACAGGGTTTCTCCAGGAGATTAATATTTACAGGGATTCCCCAGTGGTTTAATATTTACAGGGTTTCTCCAGGAGATTAATATTTACAGAGTTTCCCCAGGAGTTTAATATTTTCATGCTTTCCTGAGGAGTTTAATTTTTACAGGGTTTCCCCAGGAGATTAATATTTACAAGGTTTATCCAGGAGTGTAATATTTACAGGTATTTCCCAGGAGTTTAATATTCACAGGGTTTCCCCAGTGGTTTAATATTAACAGGGTTTCTCCAGGAGTTTAATATTTACAGGGAATTCCCAGGAGTTTAATAATCACAGGGTTTCTGCAGGAGATTAATATTTACAGGGTTTATCCAGGAGTGTAATATTTACAGGTATTTCCCAGGAGTTTAATATTCACAGGGTTTCCCCAGGAGTTTAATATTCACAGGGCTTCTCCAGGAGATTAATATTTACAAGGTTTATCCAGGAGATTAATACTTACAAGTTTTATCGAGAGGATTAATATTTACAGCGATTTCCCAGGAGATTAATATTTACAGGACTTCCCCAGGAGTTTAATATTCACAGGGTTTCTCCAGGAGATTAATATTTACAAGATTTATCCAGGAGATTAATATTTCCAGGGATTTCCCAGGAGTTTAATATTTACAGTGTATACTCAGCAATTTAATAAATACAGGGTTTATCCAGGAGATTAATATTTACAGGGTAGACTCAGGAGTTTAATATTTACAGGATTTATCCAGGAGTTTAATATTTATAGGGTATACTCAGGAGTCTAATATTTACAGGTTTTCTCCAGGAGATTAATATTTACAGGGTTTCTCCAGGAGATTAATATTTTCAGGGATTCCCAAGAGATTTAATATTTACAGAGTTTCTGCAGGAGTTTAATATTTACTGGGATTTCCCAGGAGTTTAACATTTACGGGGTTTCTCCAGGAGATTAATATTTTCAAGGTTTATCCAGGAGATTAATATTTACAAGGTTTATCCAGGAGTGTAATATTTACAGGGTTTCTCCAGGAGTTTAATATTTACAGGGTATACTCAGGAGTTTAATATTTACAGGGTTTCTGCAGGAGATTAATATTTAGAGGGTTTCAACCAGGAGATTAATATTTACAGGGTTTCCCCAGGAGGTTAATATTTTCAGGGTTTCCTGAGGAGTTTAATATTTACAGGGTTTCACCAGGAGATTAATATTTACCAGGTTTATCCAGGAATTTAATTTTTACAAGTTTTTTCCAGGAGATTAATATTTACAGAGTTTCCCCAGCAGTTTAATATTCACATGGTTTCTCGAGGAGATTAATATTTACAGGGTTTCTCCAGGTGTTTACTATTCACAGGGCTTCTCCAGGAGATTAATATTTACAAGGTTTATCCAGGAGATTAATATTTACAGGGTTTCCCCAGGTGTTTAATATTTACAGGGTATACTCAGGTGTTTAATATTTCCAGGGATTTCCCAGGAGTTTAATATTTACAGTGTATACTCAGCAGTTTAATAAATACAGGGTTTATCCAGGAGATTAATATTTACAGGGTATACTCAGGAGTTTAATATTTACAGGATTTATCCAGGAGTTTAATATTTATAGGGTATACTCAGGAGTCTAATATTTACAGGTTTTCTCCAGGAGATTAATATTTACAGGGTTTCTCCAGGAGATTAATATTTACAGGGATTCCCAAGAGATTTAATATTTACAGGGTTTCTGCAGGAGTTTAATATTTACTGGGATTTCCCAGGAGTTTAACATTTACAGGGTTTCTCCAGGAGATTAATATTTTCAAGGTTTATCCAGGAGATTAATATTTACAAGGTTTATCCAGGAGTGTAATATTTACAGGGTTTCTCCAGGAGTTTAATATTTACAGGGTATACTCAGGAGTTTAATATTTACAGGGTTTCTGCAGGAGATTAATATTTAGAGGGTTTCAACCAGGAGATTAATATTTACAGGGTTTCCCCAGGAGGTTAATATTTTCAGGGTTTCCTGAGGAGTTTAATATTTACAGGGTTTCACCAGGAGATTAATATTTACAAGGTTTATCCAGGAATTTAATTTTTACAAGTTTTTTCCAGGAGATTAATATTTACAGAGATTCCCCAGGATTTTAATATTCACATGGTTTCTCGAGGAGATTAATATTTACAGGGTTTCTCCAGGTGTTTACTATTCACAGGGCTTCTCCAGGAGATTAATATTTACAAGGTTTATCCAGGAGATTAATACTTACATGTTTTATCGAGAAGATTAATATTTACAGTGATTCCCCAGGTGATTAATATTTACAGGGTTTCCCCAGGTGTTTAATATTTACAGGGTATACTCAGGAGTTTAATATTTACAGGGTTTATCCAGGAGTATAATATTTGCAGGGTATACTCAGGAGTTTAATATTTACAGGGTTTATCCAGGAGTATAATATTTATAGGGTATACTCAGGAGTCTAATATATATAGGATTTCCCAGGAGATTAATATTCACAGGGTTTCTCCAGGAGATTAATATTTACAGGGATTACCCAGGAGTTTAATATTTACAGGGTTTCTGCAGGAGATTAATATTCACAGGGTTTCCCCAGGAGTTTAATATTTTCATGCTTTCCTGAGGAGTTTAATTTTTACAGGGTTTCCCCAGGAGATTAATATTTACAAGGTTTATCCAGGAGTGTAATATTTACAGGTATTTCCCAGGAGTTTAATATTCACAGGGTTTCCCCAGTGGTTTAATATTAACAGGGTTTCTCCAGGAGTTTAATATTTACAGGGATTTCCCAGGAGTTTAATAATCACAGGGTTTCTGCAGGAGATTAATATTTACAGGGTTTCCCCAAGAGTTTAATATTCACAGGGCTTCTCCAGGAGATTAATATTTACCAGGTTTAGCCAGGAGATTAATACTTACAAGTTTTATCGAGAGGATTAATATTTACAGCGATTCCCCAGGAGATTAATATTTACAGGGTTTCCCCAGCAGTTTAATATTCACAGGGCTTATCCTGTCGATTAATATTTACAAGGTTTCCCCAGGAGTTTAATATTCACAGGGTTTCTCCAGGAGATTAATATTTACAAGGTTTATCCGGAGATTAATATTTACAGGGTTTCCCCAGGTGTTTAATATTTACAGGGTATACTCAGGTGTTTAATATTTCCAGGGATTTCCCAGGAGTTTAATATTTACAGTGTATACTCAGCAGTTTAATAAATACAGGGTTTATCCAGGAGATTAATATTTACAGGGTATACTCAGGAGTTTAATATTTACAGGATTTATCCAGGAGTTTAATATTTATAGGGTATACTCAGGAGTCTAATATTTACAGGTTTTCTCCAGGAGATTAATATTTACAGGGTTTCTCCAGGAGATTAATATTTACAGGGATTCCCAAGAGATTTAATATCTACAGGGTTTCTGCAGGAGTTTAATATTTACTGGGATTTCCCAGGAGTTTAATATTTACAGGGTTTCTCCAGGAGATTAATATTTTCAAGGTTTATCCAGGAGATTAATATTTACAAGGTTTATCCAGGAGTGTAATATTTACAGGGTTTCTCCAGGAGTTTAATATTTACAGGGTATCCCCCGGAGTTTAATATTTACAGTGTTTATCCAGGAGTTTAATATTTACATGGTTTATCCAGGAGATTAATGTTTACAGGGTATCCCCCGGAGTTTAATATTTACAAGGTTTATCCAGGAGATTAATATTTACAGGGTTTCCCCAGGAGTTTAATATTTACAGGGCATACTCAGGAGTTAAATATTTACAGGGATTTCCCAGGAGTTTAATATTTACAGGGTATACACAGCAGTTTAATATATACCGGGTTTATCCAGGAGTATAATATTTGTAGCGTATACTCAGGTGTTTAATATTTACAGGATTTATCCAGGAATTTAATATTTATAGTGTATACTCAGGAGTCTAATATTTACAGAGTTTCTCCAGGAGATTAATATTCACAGGGTTTCTCCAGGAGATTAATATTTACAAGGTTTATCCGGAGATTAATATTTACAGGGTTTCCCCAGGTGTTTAATATTTACAGGGTATACTCAGGTGTTTAATATTTCCAGGGATTTCCCAGGAGTTTAATATTTACAGTGTATACTCAGCAGTTTAATAAATACAGGGTTTATCCAGGAGATTAATATTTACAGGGTATACTCAGGAGTTTAATATTTACAGGATTTATCCAGGAGTTTAATATTTATAGGGTATACTCAGGAGTCTAATATTTACAGGTTTTCTCCAGATTAATATTTACAGGGTTTCTCCAGGAGATTAATATTTACAGGGATTCCCAAGAGATTTAATATCTACAGGGTTTCTGCAGGAGTTTAATATTTACTGGGATTTCCCAGGAGTTTAATATTTACAGGGTTTCTCCAGGAGATTAATATTTTCAAGGTTTATCCAGGAGATTTATATTTACAAGGTTTATCCAGGAGTGTAATATTTACAGGGTTTCTCCAGGAGTTTAATATTTACAGGGTATCCCCCGGAGTTTAATATTTACAAGGTTTATCCAGGAGATTAATATTTACAGGGTTTCCCCAGGAGTTTAATATTTACAGGGCATACTCAGGAGTTAAATATTTACAGGGATTTCCCAGGAGTTTAATATTTACAGGGTATACACAGCAGTTTAATATATACCGGGTTTATCCAGGAGTATAATATTTGTAGCGTATACTCAGGTGTTTAATATTTACAGGATTTATCCAGGAATTTAATATTTATAGTGTATACTCAGGAGTCTAATATTTACAGAGTTTCTCCAGGAGATTAATATTCACAGGGTTTCTCCAGGAGATTAATATTTACAGGTATTTTACTGGTGTTTAATATTTACAGGTTTTCCCCAGTAGTTTAATATTAACAGGGCTTCTCCAGGAGTTTAATATTTACAGGGATTCCCCAGGTGTTTATAATTAACAGGGTATGCTCAGGAGTTTAATATTTCCAGGGTTTTCCCAGGAGTTTAATATTTACAGGGTTACTCCAGGAGATTAATATTTACAGGGATTTCCCAGGAGTTTAATATTTACAGGGTTTCCCCAATGGTTTAATATTTACAGCGTTTCCCCAGGAGATTAATATTTACAAGGTTTATCCAGGAGATTAATATTTACAGGGTATACTCAGGAGTCTAATATATACAGGATTTCCCAGGAGATTAATATTCACAGGGTTTCTCCAGGAGATTCATAGTTACAGGGATTCCCCAGTGGTTTAATATTCACAGAGTTTCTCCAGGAATTCAATATTTACAGGGATTTCCCAGGAGTTTGATATTTACAGGGTTTCTCCAGGAGATTAATATTTACAAGGTTTATCCAGGTGATTAATATTTACAAGGTTTATCCAGGAGTGTAATATTTACAAGGATTTCCCAGGAGTTTAATATTCACAGGGTTACTCCAGGAGATTAATATTTACAATGTTTATCCAGGAGATTAATATTTACAGGGATTTCCCAGGAGTTTAATATTCACAGGGTTTCTCCAGGAGATTAATATTTACAATGTTTATCCTGGAGATTAATATTTACAGGGTTTCCCCAGGAGATTAATATTTACAGGGTTTCTCCAGGAGATTAATATTTACAGGGATTCCCCAGGAGATTAATATTTACAGGGTCTCCCCAGGACATTAATATTTACAGGGTTTCCCCAGGAGTTTAATATTCACAGGGTTTCTCCAGGAGATTAATATTTACAAGGTTTATCCAGGAGATTAATATTTACAGGGTAACCCCCGGAGTTTAATATTTACAGTGTTTATCCAGGAGTTTAATATTTACATGGTTTATCCAGGAGATTAATATTTACAGGGTATCCCCCGGAGTTTCATATTTACAAGGTTTATCCAGGAGATTAATATTTACAGGGTTTCCCCAGGAGTTTAATATTTACAGGGCATACTCAGGAGTTAAATATTTACAGGGATTTCCCAGGAGTTTAATATTTACAGGGTATACACAGCAGTTTAATATATACCGGGTTTATCCAGCAGTATAATATTTGTAGCGTATACTCAAGTGTTTAATATTTACAGGATTTATCCAGGAATTTAATATTTATAGTGTATACTCAGGAGTCTAATATTTACAGGGTTTCTCCAGGCGATTAATATTTACAGGGTTTCTCCAGGAGATTAATATTTACAGGGTTTCTCCAGGAGATTAATATTTACAGGGATTCCCCAGTGGTTTAATATTTACAGGGTTTCTCCAGGAGATTAATATTTACAGAGTTTCCCCAGGAGTTTAATATTTTCATGCTTTCCTGAGGAGTTTAATTTTTACAGGGTTTCCCCAGGAGATTAATATTTACAAGGTTTATCCAGGAGTGTAATATTTACAGGTATTTCCCAGGAGTTTAATATTCACAGGGTTTCCCCAGTGGTTTAATATTAACAGGGTTTCTCCAGGAGTTTAATATTTACAGGGAATTCCCAGGAGTTTAATAATCACAGGGTTTCTGCAGGAGATTAATTTTTACAGGGTTTATCCAGGAGTGTAATATTTACAGGTATTTCCCAGGAGTTTAATATTCACAGGGTTTCCCCAGGAGTTTAATATTCACAGGGCTTCTCCAGGAGATTAATATTTACAAGGTTTATCCAGGAGATTAATACTTACAAGTTTTATCGAGAGGATTAATATTTACAGCGATTTCCCAGGAGATTAATATTTACAGGACTTCCCCAGGAGTTTAATATTCACAGGGTTTCTCCAGGAGATTAATATTTACAAGATTTATCCAGGAGATTAATATTTCCAGGGATTTCCCAGGAGTTTAATATTTACAGTGTATACTCAGCAATTTAATAAATACAGGGTTTATCCAGGAGATTAATATTTACAGGGTAGACTCAGGAGTTTAATATTTACAGGATTTATCCAGGAGTTTAATATTTATAGGGTATACTCAGGAGTCTAATATTTACAGGTTTTCTCCAGGAGATTAATATTTACAGGGTTTCTCCAGGAGATTAATATTTTCAGGGATTCCCAAGAGATTTAATATTTACAGAGTTTCTGCAGGAGTTTAATATTTACTGGGATTTCCCAGGAGTTTAACATTTACGGGGTTTCTCCAGGAGATTAATATTTTCAAGGTTTATCCAGGAGATTAATATTTACAAGGTTTATCCAGGAGTGTAATATTTACAGGGTTTCTCCAGGAGTTTAATATTTACAGGGTATACTCAGGAGTTTAATATTTACAGGGTTTCTGCAGGAGATTAATATTTAGAGGGTTTCAACCAGGAGATTAATATTTACAGGGTTTCCCCAGGAGGTTAATATTTTCAGGGTTTCCTGAGGAGTTTAATATTTACAGGGTTTCACCAGGAGATTAATATTTACAAGGTTTATCCAGGAATTTAATTTTTACAAGTTTTTTCCAGGAGATTAATATTTACAGAGTTTCCCCAGGAGTTTAATATTCACATGGTTTCTCGAGGAGATTAATATTTACAGGGTTTCTCCAGGTGTTTACTATTCACAGGGCTTCTCCAGGAGATTAATATTTACAAGGTTTATCCAGGAGATTAATATTTACAGGGTTTCCCCAGGTGTTTAATATTTACAGGGTATACTCAGGTGTTTAATATTTCCAGGGATTTCCCAGGAGTTTAATATTTACAGTGTATACTCAGCAGTTTAATAAATACAGGGTTTATCCAGGAGATTAATATTTACAGGGTATACTCAGGAGTTTAATATTTACAGGATTTATCCAGGAGTTTAATATTTATAGGGTATACTCAGGAGTCTAATATTTACAGGTTTTCTCCAGGAGATTAATATTTACAGGGTTTCTCCAGGAGATTAATATTTACAGGGATTCCCAAGAGATTTAATATTTACAGGGTTTCTGCAGGAGTTTAATATTTACTGGGATTTCCCAGGAGTTTAACATTTACAGGGTTTCTCCAGGAGATTAATATTTACAAGGTTTATCCAGGTGATTAATATTTAAAGGGTATACTCAGGAGTCTAATATATATAGGATTTCCCAGGAGATTAATATTCACAGGGTTTCTCCAGGAGATTCATAGTTACAGGGATTCCCCAGTGGTTTAATATTCACAGAGTTTCTCCAGGAATTCAATATTTACAGGGATTTCCCAGGAGTTTGATATTTACAGGGTTTCTCCAGGAGATTAATATTTACAAGGTTTATCCAGGTGATTAATATTTACAAGGTTTATCCAGGAGTGTAATATTTACAAGGATTTCCCAGGAGTTTAATATTCACAGGGTTACTCCAGGAGATTAATATTTACAAGGTTTATCCAGGAGTGTAATATTTACAGGGATTTCCCAGGAGTTTAATATTCACAGGGTTTCTCCAGGAGATTAATATTTACAATGTTTATCCTGGAGATTAATATTTACAGGGTTTCCCCAGGAGATTAATATTTACAGGGTTTCTCCAGGAGATTAATATTTACAGGGATTCCCCAGGAGATTAATATTTACAGGGTTTCCCCAGGAGTTTAATATTCACAGGGTTTCTCCAGGAGATTAATATTTACAAGGTTTATCCAGGAGATTAATATTTACAGGGTAACCCCCGGAGTTTAATATTTACAGTGTTTATCCAGGAGTTTAATATTTACATGGTTTATCCAGGAGATTAATATTTACAGGGTATCCCCCGGAGTTTCATATTTACAAGGTTTATCCAGGAGATTAATATTTACAGGGTTTCCCCAGGAGTTTAATATTTACAGGGCATACTCAGGAGTTAAATATTTACAGGGATTTCCCAGGAGTTTAATATTTACAGGGTATACACAGCAGTTTAATATATACCGGGTTTATCCAGGAGTATAATATTTGTAGCGTATACTCAAGTGTTTAATATTTACAGGATTTATCCAGGAATTTAATATTTATAGTGTATACTCAGGAGTCTAATATTTACAGGGTTTCTCCAGGCGATTAATATTTACAGGGTTTCTCCAGGAGATTAATATTTACAGGGTTTCTCCAGGAGATTAATATTTACAGGGATTCCCCAGTGGTTTAATATTTACAGGGTTTCTCCAGGAGATTAATATTTACAGAGTTTCCCCAGGAGTTTAATATTTTCATGCTTTCCTGAGGAGTTTAATTTTTACAGGGTTTCCCCAGGAGATTAATATTTACAAGGTTTATCCAGGAGTGTAATATTTACAGGTATTTCCCAGGAGTTTAATATTCACAGGGTTTCCCCAGTGGTTTAATATTAACAGGGTTTCTCCAGGAGTTTAATATTTACAGGGAATTCCCAGGAGTTTAATAATCACAGGGTTTCTGCAGGAGATTAATATTTACAGGGTTTATCCAGGAGTGTAATATTTACAGGTATTTCCCAGGAGTTTAATATTCACAGGGTTTCCCCAGGAGTTTAATATTCACAGGGCTTCTCCAGGAGATTAATATTTACAAGGTTTATCCAGGAGATTAATACTTACAAGTTTTATCGAGAGGATTAATATTTACAGCGATTTCCCAGGAGATTAATATTTACAGGACTTCCCCAGGAGTTTAATATTCACAGGGTTTCTCCAGGAGATTAATATTTACAAGATTTATCCAGGAGATTAATATTTCCAGGGATTTCCCAGGAGTTTAATATTTACAGTGTATACTCAGCAATTTAATAAATACAGGGTTTATCCAGGAGATTAATATTTACAGGGTAGTCTCAGGAGTTTAATATTTACAGGATTTATCCAGGAGTTTAATATTTATAGGGTATACTCAGGAGTCTAATATTTACAGGTTTTCTCCAGGAGATTAATATTTACAGGGTTTCTCCAGGAGATTAATATTTACAGGGATTCCCAAGAGATTTAATATTTACAGGGTTTCTGCAGGAGTTTAATATTTACTGGGATTTCCCAGGAGTTTAACATTTACAGGGTTTCTCCAGGAGATTAATATTTTCAAGGTTTATCCAGGAGATTAATATTTACAAGGTTTATCCAGGAGTGTAATATTTACAGGGTTTCTCCAGGAGTTTAATATTTACAGGGTATACTCAGGAGTTTAATATTTACAGGGTTTCTGCAGGAGATTAATATTTAGAGGGTTTCAACCAGGAGATTAATATTTACAGGGTTTCCCCAGGAGGTTAATATTTTCAGGGCTTCCTGAGGAGTTTAATATTTACAGGGTTTCACCAGGAGATTAATATTTACAAGGTTTATCCAGGAATTTAATTTTTACAAGTTTTTTCCAGGAGATTAATATTTACAGAGATTCCCCAGGATTTTAATATTCACATGGTTTCTCGAGGAGATTAATATTTACAGGGTTTCTCCAGGTGTTTACTATTCACAGGGCTTCTCCAGGAGATTAATATTTACAAGGTTTATCCAGGAGATTAATACTTACATGTTTTATCGAGAAGATTAATATTTACAGTGATTCCCCAGGTGATTAATATTTACAGGGTTTCCCCAGGTGTTTAATATTTACAGGGTATACTCAGGAGTTTAATATTTACAGGGTTTATCCAGGAGTATAATATTTGCAGGGTATACTCAGGAGTTTAATATTTACAGGGTTTATCCAGGAGTATAATATTTATAGGGTATACTCAGGAGTCTAATATATATAGGATTTCCCAGGAGATTAATATTCACAGGGTTTCTCCAGGAGATTAATATTTACAGGGATTACCCAGGAGTTTAATATTTACAGGGTTTCTGCAGGAGATTAATATTTACAGGGTTTCCCCAGGAGTTTAATATTTTCATGCTTTCCTGAGGAGTTTAATTTTTACAGGGTTTCCCCAGGAGATTAATATTTACAAGGTTTATCCAGGAGTGTAATATTTACAGGTATTTCCCAGGAGTTTAATATTCACAGGGTTTCCCCAGTGGTTTAATATTAACAGGGTTTCTCCAGGAGTTTAATATTTACAGGGATTTCCCAGGAATTTAATAATCACAGGGTTTCTGCAGGAGATTAATATTTACAGGGTTTCCCCAAGAGTTTAATATTCACAGGGCTTCTCCAGGAGATTAATATTTACCAGGTTTAGCCAGGAGATTAATACTTACAAGTTTTATCGAGAGGATTAATATTTACAGCGATTCCCCAGGAGATTAATATTTACAGGGTTTCCCCAGCAGTTTAATATTCACAGGGCTTATCCTGTCGATTAATATTTACAAGGTTTCCCCAGGAGATTAATATTCACAGGGTTTCTCCAGGAGATTAATATTTACAAGGTTTATCCGGAGATTAATATTTACAGGGTTTCCCCAGGTGTTTAATATTTACAGGGTATACTCAGGTGTTTAATATTTCCAGGGATTTCCCAGGAGTTTAATATTTACAGTGTATACTCAGCAGTTTAATAAATACAGGGTTTATCCAGGAGATTAATATTTACAGGGTATACTCAGGAGTTTAATATTTACAGGATTTATTAAGGAGTTTAATATTTATAGGGTATACTCAGGAGTCTAATATTTACAGGTTTTCTCCAGGAGATTAATATTTACAGGGTTTCTCCAGGAGATTAATATTTACAGGGATTCCCAAGAGATTTAATATCTACAGGGTTTCTGCAGGAGTTTAATATTTACTGGGATTTCCCAGGAGTTTAATATTTACACGGTTTCTCCAGGAGATTAATATTTTCAAGGTTTATCCAGGAGATTAATATTTACAAGGTTTATCCAGGAGTGTAATATTTACAGGGTTTCTCCAGGAGTTTAATATTTACAGGGTATCCCCCGGAGTTTAATATTTACAGTGTTTATCCAGGAGTTTAATATTTACATGGTTTATCCAGGAGATTAATATTTACAGGGTATCCCCCGGAGTTTAATATTTACAAGGTTTATCCAGGACATTAATATTTACAGGGTTTCCCCAGGAGTTTAATATTTACAGGGCATACTCAGGAGTTAAATATTTACAGGGATTTCCCAGGAGTTTAATATTTACAAGGTATACACAGCAGTTTAATATATACCGGGTTTATCCAGGAGTATAATATTTGTAGCGTATACTCAGGTGTTTAATATTTACGGGATTTATCCAGGAATTTAATATTTATAGTGTATACTCAGGAGTCTAATATTTACAGGGTTTCTCCAGGAGATTAATATTCACAGGGTTTCTCCAGGAGATTAATATTTACAGGTATTTTACTGGTGTTTAATATTTACAGGTTTTCCCCAGTAGTTTAATATTAACAGGGCTTCTCCAGGAGTTTAATATTTACAGGGATTCCCCAGGTGTTTATAATTAACAGGGTATGCTCAGGAGTTTAATATTTCCAGGGTTTTCCCAGGAGTTTAATATTTACAGGGTTACTCCAGGAGATTAATATTTACAGGGATTTCCCAGGAGTTTAATATTTACAGGGTTTCCCCAATGGTTTAATATTTACAGCGTTTCCCCAGGAGATTAATATTTACAAGGTTTATCCAGGAGATTAATATTTAAAGGGTATACTCAGGAGTCTAATATATATAGGATTTCCCAGGAGATTAATATTCACAGGGTTTCTCCAGGAGATTCATAGTTACAGGGATTCCCCAGTGGTTTAATATTCACAGAGTTTCTCCAGGAATTCAATATTTACAGGGATTTCCCAGGAGTTTGATATTTACAGGGTTTCTCCAGGAGATTAATATTTACAATGTTTATCCAGGAGATTAATATTTACAGGGATTTCCCAGGAGTTTAATATTCACAGGGTTTCTCCAGGAGATTAATATTTACAATGTTTATCCTGGAGATTAATATTTACAGGGTTTCCCCAGGAGATTAATATTTACAGGGTTTCTCCAGGAGATTAATATTTACAGGGATTCCCCAGGAGATTAATATTTACAGGGTCTCCCCAGGACATTAATATTTACAGGGTTTCCCCAGGAGTTTAATATTCACAGGGTTTCTCCAGGAGATTAATATTTACAAGGTTTATCCAGGAGATTAATATTTACAGGGTATCCCCCGGAGTTTAATATTTACAGTGTTTATCCAGGAGTTTAATATTTACATGGTTTATCCAGGAGATTAATATTTACAGGGTATCCCCCGGAGTTTAATATTTACAAGGTTTATCCAGGAGATTAATATTTACAGGGTTTCCCCAGGAGTTTAATATTTACAGGGCATACTCAGGAGTTAAATATTTACAGGGATTTCCCAGGAGTTTAATATTTACAGGGTATACACAGCAGTTTAATATATACCGGGTTTATCCAGGAGTATAATATTTGTAGCGTATACTCAGGTGTTTAATATTTACAGGATTTATCCAGGAATTTAATATTTATAGTGTATACTCAGGAGTCTAATATTTACAGGGTTTCTCCAGGAGATTAATATTCACAGGGTTTCTCCAGGAGATTAATATTTACAGGTATTTTACTGGTGTTTAATATTTACAGGTTTTCCCCAGTAGTTTAATATTAACAGGGCTTCTCCAGGAGTTTAATATTTACAGGGATTCCCCAGGTGTTTATAATTAACAGGGTATGCTCAGGAGTTTAATATTTCCAGGGTTTTCCCAGGAGTTTAATATTTACAGGGTTACTCCAGGAGATTAATATTTACAGGGATTTCCCAGGAGTTTAATATTTACAGGGTTTCCCCAATGGTTTAATATTTACAGCGTTTCCCCAGGAGATTAATATTTACAAGGTTTATCCAGGAGATTAATATTTAAAGGGTATACTCAGGAGTCTAATATATATAGGATTTCCCAGGAGATTAATATTCACAGGGTTTCTCCAGGAGATTCATAGTTACAGGGATTCCCCAGTGGTTTAATATTCACAGAGTTTCTCCAGGAATTCAATATTTACAGGGATTTCCCAGGAGTTTGATATTTACAGGGTTTCTCCAGGAGATTAATATTTACAAGGTTTATCCAGGTGATTAATATTTACAAGGTTTATCCAGGAGTGTAATATTTACAAGGATTTCCCAGGAGTTTAATATTCACAGGGTTACTTCAGGAGATTAATATTTACAATGTTTATCCAGGAGATTAATATTTACAGGGATTTCCCAGGAGTTTAATATTCACAGGGTTTCTCCAGGAGATTAATATTTACAATGTTTATCCTGGAGATTAATATTTACAGGGTTTCCCCAGGAGATTAATATTTACAGGGTTTCTCCAGGAGATTAATATTTACAGGGATTCCCCAGGAGATTAATATTTACAGGGTCTCCCCAGGACATTAATATTTACAGGGTTTCCCCAGGAGTTTAATATTCACAGGGTTTCTCCAGGAGATTAATATTTACAAGGTTTATCCAGGAGATTAATATTTACAGGGTATCCCCCGGAGTTTAATATTTACAGTGTTTATCCAGGAGTTTAATATTTACATGGTTTATCCAGGAGATTAATATTTACAGGGTTTCCCCAGGAGTTTAATATTTACAGGGCATACTCAGGAGTTAAATATTTACAGGGATTTCCCAGGAGTTTAATATTTACAGGGTATACACAGCAGTTTAATATATACCGGGTTTATCCAGGAGTATAATATTTGTAGCGTATACTCAGGTGTTTAATATTTACAGGATTTATCCAGGAATTTAATATTTATAGTGTATACTCAGGAGTCTAATATTTACAGGGTTTCTCCAGGAGATTAATATTCACAGGGTTTCTCCAGGAGATTAATATTTACAGGTATTTTACTGGTGTTTAATATTTACAGGTTTTCCCCAGTAGTTTAATATTAAAGGGCTTCTCCAGGAGTTTAATATTTACAGGGATTCCCCAGGTGTTTATAATTAACAGGGTATGCTCAGGAGTTTAATATTTCCAGGGTTTTCCCAGGAGTTTAATATTTACAGGGTTACTCCAGGAGATTAATATTTACAGGGATTTCCCAGGAGTTTAATATTTACAGGGTTTCCCCAATGGTTTAATATTTACAGGGTTTCTCCAGGAGTTTAATATTTACAGTGATTTCCCAGGAGTTTAATAATCACAGGGTTTCTGCAGGAGATTAATATTTACAGGGTTTCCCCAGGAGTTTAATATTCACAGGGCTTCTGCAGGAGATTAATATTTACAAGGTTTATCCAGGAGATTAATACTTACAAGTTTTATCGAGAAGATTAATATTTACAGGGATTCCCCAGGAGATTAATATTTACAGGGTTTCCCCAGGAGTTTAATATTCACAGGGCTTATCCAGTCGATTAATATATACAGGGTTTCCCCAGGAGTTTAATATTCACAGGGTTTCTCCAGGAGATTAATATTTACAAGGTTTATCCAGGAAATTAATATTTACAGGGTTTATCCAGGGGATTAAAATTTACAAGGTTTATCCTGGAGATTAATATTTACAGGGTTTTCCCAGGTGTTTAATATTTACAATGTATACTCAGGAGTTTATTATTTCCAGGGATTTCCCAGGAGTTTAATATTTACAGTGTATACTCAGCAGTTTAATATACACCGGGTTTATCCAGGAGTATAATATTTGAAGGGTATACTCAGGAGTTTAATATTTACAAGGTTTATCCAGGAGTTTAATATTTATAGGGTATACTCAGGAGTCTAATATATATAGGATTTCCCAGGAGATTAATATTCACAGTGTTTCTCCAGTAGATTAATATTTACAAGGTTTATCCGCGAGATTAATATTTACAGGGTTTCCCTAGGAGTTTAATATTCACAGGCCTTCTCCAGGAGATTAATATTTACAGGGATTTTCCAATAGTTTGATATTTACAAGGTTTCCCCAGTGGTTTAATATTTACAGGGTTTCCCCAGGAGTTTAATATTCACAGGGTTTCTCCAGGAGATTAATATTTACAAGGTTTATCCAGGAGATTAATATTTACAGTGTTTATTCAGGGAATTAATATTTACAAGGTTTATTCATGAGATTAATATTTACAAGGTTTATCCAGGAGTTTAATATTTAGAGGGTATACTCATGAGTTTAATAAATACAGGGTTTATCCAGGAGTATAATATTTGCAGGGTATACTCAGGAGTTTAATAATTACAGGGTTTATCCAGGATTTTAATATTTATAGGGTATACTCAGGAGTCTAATATATATAGGATTTCCCAGGAGATTATTATTAACAGGGTTTCTCCAGCAGATTAATATTTACAGGTATTCCCCAGTGGTTTAATATTTACAGGGTTTCTCCAGGAATTTAATATTTACAGGGATTTCCCTGGACATTAATATTTACAGGGTTTCTCCAGGAGATTAATATTTACAGGGATTCCCCAGGAGATTAATATTTACAGGGTTTCCCCAGGAGTTTAATATTTACAGGGTTTCTCCAGGAGATTAATATTTACAAGGTTTATCCAGGAGATTAATATTTACAGGGTATCCCCCGGAGTTTAATATTTACAGGGTTTATCCAGGAGTTTAATATTTACATGGTTTATCCAGGAGTTTAATATTTACAGGGATTTCCCAGGAGTTTAATATTTACAGGGTATACTCTGCAGTTTAATATATACCGGGTTTATCCAGGAGTATAATATTTGTAGGGTATACTCAGGAGTCTAATATTTACAGGGTTTCTCCAGGAGATTAATATTTACAGGGTTTCTCCAGGAGATTAATATTTACAGGGATTCCCCTGTGGTTTAATATTTACAGGGTTTCTCCAGGAGTTTAATATTTACAGGGATTTCCCAGGAGTTTAATTTTTACAGGGTTTCTGCAGGAGATTAATATTTACAGGGTTTCCCCAGGAGATTAATATTTTCAGGCTTTCCTGAGGAGTTTAATTTTTACAGGGTTTCACCAGGAGATTAATATTTACAAGGTTTATCCAGGAGTGTAATATTTACAGGTATTTCCCAGGAGTTTAATATTCACAGGGTTTCCCCAGTGGTTTAATATTTACAGGGTTTCTCCAGGAGTTTAATATTTACAGTGATTTCCCAGGAGTTTAATAATCACAGGGTTTCTGCAGGAGATTAATATTTACAGGGTTTCCCCAGGAGTTTAATATTCACAGGGCTTCTACAGGAGATTAATATTTACAAGGTTTATCCAGGAGATTAATACTTACAAGTTTTATCGAGAAGATTAATATTTACAGGGATTCCCCAGGAGATTAATATTTACAGGGTTTCCCCAGGAGTTTAATATTCACAGGGCTTATCCAGTCGATTAATATATACAGGGTTTCCCCAGGAGTTTAATATTCATAGGGTTTCTCCAGGAGATTAATATTTACAAGGTTTATCCAGGAAATTAATATTTACAGGGTTTATCCAGGGGATTAAAATTTACAAGGTTTATCCTGGAGATTAATATTTACAGGGTTTTCCCAGGTGTTTAATATTTACAATGTATACTCAGGAGTTTATTATTTCCAGGGATTTCCCAGGAGTTTAATATTTACAGTGTATACTCAGCAGTTTAATATACACCGGGTTTATCCAGGAGTATAATATTTGAAGGGTATACTCAGGAGTTTAATATTTACAAGGTTTATCCAGGAGTTTAATATTTATAGGGTATACTCAGGAGTCTAATATATATAGGATTTCCCAGGAGATTAATATTCACAGTGTTTCTCCAGTAGATTAATATTTACAAGGTTTATCCGCGAGATTAATATTTACAGGGTTTCCCTAGGAGTTTAATATTCACAGGCCTTCTCCAGGAGATTAATATTTACAGGGATTTTCCAATAGTTTGATATTTACAAGGTTTCCCCAGTGGTTTAATATTTACAGGGTTTCCCCAGGAGTTTAATATTCACAGGGTTTCTCCAGGAGATTAATATTTACAAGGTTTATCCAGGAGATTAATATTTACAGTGTTTATTCAGGGAATTAATATTTATAAGGTTTATTCATGAGATTAATATTTACAAGGTTTATCCAGGAGTTTAATATTTAGAGGGTATACTCATGAGTTTAATAAATACAGGGTTTATCCAGGAGTATAATATTTGCAGGGTATACTCAGGAGTTTAATAATTACAGGGTTTATCCAGGATTTTAATATTTATAGGGTATACTCAGGAGTCTAATATATATAGGATTTCCCAGGAGATTATTATTAACAGGGTTTCTCCAGCAGATTAATATTTACAGGTATTCCCCAGTGGTTTAATATTTACAGGGTTTCTCCAGGAATTTAATATTTACAGGGATTTCCCTGGACATTAATATTTACAGGGTTTCTCCAGGAGATTAATATTTACAGGGATTCCCCAGGAGATTAATATTTACAGGGTTTCCCCAGGAGTTTAATATTTACAGGGTTTCTCCAGGAGATTAATATTTACAAGGTTTATCCAGGAGATTAATATTTACAGGGTATCCCCCGGAGTTTAATATTTACAGGGTTTATCCAGGAGTTTAATATTTACATGGTTTATCCAGGAGTTTAATATTTACAGGGATTTCCCAGGAGTTTAATATTTACAGGGTATACTCTGCAGTTTAATATATACCGGGTTTATCCAGGAGTATAATATTTGTAGGGTATACTCAGGAGTCTAATATTTACAGGGTTTCTCCAGGAGATTAATATTTACAGGGTTTCTCCAGGAGATTAATATTTACAGGGATTCCCCTGTGGTTTAATATTTACAGGGTTTCTCCAGGAGTTTAATATTTACAGGGATTTCCCAGGAGTTTAATTTTTACAGGGTTTCTGCAGGAGATTAATATTTACAGGGTTTCCCCAGGAGATTAATATTTTCAGGCTTTCCTGAGGAGTTTAATTTTTACAGGGTTTCACCAGGAGATTAATATTTACAAGGTTTATCCAGGAGTGTAATATTTACAGGTATTTCCCAGGAGTTCAATATTCACAGGGTTTCCCCAGTGGTTTAATATTAACAGGGTTTCTCCAGGAGTTTAATATTTACAGTGATTTCCCAGGAGTTTAATAATCACAGGGTTTCTGCAGGAGATTAATATTTACAGGGTTATGCAGGAGTTTAATATTCACAGGGCTTCTACAGGAGATTAATATTTACAAGGTTTATCCAGGAAATTAATATTTACAGGGTTTATCCAGGGGATTAAAATGTACAAGGTTTATCCTGGAGATTAATATTTACAGGGTTTCCCCAGGTGTTTCATATTTACAGTGTATACTCAGCAGTTTAATATATACCGGGTTTATCCAGGAGTATAATATTTGAAGGGTATACTCAGGAGTTTAATATTTACAAGGTTTATCCAGGAGTTTAATATTTATAGGGTATACCCAGGAGTCTAATATATATAGGATTTCCCAGGAGATTAATATTCACAGGGATTTTCCAATAGTTTGATATTTACAAGGTTTCCCCAGTGGTTTAATATTTACAGGGTTTCCCCAGGAGTTTAATATTCACAGGGTTTCTCCAGGAGATTAATATTTACAAGGTTTATCCAGGAGTTTAATATTTAGAGGGTATACTCATGAGTTTAATAAATACAGGGTTTATCCAGGAGTATAATATTTGCAGGGTATACTCAGGAGTTTAATAATTACAGGGTTTATCCAGGAGTTTAATATTTATAGGGTATACTCAGGAGTCTAATATATATAGGATTTCCCAGGAGATTAATATTAACAGGGTTTCTCCAGCAGATTAATATTTACAGGTATTCCCCAGTGGTTTAATATTTACAGGGTTTCTCCAGGAATTTAATATTTACAGGGATTTCCCAGGAGTTTAATATTTACAGGGTTTCACCAGGAGATTAATATTTACAAGGTTTATCCAGGTGATTAATATTTACAAGCATTATCCAGGAGTGTAATATTTACAGGGATTTCCCAGGAGTTTAATATTTACAGGGTTTCCCCAGTGGTTTAATATTTACAGGGTTTCTCCTGGAGATTAATATTTACAGGGTTTCTCCAGGAGATTAATATTTACAAGGTTTATCCAGGAGATTACTATTTACAGGCTTTCCCCAGGAGTTTAATATTCACTGGGTTTCTGCAGGAGATTAATATTTACAAGGTTTCTCCAGGAGATTAATATTTACAGGGTTTCTCCAGGAGATTATTATTTTCATGGTTTATCCAGGAGATTAATATTTACAAAGTTTATCCAGGAGTGTAATATTTACAGCCATCTCTCAGGAGCTTAATATTCACAGGATTTCCCCAGTGTTTTAATATTTACAGGGTTTCTCCAGGAGTTTAATATTTACAGGGATTTCCCAGGATTCAATAATCACAGGGTTCCTGCAGGAGATTAATATTTACAGGGTTTCCCCAGGAGTTTAATATTTTCACAGTTTCCTGAGGAGTTTAATTTTTACAGGGTTTCACCAGGAGATTAATATTTACAGTGTTTATCCAGTAGTTTAAAATTTACAGTGTTTATCCAGGAGATTAATAATTACAAGGTTTATCCAGGAGTTTAATATTTACAGTGTTTATCCAGGAGATTAATATTTACAAGGATTTCCCAGGAGTTTAATATTTACAGAGTTTCCCCAGTGGTTTAATATTTACAAGGTTTCCCCAGGAGTTTAATATTTACAGGGTTTCCCCAAGGGTTTAATATTTAGCGGGTCTCCCCAGGAGTTTAATATTCGCAGGGTTTTTCCCGGAATTTAATATTTCCGGGGTTTCTCCAGGAGATTAATATTTACAGCGTTTCCCCAGGAGTTTAATGTTTACAGGGTTTCCCCAGGAGTTTAATATTTACAGGGTAATCTCAGGAGTTTAATAAATACAGGGTTTATCCACGAGTTTAATATTTACATGGTAATCTCAGGAGTTTAATATTTACTGGGTTTATACAGGAGTATAATATTTGTAGGGTATACTCAGGAGTTTAATATTTACAGGGTTTATCCAGGCATTTAATATTTATAGGGTATGCCCAGGAGTCTAATATTTACAGGGTTTCTCCAGGAGATTAATATTCACAGGGTTTCTCCAGGAGATTATTATTTACAGGTATTTTCAAGGTGTTTACAGGGTTTATCCAGGCATTTAATATTTATAGGGTATGCCCAGGAGTCTAATATTTACAGGGCTTCTCCAGGAGATTAATATTTACAGGGGTTTCCCAGAAGTTTAATATTTACAGGGTTTCTCCAGGAATTTAAAATTTACAAGCTTTATCCAGGAGATTAATATTTACAGGGATTTTCCAATAGTTTGATATTTACAAGGTTTCCCCAGTGGTTTAATATTTACAGGGTTTCTCCAGGAGTTTAATATTTACAGGGAGTTCCCAGGAGTTTAATATTTACAGTGTTTATCCAGGAGATTAATATTTACAATGTTTATCCAGGAGATTAATATTTACAAGGTTTATCCAGGAGATTAATATTTACAGGGTTTCTCCAGGAGTTGAATATTCACAGGGTTTCCCCAGGAGTTTAATATTCACAGGGTTTCTCCAGGCGATTGATATTTACAAGCTTTATCCAGGACATTAATATTTACAGGGTTTCCCCAGGAGTTTAGTATTTACAGGTTTCTCCAGGAGATTAATATTTACAGGGTCTATTCAGGAGATTAATATTTACAGGGTTTCCCCAGGAGTTTAATATTTACAGGTTTCTCCAGGAGATTAATATTTACAGGGTCTATTCAGGAGATTAATATATACAGGGTTTCCCCAGGACTTTACTATTCACAGGATTTATCCAGGAGTTTAATATTTACATTGTTTATCCAGGAAATTAATATTTAAAAGGTTTATCCAGGAGATTAATATTTACAGGGATTTCCCAGGAGTTTAATATTTATATAGTTTTCCCAAGGGTTTAATATTCACCGGGTGTCCCCAGGAGTTTAATATTCGCAGGGTTTGTCCCGGAATTTAATATTTCCAGGTTTTCTCCAGGAGTTTAATATTCACAGGTTTTCTCCAGGAGATTAATATTTACAGGGTTTCGCCAGGAATCACATATTCACAGAGTTTCTTGAGGAGATTAATATTTACAGGGTTTTCCCAGGAGATTAATATTTACAGTGTTTCCCCAGAAGTTTAATATTCACAGGGTTTCTCCAGGAGTTTAATATTGACAGTTTTTATCCAGGAGATTAATATTTACACTGTTTATCCAGGAGATTAATATTTACAAGGTGTATCCACGAGATTAATATTTACAGGGTTTATCCAGGAGTTTAATATTCACAGGGTTTCTCCAGGAAATTAATATTTACAGGGTTTCTCCACGAGATTAATATTTACAGGGTTTCCCCAGGAGTTTCATATTCACAGGGTTTCTCGAGGAGATTAATATTTGCAGGGTTTTCCCAGGAGTTTAATATTTACAGGGTTTCCCCAGAAGTTTAATATTCACAGGGTTTCCCCAGGAGATTAATATTTACAGGGTTTCTCCAGGAGTTTAATATTCACAGGGTTTATCCAGGGGATTAATATTCACACGGTTTATCCAGGAGATTAATATTTACAGGGTTTCCCCAGGAGTTTAATATTCACAGGGTTTATCCAGGAGATTAATATTTACAAGGTTTATCCAGGAGATTAATATTTACTAGGTTCCCCCAGGAGTTTAATATTTACAGGGTATACTCAGAAGTTTAGTATTTACAGGGTTTATCCAGGAGTATAATATTTGTAGGATATACTCAGGAGTTTAATATTTACAGGGTTTATCCAGGACTTTAATATTTACAGGGTTTATCCAGGAGTATAATATTTGTAGGATATACTCAGGAGTTTAATATGTACAGGTTTTATCCAGGAGTTTAATATTTATAGGGTATACTCAGGAGTCAAATATTTACGTGGTTTCTCCAGGAGATTCATATTCACAGGGTTTCCCCAATGGTTTAATATTTACAGGGTTTCTTCGGGAGTTTAATATTTACAGGGATTTCCCAGGAGTTTAATATTTACAGGGTTTCTCCAGGAGATTAATATTTACAAGGTTTACCCAGGAGATTAATATTTACAAAGTTTATCCAGGAGTGTAATATTTACAGGGATTTCTGAGGACTTTAATATTCACAGGGTTTCTCCAGGAGATTAATATTTATAGGGATTTCCCCGGAGTTTAATATTCACAGGGTTTCTGCAGGAGATCAATATTTACAGGGTTTCCCCAGGAGTTTAATGTTTACAGTGTTTATCCAGGAAATTAATATTTAAGTGGTTTATCCAGGAGATTAATATTTACAGGGATTTCCCAGGAGTTTAATATTTACAGGGTTTCCCCAGTGGTTTAATATTTACAGGGTTTCCCCAGGAGTTTAATATTTACAGGGTTTCCCCAAAGGTTTAATATTCACCGGGTGTCCCTAGAAGTTTAGTATTTCCAGGGTTTCTCCAGGAGATTGAAATTTACAGGGATTTCCCAGGAGATTAATGTTTACAGGGTTTCTCCAGGAGATTAATATTTACAATGTTTATCAAGGAGATTAATATTTACAGGGTTTTTCCAGGAGATTAATATTCACAGGGTTTATCCAGGAGATTGATATTTACAGGGTTTCTCCAGGAGATTAATATTTACAATGTTTATCCAGGAGATTAATATATACAGGGTTTCCCCAGGAGTTTAATATTCACAGGGTTTCTCCAGGAGATTGATATTTACAAGCTTTATCCAGGAGATTAATCTTTACAGGGTTTCCCCAGGAGGTTAATATTTACAGGTTTCTCCAGGAGATTAATATTTACAGGGTTTATTCAGGAGATTAATATTTACAGGGTTTCCCCAGGAGTTTAATATTCACAGGGTTTATCCAGGAGATTAATATTTACAAGGTTTATCCAGGAGATTAATATTTACCAGGTTCCCCCAGGAGTTTAATATTTACAGGGTATGCTCAGAAGTTTAGTATTTACAGGGTTTATCCAGGAGTATAATATTTGTAGGATATACTCAGGAGTTTAATATTTACAGGGTTTATCCAGGACTTTAATATTTACAGGGTTTATCCAGGAGTATAATATTTGTAGGATATACTCAGGAGTTTAATATGTACAGGTTTTATCCAGGAGTTTAATATTTATAGGGTATACTCAGGAGTCAAATATTTACGTGGTTTCTCCAGGAGATTCATATTCACAGGGTTTCCCCAATGGGTTAATATTTACAGGGTTTCTTCGGGAGTTTAATATTTACAGGGATTTCCCAGGAGTTTAATATTTACAGGGTTTCTCCAGGAGATTAATATTTACAAGGTTTACCCAGGAGATTAATATTTACAAAGTTTATCCAGGAGTGTAATATTTACAGGGATTTCTGAGGACTTTAATATTCACAGGGTTTCTCCAGGAGATTAATATTTATAGGGATTTCCCCGGAGTTTAATATTCACAGGGTTTCTGCAGGAGATCAATATTTACAGGGTTTCCCCAGGAGTTTAATGTTTACAGTGTTTATCCAGGAAATTAATATTTAAGTGGTTTATCCAGGAGATTAATATTTACAGGGATTTCCCAGGAGTTTAATATTTACAGGGTTTCCCCAGTGGTTTAATATTTACAGGGTTTCCCCAGGAGTTTAATATTTACAGGGTTTCCCCAAAGGTTTAATATTCACCGGGTGTCCCTAGAAGTTTAGTATTTCCAGGGTTTCTCCAGGAGATTGAAATTTACAGGGATTTCCCAGGAGATTAATGTTTACAGGGTTTCTCCAGGAGATTAATATTTACAATGTTTATCAAGGAGATTAATATTTACAGGGTTTTTCCAGGAGATTAATATTCACAGGGTTTATCCAGGAGATTGATATTTACAGGGTTTCTCCAGGAGATTAATATTTACAATGTTTATCCAGGAGATTAATATATACAGGGTTTCCCCAGGAGTTTAATATTCACAGGGTTTCTCCAGGAGATTGATATTTACAAGCTTTATCCAGGAGATTAATCTTTACAGGGTTTCCCCAGGAGGTTAATATTTACCGGTTTCTCCAGGAGATTAATATTTACAGGGTTTATTCAGGAGATTAATATTTACAGGGCTTCCCCAGGAGTTTAATATTCACAGGGTTTCCCCAGAAGATTAATATTTACATAGATTCCCCAGGAGTTTAATATTTACAAGGTTTCCCCAGGAGTTTAATATTCACAGGGTTTATCCAGGAGTTAAATATTTACAGCGTTTATCCAGGAAATTAATATTTAAAAGGTTTATCCAGGAGATTAATATTTACAGGGATTTCCCAGGAGTTTAATATTTACAGGGTTTTCCCACGGGTTTAATATTCACCGGGTGTCCCCAGGAGTTTAATATTCGCAGGGTTTTTCCCGGAATTTAATATTTCCAGGGTTTCTCCAGGAGATTAATATTTACAGGGTTTATCCAGGAGATTGAAATTTACAGGGATTCCCCAGGAGATTAATATTTACAGGATTTCTCCAGGAGTTTAATATTCACAGGTTTTCTCCAGGAGTTTAATATTTACATGGATTCCCCAGGAGTTTAATATTTATAAGGTTTCCCCAGGAGTTTAATATTCACAATTTTTATCCAGGAGATTAATATTTACAGTGTTTATCCAGGAGATTAATATTTACAAGGTGTATCCACGAGATTAATATTTACAGGGTTTATCCAGGAGTTTAATATTCACAGGGTTTCTCCAGGAAATTAATATTTACAGGGGTTCTCCAGGAGATTAATATTTACAGGGTTTCCCCAGGAGTTTCATATTCACAGGGTTTCTCGAGGAGATTAATATTTGCAGGGTTTTCCCAGGAGTTTAATATTTACAGGGTTTCCCCAGAAGTTTAATATTTACAGGGTTTCTCCAGGAGTTTAATATTCACAGGGTTTCCCCAGGAGATTAATATTTACAGGGTTTATCCAGGAGTTTAATATTCACAGGGTTTATCCAGGAGATTAATATTTACACGGTTTATCCAGGATATTAATATTTACAGGGTTTCCCCAGGAGTTTAATATTCACAGGGTTTATCCAGGAGATTAATATTCACAAGGTTTATCCAGGAGATTAATATTTACAGGGTTCCCCCAGGAGTTTAATATTTACAGGGTTTACTCGGAAGTTTAGTATTTTCAGGGTTTATCCAGGAGTATAATATTTGTAGGATATACTCAGGAGTTTAATATTTACAGGGTTTATCCAGGAGTTTAATATTTACAGGGTTTATCCAGGAGTATAATATTTGTAGGATATACTCAGCAGTTTAATATTTACAGGGTTTATCCAGGAGTATAATATTTGTAGGATATACTCAGCAGTTTAATATTTACAGGGTTTCTCCAGGAGATTCATATTCACAGGGTTTCCCCAATGGTTTAATATTTACAGGGTTTCTTCGGGAGTTTAATATTTACAGGGATTTCCCAGGAGTTTAATATTTACAGGGTTTCTCCAGGAGATTAATATTTACAAGGTTTATCCAGGAGATTAATATTTACAAAGTTTATCCAGGAGTGTAATATTTACAGGGATTTCTGAGGAGTTTAATATTCACAGGGTTTCTCCAGGAGATTAATTTTTACCGGGATTTCCCCGGAGTTTAATATTCACAGGGTTTCTCCAGGAGATCAATATTTACAGGGTTTCCCCAGGAGTTTAATATTTACAGTGTTTATCCAGGAAATTAATATTTAAGAGGTTTATCCAGGAGGTTAATATTTACAGGGATTTCCCAGGAGTTTAATATTTACAGGGTTTCCCCAGTGGTTTAATATTTACAGGGTTTCCCCAGGAGTTTAATATTTACAGGGTTTCCCCAAAGGTTTAATATTCACCGGGTGTCCCTAGAAGTTTAGTATTTCCAGGGTTTCTCCAGGAGATTGAAATTTACAGGGATTTCCCAGGAGATTAATACTTACAGGGTTTCTCCAGGAGATTAATATTTACAATGTTTATCAAGGAGATTAATATTTACAGGGTTTTCCCAGGAGATTAATATTCACAGGGTTTATCCAGGAGATTAATATTTACAGGGTTTCTCCAGGAGATTAATATTTACAATGTTTATCCAGGAGATTAATATATACAGGGTTTCCCCAGGAGTTTAATATTCACAGGGTTTCTCCAGGAGATTGATATTTACAAGCTTTATCCAGGAGATTAATATTTACAGGGTTTCCCCAGGAGTTTAATATTTACAGGGTTTCCCCAGGAGTTTAATATTTACAGGTTTTCCCCAGGAATTTAATATTTACATCGATTCCCCAGGAGTTTAATACTCACAGGGTTTCCCCAGGAGTTTAATATTTACAGGGTTTCCCCAGGAGTTTAATATTTACATGGTTTCCCCAGGAGTTTAATATTCACAGGGTTTATCCAGGAGTTTAAGATTTACAGTGTTTATCCAGGAAATTAATATTTAAAAGGTTTATCCAGGAGATTAATATTTACAAAGTTTATCCAGGAGTGTAATATTTACAGGGATTTCTGAGGAGTTTAATATTCACAGGGTTTCCCCAGGAGTTTAATATTTACATGGATTCCCCAGGAGTTTAATATTTACAAGGTTTCCCCAGGAGTTTAATATTCACAGGGTTTATCCAGGAGTTAACTATTTACAGTGTTTATCCAGGAAATTAATATTTAAAAGTTTTATCCAGGAGATTAATATTTACAGGGGTTTCCCAGGAGTTTAATATTTACAGGGTTTTCCCACGGGTTTAATATTCACCGGGTGTCCCCAGGAGTTTAATATTCGCAGGGTTTTTCCCGGAATTTAATATTTCCAGGGTTTCTCCAGGAAATTAATATTTACAGGGTTTATCCAGGAGATTGAAATTTACAGGGATTCCCCAGGAGATGAATATTTACAGGGTTTCTCCAGGAGTTTAATATTCACAGGTTTTCTCCAGGAGTTTAATATTTACATGGATTCCCCAGGAGTTTAATATTTACAATGTTTCCCCAGGAGTTTAATATTCACAGTTTTTATCCAGGAGATTAATATTTACAGTGTTTATCCAGGAGATTAATATTTACAAGGTGTATCCACGAGATTAATATTTACAGGGTTTATCCAGGAGTTTAATATTCACAGGGTTTCTCCAGGAAATTAATATTTACAGGGTTTCTCCAGGAGATTATTATTTACAGGGTTTCCCCAGGAGTTTCATATTCACAGGGTTTCTCGAGGAGATTAATATTTGCAGGGTTTTCCCAGGAGTTTAATATTTACAGGGTTTCCCCAGAAGTTTAATATTTACAGGGTTTCTGCAGGAGTTTAATATTCACAGGGTTTCCCCAGGAGATTAATATTTACAGGGTTTATCCAGGAGTTTAATATTCACAGGGTTTATCCAGGAGATTAATATTCACACGGTTTATCAAGGAGATTAATATTTACAGGGTTCCCCCAGGAGTTTAATATTTACAGGGTATACTCAGAAGTTTAGTATTTACAGGGTTTATCCAAGAGTATAATATTTGTAGGATATACTCAGGAGTTTAATATTTACAGGGTTTATCCAGGAGTTTAATATTTACAGGGTTTATCCAGGAGTATAATATTTGTAGGATATACTCAGCAGTTTAATATGTACACGGTTTATCCAGGAGTTTAATATTTATAGGGTATACTCAGGAGTCTAATATTTACAGGGTTTCTCCAGGTGATTCATATTCACAGGGTTTCCCCAATGTTTTAATATTTACAGAGTTTCTTCGGGAGTTTAATATTTACAGGGATTTCCCAGGAGTTTAATAATTACAGGGTTTCTCCAGGAGATTAATATTTACAAGGTTTATCCAGGAGATTAATATTTACAAAGTTTATCCAGGAGTGTAATATTTACAGGGATTTCTGAGGAGTTTAATATTCACAGGGTTTCTCCAGGAGATTAATATTTACAGAGATTTCCCTTGAGTTTAATATTCACAGGGTTTCTCCAGGAGATCAATATTTACAGGGTTTCCCCAGGAGTTTAATATTTACAGTGTTTATCCAGGAAATTAATATTTAAGAGGTTTATCCAGGAGGTTAATATTTTCAGGGATTTCCCAGGAGTTTAATATTTACAGGGTTTCCCCAGTGGTTTAATATTTACAGGGTTTCCCCAGGAGTTTAATATTTACAGGGTTTCCCCAAAGATTTAATATTCACCGGGTGTCCCCAGGAGTTTAATATTTCCAGGGTTTCTCCAAGAGATTAATATTTACAGGTTTTCCCCTGGAGTTTAATATTTACAGGGTTTATCCAAGAGATTAATATTCACAAGGTTTCTCCAGGAGTTTAATATTGACAAGGTTTATCCAGGAGATTGAAATTTACAGGGATTCCCCAGGAGATTAATATTTACAGGGTTTCTCCAGGAGATTAATATTTACAATGTTTATCCAGGAGATTAATATTTACAGGGTTTCCCCAGGAGTTTAATATTTACATGTTTCTCCAGGAGATTAATATTTACAGGGTTTATTCAGGAGATTAATATTTACAGGGCTTCCCCAGGAGTTTAATATTCACAGGGTTTCCCCAGGAGTTAATATTTACATGGATTCCCCAGGAGATTAATATTTACAGGGTTTTCCCACGGGTTTAATATTCACCGGGTGTCCACAGGAGTTTAATATTCGCAGTGTTTTTCCCGGAATTTAATATTTCCAGGGTTTCTCCAGGAGTTTAATATTTACAAGTTTTATCCAGGAGTTTAATATTTACCGTGTTTATCCAAGAGATTAATATTTATAGGGTGTATCCAGGAGATTAATATTTACACGGTTTATCCAGGAGATTAATATTTGCAGGGTTTTCCCAGGAGTTTAATATTTACAGGGTTTCCCCAGAAGTTTAATATTCACAGGGTTTCTCCAGGAGTTTAATATTGGCAAGGTTTAACCAGGAGATTAACATTTCCTGTGTTTCTCCAGGAGTTTAATATTCACAGGGTTTATCCAGGAGATTAATATTTACAGGGTTTCCCCCGGAGTTCAATATTTACAAGATTTCTCCAGGAGATTAATATTTACAGAGTTTCCCCTGGGGATTAATATTTACAGGGATTCCACAGGAGTTTAATATTTAAAGAGATTTCCTAGGATTTTAATATTTACAGGGTATACTCAGGAATTTAATATTTTTCAGGGTTTCGTCAGGAGTTTAATAGTTACAGGATTTCTTCAGGAGTTTACTATTTACAATGCTTCCCCAGGAGTTTAATATTTACAGGACTTCCCCAGGAGTAAAATATTTTTCAGGGTTTCCCACAGAGTTTAATATTTACAGGATTTCTCAAAGAATTTAATATTTACACGGTGACCACCTGGAGTTTAATACTTACAGGTTCCCCAGGAGCTTAACGTTTACAGGGTTTCTCCAGGAGCTTAATATTTACAGGATTTCCCCAGGAGTCTAATACCTACAGGGCATTCCCAATAGTTTAATACTTACGGGGTTTCACTAGGTGTTTAATATTTACAGCGTTTCTCCAGGAGTTTAATATTTACAGGGTTACCCACGGAGTTTAATATTTACAGGATTTCTCCAGGAGTTTAGTATTTACAGGGTTACCCCAGGGGTTTAATACTTACAGGGTTTCCCCAGGAGTTTGATATTTACAAGTTTTGTCCAAGAGTTTAATATTTACAGGGTATCCCACAGTGTTTAATATTTACAGGATTTCTCCAGGTGTTTAATATTTGCAGGGTTTCCGCAGGACTTTAATATTTACAGGGTATCCCTCGGAGTTTAATATTTACAGGATTTCTCCAGGAATTTAATATTTACAGGGATTCCCCAGGAGTTTAATAATTACAGGGTTTGCCCCGGAGTTTAATATTTACAGGGTTTCCTCCGGAGTTCAATATTTACAAGATTTCTCCAGGAGATTAATATTTACAGGGTTTCCCCAGGGGATTAATATTTACAGGGATTCCACAGGAGTTTAATATTTAAAGAGATTTCCTAGAATTTTAATATTTACAGGGTATACTCAGGAATTTAATATTTTTCAGGGTTTCCTCAGGAGTTTAATAGTTACAGGATTTCTTCAGGAGTTTAATATTTACAGGGCTTCCCCAGGAGTTTAATATTTACAGGACTTCCCAAGGAGTTTAATATTTTTCAGGGTTTCCCACAGAGTTTAATATTTAGAGGATTTCTCAAAGAATTTAACATTTACAAGGTGACCACCTGGAGTTTAATACTTACAGGTTCCCCAGGAGCTTAACGTTTACAGGGTTTCCCCAGCCGTTAAATATTTGTAGGGCTTTCCAAGTAGTTTAAGATTTACAGGGACTCCCCAGGAATTTAATATTTACAGGGATTCCCCAGGAGTTTGACATTTACAGGCTTTGTCCAGGAGTTTAATATTTACAGGGTTTCCACAGCAGTCTAATATCTACAGAGCGTTCCCAATACTTTAATATTTACAGGGTTTCTCTAGGTGTTTAATATTTATAGCGCTTTCCCCAGAGTTTAACAGTAACAGGGTTTCCCCAGAGTTTAATGTTTAGAGGATTTCTGCTGCAAACGTTAATATTAAACGTTTACAGGGATTTCGCCGTAGTTTAATATTTACAGGGATTCCCCAAGAGATTAATATTTAGAGGATTTTCCCAGGAGTTTACTATTTACAGCATTTACTCAGGAGTTTAATAATTACAGGGTTTCCCCTGGAGTTTAATATTTACAGCGTTTCTCCAGGAGTTGAATATTTACAGGATTTCCCCAGGACTTTAATATTTACAGGTCGTCCCCCGGAGTTTAATATTTACAGAATTTCTCCAGGAGTTTAATATTTACAGGGTTTCCCCAGGAGTTTAATAATTACAGGGATTTCCCAGGAGTTTAATAGTTACAGGATTTCCCCAGGAGTTTAATATTTACAGGGATTCCCCAGGGGTTCAATATTTACAGTGCTTCCCCAGGAGTTTAATATTTACAGGACTTCCCCACGAGTTTGCTATTTACAGGGCTTCCCCAGGAGTTTAATATTTTTCAGGGTTTCCCACAGAGTTTAATATTTACAGGATTTCTCAAGGAATTTAATATTTACAAGGTGACCCCAGGAGCTTAACGTTTACAGGGTTTCCCCAGAAGTTTAATATTTGCAGGGCTTTCCCAGTCGTTTAATATTTGCAGGGCTTTCCCAGTAGTTTAATATTTACAGGGATTCCCCAGGAGTTTAATATTTACAGGGATTTCCCAGTAGGTTAATATTTGCAGGGATTTCCCAGTAGTTTAATATTTACAGGGATTCCCCAGTAGCTTAATATTTGCAGGGCTTTCCCAGTAGTTTAATATTTACAGGGATTCCCCAGGAGTTTAATATTTACAGGGCTTCCCCTGGAGTTTGATATTTACAGGGTTTCCCACGGAGTTTAATATTTACAGTGTTACCCCAGGGTTTAATATTTGCAGGGTTTCTCCAGGAGTGTAACATGTACAGGGTTTCTCCAGATGTTTAATACTTGCAGGGCTTTCCCAGTAGTTTACCATTTTCAGAGTTTCCTCCAGAGTTCAATATTTAAAGGATTTCTCCAGGAGTTTAATATTTACAGGGTGTCCCCAGGAGCTTAATATTTACAGGGTTTCGCCAGGAGCATAACGTTTACGGGGTTCCCCCAGCAGTTTAATATTTGTAGGGCTTTCCCATTAGTTTAAGATTTACAGGGACTCCCCAGGAATTTAATATTGACAAAGATTCCCCAGGAGTTTGACATTTACAGGCTTTGTCCAGGAGTTTAATATTTACAGGGTTTCCCCAGGGGTTTGATATTTAAAGGTTTCCCCAGGAGTTTAATATTTACAGGGATTCCCCAGGAGTTTAATACTTACAGGATTTCTCCAGGAGTTTGATATTTACAGGGCTTACCCAGGAGTTTAATATTTACAGGGCTTGCCCAGGAGCTTAACGTTTACAGGCTTTCCCTAACAGTTTAGTATTTGTAGGGCTTTCCCAGTAGTTTAAAATTTACCGGGACTCCCCAGGAATTTAATATGTGCAGGGATTTCCCAGGAGTTTAATATTTACAGGATTTCTCCAGGAGTTTAATATTTACAGGATTTCCCCAGGAGTCTAATATCTACAGGGCATTCCCAATAGTTTAATACTTACAGGCTTTCACTAGGTGTTTAATATTTAATATTTACAGCGCTTCCCCCAGAGTTTAACAGTTACAGGGTTTCCCCGGAGATTAATATTTATAGGACTTCTCCTGCAAACGTTAATATTTAAATATTTACAGTATTCCCTTGGAGTTTATATTTACAGGGTTTCCCCAGGAATTTAATATTTACAGGTTTTCCCCAGGGGTTCAATATTTACAGGGATATCCCCAGGAGTTTAATATTTACAGGACTTCCCCAGGAGTTTGATATTCACAGTGCTTCCCCAGGGGTTTAATATTTTTCAGGGTTTCCCACAGTGTTTAATATTTACAGGATTTCTCAAAATTTACAGGGTATACTCAGGAGTTTAATATTTACTGGGCTTCCCCAGGTGTTTAATATTCACAAGGATTCCCCTGGAGTTTAATATTTACAGGGTTTCCCCAGGAGCTTAACGGAGTTTACAGGGTTTCCCCAGCAGTTTAATAGTTGCAGGGCTATCCCAGTAGTTCAATGTTTACAGGGATTCCCCAGGAGCTTAACGTTTACAAGGTTTCCCCAGCAGTTTAATAGTTGCAGGGCTATCCCAGTAGTTTAATGTTTACAGGGATTACCCAGGAGTTTAATACTTAGAGGGATTTCCCAGGAGTTTAATATTTGCAGCGTTTCTCCAGGAGCTTAATATTTACAGGGTTTCCCCAAGAGTTTGATATTTACAGGGATTCCCCAGGAGTTTAATATTTACAGGGTTTTCTCAGGAGATTAATATTTACAGAGCTTCCCCAGGAGTTTAATGTTTACAGGTTTTCACCCGGAGTTCAATATTTACAGGGTTTCCCCAGGGGTTTATTATTTACAGGGTTTGTCCAGGAGTTTAATATTGACAGGGTTTCCTCAGGAGCTTAACGCTTATAAGGTTTCCCCCGAGTTTAATAGTTACAGGGCTTTCCCAGTAGTTTAATACTTACAGGGATTCCCCAGGAGTTTAATATTTACAGGAATTTCCCAGGAGTTTAATATTTACAGGGTATACTCAGGAGTTTAATATTTACAGGGCTTCTCCAGGAGTTTAATATTTACAGGGTTTCACCCGGAGTTTAATATTTACAGGGTTTCCCCAGAGGTTTAATATTTACAATGCTTTCCGAGTAGTTTAATATTTACAGGGGTTCCCTAGGAGTCTGATATTTACAGTATTCCCCAGGAGATTAATATTTACAGGGTTTCTCCAGGAGTTTAATATTTATAGAGTTTCTCCAGGAGTTTAATATTTGCAGGGCTTTCCCAGTAGTTTAAAATTTTGAGAGTTTCCCCCGGAGTTCAATATTTGCACAATTTTTCCAGGAGTTTAATATTTACAGGCTGTCCCAGGAGTTGAATATTTACAGGGCTTCCCCAGGATTTCAATATTTACAGGATTTCCCCAGGGGTTTGATATTTACAGGGTTTCCCCAGGGGTTTAATATTTATAGGGCTTACCCAGGAGTTTAATATTTACAGGATATCCCTCAGTGTTTGATATTTACAGGATTTCTCCAGGAGTTTAACATTTACAGGGTTTCCCCAGGAGTCTAATACCTACAGGGTGTTCCCAGTAGTTTAATATTTACAGGGTTTCTCGTGGTGATTAATATTTACAGCGCTTCACCTAGAGTTTAACATTTGCGGGGTTTCCCCCGGAATTTAATATTTATAGGGATTTCCCAGGAGTTTAATATTTACAGGGTTTCCCCAGGAGTTTAATATTTACAGGGCTTTCCCAGTAGTTTAAGATTTTCAAAGTTTCCCCGGAGTTCAATACTTACAGGATTTCTCCAGGAGTTTAATATTCACAGGCTGTCCCCAGGAGCTTAATATTTACAGGCGGTCCCCAGGAGTTTAATATTTACAGGGTTTCCCCAGGAGTTTAATATTTACAGGAATTCTCCGGGAGTTTAATATTTGCAGGGCTTCCCCAGGAGTTTTATATATACTGGGATTTCCCTGGTGTTTAATATTTACAGGGTTTCTCCAAGAGTATGATATTTATAGGGATTCCCCAGGAGTTTAATATTTACAGGGTTTTCTCAGGAGATTAATATTTACAGAGCTTCCCCAGGAGTTTAATGTTTACAGGTTTTCACCCGGAGTTCAATATTTACAGGATTTCCCCAGGGGTTTAATATTTACAGGGTTTGTCCAGGAGTTTAATATTGACAGGGTTTCCTCAGGAGCTTAACGCTTATAAGGTTTCCCCCGAGTTTAATAGTTACAGGGCTTTCCCAGTAGTTTAATACTTACAGGGATTCCCCAGGAGTTTAATATTTACAGGAATTTCCCAGGAGTTTAATATTTACAGGGTATACTCAGGAGTTTAATATTTACAGGGCTTCCCCAGGAGTTTAATATTTACAAGGTTTCACCCGGAGTTTAATATTTACAGGGTTTCCCCAGAGGTTTAATATTTACAGGGCTTTCCGAGTAGTTTAATATTTACAGGGGTTCCCTAGGATTCTGATATTTACAGTATTCCCCAGGAGATTAATATTTACAGGGTTTCCCCAGGAGTTTAATATTTACAGGGTTTCTCCAGGAGTTTAATATTTATAGAGTTTCTCCAGGAGTTTAATATTTGCAGGGCTTTCCCAGTAGTTTAAAATTTTCAGTTTCCCCCGGAGTTCAATATTTGCACAATTTTTCCAGGAGTTTAATATTTACAGGCTGTCCCCAGGAGTTGAATATTTACAGGGCTTCCCCAGGATTTCAATATTTACAGGATTTCCCCAGGAGTTTGATATTTACAGGGTTTCCCCAGGGGTTTAATATTTATAGGGCTTACCCAGGAGTTTAATATTTACAGGATATCCCTCAGTGTTTGATATTTACAGGATTTCTCCAGGAGTTTAACATTTACAGGGTTTCCCCAGGAGTCTAATACCTACAGGGTGTTCCCAGTAGTTTAATATTTACAGGGTTTCTCGTGGTGATTAATATTTACAGCGCTTCACCTAGAGTTTAACATTTGCGGGGTTTCCCCCGGAATTTAATATTTATAGGGATTTCCCAGGAGTTTAATATTTACAGGATTTCCCTCGGTGTTTAACATTTATAGGATTTCTCCAGGAGTTTAATATTTACAGGTTTTCCCCAGGAGTTTAATATTTACAGGGTTTCTCCAGGAGTTTAATATTTACAGGGTTTCCCCAGGGGTTTAATATTTGCAGGGCTTTCCCAGTAGTTTAAGATTTTCAAAGTTTCCCCGGAGTTCAATATTTACAGGATTTCTCCAGGAGTTTAATATTCACAGGCTGTCCCCAGGAGCTTAATATTTACAGGAATTCTCCGGGAGTTTAATATTTGCAGGGCTTCCCCAGGAGTTTAATATATACTGGGATTTCCCTGGTGTTTAATATTTAAAGGGTTTCCCCAGGAGTTTAATATTTACAGGGTTTCTTCAGGAGTTTAACATTTGCAGGGCTTCCCCAGGAGTTTAATACTTACAGGGATTTCCCAGGAGTTTAATATTGCAGGGTTTCCCCAGGAGCTTAACGGAGTTTACAGGGTTTCCCCAGCAGTTTAATAGCTGCAGGGCTATCCCAGTAGTTTAATGTTTACAGGGATTCCCCAGGAGTTTAATATTTACAGGGCTTCCCCAGGAGCTTAACGTTTACAGGGTTTCCCCAGCAGTTTAATAGTTGCAGGGCTATCCCAGTAGTTTAATGTTTACAGGGATTCCCCAGGAGTTTAATACTTACAGGATTTCTCCAGGAGTTCAACATTTGCAGGGCTTCCCCAGGAGTTTAATATTTACTGGGATTTCCCTGGAGTTTAATGTTTACAGGATTTCTCCAGGACTTTAATATTTACAGGTTCACCCCCGGAGTTTAATATTTGCAGGGCTTCCCCAGGAGTTTTATATTTACAGTGTTACCCCGGTGTTTAATATTTGCAGGGTTTCCCCAGGAGTTTAACATGTACAGGGTTTCTCCAGGAGTTTAACATGTACAGGGTTTCTCCAGATGCTTAATATTTGCAGGGCTTTCCCAGTAGTTTAACATTTTCAGAGCTTCCTCCAGAGTTCAATATTTACAGGATTTCTCCAGGAGTTTAATATTTACAGGCTGTCCCCAGGAGTTTAATATTTACAGCGTTTCCCCAGGAGTTTAACATTTACAGGGATTCTCCAGGAGTTTAATATTTACAGGGTTTCTCCAGGAGTTTAATATTTACAAGATTTCTCCAGGAGTTTGATATTTACAGGGTTTCCCCAGGAGCATAAAGTTTCAGGGTTTCCCCTGGAGTTTAATATTTACTGGGCCTTCCAAGTAGTTTAATACTCACAGGGATTCCCCAAGAGTTTAATATTTACAGGGATTTCCCAGGAGTTTTACATTGACAGGGTATACTCAGGACTTTAATATTTACAGAGCTTCCCCCAGAGCTTAACCTTTTTTGGGGGTTTCCCCAGGAGTTTAATATTTACAGGATTTCCCTTGGTGTTTATCATTTACAGGATTTCTCCAGGAGTTTCATATTTGCAGGGTTTCCCCAGGAGTTTAATATTTATAGGGTTTCTCCAGGAGTTTAATATTTATAGGGTTTGCCCAGGAGTTTAATATTTGCAGGGCTTTCCCAGTAGTTTAAAATTTTCAATGTTTCCCCCGGAGTTCAATATTTACAGGATTTCTCCAGGAGTTTAATATTCACAGGCTGTCCCCAGGAGTTTAATATTTACAGGCTTTCCCTAGGAGTTTAATATTTACAGGGTTTCCCCAGGAGTTTAATATTTACAGGGATTCTCCAGGAGTTTAATATTTACAGGGTTTCTCCAGGAGTTTAACATTTACAGTGTTTCGCCAGGAGTATAATATTTGCAGGGCTTCCCCAGGAGTTTAATATATACTGGGATTTCCCTGGTGGTTAATCTTTAAAGGGTTTCCCCAGGAGTTTAATATTTACAGGGTTTCTCCAGGAGTTTAACATTTGCAGGTCTTCCCCAGGAGTTTAATATTTACTGGGATTTCCCTGGAGTTTAATATTTAAAGGGTTTCCCCAGGAGATTAATATTTACAGGGTTTTCCCAGGAGTTTAATGTTTACAGGATTTCTCCAGGACTTTAATATTTACAGGTTCACCCCCGGAGTTTAATATTTGCAGGGCTTCCCCAGGAGTTTAATATTTACAGTGTTACTCCGGCGTTTAATATTTGCAGGGTTTCCCCAGGAGTTTAACATGTACAGGGTTTCTCCAGGAGTTTAACATGTACAGGGTTTCTCCAGATGTTTCATATTTGCAGGGCTTTCCCAGTAGTTTAACATTTTCAGAGTTTCCTCCAGAGTTCAATATTTACAGGATTTCTCCAGGAGTTTAATATTTACAGGCTGTCCCCAGGAGTTTAATATTTACAGTGTTTCCCCAGGAGTTTAACATTTACAGGGATTCTCCAGGAGTTTAATATTTACAGGGTTTCTCCAGGAGTTTAATATTTACAAGATTTCTCCAGGAGTTTGATATTTACAGGGTTTCCCCAGGAGCATAACGTTTCAGGGTTTCCTCTGGAGTTTAATATTTACTGGGCCTTCCAAGTAGTTTAATACTTACAGGGATTCCCCAAGAGTTTAATATTTACAGGGATTTCCCAGGAGTTTTACATTTACAGGGTATGCTCAGGACTTTAATATTTACAGAGCTTCCCCCAGAGTTTAACCTTTTTTGGGGGTTTCCCCCGGAATTTAATATTTACAGGGATTTCCCAGGAGTTTAATATTTACAGGATTTCCCTTGGTGTTTATCATTTACAGAATTTCTCCAGGAGTTTAATATTTGCAGGGTTTCCCCAGGAGTTTAATATTTATAGGGTTTCTCCAGGAGTTTAATATTTATAGGGTTTGCCCAGAAGTATAATATTTGCAGGGCTTCCCCAGGCGTTTAATATATACTGGGATTTCCCTGGTGTTTAATAGTTAAAGGGTTTCCCCAGGAGTTTAATATTCACAGGGTTTCACCAGGAGTTTAATATTTGCAGTGTTTCCCCAGGAGTGTATTATTTGCAGGGTTTCCCCAGGAGTCTAATATCTACTGGGTTTCTCCCAGGAGTTTAATATTTACAGGGTTTTCCCAGGAGTTTAATGTTTACAGGATTTCTCCAGGACTTTAATATTTACAGGTTCACCCCCGGAGTTTAATATTTGCAGGGCTTCCCCAGGAGTTTAATATTTACAGTGTTACCCCGGCGTTTAATATTTGCAGGGTTTCCCCAGGAGTTTAACATGTACAGGGTTTCTCCAGGAGTTTAACATGTACAGGGTTTCTCCAGATGTTTAATATTTGCAGGGCTTTCCCAGTAGTTTAAAATTTTCAGAGTTTCCCCCAGAGTTCAATATTTACAGGCTGTCCCCAGGAGTTTAATATTTACAGAGTTTCCCCAGGAGTTTAACATTTACAGGGATTCTCCAGGAGTTTAATATTTACAGGGTTTCCCCAGGAGTTTAATATTTACAGTGTTTCCCCAGTAGGTTGATATTTGCAGGGCTATCCCAGGAGTTTAATATTTACAGGGTATACTACAGAGTTTAATATTTACAGGGCTTCCCCAGGTGTTTAATATTCACAAGGATTCCCCTGGAGCTTAACGGTGCTTACAGGATTTCCCCAGCAGTTTAATAGTTGCAGGGCTATCCCAGTAGTTTAATATTTACAGGGATTACCCCGGTGTTTAATATTTACAGGTTCAGCCCCAGAGTGTAATATTTACAGGATTTCCCCAGGAATTTAATATTTGCAGTGCCTCCCCAGGAGTTTACCATTTACAGGGTTTCTCCAGGAGTTTACCATTTACAGGGATTCCCCAGGAGTTTAATATTTACTTGGATTTCCCTAGACTTTAATATTTAAAGCTTTCCCCAGGAGTTTAATATTTACAGGGTTTTCCCAGGAGTTTAATGTTTACAGGGTTTTTCCAGGACATTAATATTTACAGGTTCACCCCCGGAGTTTAATATTTGCAGGGCTTCCCCAGGAGTTTAATATTTACAGGGTTTATCCAGGAGTTTAATATTTACAGGGTTTGTCCAGGAGTTTAATATTTACAGGGTTTGTCCAGGGGTTTAATATTTACAGGGTTTCCCCAGGAGTTTGATATTTACAGGGTTTCCCCAGCAGTAGGATATTTACTGGCTTTGTCCAGGAGTTTAATATTTACAGTGTTTCACCAGGAGTTTAATATTTACAGGGTTCCTCCAGGAGTTTAATATTTCCAGGGTTTCCCTCAGGAGTTTAATATTTACAGGGTTTCCCCAGGAGTTTGATATTTACAGGGTTTCCCCAGGGTTTAATATTTATAGAGCTTCCCCAGGAGTTTAATATTTACAGGATTTCCCTCGGTGTTTGATATTTACAGGATTTCCCCAGGTGTTTAATATTTACAGGGATTCCTCTGGAGTTTAATATTGAAGTAGTTTCCCCAGGAGATTAATATTTACAGGGTTTTCACAGGAGTTTAATATTTACAGGGTTTCCCCAGGAGATTAATATTTACAGGGTTTTCACAGGAGTTTAACATTTACAGGATTTCCCCAGGAGTTTAATATTTACAGGGTATCCCCGGAGTTTAATATTTACAGGGTTTCTCCAGGAGTTTAACATTTACAGGATTTCCCCAGAGTTTAACATTTGTGGGGATTCCCCCGGAATTTAATATTTACAGGGATTTCCCAGGAGTTTAATATTTACAGGATTTCCCTCGGTTTTTAACATTTACAGGATTTCTCCAGGAGTTTAATATTTACAGGGATTCTCCAGGAGTTTAATATTTACAGGGTTTACTCAGGAGTGTAATATTTGCAGGGTTTCCCCAGGAGTCTAATATCTGCAGGGTATCTCCCAGGAGTTTAATATTTACAGGGTTTCCCCAGGAGTTTAATATTTACAGGGCTTTCCCAGGAGTTTAATATTTTCAGGGCTTTCGGAGTAGTTTAACATTTACAGGGATTCCCCAGGAGTCTAATATTTACAGTACTCCCCAGGAGTTTAATATTTTGAGAGTTTCCCCCGGAGTTTAATATTTACTTGATTTCCCCACGAGTTTAATATTTACAGGTTTTCCCCAGGAGTTTAATATTTATAGGGTATCCCCAGGAGTTTGCTATTTACAGGGATTTCACAGGAGTCTATTATTTACAGGGTTTCCCCAGGTGTTCAATATTTACAGGATTTCTAAAGGAGTTTAATATTTACAGGGATTTCCTAGGAGTTTAATGTTTAAAGGGTTTCCCCACGAGGTCAATATGTACAGGATTTCACCAGGAGTTGATATTTGCAGGATTTCCCCAAGGGTTTAATATTAATAGGGCTTAGCCAGCAGTTTAATATTTACAGGATTTCCCTCGGTGTTTGATATTTATAGGATATCTCCAGGAGTTTAATATTTACAGGGATTCCTCTGGAGTTTAATATTTAAGTGGTTTCCCCAGGAGTTTAATATTTACAGGGTTTTCACAGAAGTTTAATATTTAAAGGATTTCCCTCGGTGTTTAACATTTACAGAGTATCCCCCGGAGTTTAATATTTACAGGTTCACCCCCGGAGTTTAATATTTACAGGGTTTCCCAAGGAGCTTAACATTTACAGGATTTCCCCAGGAGTTTAATATTTGCAGGGCTTCCCCAGGAGTTTAATATTGAGAGGGTTTCCCCAGGAGCTTAACAGAATTTACAGGGTTTCCCCTGGACATTAATATTTACAGGTTCATCACGGAGTTTAATATTTACAGAGTTTCCCAAGGAGCTTAATATTTAGAGGGTTTCCCCCGGAGTTTAATATTTACAGGATTTCCTCAGGGGCTTACTATTTACAGGGTTTCCGCAGGAGTTTGATATTTACAGGGTTTCCCCAGCAGTTGGATATTTAGAGGGTTTGTCCAGGAGTTTAATATTTACAGGGTTTCCCCTGGACTTTCATATTTACAAGGTACACCCCGGAGTTTAATTTTTACAGGATTTCTCCAGGATTTAATATTGACAGGGTTTCCCCAGAACATAACGCTTACAGGGTTTCCCCTGGAGTTTAATATTTACAGGGTATACCCAGGAGTTTAATATTTACAGGATTTCCCTCGGTGTTTGATATTTACAGGATTTCCCCAGGTGTTTAATATTTACAGGGATTCCTCTGGAGTTTAATATTGAAGTAGTTTCCCCAGGAGATTAATATTTACAGGGTTTTCACAGGAGTTTAATATTTACAGGGTTTCCCCAGGAGATTAATATTTACAGGGTTTTCACAGGAGTTTAACATTTACAGGATTTCCCCAGGAGTTTAATATTTACAGGGTATCCCCGGAGTTTAATATTTACAGGGTTTCTCCAGGAGTTTAACATTTACAGGATTTCCCCAGAGTTTAACATTTGTGGGGATTCCCCCGGAATTTAATATTTACAGGGATTTCCCAGGAGTTTAATATTTACAGGATTTCCCTCGGTTTTTAACATTTACAGGATTTCTCCAGGAGTTTAATATTTACAGGGATTCTCCAGGAGTTTAATATTTACAGGGTTTACTCAGGAGTGTAATATTTGCAGGGTTTCCCCAGGAGTCTAATATCTGCAGGGTATCTCCCAGGAGTTTAATATTTACAGGGTTTCCCCAGGAGTTTAATATTTACAGGGCTTTCCCAGGAGTTTAATATTTTCAGGGCTTTCGGAGTAGTTTAACATTTACAGGGATTCCCCAGGAGTCTAATATTTACAGTACTCCCCAGGAGTTTAATATTTTGAGAGTTTCCCCCGGAGTTTAATATTTACTTGATTTCCCCACGAGTTTAATATTTACAGGTTTTCCCCAGGAGTTTAATATTTATAGGGTATCCCCAGGAGTTTGCTATTTACAGGGATTTCACAGGAGTCTATTATTTACAGGGTTTCCCCAGGTGTTCAATATTTACAGGATTTCTAAAGGAGTTTAATATTTACAGGGATTTCCTAGGAGTTTAATGTTTAAAGGGTTTCCCCACGAGGTCAATATGTACAGGATTTCACCAGGAGTTGATATTTGCAGGATTTCCCCAAGGGTTTAATATTAATAGGGCTTAGCCAGCAGTTTAATATTTACAGGATTTCCCTCGGTGTTTGATATTTATAGGATATCTCCAGGAGTTTAATATTTACAGGGATTCCTCTGGAGTTTAATATTTAAGTGGTTTCCCCAGGAGTTTAATATTTACAGGGTTTTCACAGAAGTTTAATATTTAAAGGATTTCCCTCGGTGTTTAACATTTACAGAGTATCCCCCGGAGTTTAATATTTACAGGTTCACCCCCGGAGTTTAATATTTACAGGGTTTCCCAAGGAGCTTAACATTTACAGGATTTCCCCAGGAGTTTAATATTTGCAGGGCTTCCCCAGGAGTTTAATATTGAGAGGGTTTCCCCAGGAGCTTAACAGAATTTACAGGGTTTCCCCTGGACATTAATAGTTACAGGTTCATCACGGAGTTTAATATTTACAGAGTTTCCCAAGGAGCTTAATATTTAGAGGGTTTCCCCCGGAGTTTAATATTTACAGGATTTCCTCAGGGGCTTACTATTTACAGGGTTTCCGCAGGAGTTTGATATTTACAGGGTTTCCCCAGCAGTTGGATATTTAGAGGGTTTGTCCAGGAGTTTAATATTTACCGGGTTTCCCCTGGACTTTCATATTTACAAGGTACACCCCGGAGTTTAATTTTTACAGGATTTCTCCAGGATTTAATATTGACAGGGTTTCCCCAGAACATAACGCTTACAGGGTTTCCCCTGGAGTTTAATATTTACAGGGTATACCCAGGAGTTTAATATTTACAGGGCTTCCCCCTGAGTTTAATATTTACTGGGTATACTCAGGAGTTTAATATTTACAGGGTTATAACAGGAGTTTAATATTTACAGGGCTTTCAGAGTAGTTTCACATTTACAGGGATTCCCCAGGAGTCCAATATTTACAGTATTCCCTTGGAGTTTATATTTACAGGGTTTCCCCAGGAATTTAATATTTACAGGGTTTCTCCAAGAGTTTAATATTTATAGGGTTTCGCCAGGAGTTTAAGATTTGCAGGGCTTTCCCAGTAGTTTAAAATGTTCAGAGTTTCCCACGGAGTTTAATATTTACACAATTTCTCCAGGAGTTTAATATTTACAGTGTTTCACAAGGGGTTTAATATTTACAGGGTTTCTCCAAGTGTTTAATATTTAAAGGATTTGCCCAGGAGTTTAATATTTTCAGGGTTTCCCCAGGAGTTTGATATTTACAGGGATTCCCCAGGAGTTTATTATTTACAGGCTTTACTCAGGAGAGTAATATTTGCAGGGTTTCCCCAGGAGTCTAATATCTACAGGGTTTCTCCCAGGAGTTTAATATTTACAGTGTTTCCCCAGGAGTTTAATATTTTCAGAGTTTCCCCTGGAGTTTAATATTTACTTGATTTCCCCACGAGTTCAATACTTACAGGTTTTCCCCAGGAGTTTAATATTGAGAGAGTTTCCCCAGGAGCTTAACAGAATTTACAGGGTTTCACCTGGACTTTAATATTTACAGGTTCATCACGGAGTTTAATATTTACAGAGTTTCCCAAGGAGCTTAATATTTAGAGGGTTTCCCCAGGAGTTTAATATTTATAGGCTTTTCACAGCAGTTTAATATTTACAGGATTTCCCCAGGAGATTATTATTTACTGGGTATCCCCGGAGTTTAATATTTACAGGCTTTCTCCAGGAGTTTAACATTTACAGGATTTCCCCAGGAGTCTAATATCTACAGCGCGTTCCCAGTAGTTTAATATTTACAGGGTTTCTCGAGGTGTTTAATATTTACAGCGCTTCCCCCAGAGTTTAACATTTGCGGGGATTCCCCCGGAATTTAATATTTACAGGGGTTTCCCAGGAGTTTAATATTTACAGGATTTCCCTCGGTTTTTAACATTTACAGAGTATCCCCCGGAGTTTAATATTTACAGGTTCACCCCCGGAGTTTAATATTTACAGGGTTTCCCAAGGAGCTTAACATTTACAGGATTTCCCCAGGAGTTTAATATTTGCAGGGCTTCCCCAGGAGTTTAATATTGAGAGGGTTTCCCCAGGAGCTTAACAGAATTTACAGGGTTTCCCCTGGACATTAATAGTTACAGGTTCATCACGGAGTTTAATATTTACAGAGTTTCCCAAGGAGCTTAATATTTAGAGGGTTTCCCCCGGAGTTTAATATTTACAGGATTTCCTCAGGGGCTTACTATTTACAGGGTTTCCGCAGGAGTTTGATATTTACAGGGTTTCCCCAGCAGTTGGATATTTAGAGGGTTTGTCCAGGAGTTTAATATTTACCGGGTTTCCCCTGGACTTTCATATTTACAAGGTACACCCCGGAGTTTAATTTTTACAGGATTTCTCCAGGATTTAATATTGACAGGGTTTCCCCAGAACATAACGCTTACAGGGTTTCCCCTGGAGTTTAATATTTACAGGGTATACCCAGGAGTTTAATATTTACAGGGCTTCCCCCTGAGTTTAATATTTACTGGGTATACTCAGGAGTTTAATATTTACAGGGTTATAACAGGAGTTTAATATTTACAGGGCTTTCAGAGTAGTTTCACATTTACAGGGATTCCCCAGGAGTCCAATATTTACAGTATTCCCTTGGAGTTTATATTTACAGGGTTTCCCCAGGAATTTAATATTTACAGGGTTTCTCCAAGAGTTTAATATTTATAGGGTTTCGCCAGGAGTTTAAGATTTGCAGGGCTTTCCCAGTAGTTTAAAATGTTCAGAGTTTCCCACGGAGTTTAATATTTACACAATTTCTCCAGGAGTTTAATATTTACAGTGTTTCACAAGGGGTTTAATATTTACAGGGTTTCTCCAAGTGTTTAATATTTAAAGGATTTGCCCAGGAGTTTAATATTTTCAGGGTTTCCCCAGGAGTTTGATATTTACAGGGATTCCCCAGGAGTTTATTATTTACAGGCTTTACTCAGGAGAGTAATATTTGCAGGGTTTCCCCAGGAGTCTAATATCTACAGGGTTTCTCCCAGGAGTTTAATATTTACAGTGTTTCCCCAGGAGTTTAATATTTTCAGAGTTTCCCCTGGAGTTTAATATTTACTTGATTTCCCCACGAGTTCAATACTTACAGGTTTTCCCCAGGAGTTTAATATTGAGAGAGTTTCCCCAGGAGCTTAACAGAATTTACAGGGTTTCACCTGGACTTTAATATTTACAGGTTCATCACGGAGTTTAATATTTACAGAGTTTCCCAAGGAGCTTAATATTTAGAGGGTTTCCCCAGGAGTTTAATATTTATAGGCTTTTCACAGCAGTTTAATATTTACAGGATTTCCCCAGGAGATTATTATTTACTGGGTATCCCCGGAGTTTAATATTTACAGGCTTTCTCCAGGAGTTTAACATTTACAGGATTTCCCCAGGAGTCTAATATCTACAGCGCGTTCCCAGTAGTTTAATATTTACAGGGTTTCTCGAGGTGTTTAATATTTACAGCGCTTCCCCCAGAGTTTAACATTTGCGGGGATTCCCCCGGAATTTAATATTTACAGGGGTTTCCCAGGAGTTTAATATTTACAGGATTTCCCTCGGTTTTTAACATTTACAGGATTTCTCCAGGAGTTTAATATTTACAGGGATTCTCCAGGAGTTTAGTATTTACAGGGTTTCTCCAGGAGGTTAATATTTACAGTGTTTCCCCAAGAGGTTGATATTTGCAGGGCTATCCCAGGAGTTTAATATTTACAGGGCATACTCAGGAGTTTAACATTTACAGGGCTTCCCCAGGAGCTTAATGGAGCTTACAGGGTTTCCCCAGCAGTTTAATAAGGGCTATCCCAGTAGCTTAATGTTTACAGGGATTCACCAGGAGTTTAACATTTACAGGGCTTCCCCAGGAGTTTAATATTTACTGGGATTTCCCTGGAGTTTAATATTTAAAGGGTTTCCCCAGGAGTTTAATATTTACAGGGTTTCCCCAGGAGCTTAAAGGAGTTTACAGGGTTTCCCCAGCAGTTTAATAGTTGCAGGGCAATCCCAGTAGTTTAATGATTACAGGGATTCCCCGGAGTTTAATATTTATAGGATTTCCCCAGGGGTTTAATATTTACAGGGTTTACTCAGGAGTGTAATATTTGCAGGGTTTCCCCAGGAGTCTAATATCGGCAGGGTATCTCCCAGGAGTTCAATATTTACAGGGTTTCCCCAGGAGTTTAATATTTACAGGGCTTTCCCAGGAGTTTAATATTTACAGGGCTTTCCAAGTAGTTTAACATTTACAGGGATTCCCCAGGAGTCTAATATTTACAGTATTCCCCAGGAGTTTAATATTTTCAGAGTTTCCCCCGGAGTTTAATATTTACTTGATTTCCCCACGAGTTTAATATTTACAGGCCTTCCCCAGGAGTTTAATATTTATAGGGTATCCCCGGGAGTTTGATATTTACAGATTTTTCACAGGAGTCTAATATTTACAGGGTTTCCCCAGGAGTTCAATATTTACAGGATTTCTAAAGGAGTTTAATATTTACAGGGATTCCCTAGGAGTTTAATGTTTAAAGGGTTTCCCCACGAGTTCAATATTTACAGGATTTCCCCAGGAGTTTGATATTTACAGGATTTCTCCAAGGGTTTAATATTAATAGGGCTTCCCCAGCAATTTAATATTTACAGGATTTCCCTCGGTGTTTGATATTTATAGGTTATCTCCAGGAGTTTAATATTTACAGGGATTCCTCTGGAGTTTAATATTTAAGTGGTTTCCCCAGGAGTTTAATATTTACAGGGTTTTCACAGACGTTTACTATTTACAGGATTTCCCTCGGTGTTTAACATTTACAGGGTATCCCCCGGAGTTTAATATTTACAGTTTCACCCCCGGAGTTTAATATTTACAGGGTTTCCCAAGGAGCTTAATATTTACAGGATTTCCTCAGGAGTTTAATATTTGCAGGGCTTCCCCAGGAGTTTAATATTGAGAGGGTTTCCCCAGGAGCTTAACAGAAATTACAGGGTTTCCCCTGGACTTTAATATTTACAGGTTCATCACGGAGTTTAATATTGACAGAGTTTCCCAAGGAGCTTAATATTTAGAGGGTTTCCCCCGGAGTTTAATATTTACAGGATTTCCCCAGGGGTTTAATATTTACAGGGTTTCCGCAGGAGTTTGATATTTACAGGGTTTCCCCAGCAGTTGGATATTTAGAGGGTTTGTCCAAGAGTTTAATATTTACAGGGTTTCCCCTGGACTTTCACATTTACAAGGTACACCCCAGAGTTTAATTTTTACAGGATTTCTCCAGGATTTAATAATGACAGGGTTTCCCCGGAGCATAACGCTTACAGGGTTTCCCCTGGAGTTTAATATTTACAGGGCTTCCCCCGGAGTTTAATATTTACAGGGTATACCCAGGAGTTTAATATTTACAGGGCTTCCCCAGAAGTTTAATATTTACTGGGTATATTCAGGAGTTTAATATTTACAGGGTTATAACAGGAGTTTAATATTTACAGGATTTCTCCAGGAGTTTAAGATTTGCAGGGCTTTCCCAGTAGTTTAAAATCTTCAGAGTTTCCCACGGAGTTTAATATTTACACAATTTCTCCAGGAGTTTAATATTTACAGGGTTTCACCAGGCGTTTAATATTTACAGGGTTTCTCCAAGTGTTTAATATTTAAAGGATTGCCCAGGAGTTTAATATTTTCAGGGTTTCCCCAGGAGTTTGATATTTACAGGGATTCCCCAGGAGTTTATTATTTACAGGGTTTACTCAGGAGTGTAATATTTGCAGGGTTTCCCCAGGAGTCTAATATCTACAGGGTTTCTCCCAGGAGTTAATATTTACAGTGTTTCCCCAGGAGTTTAATATTTACAGGGCTTTCCTAGGAGTTTAATATTTACAGGGCTTTCCAAGTAGTTTAACATTTACAGGGATTCCCCAGGAGTCTAATATTTACAGTATTCCCCAGGAGTTTAATATTTTCAGAGTTTCCCCCGGAGTTCAATATTTACTTGGTTTCTCCAAAAGTTTAATATTTACAGACTTTCCCCAGGAGTTTAATATTTACAGGGTTTCCCCAGGAGTTTGATATTTACAGGGTTTTCACAGGAGTCTAATATTTACAGGGTTTTCCCAGGTGTTCAATACTTACAGGATTTCTACAGGAGTTTAATATTTACAGGGATACCCTAGGAGTTTAATGTTTTAAGGGTTTCCCGAGGAGTTCAATATTAACAGGATTTCCCCAGGAGTTTGATATTTACAAGATTTCCCTCGGTGTTTGATATTTATAGGATATCTCCAGGAGTTTAATATTTACAGGGATTCCTCTGGAGTTTAATATTTAAGTGGTTTCAAAGGAGTTTAATATTTACAGGGTTTCCCCAGGAGTTTAATATTTACAGGGTTTCCCCAGGAGTTTGATATTTACAGGGATTCGCCAGGAGTTTATTATTTATAGGGTTTACTCAGGAGTGTAATGTTTGCAAGGTTTCCCCAGGAGTCTAATATCTACTGAGTTTCTCCTAGGAGTTTACTATTTACAGGGTTTCTCTAGGAGTTTAATATTTGCAGGGCTTCCCCAGGAGTTTAATATTTACTGGGATTTCCCTGGAGTTTAATATTTAAAAGGTTTCCCCAGGAGTTTAATATTTACAGGGTTTCTCCAGGAGTTTAATATTTGCAGGGCTTCCCCAGGAGTTTAATATATACTGGGATTTCCCAGAAGTTTAATGTTAACAGGGTTTCCCCAGGACATTACTATTTACAGGTTCACCCCCAGAGTTTAATATTTACAGGGTTTCCCAAGCAGCTTAACATTTACAGGATTTCCCCAGGAGTTTAATATTTGCAGGGCTTCCCCAGGAGTTTAATATTTCCAGGATTTCCCCAGGAGTTTAATATTTGCAGGGCTTCCCCAGGAGTTTAATATTGAGAGGTTTCCCCCAAGAGCTTAACGGAGTTTACAGGGTTTCCCCAGGACGTTAATATTTGCAGGTTCATCCCCGGAGTTTAATATTTACAGAGTTTCCCAAGGAGCTTAATATTTAGAGGGTTTCCCCCAGAGTTTAATATTTACAGGATTTTCCCAGGGGTTTAATATTTACAGGGTTTCCGTAGTAGTTTGATATTTACAGGGTTTCCCCAGCAGTTGGATATTTACAGGGTTTGTCCAGGAGTTTCATATTGACAGGGTTTCCCCTGGACTTTCATATTTACTAGGTATACCCCGGAGTTTAATTTTTACAGGATTTCTCCAGGATTTAATATTGACAGGGTTTCCCCGTAGCATAACGCTCATGGGGTTTCCCATGGAGTTTAATATTTACAGGGTATACTCAGGAGTTTAATATTTACAGGGTTATAGCAGGAGTTTATTATTTACAGGGCTTTCAGAGTACTTTAACATTTACAGGGATTCCCCTGGAGTCCATTATTTACAGTATTCCCTTGGAGTTTATATTTACAGGGTTTCCCCAGGAATCTAATATTTACAGGGTTTCTTCAGGAGTTTAATATTTATAGGGTTTCTCCAGGATTTTAAGATTTGCAGGGCTTTCCCAGTAGTTTAAAATGTTCAGAGTTTCCCACGGAGTTTAATATTTACACAATTTCTCCAGGAGTTTATTATTTACAGGGTTTCACCAGTGATTTAATATTTACAGCGTTTCTCCAAGAATTTAATATTTAAAGGGTTTGTCCAGGAGTTTAATATTTACAGGGTTTCCCCAGGAGTTTGATATTTACAGGGATTCCCCAGGAGTTTGATATTTATAGGATTTCCCCAAGGGTTTAATATTAATAGGGCTTCCCCAGCAGTTTAATATTTACAGGATTTCCCTCGGTGTTTAATATTTATGGGATATCTCCAGGAGTTTAATATTTATAGGGATTCTCTAGGAGTTTAATGTTTAAAGGGTATCCCCAGGAGTTCAATATTTACAGGATTTCCCCAGGAGTTTGATATTTACAGGATTTCCCCAAGGGTTTAATATTAATAGGGCATCCCCAGCAGTTTAATATTTACAGGATTTCCCTCGGTGTTTGATATTTATAGGATATCTCCAGGAGTTTAATATTTAAGTGCTTTCCCCAGGAGTTTAATATTTACAGGGTTTCCCCAGGAGTTTAATATTCACAGGGCTTTCCCAGGAGTTTAATATTTACAGGGCTTTCCGAGTAGTTTAACATTTACAGGGATTCCCCAGGAGTCTAATATTTACAATATTCCCCAGGAGTTTAATATTTACAGGGCTTTCTGAGTAGTTTAACATTTACAGGGATTCCCCAGGAGTCTAATATTTACATTATTCACCGGGAGTTTAATATTTTCAGAGTTCCACCGGAGTTCAATATTTACTTGATTTCTCCACGAGTTTAATATTTACAGGCTTTCCACAGAAGTTTAATATTTACAGGGCTTCCCCAGGAGTTTGATATTTACAGGGTTTTCACAGGAGTCTAATATTTCCAGGGTTTCCCCAGGTGTTCAATATTTACAGGATTTTTACAGGTGTTTAATATTTACAGGGATACCCTAGGAGTTTAATGTTTTAAGGGTTTCCCCCGGTGTTCAATATTTACAGAATTTTTACAGGAGTTTAATATTTACAGGGATACCCTAGGAGTTTAATGTTTTAAGGGTTTCCCCAGGAGTTCAATATTTACATGATTTCCCCAGGAGTTTGATGTTTACAGGATTTCCCCAGGAGTTTAATATTTACAGGGATTCCTCCGGAGTTTAATATTTAAGTGGTTTCCCAGGAGTTTAATATTTACAGGGTTTTCACAGAAGTTTAATATTTACAGAATTTCCCTCGGTGTTTAACATTTACAAGGTATCCCCCGGAGTTTAATATTTATAGGGTTTCCCCAGGAGTTTAATATTTGCAGGGCTTTCCCAGTAGTTTGAAATTTTCAAAGTTTACCCCGGAGTTCAATATTTACAGGATTTCTCCAGGAGTTCAATATTTACAGGCTGTCCCCAGGAATTTAATATTTACAGGGTTTCCCCAGGAGTTTAATATTTACAGCGTTTCCCCAGGAGTTTAATATTTATAGGGATTCTCCAGGAGTTTAATATTTACAGTGTTTCCCCCGGAGTTTGATATTTGCAGGGCTATCCAAGGAGTTTAATATTTACAGGGGAGACTAGGGAGTTGAATATTTACCGGGCTTCCCCAGGTGTTGAATATTCACAAGGATTCCCCTGGATTTTAATATTTACAGGGATTCCCCAGCAGCTTAACGGAGTTTACAGGGTTTCCCCAACAGTTTATTAGTTGCAGGGCAATCCAGTTTAATGTTTACAGGGATTCCCCAGGAATTTAACAGTTACAAGGATCTCCCATGACTTTAGTATTTACAGGGTTTCCCCAGGAGTTTAATATTTGCAGGGCTTTCCCAGTAGTTTGAAATTTTAAAAGTTTACCCCGGAGTTCAATATTTACAGGATTTCTCCAGGGGTTTAATATTTACAGGCTCTCCCCAGGAGTTTAATATTTACAGGGTTTCCCCAGGAGTTTAATATTTACAGGCTGTCCCCAGGAGTTTAATATTTACAGCGTTTCCCCAGGAGTTTAATATTTACAGGGATTCTCCAGGAGTTTAATATTTACAGTGTTTCCCCAGGGGTTTGATATTTGCAGGGCTATCGAAGAAGTTTAATATTTACAGGGGAGACTAAGGAGTTTAATATTTACAGGGCTTCCCCAGGAGTTTAATATTCACAAGGATTCCCCTGGAGTTTAATATTTACAGGGTTTCCCGAGCAGTTTAATAGTTGCAGGGCAATCCAAGTAATTTAATGTTTACAGGGATTCCCCAGGAGTTTAACAGTTACAAGGATCTCCCAGGACTTTAGTATTTACAGGGTTTCCCCAGGAGTTTAATATTTACAGGATTTCCCCAGGGGTTTAATATTTACAGGGTTACTCCAAGAGTTTAATATTTAAAGGTTTGCACGGGAGTTTAATATTTACAGGGTTTCCCCAGGAGTTTGATATTTACAGGGATTCCCCAGTTTATTATTTTCAGGGTTTACTCAGGAGTGTAATATTTGCAAGGTATTCCCAGGAGTCTAATATCTACAGAGTTTCCCCAGACTTTAATATTCACAGGGTTTCTCTAGGAGTTTAATATTTACACGGCTTCCCCAGGAGTTTAATATTTACTGGGTTTCCCCAGGAGTTTGATATTTACAGGGATTCCCCATGACTTTATTATTTACAGGGTTTCTCCAGGCGTTTAATATGTGCAGGCCTTTCCCAGTAGTTTAAATTTTCAGTGTTTCCCCCGGAGTTCAATATTTACAGGATTTCTCCAGGAGTTTAATATTTACAGGCTGTCCCCAGGAGTTTGATATTTGCAGGGCTATCCCAGGAGTTTAACATTTACAGGGTATACTCAAGAGTTTAATATTTACAGGGCTTCCCCAGGTGTTTAATGTTCACAAGGATTCCCCAGGAGTTTAATATTTACAGGGTTTCCCCAGGAGTTTAATATTTACTGGGATTTCCCTGGAGTTTAATATTTAAAGGGTTTCCCAGGAGTTTAATATTTACAGGGTTTCTCCAGGAGATTAATATTTGCAGGGCTTCCCCAGGAGTTTAATATATACTGGGATCCCCCTGGAGTTTAATATTTAAAGGGTTTCCCCAGGAGTTTAATATTTACAGGGTTTTCCCAGAAGTTTTATGTTTACAGGGTTTCCCCAGGACATTAATATTTACAGGTTCACCCCCGGAGTTTAATATTTACAGGGTTTCCCAAGCAGTTGGATATTTAGAGGGTTTGTCCAAGAGTTTAATATTTACAGGGTTTCCCCTGGACTTTCATATTTACAAGGTACACCCCGGAGTTTAATTTTTACAGGATTGCTCCAGGATTTAATATTCACAGGGTTTCCCCGGAGCATAAATCTTACAGGGTTTCCCCTGGAGTTTAATATTTACAGGGTACACCCAGGAGTTTAATATTTATAGGGATTCCCCAGGAGTTTAATATTTACTGGGTATACTCAGGAGTTTAATATTTACAGGGTTATAACAGGAGTTTAATATTTACAGGGCTTTCAGAGTAGTTTAACATTTACAGGGATTCCCCAGGAGTCCAATATTTACAGTATTCCCTTGGAGTTTATATTTACATGGTTTCTCCAGGAATTTAATATTTACAGGGTTTCTCCAGGAGTTTAATATTTATAGGGCTTCTCCAGGAGTTTAAGATTTGCAGGGCTATCCCAGTAGTTTAAAATGTTCAGAGTTTCCCATGGAGTTTAATATTTACACAATTTCTCCAGGAGTTTGATATTTACAGGGTTTCACCAGGGGTTTAATATTTACAGGGTTTCTCCACGAGTTTAATATTTAAAGGATTTGCCCAGGAGTTTAATATTTTCAGGGTTTCCCCAGGAGTTTGATATTTACAGGGATTCCCCAGGAGTTTATTATTTACAGGGTTTACTCAGGAGAGTAATTTTTGCAGGGTTTCCCCAGGAGTCTAATATCTACAGGGTTTCGCGCAGGAGTTTAACATTTACAGTGTTTCCCCAGGAGTTTAATATTTACGGGGCTTTCCCAGGAGTTTAATATTTACTGGGCTTCCCGAGTAGTTTAACATTTACAGGGATTCCCCAGGAGTCTAATATTCACAGTATTCCCCAGGAGGTTAATATTTTCAGAGTTTCCCCCGGAGTTCAATATTTACTTGATTTCTCCAACGAGTTTAATATTTACAGGCTTTCCCCAGGAGTTTAATATTTACAGGGTTTCCCCAGGAGTTTGATATTTACAGGGATTCGCCAGGAATTTATTATTTACAGGGTTTACTCAGGAGTGTAATATTTGCAGGGTTTCCCCAGGAGTCTAATATCTACTGGGTTTCTCCCAGGAGTTTACTATTTACAGGGTTTCTCCAGGAGTTTAATATTTGCAGGGCTTCCCCGGAAGTTTAATATTTACTGGGATTTCCCTGGAGTTTAATATTTAAAGGGTTTCCCCAGGAGTTTAATATTTACAGGGTTTCTCCAGGAGTTTAATATTTGCAGGGCTTCCCCAGACGTTTAACATTTACTGGGATCCCCCTGGAGTTTAATATTTGAAGGGTTTTCCCAGGAGTCTAATATCTACAGGGTTTCACCCAGGAGTTTAACATTTACAGTGTTTCCCCAGGAGTTTAATATTTACAGGGCTTTCCCAGGAGTTTAATATTTACTGGGCTTTCCGAGTAGTTTAACATTTACAGGGATTCCCCAGGAGTCTAATATTCACAGTAGTCCCCCGGAGTTCAATATTTACTTGATTTTTCCACGAGTTTAATATTTACAGGGTTTCCTCAGGAGTTTGATATTTACAGGGATTCGCCAGGAGTTTATTATTTACAGGGTTTACTCAGGAGTGTAATATTTGCAGGGTTTCCCCAGGAGTCTAATATCTACTGGGTTTCTCCCAGGAGTTTACTATTTACAGGGTTTCTCCAGGAGTTTAATATTTGCAGGGCTTCCCCGGGAGTTTAATATTTACTGGGATTTCCCTGGAGTTTAATATTTAAAGGGTTTCCCCAGGAGTTTAATATTTACAGGGTTTCTCCAGGAGTTTAATATTTGCAGGGCTTCCCCAGGAGTTTAATATTTACTGGGATCCCCCTGGAGTTTAATATTTAAAGGGTTTTCCCACAAGTTTAATGTTTACAGGGTTTCCCCAGGACATTAATATTTACAACTTCACCCCCGGAGTTTAATATTTACAGGGATTCCCAAGCAGCTTAACATTTACAGGATTTCCCCAGGAGTTTAATATTTGCAGGGCTTCCCCAGGAGTTTAATATTGCGAGGGTTTCCCCAAGAGCTTAACGGAGTTTACAGGGTTTCCCCAGGAATTTAATATTTACAGGTTCATCCCCGGAGTTTAATATTTACAGAGTTTCCCAAGGAGCTTAATATTTAGATGGTTTCCCCCAGAGTTTAATATTTACAGGATTTCCCCAGGGGTTTAATATTTACAGGGTTTCCGTAGGAGTTTGATATTTACAGGGTTTCCCCAGCAGTTGGATATTTACAGGGTTTGTCCAGGAGTTTCATATTTACAGGGTTTCCCCCGGACTTTCATATTTACAAGGTACACCCCGGAGTTTAATTTTTACAGGATTTCTCCAGGATTTAATATTGACAGCGTTTCCCCGGGGTTTCCCCTGGAGTTTAATATTTACAGGGCTTCCCCAGGAGTTTAATATTTACCGTGTTTCACCCGGAGTTTAATATTTACAGGGTTTCCCCAGAGGTTTAATATTTACAGGGCTTTCCAAGGAGTTTATTATTTACAACGTTTCCCCAGGAGTTTAATATTTACAGGGTTATAACAGGAGTTTAATATTTACAGCGTTTCTCCAGGAGTTTAAGATTTGCAGGGCTTTCCCAGTAGTTTAAAATGTTCAGAGTTTCCCACGGAGTTTAAAATTTACACAACTTCTCCAGGAGTGTAATATTTACAGGGATTTCCCAGGAAGTATAATATTTACAGGGTATACTCAGCAGTTTAATATTTACAGGGTTTCACCCGGAGTTTAAAATTTACAGGGTTTCCCCAGAGGTTTAATATTTACAGGGTTTGTCCAGGAATTTATTACTTACAGGGTTTCCCCAGGAGATTAATATTTACAGTGCATTCCGAGTAGTTTAACATTTACAGGGATTACCCAGGAGTTTAATACTTTCAGGGTTTCCCCAGGAGTTTAATATTCACAGGCTTTCTCCAGGAGTTTAATATTTGCAGGGCTTTCCCAGTCGCTTGAAATTTTCAAAGTTTCCCCCGGGGTTCAATATTTATTTGATTTCTCCACCAGTTTAATATTTACACGCTTTCCCCAGGAGTTTAATATTTATAGGGTATCCCCAGGAGTTTGATATTTACAGGGTTTTCACAGGAGCTTAATATTTACAGGGTTTCCCCAGGAGTGTAATATTCACAAGGATTCCCATGGAATTTAATATTTACAGGGTTTCCTCAGGAGCTTAACGGAGTTTACAGGGTTTCCCCAGCAGTTTAATAGTTGCAGGGCAATCCCAGTAGTTTAATGTTTACAGGGATTCCCCAGGAGTTTAATATTTACAGGGATCTCCCAGGAGTTTAATATTTACAGGGTTTCCGCAGGAGTTTGATATTTACAAGGTATACCCCGGAGTTTAATTTTTACAGGATTTCTCCAGGATTTAATATTGACAGGGTTTCCCCGGAGCATAACGCTTACAGGGTTTCCACTGGAGATAAATATTTACAGGGTATACGCAGGAGTTTAATATTTACAGGCTGTCCCCAGGAGTTAGATATTTGCATGGCTATCACAGGAGTTTAATGTTTACAGGGTTTCCCCAGGAGTTTAATATTTACAGGATTTCCCCAGGGGTTTAATATTTACAGTGTTTCTCCAACAGTTTAATATTTAAAGGGTTTGCCCAGGACATTAATATTTACAGGGTTTCCCCAGGAGTTTGATATTTACAGGGATTCCCCAGGAGTCTAATATCTACTGGCTTTCTCCCAGGAGTTTACAATTTACAGGGTTTCTCCAGGAGTTTAATATTTGCAGGGCTTCCCCAGGAGTTTAATATTTACTGGGATTTCCCTGGAGTTTAATATTTAAAGGGTTTCCCCAGGAGTTTAATATTTTCAGGGTTTCTCCAGGAGTTTAATATTTGCAGGGCTTCCCCAGGAGTTTAATATTTACTGGGATCCCCCTGGAGTTTAATATTTAAAGGGTTTCCCCAGGAGTTTAATATTTACAGGGTTTTCCCAGAAGTTTAATGTTTACAGGGTTTCCCAAGGACTGTAATATTTACAGGTTCACCCCCGGAGTTTAATATTTACAGGGTTTCTCAAGGAGCTTAACGTTTACAGGGTTTCCCCAGGAGTTTAACCTTTGCAGGGCTTCCCCAGGAGTTTAACATTGAGAGGGTTTCCCCAGGAGCTTAACGGAATTTACAGGGTTTCCCCAGGACTTTAATATTTACAGGTTCATCCCCGGAGTTTAATATTTACAGAGTTTCCCAAGGAGCTTGATATTTAGAGGGTTTCCCCCGGAGTTTAATATTTACAGGATTTCCCCAGGGGTTTAATATTTACAGGGTTTCCGCAGGAGTTTGATATTTACAGGGTTTCCCCAGCAGTTGGATATTTACAGGGTTGGTCCAGGAGTTTAATATTTACAGTGTTTCCCCTGGACTTTCATATTTACAAGGTATACCCCGGAGTTTAATATTTACAGGATTTCTCCAGGATTTAATAATGACAGGGTTTCCCCGGAGCATAACGCTTACAGGGTTTCCCCTGGAGTTTAATATTTACACGGTATACTCAGGAGTTTAATATTTACAGGGCTTCCCCAGGAGTTGAATATTTACAGGGTATACTCAGGAGTTTAATATTTAGAGGGCTTCCCCAAGACTTTAATATTTACAGTGTTTCACCCAGAGTTTAATATTTACAGGCTTTCCCCAGAGGTTTAATATTTACAGGGATTTCCCTGGAGTTTATTATTTACATGGTTTCCCCAGGAGTTTAATATTTTCAGGGTTTCTCCAGGAGTTTAATATTTGCAGGGTTTCTCCAGGAGTTTAATATTTACTGGGATCCCCCTGGAGTTTAATATTTAAAGGGTTTCCCCAGGAGTTTAATATTTACAGGGTTTACCCAGAAGTTTAATGTTTACAGGGTTTCCCAAGGACTGTAATATTTACAGGTTCACCCCCGGAGTTTAATATTTACAGGGTTTCTCAAGGAGCTTAACGTTTACAGGGTTTCCCCAGGAGTTTAACCTTTGCAGGGCTTCCCCAGGAGTTTAACATTGAGAGGGTTTCCCCAGGAGCTTAACGGAGTTTACAGGGTTTCCCCAGGACTTTAATATTTACAGGTTCATCCCCGGAGTTTAATATTTACAGAGTTTCCCAAGGAGCTTGATATTTAGAGGGTTTCCCCCGGAGTTTAATATTTACAGGAAATCCCCAGGGGTTTAATATTTAGAGGGTTTCCGCAGGAGTTTGATATTTACAGGGTTTCCCCAGCAGTTGGATATTTACAGGATTTCTCCAGGATTTAATAATGACAGGGTTTCCCCGGAGCATAACGCTTACAGGGTTTCCCCTGGAGTTTAATATTTACACGGTATACTCAGTAGTTTAATATTTACAGGGCTTCCCCAGGAGTTGAATATTTACAGCGTATACTCAGGAGTTTAATATTTACAGGGCTTCCCCAGGACTTGAATATTTACAGTGTTTCACCCAGAGTTTAATATTTACAGGGTTTCCCCAGAGGTTTAATATTTACAGGGCTTCCCCAGGAGTTTATTATTGACAGGGTTTCCCCAGGAGTTTAATATTTACAGGGTTATAACAGGAGTTTAATATTTACCGGGTTTCTCCAGGAGTTTAAGATTTGCAGGGCTTTCCCAGTAGTTTAATATCTTCAGAGTTTCCCACGGAGTTTAATATTTACACAACTTCTCCAGGCGTTTAATATTTACAGGGATTCCCCAGGAGTTTAATATTTACAGGTTTTCACCCGGAGTTTAATATTTACAGGGTTTCTCCAGAGGTTTAATATTTACAGGGTTTGTCCAGGAGTTTATTACTTACAGGGTTTCCCCAGGAGTTTAATATTTACAGGGCTTTCCGAGTAGTTTAACATTTACAGGGATTACCCAGGAGTTTAATATTCACAGGGTTTCTCCAGTTTAATATTTATAGGGTTTCTTCAGGAGTTTAATATTTGCAGTGTTTTCCCAGTAATTTGAAATTTTCAAAGTTTCCCCCGGAGTTCAATATTTATTTCATTTCTCCACGAGTTTAATATTTACAGGCTTTCCCCAGGAGTTTAATATTTATAGGGTATCCCCAGGAGTTTGATATTTACAGGGTTTTCACAGGAGTTTAATATTTACTGGGCTTCCCGAGTAGTTTAACATTTACAGGGATTCCCCAGGAGTCTAATATTCACAGTATTCCCCAGGAGGTTAATATTTTCAGAGTTTCCCCCGGAGTTCAATATTTACTTGATTTCTCCAACGAGTTTAATATTTACAGGCTTTCCCCAGGAGTTTAATATTTACAGGGTTTCCCCAGGAGTTTGATATTTACAGGGATTCGCCAGGAATTTATTATTTACAGGGTTTACTCAGGAGTGTAATATTTGCAGGGTTTCCCCAGGAGTCTAATATCTACTGGGTTTCTCCCAGGAGTTTACTATTTACAGGGTTTCTCCAGGAGTTTAATATTTGCAGGGCTTCCCCGGAAGTTTAATATTTACTGGGATTTCCCTGGAGTTTAATATTTAAAGGGTTTCCCCAGGAGTTTAATATTTACAGGGTTTCTCCAGGAGTTTAATATTTGCAGGGCTTCCCCAGACGTTTAACATTTACTGGGATCCCCCTGGAGTTTAATATTTGAAGGGTTTTCCCAGGAGTCTAATATCTACAGGGTTTCGCCCAGGAGTTTAACATTTACAGTGTTTCCCCAGGAGTTTAATATTTACAGGGCTTTCCCAGGAGTTTAATATTTACAGGGTTTCTCCAGGAGTTTAATATTTGCAGGGCTTCCCCAGACGTTTAACATTTACTGGGATCCCCCTGGAGTTTAATATTTGAAGGGTTTTCCCAGGAGTCTAATATCTACAGGGTTTCGCCCAGGAGTTTAATATTTACAGTGTTTTCCCAGGAGTTTAATATTTACAGGGCTTTCCCAGGAGTTTAATATTTACTGGGCTTTCCGAGTAGTTTAACATTTACAGGGATTCCCCAGGAGTCTAATATTCACAGTATTCCCCAGGAGGTTAATATTTTCAGAGTTTCCCCCGGAGTTCAATATTTACTTGATTTCTCCACGAGTTTAATATTTACACGCTTTCCCCAGGAGTTTAATATTTACAGGGTTTCCCCAGGAGTTTGATATTTACAGGGATTCGCCAGGAGTTTATTATTTACAGGGTTTACTCAGGAGTGTAATATTTGCAGGGTTTCCCCAGGAGTCTAATATCTACTGGGTTTCTCCCAGGAGTTTACTATTTACAGGGTTTCTCCAGGAGTTTAATATTTGCAGGGCTTCCCCGGGAGTTTAATATTTACTAGGATTTCCATGGAGTTTAATATTTAAAGGGTTTCCCCAGGAGTTTAATATTTACAAGGTTTCTCCAGGAGTTTAATATTTGCAGGGCTTCCCCAGGAGTTTAATATTTACTGGGATCCCCCTGGAGTTTAATGTTTGAAGGGTTTCCCCAGGAGTCTAATATCTACAGGGTTTCGCCCAGGAGTTTAACATTTACAGTGTTTCCCCAGGAGTTTAATATTTACAGGGCTTTCCCAGGAGTTTAATATTTACTGGGCTTTCCGAGTAGTTTAACATTTACAGGGATTCCCCAGGAGTCTAATATTCACAGTATTCCCCAGGAGGTTAATATTTTCAGAGTTTCCCCCGGAGTTCAATATTTACTTGATTTCTCCACGAGTTTAATATTTACAGGGTTTCCTCAGGAGTTTGATATTTACAGGGATTCGCCAGGAGTTTATTATTTACAGGGTTTACTCAGGAGTGTAATCTTTGCAGGGTTTCCCCAGGAGTCTAATATCTACTGGGTTTCTCCCAGGAGTTTACTATTTACAGGGTTTCTCCAGGAGTTTAATATTTGCAGGGCTTCCCCGGGAGTTTAATATTTACTGGGATTTCCCTGGAGTTTAATATTTAAAGGGTTTCCTCAGGAGTTTAATATTTACAGGGTTTCTCCAGGAGTTTAATATTTGCATGGCTTCCCCAGGAGTTTAATATTTACTGGGATCCCCCTGGAGTTTAATATTTAAAGGGTTTCCCCAGGAGTTTAATATTTAAAGGGTTTTCCCACAAGTTTAATGTTTACAGGGTTTCCCCAGGACATTAATATTTACAACTTCACCCCCGGAGTTTAATATTTACAGGGTTTCCCAAGCAGCTTAACATTTACAGGATTTCCCCAGGAGTTTAATATTTGCAGGGCTTCCCCAGGAGTTTAATATTGCGAGGGTTTCCCCAAGAGCTTAACGGAGTTTACAGGGTTTCCCCAGGAATTTAATATTTACAGGTTCATCCCCGGAGTTTAATATTTACAGAGTTTCCCAAGGAGCTTAATATTTAGATGGTTTCCCCCAGAGTTTAATATTTACAGGATTTCCCCAGGGGTTTAATATTTACAGGGTTTCCGTAGGAGTTTGATATTTACAGGGTTTCCCCAGCAGTTGGATATTTACAGGGTTTGTCCAGGAGTTTCATATTTACAGGGTTTCCCCCGGACTTTCATATTTACAAGGTACACCCCGGAGTTTAATTTTTACAGGATTTCTCCAGGATTTAATATTGACAGCGTTTCCCCGGCGCATAACGCTTACGGGGTTTCCCCTGGAGTTTAATATTTACAGGGCTTCCCCAGGAGTTTAATATTTACCGTGTTTCACCCGGAGTTTAATATTTACAGGGTTTCCCCAGAGGTTTAATATTTACAGGGCTTTCCAAGGAGTTTATTATTTACAACGTTTCCCCAGGAGTTTAATATTTACAGGGTTATAACAGGAGTTTAATATTTACAGCGTTTCTCCAGGAGTTTAAGATTTGCAGGGCTTTCCCAGTAGTTTAAAATGTTCAGAGTTTCCCACGGAGTTTAAAATTTACACAACTTCTCCAGGAGTGTAATATTTACAGGGATTTCCCAGGAAGTATAATATTTACAGGGTATACTCAGCAGTTTAATATTTACAGGGTTTCACCCGGAGTTTAAAAGTTACAGGGTTTCCCCAGAGGTTTAATATTTACAGGGTTTGTCCAGGAATTTATTACTTACAGGGTTTCCCCAGGAGATTAATATTTACAGTGCATTCCGAGTAGTTTAACATTTACAGGGATTACCCAGGAGTTTAATACTTTCAGGGTTTCCCCAGGAGTTTAATATTCACAGGCTTTCTCCAGGAGTTTAATATTTGCAGGGCTTTCCCAGTGGTTTGAAATTTTCAAAGTTTCCCCCGGGGTTCAATATTTATTTGATTTCTCCACCAGTTTAATATTTACACGCTTTCCCCAGGAGTTTAATATTTATAGGGTATCCCCAGGAGTTTGATATTTACAGGGTTTTCACAGGAGTTTAATATTTACAGGGTTTCCCCAGGAGTGTAATATTCACAAGGATTCCCATGGAGTTTAATATTTACAGGGTTTCCCCAGGAGCTTAACGGAGTTTACAGGGTTTCCCCAGCAGTTTAATAGTTGCAGGGCAATCCCAGTAGTTTAATGTTTACAGGGATTCCCCAGGAGTTTAATATTTACAGGGATCTCCCAGGAGTTTAATATTTACAGGGTTTCCGCAGGAGTTTGATATTTACAAGGTATACCCCGGAGTTTAATTTTTACAGGATTTCTCCAGGATTTAATATTGACAGGGTTTCCCCGGAGCATAACGCTTACAGGGTTTCCACTGGAGATAAATATTTACAGGGTATACGCAGGAGTTTAATATTTACAGGCTGTCCCCAGGAGTTAGATATTTGCATGGCTATCACAGGAGTTTAATGTTTACAGGGTTTCCCCAGGAGTTTAATATTTACAGGATTTCCCCAGGGGTTTAATATTTACAGTGTTTCTCCAACAGTTTAATATTTAAAGGGTTTGCCCAGGACATTAATATTTACAGGGTTTCCCCAGGAGTTTGATATTTACAGGGATTCCCCAGGAGTCTAATATCTACTGGCTTTCTCCCAGGAGTTTACAATTTACAGGGTTTCTCCAGGAGTTTAATATTTGCAGGGCTTCCCCAGGAGTTTAATATTTACTGGGATTTCCCTGGAGTTTAATATTTAAAGGGTTTCCCCAGGAGTTTAATATTTTCAGGGTTTCTCCAGGAGTTTAATATTTGCAGGGCTTCCCCAGGAGTTTAATATTTACTGGGATCCCCCTGGAGTTTAATATTTAAAGGGTTTCCCCAGGAGTTTAATATTTACAGGGTTTTCCCAGAAGTTTAATGTTTACAGGGTTTCCCAAGGACTGTAATATTTACAGGTTCACCCCCGGAGTTTAATATTTACAGGGTTTCTCAAGGAGCTTAACGTTTACAGGGTTTCCCCAGGAGTTTAACCTTTGCAGGGCTTCCCCAGGAGTTTAACATTGAGAGGGTTTCCCCAGGAGCTTAACGGAATTTACAGGGTTTCCCCAGGACTTTAATATTTACAGGTTCATCCCCGGAGTTTAATATTTACAGAGTTTCCCAAGGAGCTTGATATTTAGAGGGTTTCCCCCGGAGTTTAATATTTACAGGATTTCCCCAGGGGTTTAATATTTACAGGGTTTCCGCAGGAGTTTGATATTTACAGGGTTTCCCCAGCAGTTGGATATTTACAGGGTTGGTCCAGGAGTTTAATATTTACAGTGTTTCCCCTGGACTTTCATATTTACAAGGTATACCCCGGAGTTTAATATTTACAGGATTTCTCCAGGATTTAATAATGACAGGGTTTCCCCGGAGCATAACGCTTACAGGGTTTCCCCTGGAGTTTAATATTTCCACGGTATACTCAGGAGTTTAATATTTACAGGGCTTCCCCAGGAGTTGAATATTTACAGGGTATACTCAGGAGTTTAATATTTAGAGGGCTTCCCCAAGACTTTAATATTTACAGTGTTTCACCCAGAGTTTAATATTTACAGGCTTTCCCCAGAGGTTTAATATTTACAGGGATTTCCCTGGAGTTTAATATTTACATGGTTTCCCCAGTAGTTTAATATTTTCAGGGTTTCTCCAGGAGTTTAATATTTGCAGGGTTTCTCCAGGAGTTTAATATTTACTGGGATCCCCCTGGAGTTTAATATTTAAAGGGTTTCCCCAGGAGTTTAATATTTACAGGGTTTACCCAGAAGTTTAATGTTTACAGGGTTTCCCAAGGACTGTAATATTTACAGGTTCACCCCCGGAGTTTAATATTTACAGGGTTTCTCAAGGAGCTTAACGTTTACAGGGTTTCCCCAGGAGTTTAACCTTTGCAGGGCTTCCCCAGGAGTTTAACATTGAGAGGGTTTCCCCAGGAGCTTAACGGAGTTTACAGGGTTTCCCCAGGACTTTAATATTTACAGGTTCATCCCCGGAGTTTAATATTTACAGAGTTTCCCAAGGAGCTTGATATTTAGAGGGTTTCCCCCGGAGTTTAATATTTACAGGAAATCCCCAGGGGTTTAATATTTAGAGGGTTTCCGCAGGAGTTTGATATTTACAGGGTTTCCCCAGCAGTTGGATATTTACAGGATTTCTCCAGGATTTAATAATGACAGGGTTTCCCCGGAGCATAACGCTTACAGGGTTTCCCCTGGAGTTTAATATTTACACGGTATACTCAGTAGTTTAATATTTACAGGGCTTCCCCAGGAGTTGAATATTTACAGCGTATACTCAGGAGTTTAATATTTACAGGGCTTCCCCAGGACTTGAATATTTACAGTGTTTCACCCAGAGTTTAATATTTACAGGGTTTCCCCAGAGGTTTAATATTTACAGGGCTTCCCCAGGAGTTTATTATTGACAGGGTTTCCCCAGGAGTTTAATATTTACAGGGTTATAACAGGAGTTTAATATTTACCGGGTTTCTCCAGGAGTTTAAGATTTGCAGGGCTTTCCCAGTAGTTTAATATCTTCAGAGTTTCCCACGGAGTTTAATATTTACACAACTTCTCCAGGCGTTTAATATTTACAGGGATTCCCCAGGAGTTTAATATTTACAGGTTTTCACCCGGAGTTTAATATTTACAGGGTTTCTCCAGAGGTTTAATATTTACAGGGTTTGTCCAGGAGTTTATTACTTACAGGGTTTCCCCAGGAGTTTAATATTTACAGGGCTTTCCGAGTAGTTTAACATTTACAGGGATTACCCAGGAGTTTAATATTCACAGGGTTTCTCCAGTTTAATATTTATAGGGTTTCTTCAGGAGTTTAATATTTGCAGTGCTTTCCCAGTAATTTGAAATTTTCAAAGTTTCCCCCGGAGTTCAATATTTATTTCATTTCTCCACGAGTTTAATATTTACAGGCTTTCCCCAGGAGTTTAATATTTATAGGGTATCCCCAGGAGTTTGATATTTACAGGGTTTTCACAGGAGTTTAATATTTACAGGGTTTCCCCAGGAGTTTAATATTTGCAGGGCTTCGCCAGGAGTTTGATATTTGTAGGGCTATCCCAGGAGTTTAATATTTACAGGGTATACTCAGGAATTTGATATTTACAGAACTTCCCCAGGTTTGTAATATTCACAAGGATTCCACTGGAGTTTAATATTTACAGGGTTTCCCCAGGAGCTTAACGGAGTTTACAGGGTTTCCCCAGCAGTTTAATAGTTGCAGGGCAATCCCAGTAGTTTAATGTTTACAGGGATTCCCCAGGAGTTTATTATTTACTGGGATCCCGCTGGACTTTAATATTTAAAGGGTTTCCCCAGGAGTTTAATATTTACAGGGTTCACCCAGAAGTTTAACGTTTACAGGGTTTCCCAAGGACTGTAATATTTACAGGTTCACCCCCGGAGTTTAATATTTACAGGGTTTCTCAAGGAGCTTAACGTTTACTGGGTTTCCCCAGGAGTTTAACCTTTGCAGGGCTTCCCCAGGAGTTTAACATTGAGAGGGTTTCCCCAGGAGCTGAACGGAGTTTACAGGGTTTCCCCAGGACTTTAATATTTACAGGTTCATCCCCGGAGTTTAATATTTACAGAGTTTCCCAAGGAGCTTGATATTTAAAGGGTTTGCCCAGGACATTAATATTAACAGGGTTTCGCCAGGAGTTTGATATTTACAGGGATTCCCCAGGAGTCTAATATCTACTGGCTTTCTCCCAGGAGTTTACTATTTACAGGGTTTCTCCAGGAGTTTAATATTTGCAGGGCTTCCCCAGGAGTTTAATGTTTACTGGGATTTCCCTGGAGTTTAATATTTAAAGGGTTTCCCCAGGAGTTTAATATTTTCAGGGTTTCTCCAGGAGTTTAATATTTGCAGGGCTTCCCCAGGAGTTTATTATTTACTGGGATCCCGCTGGAGTTTAATATTTAAAGGGTTTCCCCAGGAGTTTAATATTTACAGGGTTCACCCAGAAGTTTAACGTTTACAGGGTTTCCCAAGGACTGTAATATTTACAGGTTCACCCCCGGAGTTTAATATTTACAGGGTTTCTCAAGGAGCTTAACGTTTACTGGGTTTCCCCAGGAGTTTAACCTTTGCAGGGCTTCCCCAGGAGTTTAACATTGAGAGGGTTTCCCCAGGAGCTGAACGGAGTTTACAGGGTTTCCCCAGGACTTTAATATTTACAGGTTCATCCCCGGAGTTTAATATTTACAGAGTTTCCCAAGGAGCTTGATATTTAGAGGGTTTCCCCCGGAGTTTAATATTTACAGGATTTCCCCAGGGGTTTAATATTTACAGGGTTTCCACAGGAGTTTGAAATTTACAGGGTTTCCCCAGCAGTTGGATATTTACAGGGTTTGTCCAGGAGTTTAATATTTACAGTGTTTCCCCTGTACTTTCATATTTACAAGGTATACCCCGGAGTTTAATTTTTACAGGATTTCTCCAGGATTTAATAACGACAGGGTTTCCCCGGAGCATAACGCTTACAGGGTTTCCCCTGGAGTTTAATATTTACACGGTATACTCAGGAGTTTAATATTTACAGGGCATCCCCAGGAGTTGAATATTTACAGGGTATACTCAGGAGTTTAATATTTACAGGGCTTCCCCAGGACTTTAATATTTACAGTGTTTCACCCAGAGTTTGATATTTACAGGGTTTCCCCAGAGGTTTAATATTTACAGGGCTTCCCCAGGAGTTTGTTATTGACAGGGTTTCCCCAGGAGTTTAATATTTACAGGGTTATAACAGGAGTTCAATATTTGCAGGGTTTCTCCAGGAGTTTAAGATTTGCAGGGCTTTCCCAGTAGTTTAAAATCTTCAGAGTTTCCCACGGAGTTTAATATTTACACAACTTCTCCAGGAGTTTAATATTTACAGGGATGCCCCAGGAGTTTAATATTTACAGGGTTTCACCCGGAGTTTAATATTTACAGGGTTTCCCCAGAGGTTTAATATTTACAGGGTTTGTCCAGGAGTTTATTACTTATAGGGTTTCCCCAGGAGTTTAATATTTACAGGGCTTTCCGAGTAGTTTAACATTTACAGGGATTACCCAGGAGTTTAATATTCACAGGGTTTCTCCAGGAGTTTAATATTTATAGGGTTTCTTCAGGAGTTTAATATTTGCAGGGCTTTCCCAGTAGTTTGAAATTTTCAAAGTTTCCCCCGGAGTTCAATATTTATTTGATTTCTCCATGAGTTTAATATTTACAGGCTTTCCCCAGGAGTTTAATATTTATAGGGTATGCCCAGGAGTTTGATATTTACAGGGTTTTCACGGGAGTTTAATATATACAGGGTTTCCCCAGGAGTTTAATATTTGCAGGGCTTCGCCAGGTTTGTAATATTCACAAGGATTCCCCTGGAGTTTAATATTTACAGGGTTTCCCCTGGAGTTTAATATTTACACGGTATACTCAGGAGTTTAATATTCACAGGGCTTCCCCAGGAGTTGAATATTTACAGGGTATACTCAGGAGTTTAATATTCACAGGGCTTCCCCAGGAGTTTAATATTTACAATGTTTCACCCAGAGTTTAATATTTACAGGGTTTCCCCAGAAGGTTAATATTTACAGGGCTTCCCCAGGAGTTTATTATTTACAGGGTTTCCCCAGGAGTTTAATATTTACAGGGTTATAACAGGAGTTTAATATTTACCGGGTTTCTCCAGGAGTTTAAGATTTGCAGGGCTTTCCCAGTAGCGTAAAATCTTCAGAGTTTCCCACGGAGTTTAATATTTACACAACATCTCCAGGAGTTTAATATTTACAGGGCTTCCCCAGGAGTTTAATATTTACAGGGTTTCACCCGGAGTTTAATATTTACAGGGTTTCCCCAGAGGTTTAATATTTGCAGGGATTGTCCAGGAGTTTATTACTTACACGGTTTCCCCAGGAGTTTAATATTTACAGGGCTTTCCGAGTAGTTTAACATTTACAGGGATTACCCAGGAGTTTAATACTTTCAGGGTTTCCCCAGGAGTTTAATATTCACAGGGTTTCTCCAGGACTTTAATATTTATAGGATTTCTTCAGGAGTTTAATATTTGCAGGGCTTTCCCAGTAGTTTGAAATTTTCAAAGTTTCCCCCGGAGTTCAATGTTTATTTGATTTCTCCACGAGTTTAATATTTACAGGTTTTCCCCAAGAGTTTAATATTTATAGGGTTTACACAGGAGTTTAATATTTACACGGATTCTCAAGGAGGTTAATATTTACAGGGTTTCCCCAGGAGTTTAATATTTGCAGGGCTTCCCCAGGAGTTTGATATTTGCAGGGCTATCCCAGGAGTTTAATATTTACAGGGTATACTCAGGAGTTTAATATTTACAGGGCTTCCCCAGGTTTGTAATATTCACAAGGATTCCCCTGGAGTTTAATATTTACAGGGTTTCCCCAGGAGCTTAACGGAGTTTACAGGGTTTCCCCAGCAGTTTAATAGTTGCAGGGCAATCCCAGTAGTTTAATGTTTACAGGGATTCCCCAGGAGTTTAATATTTACAGGGATCTCCCAGGAGTTTAATATTTACAGGGCTTCCCCAGGAGTTTAATATTTACAAAGTATACTCAGGAGTTTAATATTCACAGGGCTTCCCCAGGAGTTTAATATTTACAGTGTTTCACCCAGAGTTTAATATTTACAGGGTTTCCCCAGACGTTTAACATTTACAGGGCTTCCCCAGGAGTTTATTATTTACAGGGTTTCTCCAGGAGTTTAACATTTACAGGGTTATAACAGGAGTTTAATATTTACCGGGTTTCTCCAGGAGTTTAAGATTTGCAGGGCTTTCCCAGTAGCTTAAAATCTTCAGAGTTTCCCACGGAGTTTAATATTTACACAACTTCTCCAGGAGTTTAATATTTACAGAGCTTCCCCAGGAGTTTAATATTTACAGGGTTTCACCCGGAGTTTAATATTTACAGGGTTTCCCCAGAGGTTTAATATTTACAGGAATTGTCCAGGAGTTTATTACTTACAGGGTTTCCCTAGGAGTTTAATATTTACAGGGCTTTCCGAGTAGTTTAACATTTACAGGGATTACCCAGGAGTTTAATACTTTCAGGGTTTCCCCAGGAGTTTAATATTCACAGGGTTTCTCCAGGAGTTTAATATTTATAGGGTTTCTTCAGGAGTTTAATATTTGCAGGGCTTTCCCAGTAGTTTGAAATTTTCAAAGTTTCCCCCGGAGTTCAATATTTATTTGATTTCTCCACAAGTTTAATATTTACAGGCTTTCCCCAGGAGTTTAATATTTATAGGGTATGCCCAGGAGTTTGATACTTACAGGGTTTTCACAGGAGTTTAATATATACAGGGTTTCCCCAGGAGTTTAATATTTACAGGGTTATAACAGGAGTTTAATATTTACCGGGTTTCTCCAGGAGTTTAAGATTTGCAGGGCTTTCCCAGTAGCTTAAAATCTTCAGAGTTTCCCACGGAGTTTAATATTTACACAACTTCTCCAGGAGTTTAATATTTACAGGGCTTCCCCAGGAGTTTAATATTTACATGGTTTCACCCGGAGTTTAATACTTACAGGGTTTCCCCAGAGGTTTAATATTTACAGGGATTGTCCAGGAGTTTATTACTTACAGGGTTTCCCCTGGAGTTTAATATCTACAGGGTTTCCCCAGGAGCTTAACGGAGTTTACAGGGTTTCCCCAGCAGTTTAATAGTTGCAGGGCAATCCCAGTTGTTTAATGTTTACAGGGATTCCCCAGGAGTTTAATATTTACAGGGATCTCCCTGGAGTTTAATATTTACAGGGCTTCCCCAGGAGTTTAATATTTACAGGGTATACTCAGGAGTTTAATATTCACAGGGCTTCCCCAGGAGTTTAATATTTACAGTGTTTCACCCAGAGTTTAATATTTACAGGGTTTCCCCAGACGTTTAATATTTACAGGGCTTCCCCAGGAGTTTATTATTTACAGGGTTTCCCCAGGAGTTTAATATTTACAGGGTTATAACAGGAGTTTAATATTTACCGGGTTTCTCCAGGAGTTTAATATTTACAGTGTTTCACCCAGAGTTTAATATTTACAGGGTTTCCCCAGACGTTTAATATTTACAAGGTTGCCCCAGAGGTTTATTATTTACAGGGTTGCCCCAGGAGTTTAATATTTACAGTGTTATAACAGGAGTTTAATATTTACAGGGTTTCTCCAGGGGTTTATGATTTGCAGGGCTTTCCCAGTAGTTTAAAATCTTCAGAGTTTCCCACAGAGTTTAATATTTACACAACTTCTCCAGGAGTTTAATATTTACAGGGATTTCCCAGGAAGTATAATATTTACAGGGTATACTCAGGAGTTTAATATTTACAGGGCTACCCCAGGAGTTTAATAGTTACAGGGTTTCACCCGGAGTTTAATATTTCCAGGGTTTCCCCAGAGGTTTAATATTTACAGGGTTTGCCCAGGAGTTTATTACTTACAGGGGTTCCCCAGGAATTTAATATTTACAGGACTTTCCGAGTAGTTTAACATTTACAGGGATTCCCCAGGAGTTTAATACTTTCAGAGTTTCCCCAGGAGTTTAATATTCACAGGGTTTCTCCAGGAGTTTAATATTTATAGGGTTTCTTCAGGAGTTTAATATTTGCAGGGCTTTCCCAGTAGTTTGAAATTTTCAAAGTTTCCCCCGGAGTTCAATATTTATTTGATTTCTCCACGAGTTTAATATTTACAGGCTTTCCCCAGGAGTTTAATATTGATAGGGTATGCCCAGGAGTTTGATATTTACAGGGTTTTCACGGGAGTTTAATATATACAGGGTTTCCCCAGGAGTTTAATATTTGCAGGGCTTCGCCAGGTTTGTAATATTCACAAGGATTCCCCTGGAGTTTAATATTTACAGGGTTTCCCCGGAGCATAACGCTTACAGGGTTTCCCCTGGAGTTTAATATTTACACGGTATACTCAGGAGTTTAATATTTACAGGGCTTCCCCAGGAGTTGAATATTTACAGGGTATACTCAGGAATTTAATATTTAAAGGGCTTCCCCAGGAGTTTAATATTTACAGTGTTTCACCCAGAGTTTAATATTTACAGGGTTTCCCCAGAGGTTTAATATTTACAGGGCTTCCCCAGGAGTTTATTATTTACAGGGTTTCCCCAGGAGTTTAATATTTACAGGGTTATAACAGGAGTTTAATATTTACCGGGTTTCTCCAGGAGTTTAAGATTTGCAGGGCTTTCCCAGTAGCTTAAAATCTTCAGAGTTTCCCACGGAGTTTAATATTTACACAACTTCTCCAGGAGTTTAATATTTACAGGGTTTGCCCAGAGGTTTAATATTTACAGGGATTGTCCAGGAGCTTATTACTTACAGGGTTTCCCCAGGAGTTTAATATTTGAAGGGCTTTCCGAGTAGTTTAACATTTACAGGGATTACCCAGGAGTTTAATACTTTCAGGGTTTCCCCAGGAGTTTAATATTCACAGGCTTTCTCCAGGAGTTTATATTTATAGGGTTTCTTCAGGAGTTTAATATTTGCAGGGCTTTCCCAGTAGTTTGAAATTTTCAAAGTTTCCCCCGGAGTTCAATATTTATTTGATTTCTCCACGAGTTTAATATTTACAGGCTTTCCCCAGGAGTTTAATATTTATAGGGTTTTCACTGGAGTTTTAATATTTACAGGGATTCTCAAGGAGTTTAATATTTACAGGGTTTCCCCAGGAGTTTAATATTTGCAGGGCTTCCCCAGGAGTTTGATATTTGCAGGGCTATCCCAGGAGTTTAATATTTACAGGGTATACTCAGGAGTTTAATATTTACAGGGCTTCCCCAGGTTTGTAATATTCACAAGGATTCCCCTGGAGTTTAATATTTACAGGGTTTCCCCAGGAGCTTAACGGAGTTTACAGGGTTTCCCCAGCAGTTTAATAGTTGCAGGGCAATCCCAGTAGTTTAATGTTTACAGGGATTCCCCAGGAGTTTAATATTTACAGGGATCTCCCAGGAGTTTAATATTTACAGGGCTTCCCCAGGAGTTTAATATTTACAGGGTATACTCAGGAGTTTAATATTCACAGGGCTTCCCCAGGAGGTTAATATTTACAGTGTTTCACCCAGAGTTTAACATTTACAGGGTTTCCCCAGACGGTTAATATTTACAGGGCTTCCCCAGGAGTTTATTATTTACGGGGTTTCCCCAGGAGTTTAATATTTACAGGGTTTCCCCAGTGGTTTAAGATTTACAGGCTGTCCCCAGGAGTTTAATATTTACAGGATTTTTCCAGGAGTTTAATATTTACAGGATTTTTCCAGGAGTCTATTATTTACAGGGTTTCCCTAGGTGTTCAATATTTACAGGATTTCCCCAGGAGTTTGATATTTACAGGGTTTCCACAGGGGTTTAATATTTATAGGACTTCCCCAGGAGTTTAATATTTACAGGGATTCCTCTGGAGTTTAATATTTAAGAAGTTTCCCCAGTAGTTTAATATTTACAGGTTATCCCCCGGAGTTCAATATTTACAGGATTTCTCCAGCAGTTTAATATTTACAGCGTTTCCCCAGGAGTTTAATATTTACAGGGATTCTCCAGGAGTTTAATATTTACAGCGTTTCCCCAGGAGTTTAATATTTACAGGGATTCTCCAGGAGTTTGATATTTGCAGGGCTATCCCAAGAGTTTAATATTTACAGGGTATACTCAGGAGTTTAATATTTACAGGGCTTCCCGAGGTTTTTAATATTCACAAGGATTCCCCTGGAGATTTAATATTTACAGGGTTTCCCCAGGAGCTTAACGGAGTTTACAGGGTTTCCCCAGCAGTTTAATAGTTGCAGGGCAATCCCAGTATTTTAATGTTTACAGGGATTCCCCAGGAGTTTAATATTTACAGGGATCTCCCGGGAGTTTAATATTTACAGAGTTTCCCCAGGAGTTTAATATTTACAGGATCTCCCCAGGGGTTTAATATTTACAGGGTTTCTCCAAGAGTTTAATATTTAAAGGGTTTGCCCAGGAGTTTAATATTTACAGGGTTTCCCCAGGAGTTTGATATTTACAGGGATTCCCCAGGAGTCTAATATCTACTGGGTTTCTCCCAGGAGTTTAATATTTACGGGGTTTCCCCAGGAGTTAAATATTTACAGGGTTTCTCCAAAAGTTTAATATTTAAAGGGTTTGCCCAGGAGTTTAATATTTACAGGGATTCCCCAGGAGTCAAATATCTACTGGCTTTCTCCCAGGAGTTTAATATTTACGGGGTTTCCCCAGGAGTTTAATATTTACAGGGTTTCACCAGGAGTTTAATATTTGCAGGGCTTCCCCAGGAGTTTAATATTTACTGGGATTTCCCTGGAGTTTAAGATTTACGGGGTTTCCCCAGGAGTTTAATATTTACAGGGTTTCTCCAGGAGTTTAATATTCACAGGGTTTCTCCAGGAGTTTAATATTTATAGCGTTTCTCCAGGAGTTTAATATTTGCAGGGCTTTCCCAGTAGTTTGAAATTTTCAATGTTTCCCCCGGAGTTCAATATTTACTTGATTTCTCCACGAGTTTAATATTTACAGGCTTTCCCCAGGAGTTTAATATTAATAGGGTATCCCCAGGAGTTTGATATTTACAGGGTTTTCACAGGAGTTTAATATTTACAGGGTTTCCCCAGGTGTTCAATATTTACAGGATTTCTCCAGGAGTTTAATATTTAAAGGGATTCCCTAGGAGTTTAATGTTTACCGGGTTTCCCAGGATTTTGATATTTGCAGGATTTCCCCAAGGGTTTAATATTAATAGGGCTTCCCCAGGAGTTTAATATTTACCGGATTTCCCTCGGTGGTTGATATTTATAGGATATCTCCAGGAGTTTAATATTTACGGGGATTCCTCTGGAGTTTAATATTTAAGTGGTTTCCCCAGGAGTTTAATATTTACTGGGTTTTCACAGAAGTTTAATATTTACAGGATTTCCCTCAGTGTTTAACATTTACAGTGTATCCGCCGGAGTTTAATATTTACAGTGTTCCTCCAGGAGTTTAACATTTACAGGGTTTCCCCAGGAGTCTAATATCTACAGCGCGTTCCCAGTAGTTTAATATTTACAGAGTTTCTCGAGGTGTTTAATATTTACAGAGCTTCCCCCAGAGATTAACATTTGCGGGGTTTCCCCCGGAATTTAATATTTACAGGGATTTCCCAGGTGTTTAACATTTACAGGATTTCTCCAGGAGTTTAATATTTACAGGGTTTCCCCTGGGGTTTAATATTTACAGGATTTCCCTCGGTGTTTAATATTTACAGGATTTCTCCAGCAGTTTAATATTTACAGGGATTCCCTAGGAGTTTAATGTTTAGCGGGTTTCCCCAGGAGTTCAATATTTACAGGATTTCCCCAGGAGTTTAATATTTACAGGATTTCCCCAGGAGGTTATAATTACAGGATTTCCCCAGGAGTTCAATATTTACAGGATTACCCAAGGAGTTTGATATTTACAGGATTTCCCCAAGGGTTTAATATTAATAGGGCTTCCCCAGTAGTTTAAAATTTTCAGTTTCCCCCGGAATTCAATATTTACACGATTTCTCCACGAGTTTAATATTTACAGGCTGTCTCCAGGAGTTTACTATTTACAGGATTTTTCCAGGTGATTAATATTTACAGGATTTTTCCAGGAGTCTATTATTTACAGGGTTTCCCTAGGTGTTCAATATTTACAGGATTTCCCCAGGAGTTTGATATTTACAGGGATTCCTCTGGAGTTTAATATTTAAGAAGTTTCCCCAGTAGTTTAATATTTACAGGTTATCCCCCGGAATTTAATATTTACAGGGCTTTCCCAGTAGTTTGAAATTTTCAAAGTTTCCCCCGGAGTTCAATATTTACAGGATTTCTCCAGCAGTTTAATATTTACAGGGTTTCCCCAGGAGTTTAATATTTACAGGCTGTCCCTAGGAGTTTAATATTTACAGCGTTTCCCCAGGAGTTTAATATTTACAGGGATTCTCCAGGAGTTCAATATTTACAGGGTTTCCCCAGGAGTTTAATATTTGCAGGCCTTCCCCAGGAGTTTGATATTTGCAGGGCTATCCCAAGAGTTTAATATTTACAGGGTATACTCAGGAGTTTAATATTTACAGGGCTTCCCCAGGTTTTTAATATTCACACGGATTCCCCTGGAGTTTAATATTTACAGGGTTTCCCCAGGAGCTTAACGGAGTTTACAGGGTTTCCCCAGCAGTTTAATAGTTGCAGGGCAATCCCAGTATTTTAATGTTTACAGGGATTCCCCAGGAGTTTAATATTTACAGGGATCTCCCGGGAGTTTAATATTTACAGAGTTTCCCCAGGAGTTTAATATTTACAGGATCTCCCCAGGGGTTTAATATTTACAGGGTTTCTCCAAGAGTTTAATATTTAAAGGGTTTGCCCAGGAGTTTAATATTTACAGGGTTTCCCCAGGAGTTTGATATTTACAGGGATTCCCCAGGAGTCTAATATCTACTGGGTTTCTCCCAGGAGTTTAATATTTACGGGGTTTCCCCAGGAGTTAAATATTTACAGGGTTTCTCCAAAAGTTTAATATTTAAAGGGTTTGCCCAGGAGTTTAATATTTACAGGGATTCCCCAGGAGTCAAATATCTACTGGCTTTCTCCCAGGAGTTTAATATTTACGGGGTTTCCCCAGGAGTTTAATATTTACAGGGTTTCACCAGGAGTTTAATATTTGCAGGGCTTCCCCAGGAGTTTAATATTTACTGGGATTTCCCTGGAGTTTAAGATTTACGGGGTTTCCCCAGGAGTTTAATATTTACATGGTTTCTCCAGGAGTTTAATATTTACTGGGATTTCCCTGGAGTTTAATATTTAAAGGGTTTCCCCAGGAGTTTAATATTTACAGGGTTTCTCCAGGAGTTTCATATTTACAGGGCTTCCCCAGGAGTTTAATATTTAGAGGTTCACCTCCGGAGTTTAATATTTAAAGGGTTTCTCCAGGAGCTTAACATTTACAGGGTTTCCCCAGGAGTTTAATATTTGCAGGGCTTCCCCAGGAGTTTAATATTGAGAGGGTTTCCCCAGGAGCTTAACGGAGTTTACAGGGTTTCCTCAGGACTTTAATATTTACAAGTTCATCCCCGGAGTTTAATATTTACAGAGTTTCCCAGGGAGATTAATATTTAGATGGTTTCCCCTGGAGTTTAATATTTACAGGATTTCCCCAGGGGTTTAATATTTACAGGGTTTCCGCAGGAGTTTGATATTTAGAGGGTTTCCCCAGCAGTTGGATATTTACAGGGTTTGTCCAGGAGTTTCATATTTACAGTGTTTCCCCTGGACTTTCATATTTACAAGGTATACCCCGGAGTTTAATTTTTACAGGATTTCTCCAGGATTTAATATTGACAGGGTTTCCCCGGAGCATAACGCTCACGGGGTTTCCCCTGGAGTTTAATATTTACAGGGATTTCCCGGGAGTTTAATATTTACAGGGTATACTCAGGAGTTTAATATTTACAGGGCTTCCCCAGGAGTTTAATATTTACAGGATTTCACCCGGAGTTTAATATTTACAGGGTTTCCCCAGTGGGTTAATATTTAAAGGGTTTGTCAAGGAGTTTATTATTTACAGGGTTTCCCCAGGAGTTTAATATTTACAGGGTTTTAACAGGAGTTTAATATTTACAGGGCTTTCCGTGTAGTTTAACATTTACAGGGATTCTCCAGGAGTCTAATATTTACAGTATTCCCCAGGAGTTTAATATTTTTAGGGTTTCTCCAGGAGTTTAATATTTAGTGTTTCCCCAGGAGTTTAACATTTACAGGGTTTGTCCAGGAGTTTAATATTTCCAGGCTTTCCCCCTGGAGTTTAATATTTCCAGGATTTCTCCAGGAGTTTAATATTTCCAGGGTTTCCAATGCGCCCCTCACTACTAGATGAATGCCTTGCTGCCCCCCTCGAGGATGCGGCAGCACAGCGGGAGGTGTTATTCCCCCAGGATGGGAGGAGGAATCCCCCCCACATGACCAAAGTTGCCTGGGAGGATGTGGTGAGCTCCCACGACGTGGTGGGGCACACCTGGATCCTGTGCCATAAGCGCATCAACGATTTGTTGCGCTCTGGAATGGTGAGTACCATGTTGTCATTGGGCATTTAACGCAGCAGGTAGCCTTAGCCTTGGAGGCCCCCCCTCCAATTCTTACTGTTGTGACTGCATTGAATCATGCTGGGCATTTTTCCTACGCTAGGTGGGCAAGCAGATAGCACCCGTACTTAGATCAGCCTGAGTGGTTCATGAGGAGATGAGTTCTCCCCTGCACCATGTGTTGCTCTTAGTAGCGTATGATTAGTCTGGGGGCAACCTGCAGGAGATGTAGCTAGGCGCATGCTCAGAACTTTAACACATGTCCTATTCACGGTGATGAGATGGTGGAAGGGGAGCCTCAAGGTCTCGTGGCCAAGAGCCATCTGCTGTCCTCGACGCTGCACGCAGTTGCGCCTCCTTGCTATGGGAGCAAATACCGTGTGTTTCCTAAAGTGATGTATGCAGAATGTGTCCAAGGTGGCCGTTGGGGGGGCGGTTGGGAGCAGGTGTGACTTTGTGTGACTGAGCAGCAGTAGCAGGGAGAGGAGGCACTGGAGGCCTGATATGGCCCGCTGTGGTTGGGGTGCGGCATGCGCATGCAGAGTCCATGTATGATTAGCTACAATGTTCTCTGTTTCTCAGGAGAAGAATGCTCATAATGTGTCGGAGCATTTGAGGACTGGAGGCAGCCAGGCTCACCTCATGATGTTAAGCCGCTTTGAACAGGAGGCCCTGGAGCTTGAGAGGCGCCATGTACTCAGGTCAATTGGTGTCGGTGAGGCTAGGGTGGAACGGCCAGGTGTTTGATTTGTTATTGTTGCAACTTTTCTCGGTCACAGAGTGATAGAGTCAGAGGTGCGGATCATAGAAAAAGGTCTTTCGGCCCTTCAAGGATGCGCGGGTCAAACACGTACCTAAGTCTACTAATCCCACTTCCCAGCACTCTGCCCATAGCCTTGTATGCCATGGCATCGCAACTGCACATCCAAATACTTATTACATGTGAGGAGGGTTTCTGCGTCCACCACCCTTTCAGGCAGTGCATTCCTCATTCCCAACGCCCTCTGTGTGCAAAAGTTGCTCATTACATCCCCTGTAAGCCTCACGCCCCTTACCTTAAATCTATGCCCCCTTGTTACTGATCCCTCCGCCAAGGGGAAAAGTTCCTTCCTGTCGACCCTATCTATGCCCCTCATAAGTTTATACACCTCATTCATGTCATCCCTCAATCCCCTCTGCTCCAGGGGAAATAACCCCACTCTATGCTAGCTCTCCTCATGAGTCAAACTCTCCAGGCCAGCCAACATCCTGGTCAGCGACCTCTGTACTCTCCCCATTCCAATCACATCCCTCCCATAAAGCGTATTTCGGAGCTGCACGCAGAACTATAGCTGTGGCCTAAGCAGCGTTTTCTGCACTTGGAACATTACCTCCCTGTTCCTATATTCTATGCCTTGGCTAATAAAGGCAAGTATGGCAGTTGCCTTCTTAAACACCTTATGTACCTATCCCGCTACCTTAAGGGACCTGTCGACATGCACAGCAAGGTCCCGCTGATCCTCGTTACTTCCCACAGTCCTACCATTCATTGTGTATTCCCGTGTCTTGTTTGTCCTGCCCAAGTGCATCACCTCACACTTATCCACATTACATTCCATTTGGCATTCATCAGCCCATCTGACTAGCCTGTCTATATCCACCCGTAATGTAAGGCTATCTTCCTCACTATTTACCACCCCACCAATCTTCGTGTCCATTGGTTCTGGAAGGTTGAGCGCATAATGAGCCCGGGTGAAAGGGGTGAAGTGTGTCACTGTGTGCACGCTAACTGATCCACTGTCCTTGTTGTTCATTTCAGCATCAACAGAGCATTGCCGCCAGGAGGAACTGCAAATGCCCCCTCTTACACCTTGGGGCCCTCAAGTGTCACCTGCGTCACATAATTTCTGCGAGACAAGCACCAGCGCAGATTCTAGCACCTCAGCGGGCATTAGAACATCAGCTAGTGTCCCGGGGCACAGTGGAGAGGGCACCTCACAATCGCTGGTGGAGCTGGCAGAGACAGAGAGTGCCCATGGCGCCAGCAGTCGGAGGACTGCAGGGGACCAGGCACATGCTCAGTCGGTGCCTGATGATGTGCCTCTGGAGTCGTCTGCGACGCAGCAGCTGCAGGAAATGCGGCCGGGCGTGCGGGAGCATCTGAGAGTGATACATGAGGCTATGCTTCATTTGGTGTCCGTGGTGGAGGAGTCTACACGGAGCATCACTGATGCAATGATCCTCATGTCAGAGCGTCATGCTTCCTCCATGGAGAGAGTGGCGACTCTCGTGGAGAGGCAGCTCCAGGAGAACAATCAGGTCCTTCTGGGGTTACGCTCGGACCTGCAAGCCTTCACAGCGCCAGTGGCCACAGCTGGTCAGTGCCAATGTGGGAGATGGTGTGGGCTTCAAGCTTCCCAGCTCGTTGCCCATCCATCGACGGTGAGCAGGGAGGTCCGAGGTGATCTCACGTCGGCGCAGCAGCTGCCTGTTGTATCTGCGGGCTCCTCCCATGGTGCACCGAATGAGGGCACCAGCTGCTCCGCCCCTCTCCCAATGACCGCTTCATCTGGTGAGGCTGCGATGACTGGGGAGATGCCAGCTGTGGACCTGGCAGATCCCTCCCAGGTGGGGCCAGCACAGGTTCCACGGGCCAGAGGACGACCACCAAGGTCATCGAGGCCAACAGGACAGCAGAGTCAGCAGGCTGACTCAGATGCCACTCCAAGCAATGGGACAGCACCAAGACGCAGCACCCGGAACTGTAAACATAAGGCACCTTAAGCACACCACGGGTTTCTCAATGGTGCTTTTGTGTTGGCCCGAGGTTAGGTCCTTATAATTTTTATTTGCTTGCTTACAATATTGTTTTGGAATTGTGAGAACATATGATGTTAAAATAAAAATCAGATGTGTGACCATGGCTGAGGGTGGCTCGTTTGCATGTGTATGTTTAAGAGAAATGTCATAAGTGTTTGTTTGGACATTCAAATTTATGCCCCAGGCCCTTAGTTCCTCCTGATGACCTAGCAGATTTAGCACTTAAGTGCCGAGTATGGAAGCGCCAGGCAAGGCGGGTCCTGCTGATCCATGTGCGTTGTGCTTGCTGAAGGTTCATTGGATTAAAGCCTCCCGGGTGTCCCTGCCTCCTTGGTGTGGTCCTGGGTCAGCGTCTACCCCCTCAGCATTTCCCTGTGCGTGCTCATCCTCGGACTCACTGTTGGACTCATCGTGTGCAGCCACAGACATTGCGTCGATGTCTTCATTGTCCACTGCATACCCCTTTCCGGCGCAAGATTGTGGAGTGCGCAGCATGCAACCACTATCACCGAGACACGATCTGGGGGGTACTGGAGTGCGCCCCCTGACATCGGAAGTGCATCTTCAGAAGACTGATGGCTCTCTCCACCACAGCCCTTGTGGAGATGTGGCTCCTATTGTACCGCTGCTCAGCTTCTGTTCTTGGATGGCGGAGAGGCATCATGAGCCACCTTCTGAGGGGATAGTCCTTGTCACCCAGCAACCATGCACCAACTGGGCCAGAGCACTGAAGAGCCCCGGCACCTGCGAGTGTCTGAGGATGCAGGTGTCGTGGGAGCTGCCTGGGTACCTTGCACAGACTTGTAGAATCAGCATCCTGTGATGACACACTATCTGCACGTTCATGGAGTGGAATCCCTTACTGTTGATGAAGGCACCGGGCTCACCCGCTGGCACCTTGATGGCCACATGTGTGCAGTCTGTTGCACCCTGGACGTGGGGGAAGCCAGCTATGACCGCGAAGCCTCTGGCTCACTGTCTGGTTTGCCTGGTCCCAGTGGAAGTGGATGAAGGTCAATGCCCGTCTGAACAGAGCATCTGTGACCTGCTTAAAACAAGTGTGGACAACTGATTGGGAGACACCGCAAAGATCACCCACCGAGCCCTGGAAGGAGCCAGAGGCATAGGTGTTGAGGACAACTGTGATCTTCAGAGCCACTAGCATGGGGTGTCCACCCACACAGTCTGCGGAGATCTCAGGGCCAATCATCTGACAGATATAGGTGACTGTCTCCCTGGAGAGTCGGAGCCTCCTTCGGCACTGCACCTCAGACATATTGAGGTAGCTGCTTCGCCGCCTGTATACGCTGGCAGGATAGTGGCGTCTTCTGCGGCCCCTTCCACTTTGGACTACCTCTTGGCCCCATGTCCCTTGTGCCCGAGCCTGGCCTCCCAAAGGTGGCTTCCCTGGAGGCTGATTGTGCACTCCAGGCCTCCTCCCAGTTCTAGCCCTCCCTTCCTCCTCAGAGGAGCTGCCTCCAGTGGACATGTCAGATCCTATACCCAGGCTAAGGGGAGGCCTCCGAAAAGCTGCAGGCCCGATAAAGATTCCTGACTGCAGAGTGCTGAGCTGAAGGTTCAAAGTACACAGAAAGCTGCTGGAATGCGTTCTGAACTACTGCTGATCACACAGGCATTAAAGTACTTTCTCCAATAAATACTCCATAAAGCAGATTGATGACCCCACTGAGCTAACTTATCCCGCCCGTGGATGAGGTTCATAGAAAAATCTCTTACACACCTACCCATTGCACCTGTGCGCTGACCCAAAGATTGCATGGTGAAGGGTTCTCAAAATTCCCACATCTTTCATATCATCAACAAGGATATGACTTTTGGACTTTTATGGCAGAGGACCCAACTGCTGAGTTAAGTGTAGGACCCTGCAGCCCATGAAGGCCTGGGACTGGACATGCTTGTTGAGTGCAGTGTCAATTGTTGCCTGTAACCAGGCAACGAGAGGTGACAGAATACGCATTCTTCCCTTTAAAACAATCAACCCAGAGAAAGACTTCATCTTACACGAAACTAAAGCCCATCAAAATCTTGCATAAATAATCGCTACTAACTACTAAGGCAGGAAGGCCGCAATCAATGCAATTATGCGAACCTATCAATACTCCACATATACAATGGCTTTCAGTTCAAGGCTAGGTACCAGGACAGGAAGACAACAATAAACATCATGCGAGCCCATTAAAAACAATGAGACAACAATCACCTGAAGAAGCCCACCAAAAATCAGACAAAGAACTAACCTTGATTTGGATTGAGATAAGAAATTCGAAAAAAACAGTATAACTGGGCCACCAGTTACAAAGGGGGGTGAGCAGTTTGGAGCGGTTGAAGCAGTTTTGGAGGGTGAGCAGTTTTTAGAGCGGTTGAAGCAGAGTTTAAGCAGGGAGAGGTAGCTGAGCCAAGCGGAGGAAGGAGATCTGGAGCTTTGCAGGCCCGCAGGCAACATCATAGCAAGGGGCACGGGGTGGCAGGCTCAACCGAAGACAACAAGGCCAGAACCGCAGCTCTGCACGAAGATCGACCACCCAACTGAAGAACCTTCACAGATTCCACAGACCAGGAGCACGCGGGGACCGCAGGCCCCAGAGGACACAAAGAGCGTACCCCAAAACTGCAACCGGCTTACCTGGCTGGATGTCGAACTATTAAGGAACCCTGGTTGATGAGCATGATCCCTGACCTCTCCTAGTTCAATTTAGTTAGGTTTTGGGGGTGGGACAAGGGTAAGGGGATTAGTAGCATGATTTTCCCTCGTTATGCCGTGTGTTCCCCATTCTTAACTAAGTGTACTTTGTAGGTCTGTATAATCTCAGTGTAATCCTAATGTTATAAATTCATTTGTGACTTCAATAAACCCAGTTTTTTTTTCTTGCACCAAAACCAGTTGTCTGCTGCACTTTCTCACAACCCACAAATAAGCCGAAGGTCTAGAATCCAGGGAGTGGGAGCGATTCGGACCGCTCAGAAGTCAGAGGTGAAGCTGAAACATACCACCACCCCCTACAATGGGCACCTAAAAATCGCTGTTGATTGACGAATTAAGGGACTTTACTAGTCTGTAAATTAATGGCGGGCGTGCGTCAAACTTAAATCGTGCACCCGCCCAGCGAAATATCGTGATGGTGCGCGGAGACATCAGGACGCTCGCCCAACATCACCGCGCATCATTTTACGCACGGACGGCCTGCCCCCCGCACGTCAAACTGAAAATTCTGCCCCAGGAGTTTAATATTTACAAGGTTTCCCCAGGAGTTTAATATTTACAGGGTTTCTCCAGGAGTGGCATCTGAGACAGCCTGCGACTCTGCTGTCCTGTTGGCCTCGATGACCTTGGCGGCCGTCCTCTGGCACGTGGAACCTGTGCTGGCCCCGCCTGGGAGGGAGCTGTCAGTTCCACAGCTGGCATCTCCCCAGTCGTGGCAGCCTGACTGGGAGCAATGGTCACTGGCAGAGGGGCGGACGAGCTGCCGCCCTCACCCTGAGCGCCCTGAGAGGAGCCCGCAGAGACGACAGGCAGCTGCTGCGCCAATGTGAGGTCACTTTGGACCTCCCTGCTCACCGTAGATGGATGGGCACCGAGTTGGGAAATGTGGTTCCCACACCATCTCCCACACTGGTACTGACCAGCTGAGGTCAATGCTGATGTGAGGGCTTGCTGATCCGAGCACATCCCCAGGAAGCCCTGACGGGTCTCCTGGAGGAGCCTCTCCACGAGAGTCGCCTCTCTCTCCATGGAGGACGCATGGCGGTCGGACATGTGGCTCATTGCATTGGCAAGCGTCCAGAGACCAAGCCAAGCATAGCCTCATGTATCTCCACCGGATGTTCCCGCACACCCGGCCGCATTTCCTGCCCCTGCTGCATCGTGGGTGACTCCAAAGGCACATCATCAGGCACCGACTGAGCATGTGCCTGGCCCCCTGCAGTCCTCCGACTGCTGGCGCCATGGGCACTCTCTGTCTCTGCCAGGTCCTCCAGCGACTGTGAAGTGTCCTCACCGCTGTGCCCCAGGATACTAGCCAATATTGTAATTCCCACCGAGGTACTAGTATCTGCGCTGGTGCCTGCCTGGCAAAGATGGTGTGACGCTGGTGAGACTTCATGTCCCTCAGGTGTGAGAGGGGGACCCTGCTGCTGCTCCTCCCGTTTCCTGCCTGGCCTGCTCACCAGCAGCACTCTGGGGAGCTCTTCCACTGGCAATGATTTGCAGCCTTTGAAAGGCTGCAGCAACTTTTTAAAACAGGCCACTGGGTCGCCATTGGACCCGGTAGTCATTGCAGTCCCGCTGCTACCTGCCCACTCTCGCTGTCCTCAGGAGCCGCGATTCACGCTGGCCTTAATTGGCCCGCCCGCATAAAATGGGGGCACGGACCCGAGCGCGCCTGCCAGCGTCCACTCCTGCTCCGCCCGCCTGACAGGCAGAAAATTCTGCCCCAGGAGAAGGCGTTCGACAGGGTGGATCATGAATACCTGAGTATTCAGGTTCGGGACGCATTTCGTTGCCTGGATCCAACTTCTGTACACTGCCGCAGAGTATCTAATGAAGGTTAACGGGTCCCTAACGGCGCCCCTTCGCTTTGGGAGGGGAGTGCATCAGGGCTGCCCCCTGTCTGGTCAATTGTATTTTATCTGTGTGGAGCCTTTCCTGCACCTCTTGCGGAGGAGGTTGTCAGGATTGATTCTGCGTGGGCCGGGCATTGGCCTCATGTTCACAGACCCGACTGACCTGAGGAGGATGCATGAGTGCCAGGAGGTTTACTGTGCCGCATCCTCTGCCAGGATCAACTAGGGTAAATTTTCTGGACTGCTGGTCGGCCTGTGGCAGATGGATCCCCTACCCGAGGAGCTCAGGCCTTTCACCTGGAGCAGGACTGGCCTCCTCTACCTGGGGGTCCACCTCTGCCCTGCTGTAGAATCCTGGCTGGTGAACTGGCAGGAGTGGAGACCAAAGTCACCACGCCTGCGGCGCTGGACAGGACTGCTCCAAGTGCTGTCTTACTGGGGTCGAATTCTAGTCATAAACCAGCTGATTGCCGCCATGTTGTGGTACCGGCTGGTCACTTTGCCCTCCCCTGGACTTTGCCACAAAAATCCAGAGAATGTTCGTCGACTTCTTCTGGGACAAAAGGCTGCACTGGGCCGCTGCTGAGGTTCTGAGTCTCCCGCTTAGGGAGAGCGGTCAGGCGCTGGTGTGCTTACGCAGCCAGTTGGCGACTTTCCGCCTTCAGGCCCTGCAGCGAGAGCTTTATGTTGAGCCCCTCTGAGATGGTGTGCCCTGGCAACGTATTTCTTCCACCAGGTGCACAGCCTGAATTATGACATGCAGCTCCTGTCTGTAGACCTGAGGGGCCTTCGTGGCTCCTTGCAGGCGTTGCCGGTCTTTTACCAGGACCTGCTCAAAGTCTGGAACGTGGTCGCAGCTCTCCCCCATCAGGAGTAGCTGGCTATCATCAGAGAGCTGCTGCTCAGGAATCCGCCCCTCCATCCCTTTCAGTGGCTGGTGGAGAGGAGGGCTGTGGCTGCCGGGGTGACCAGGATCAGGGACATACTGGGTGGCGGAGGAGTGGGCTGGATGCTTCCACAGGAGTTGGCACGTGGCACGTCGTGCATACGTGGACATCCGGCTCGCAGCCAATGCCATTCAAGACCTCAGGACGGTCGTGCTTGGCCCCGACTTATAGTGGGCCTCGAGGTGGCGCAGGAGCACGGTGGTCTTCTGTCTGAGTGTACCCATTTGGACGGAATTCCACATTGGGCCCAAGCTCTGAACCCTCCCTCGGGAGCAAGTGCCCCGCAACCTGAGTTGCTTCATGGAAATGCCCTCTGTGTCCTTCAGCACGGCGCGGAGGGGTTTCCTGTATGGGCTGCTGCTGCGCACCTTTCACTTCCTTGCCCTTTCCCGCTGCCCGGACACGCCCTGGCATGTCTTGTTGCCGTCCAGCAGCGAGGTCCCCATTGGGGGGCCCTCTACGGAGTGTCCTCCCCTTTTCCATCGGAGACCTGGGTGGAAGGTATTGCACGCAGCAATCCCATACAACCGGAGGATGTATTGGTTCATGGACTCCCGAGATACCTGCATCTCTTGCGGCCTTGTGGAGTCCGTGGACCATGTCTATGTAAGTTGTTGTAGGCTGCACTCCCTTTTTAGTTTTTTGAAAAACTTTTTATTGTTGTTTTGTTTGCACTTCAGTCCCACGCTCCTGATCTATGGGCACCCGGTGTGGAGGGAGGCCAGGATGGAGGAGGACCTCCTCGTGAACCTGCTCCTGAGCCTGGCCAAGTCGGCCATTAACAGGTCCAGGCAGTGGGCGAGCAAGGGGGTCGCCTGACCCGACTGTCTGCCCTCTTCCGCGGCTACGTTCGCGGCCGGGTGTCCCTGGAGAGGGAGCATGCGGTGTCTGCCGGCACCGTCGAGGCCTTCCATGCCCGGTGAGCACTGCAGGGACTGGGGTGTTTTATAGACTCTTTTGATCACATTTTGGTTGATGTTTGTAAGTTTCCTTTGAATTTTGTCTTTGTTTTTGCAGTTTCCCTTTAAGGGGCTGCTTTTACTCTGTCCCTGATTCTGTTAATTTAGTTTGTTTTCACTCAAAAGAGTTACGTCTTCCTCGGACATCCACTGTGAAGGTGGAGGTAACCCGTTGACTGCTATGCTGCTATGTCCTGTCTGTGATGACCTTGACATCATCACAGACAGGGCATCCTCTGGAGGGCTGAGACTTGGAGGGCCCAAGCCTGCTTTCGAGGTCCTGCTCTGTGGCAGTTGCACCCTCCTTGGCCTATGAAGCTGGAGCTGCTGAGGTCACAGGAAGAAGGGATTCGGATGGGCTGGAAACTCCCAGAATCACCTGGGTGGATGGCCCCAGAGTGTGCACCTGCTGATCCTCCTCCCTGTGGGTGCCCAAGGGCCCCTGGCTGACTCCGTGAGCAGAAGGGGTAGCTGGAGTGAGATCGAGCTGCCTAGCACCCCTCTCACGTACACACTGTTGGAGGCCAACTTTGGCACCAGTGATGGAGTTAAGCCCACACAGCAGTGCAGGAATGAGGTCCTGGACCAAGGTCTCCATGGCGGCTGCCATCCTACCAGTGTTGACCTCGGTGCATTGGCATGCCGGCACTATCACCTCAGCCTGAAGGTGGACAGCGTCCTCCATCGTGCCTTGCAATCTGAGGAATGCAGCGGACATCCCTTCCTGATGTTCCCAAGCTTGCCTTTGCAGCTCCAGCAACTGTGACATGACCTAGTCCAGATACTCGTCATCTGACTTGGACTCAACAACATTCTGGTCTCCAGCAATTCCCCTCAGTGCCGGAAACATTGGAAGTCCCTGCTGCCGCCTGCTGTGGATCAGAAAGTGTGATGTGGTCACCAGATGGTGATCCCGAGGCTACCCTAAAGCTAGGTCCCACTGAGCTGTGTGTCTCTGCACTGAGGGAGGGTGTGGGTGAGCGCTGTGACAGGACTTCAGGGAGGGTGCCTTCAGATTCCTCTGCTTCGGAGCTTGATTGGAGCCCCTGGGTTGTGAACTCCATCCACTGTTTCCTAGAAACAGGGGAGGCAGTGGCATAGTGGTATTAACACTGGACTAATATTCCAGAGACCGAGGGTAATTCTCTGGGGGCCCAGGTTTGAATCCCACCATGGCAGATGGTGGAATTTGAATTCAATACAAATTAAAATCCTGATGATGACCATGAAACTATTGTCGATTGTTGTAAAAACCCATCTGGTTCACTAATGTCCTTTAGGGAAGGAAATCTGTTGTCCTTACCTGGTCTGCCTACATGAGGCTCCAGACCTACAGCAATGTGATTGACTATTAAATGCCCTCTGAACAATTAGGGATGGGCAATAAATGTTGGCCTAGTCAGGGACACCCACATCCTATTAATGAATGAAAAAAAAAATGTGCCTGTGGAAGCAATGGGAGATAATTAGTGCATGGCAGGGCCTGTGAAACAGGACACATCACTCACAGCATGGCTGTCTGATGGATGTTACACTGCTGGATCCTCACTTGCTTGTGCACTGCCGACCTCACCGTCAGCACAGGAATGGTCCAGATCGTTGCCGGCCAGCTGGATGGCTGTTTTCAAAGTCCGTGAGGACCTTGATTTCGGGCATTCCTCCGTCGGTCTGTGACGTCTCCCTGTTGTGTGCCAGCTTGTCCTGCATGAATAGAGATGGAGGAGAGAGTGTACGCAGAATGCCTGCCAGGCCAGATGATAAGTATGCCTGACCTGTGTGGGTGGTGAGTGGTCCCATGGATGTAGTGAGGACAATGAAGGTGTGTGTGAGAGAGTGAACAGTGATGTCCCTTGAACTAGCAGTTAGTGAGATCCCTGTGTACGTGATGGGTTCGTGAGTGTGAGTGTTGAGGGTGATGAGAAGAGTGACTTATACTGGCAGAATGGAAGAGATCATTAATCCTCTTTCAGGACAGACCTGGTGTCAGTCCTCTTTTGCAGGGCGTTGGCACTGACCACCACCTCCCAAGCCGGGTTAGTGATGTTGCTGCCCATCCTGAAGCCAGATCAGGGGTAGAGGACATCACGGCGAGCTTCCACTGCATCCAAAAGGTGTTAGAGGGACGTGTGACTAAACCTGGGGGCTGCACTCTTTTTGCCTTTCAAGGCCATCCTGTCTTCCATGCAGCAGTCCTGGGCTGGAAGCACTGAGAGGTGTGCAGCTACATTTTAAATATGGCACCAGGCGTGATGAAGCAGTGAGGTGATGGTGTAGCGGGTGAATGAGAGTCAGCCCACCATCAAAAAGGCATGTTTCCTGGTAATGTCTAATTAATGTGGTGGGTTTGGGATGATACAGCATGAGAAGCCACCATTGCAGCCGGTGGGTAAAACGTGATTATCCCTGCCCACTAAGGCACTTAGTGCAAATCTGGGACAATTCTGCCCAGTGTTTCTGGTGATTGCAGACCAGCTTCACACTGAGAGAGCGGAACCCTTTCCTGTTGATGTATTGTGGCTGCTGCCAGGGAGCTCTTAAAACCTCGAGTCTTAAAGCAGTCAATGGCACCCTGCACCTGTGGGAATCTGGAAATAATAGCAAAGCCCAGTACTCTGGCAGCCTGCTTGGCTTCATCTCAAGAGAACTTTACATAATTGTGTGCCTTGGTAAATAGGGTGCCTGTCACCTCCTGTATGCTGTGAGAATAGATGTTATTTTAAAAAATATTTTGGGGAATATTGTGTTATTCTGCTAAAAAGGCTGGGTGTCTGTGTGTGTGATTTAATTAAACTGGGAAGAGTTTAATAGAAGTCACGTTGTCTGGGGGTTTGGAAACATAAAAAGGATAGAGGTGTTGAGGTACAAGTAAATAGACTAGGTCTAACATTTGCATTTTTAGATAAGTTGAGAGTTTGAATATCAAAGGGAAGTCAGAGGTGACAAGAAAATGTTTGCATCTTGCAGGGCTTGATAAGTAAACAAGTAGTGGAGATATGGTTTTTTATTGACCTAAAAGCAAAGACAAGATGGAAACATGAAAGATCCTATATTTGGAAGGATTTGGGTTTCAAAGGGGTGTGTGAGAACAACAGAAAAAGATGAAAGGGAAAAAAGGAGTATTAAAGTTACTGTGGATAGCTTTGGAGCTGGATAGCCGGAGAGAGAGCTAGAGGTGGCTGGAGATAGCTGGAGCTGTTTGAGCTGTTGAGATAGATAGAACACTGGGCTGGAGGAGGGAGCAGCTTGAATCACCCATCCAGTCAAGCCAGAAAAGTCTTGGGCTGCAACAAGCAGTTTTATTCTGAAGTGAATTTCACTGCAGAGCGGAAAAGGGTAAGGGTCATGTGGCACACCTTTATTGAAGTGACAGCAGTTTGCCCTGTGTATTACTGGATTTCATATTTAAACATCTATAAGGGAGTGTTGCCTAGAAGGTGTTGATTTGTGGGTTTGACCAAGTAGAGTTTCTGGGGGAATGTTTTGTAAGACTAACCTTAATTGTATAACTGTAATCTTGTGTGCTTAAGTTTTCTTCTATTTTTTAAATCCCAAAAGTGTTACTGGACCTCTAACTGCTGACATTGGTACATCGTCTTCTTGGTTTCAGAATACAAAAAAAGGGTATGTCCCATAAGCCCCACTGCCTCTTGTTCATTGGGTAAGCCTCTTCCTTTTGCCTAGCATGGTAATCCCCTCACTGCAATGACAGTGCTTTGGACAGGCACTTGGATGTGCCAGCTGCTGGAAGCCTCAGACAGGGCAGTCTGAGGTTGCATCTTTTGGCTTCCACCACAGCCCAAATGACCAGAGAGGGAATGAGAGTATTTTAGGGGGGTTTGGGGGAGGGCGGGGGGGGGGGGGGGTTCCCATCTCTAAACCTCACAACCTCTCCTTCCCTTCTCACCCTCTCCCCTCCATCTCCTCCCCTCCTCACCTTCTCCCCTGCATCCCCTCCTTCTCTCTCTTTGCAGAGTTTCTGCTCTTTGCAGCCTCTCCTCCATTTGTGTGTATTACAGACCTGGAGTTACTGCAACCACAATCCCTATACCTCTTTCAGACTTGGCAACCAAATCCCAGAATGGATGTACTAACAGACCTCCAAAATAAGCCACAACACTTCCACAAAATGTACTGCAGCAGAAGTAAGTCAAAACCACCTCACCTGCAAATTGAATAGCTGGTCCTTTGAATAGCACTAGTGGTGAGATCCCTTATGCAGCTGAGCACATGGACAGCAGGAAGTGACTAACACAGGAGTTTCAGTGGACCTGTACACTCCTGCTTTCAGAAATCTCTCACAAATCATAATTGGATCTATCCTAATGGCTCGAGTAAATACACTTCACACTCAAGTTAATGCCATTCCCAGCATAGGGGGCCACATGGGCTCTGCTGCAAGTAACTGGAAACACAGACAGCATTGTTTTATAGCTTCAGGCCTTCCATAACTCTGGGACCAACGGCATTGTGGAGTAGGGTTGCAGAGTGAAGCTATTCCAGGAGATGTTTTTTCTGCAAACATGATGACACCATCGATTGACCTTTGACCTGTCATTTCTAAACACATGCACAACAAAACCATCATTTTTTATTTTAGTGTGGGTGTCACTCCCACCATTGGTGCCAGCTGTGCCAGAACGCTCCTCACCAGGGTCATTCATCATTTTGGATTTCCTTTTTGAGCTTTGTTAATAGCCATTAAAACTATTAGGTTAGCTCTCTTCTAGCTATAATGTAAGCAACAAGCAGCGGCATACCTACCAAATTACCTCGGCTCAAATGACTTTCTCAGACTACATGGCTAGGTCAAAAGTTTCTAAGTTTGACTTTTAGGGCTTTTTAATCAATATTTCGAGCCCAGCAGCAAATCAAGAAGCAGGAACCAGACTTTGAGTGAGCCTTGGCCTCACTCAGGACTTTCTTTTCAGTCGGGGCTTGGGGAGTAACTTCCAGCTGGTCTAGGCTGGTGGGACTGTGGGCATGAATTTTCTAGAAAATTCCAGGTCATGGGCTGGCAGTTTCCAGGATTTGAAAGAGTTCTGTTGCCCTATCACTCGCTCCTTTACCCCCTGGCTAGACTGGCTCCTTCATTCATTCTGTAATGCTCTCTCTGAGTCTCAGGTCAATCGAGGCTTAGCGCCAGCCACAGTGGGATAAAAGCGCAGTGTGCATGCGAAGCCATGACATAAACTTTCTATGTTATCATGCTGGCTCTGCCTGTGCAGAGTGCTGCCAACGTCTGCCAATTGAGACCAGATCAGCCATGATCTGATTGAATGGTGGAGCAGGCTCGAAGGGCTGAATGGCCTACTCCTGCTCGTAAATCATATGTTCTTACCTGTGATGCCATTCAGTTAAACGGACTCTGTGATTGCTAGGAGTTAATCAATGGAGAATCCTATCATTTTAAAATCTCCAAGAGTGCTTTTAATAGCTGTTGGGAGATTGAGGGCAATTACAGTAGTCTGGCCAGCATGTATTAATATATGCAGAGGTCCCACAGGAGTCCCACACATTCCCAGGATGTTTAATATGGCAGAGGGGCTCTCCAGGCCTTTAGTGAACAGGGTAGACTGTACATTAGCTCAGTCACTATAAACACACACACCTGACACAGGTTAACTGGTCAGTGATTGTGAGCTCACTCATGCTCTCTGACTTCCAGCCTCTCAATTCAATGCTGCTCTTTGCTGGAGTTTTGTGATTCAGATTAAACTCACAGGTTAATGGTACCGCACACAATCTGTTTGAGTGATGTTCAGGTTCCAGGCTCTTCCCTTTTGTTTAGTTACCCACACTCCAAGTTCTGCTCTTTGGAGGAAGTCTCGGGTTCACTGTGGCTTTGTTGGAAGTTCTATTCTCTGAAATCAGAATTATTAAAAACATTTAGTTCCTCTCTCTCTCAATCACCTTTACCCAGAAATGTATAGTCATGTCCTGGACATTTGCTGCTTCCATGCACTAAGCAATTTAACCCCTTGTATACTGCACTACATTTTACTGCAATTCCTTGCTGGTTGTCTCCTTCGACATTCCTACCTTGGGAAATCAGTAACTGGCTCACATTTGGTAGAATCTGCCTATTAGTTCAGACTGAAATCACAAGCACTTGACCCCTCATGGACTGTTTCTCATCAGTGCATTGTTGTGTCATCCTTCATTTCCTTAGCCCAGGGGCCAGTGTTTGCTATGCTATTGGAGAAAAGTATGCCTCTGATTGTTGGCTTTCATTGTTTTCAAATCCCTACTTGGCCTTGCCCCTCCCTATCTCTGTAATCTCCTCCAGCACCACAATCCTCTGGGATATCTGTGCTCCTCTAATTCTGGCATTGTGAGCATTCCCGATTTTAATCACTCCACCACTTGTGACCATGTGTTCCACTCCCAAGGCCTTAAACTCTGGAATTCCCTTCTTACATCTCTCTGCCTCTTGACCTCACTTTAAGATATTTCTTAAAAGCTACCTCTTTAAGAAAGCTTTGGTCATCTCTCCTAATATCTGCTCAACCTTGGTGTCAAATTCCACTTAATAATACTCCTGTAAAGTGCCTTGGGATGTTTTATTCCATTAGAGGCACTCTATGAGGAACGAGTTGTTCCTCATAGTCATTGGCTGTCCTTTGACAAGGTTGGCTCCAATTATTGGCTTGGAGGATACTTGGTGACCATACCCCTTGGCTCTGACCTTTCTGAAGGGAGGGTGGGGCTCTGGATCCTTCTCTCTCTCCAACCCTGGGATATTGAGGCTAATTTAGCAACACGGTGAAAGATACCTCCTGATGACCGAAGCTGATTTGGAGTGGGAGCTGTAGTGGTCTACGTAGGAATCAATGACGTAGATGGAAATAGCAATGAGGTTCTGCTGAGAGTTTGAGGACATAAGAGTCCAATTTGATAAGCAAAAGTAATAGGGCTGCATTTTACAACCCCCATCAGATGTGTTTTGAGTTATACGATGGATGGGTAGCCCACTGTTCCTGCCCACTCCTGACCTGGTTCGCAGAATACTAGCCAGCCTGCCCTTAGACCGACTGAGGCCCTTAAGTGGCCAATTAATGGCCATTTAAGGACCTCAATCTGCCTTCACAGCCATAATACACTGAGCAGTGGAATGCGAGCGATAGTGGGGAGGCTGTTTTTTTTCATCAAAGTTGGTGAAAGGGTGGGAAGGGGGTAAAAGATTTGGTGGGTACTCTGTGCGCATCAGGGACACCACCCCACTAAGATTGTACCTCCCACTTTGTGTTTCCCCACCTGGCCTCCAAAATGCCCTCCCACCTATGCCTTACCTGCCCCTCTCTATGGTGCCCTTCTCTACCCTAAAAGTTTGGGACTTATCTCACTCCAGTTGTCAACGCTCCCTCATTCAGATGCATGCAGTCCCAGCAGCATCCACTACTGAGTGTTGGAGCTGCTGGGACTGCAAGAGCTGCCGCCAATCTGATTGGCCAGCAGCTTTCAAGGGTGGGACTTCCTTACACTGAGGGGCGGAAGACCCACTCTCAGCTTGCTTAGGCTGCCGGCAGCCTTTTTTCCAACCAACTTTAACGCACGGGAGGAAAGCAATAGCCCCCTACCCAACCCCTTAAAACTTGGCCCATAATCTTGAGCTGCAGATAAAATGCCATAGGTTCAAAAAGATCACATAGTTGAATGCGCGTCTGAAGGAGTAGTGTAGGAGACAGGAATTTCAACTCATGGGGAAAGAAAGAGCTGTTTCACTGTGGCAGACTCTACTTAAATTGGACCGGGGCTCGTCCCCTGGTGAATCATATAATTAGGGCTGGAGATAGAGGTTTCAACTAAAAAGGGTTGGAGTAGGAAGAGAGAGAAGGGGCCCAATGGGAAGAAAACAGTTAAAACTGGGAAATAAGATTACTGGTCTGAACTGGCTTTCCATTTTAAGGTACACAAGACCAGTTCAGACCAGTACTCTTATTTCCCAGTTTTTACTGTTTTTTCCACTGTGGGGGCAGGGTTCAAATTCAGGCACTTCTCCCAAACTCACAATCTCTTCAGATTTACAAGCTGCATATGGTGTAATAAGCACTTCATTGTTTCCGCCCACTGCCATTCCACTCACACCCTACCCTTATAGATTTCTCCTGTCAGATATCCAAGAACTGCAAACTTGCCAGACAGTGGAGGAAGAGGAAGAGGTGGAAGTGCAGGAAGACAGTGATGAAGAATAAACATCATCACTCGATAGCACACTTGCAATCAAATACCAGCTCAGCTATTGGCAATGCTTGGAGGGTTAGCTTAGGATCTATATATGGTGAGACACTGGGCAGGAGTAGCCTGCAGCCAGGGCAGGGGAAAGGACAGGGAAGGTGCCAGCTCACCAGAGGGTGAGGTCGCACATGATTTGTGCTGGAGAGGACTCAGATGAGGACTTTGATGGAGCAATGTACAGAATTTGGATGGGATGTACACAGGAATGCATGGTGCATTGGCAGGCCTGTTGGAAAGCTTGCTGTTACTGTTAAGGAGCATGGGGGAATCTGGCATCAACCTTGCACAGGGCTTTGCGCAGAGCTTGGAGCCCATCCATACGAATTTGGAAATGGTGGCCTATCGCGTGCAGACCTGACTATGATGCAGTATCTGATGGCCAATATCTCAGCTTCTATTGCAGCAGAACCAGAAGCCACCAAGTCTTTGGGTGATGCAGTGGGAAGCTCAGACAGAAGTCACCCAAGTTCAGCTTGTTGCCACAAGCTGCTGCAATCATGGCCGTGGATACTGGTGCTGAAGAATGTTCGCAGTGTCTCACAGCAGTCCCGCAACCTGTCCTCCGACAGATTACCAGGATTGCTTAAGTGTTGCCCAGGGATGTGACAGTAGCTCCAAGGTGCACAAACCTGTTGTCCTCTCCCTCAGGTTAAAAGCATCTGGCTTCCCACCACTGCCCCTCCAGCAGTGCTCTTGTTGTCTGTCAGTCAGTCCAAAATGCTATGCTGCAATCTGAAGTTAGACCTTCCAGGCCCAGAGCTGCTCAAGGTCATCCTTCCTCCAGCCATGCTGCAGCCAATGGCATAGTACTATGTAGGAGCATCGAGATAGGCAAAGGTACATGGAAGACAGGCACCAAGAGAATGCGCAATGGTGATTGGTTGACATTTGTATCCAATACATAATGCTTTGATTTATAAATCAGGTTGAAATAATAATTTTATGCTGAATATGTTGAATTGTGACCAAGTGGACGCTGTGATGGTCAGTGATGGCAGAAGGTGTGGGGACTGGTGAATGGGGAATTGGGGTTACAGTTACTGGTATTGCAGTAAGATGGGCCAATCACAGACAGTCCACTGGAAAGGGCCTGTGTTGGTTGCCTCCTCTCCTTCTCTCCCTCCTCCTCATCTTCTCATCAGCTGTTCTCCATATATCTGGTACAAAGGGCTGACTCCTCATTGTGGTGAGGTAATGTAGCTTGCTGCAGAACATCATGAATCTTGACACCTGCTCTACCAAGTACTGCAGGGCTCCTCAAGACTGCAGGATTGTAGGCTCAAGTTTCTGAGAACTTTGGAAACCTGACATTAGCACCATTTCCAGGTCCCGCTTCCACTCAAGGTCCATGCGTGATGTCTGGCTGAATATTATGGGAGACAAACAATTAGTTGTTCCCCTCCGCAATCGCCATCCAATAAAGGACGACAAACATGTTCAGGAGGTGAGAGCTAGATGTGCCTTGCCCCACTTAAAGGACAGACGTCAGCTATCGATGTGACTGCAGGCACATTGTATCATTACAGTATGCGCAATAGTGGAGAGGAGCAACAGTGCCACAGTTTACTGATGCCTCCCTGGAGGTTCTGATAGAGTTGGTAAGAGCCCACAGGAAGGCAGGAGGAGGCCTGGCAGCCAGACAAAATAGGCATGACAGGCAATCAATTGAGAGCTCAGCAGCTGCAGTATAGTGAGCAGAGCATGAGTCCAGTGCAGGAAGAGCTTCAATGACTTTCTGAGGTCTGGCAAGGTGACTAAGATGGCAGACATGAAGTAATTGCGTGATCTGGATACCCAGCCCCACTCCTCACCCGAGAGCTCACAGCACTTTTGCTTTAGGAGGGTATAGAGTTAAACCCACGGACAGTAAATTGCCAGATCAGCCCATTTGAATGTGTCTCAGTCTTATGATGTTATGATGAGAAATATCATAGTGTTACAGGTGGGAGGGGGTTAATTTATCAGCACTAAATTTTCCTCTCATCATCACTACCCATCCGTAAACAGAAAAGTGTTTTGATTTGCTTCCCTCTTTATGAGCAGTGGCGTATTTCCCAGCCCCTTGGTTTTGGTGTGATCCAATTTCTATTAATAACCCCTCAAGGTGAACATGAGCAGGTGATGGAGTGTTGTGATCCCAGCTGATGTTATCCCTGGACAAGCCTGACCCCAGAGTGGAACCCAGCTTGATAGATCCTAACTTTTATTTTTGTTTGTTGGATACGTGGAGAGTAGCTACTGAACAGAGTCACAGGAGTGAGCTGATGAACTTTTAACAAAAGAATAAAACATCTATTCAACAAGAAAAGATTAACTATATTACAATACTCCTTCACCCACAACTCTACCTTCACAGACGTATACAGATTTGTAAGGATAACACAAGCTACAAAAGCTATCTTATAGTCTAATGTTCACAGTAAACACAGTCCGCGTAAACCTATGGCACCCTGTGGTCAGACACACCACACTCTGAAAACAAGTGACAGATGCCACCTCAAACAGATGCTATGGATCTCTCCCTAACTCCCTCCAGACGCTTCTCACACCGTGAACCAACCAGTCTCACTGAATTCCGTCCTTCACACAAGAGATTCCAATCTCCACTCTCCAGGACCTCGCCTTGGAATCTTCTCCCAAACTGACATTTTCTCTCAGGCACCTTCCACAAGGTTTCACCTCCAGGGTTTTGAACTCTCTTTCTGATGTTCCTCTTCCCTGGGTCACCACATGCACTCAAGCTGTCTTCCATGCAGTCTCTCTCACCAACTCAGCCTTAACAGTACACCACTGCTTCACATGCCCACAGCAAAGAATTACAGGCCTTCAGTTGTCTCTTTGAACCTTCTTGCTTCTTGCAAGCTGTTCTCACTTTAAATCTGAAGTATGGAGCCTTTCTCTCTGCCCCTCACTCTTAACTTCACTTAACAGGACCTTTTCCCAAGTTCCTGTCCTTCCTTTAACTAGATGGTCTTCTTTGGACTTTCTCTTCTTCCGCTCCCCTGGATTTTTTGGGTTTTTCTTAGCTTGGGACTTGCTATGTGTCACCTTTTAGGCTGCTTCTGCTTCAGAGCTGCCTCAAACCAACTGAACTCAAACTGCTTTCAAATCAAACTGCTGGCTTGCTTATGTGTGTGTATCTGTGGGAGGAACCTACCTATCTGACCCCCATTGCTAGGCAACAGCGCTTTTCTTCCTACTCTTGTGCTTACTTTTACGTTATAGGGGTCGTAAATGTCTCATTAGAAATGCAAGCAGCCTTTTAAAGTGAAAATAAAACTCCATTTGACCTTCCTTAACACACAGATACAGAAATACAAATTAAACTTAAACCTTAAAGCTAAAACTCATTCCTAACACCCACAAATACAAGTATAACTTACTTAAACTATCTCCATTTCCTAACATGGAGGCAGTGGCAGCTGTGGACAATCCCCATCAGAGCACACAGGACAGCTCTAACTGTGCTCACCTAGCTGGAGACACTGAGCCTCGGGGTCAGATACAAGGTGGTTTCTTGTGGAGCAGCAAAGTGAAATGTTTGACCATCTGTGAGAGTTTCCTGAGACAATGCAATCCCATGGGCAAAAAATGGAGGCGACCATTCATGCCATGAGCACCACTACGTCTCACGTATATGAGCGCATGGAAAATGTGGCTACCCTCAGGGAGAGTCATATGTGATAGTCTGCCAAGTGGATGCAGGAGCAGTGAACTGGCATAGATTGAATATATGACACATCTTGCAACATTGACTATTCTGTTGCAGTGAAAGTGTACAGATGCATGGGTAGGCAGCTAGGTACTCTCCCATTCCTGGTAAGTGAAGGTGGGCCATGATATAGAAGGGGATGATGTAGATGGTGCCACTCCAGAAGGCCCCCATTTCGGATGCTGGCCCCTCAGGCAGAGTCACACATGATGCCGCAAGTCCCCACAGAGGCCACCTATGCACAAGTACAGCTGGTGCAGCCTTTGATGGTGCCCTCATAGGCACTGTGACCATGAGAATGGGCATCATAGGTGCCGGGAGCATCTCAGTTAATGGGACACCATCTCGAGAAGTCTACCTCCACAGCTACTCCAGCCAGAGGAGGAGCACCATATAGAAGCTCTTGTAGGAGAACAGAGAAGTGGTGTTGGTATGACTTTGGGATCGACTGGGGTATGGCTCATGATGCTTCTTTCAATTTTATGTATGTTACTGCAATGAAACAGGTAGTTTCTAGACCCTTACATTTGCCATGTCATTACTATTGGGACATTGCAACAGCAGTAGAAGGTACAATAGGAGAGTGGAAGAAGTAAATGTGAGTCCCTTAGAGGGTGAGAAATTATAACGGAGAATAAGAAAATAGTAGAGATACCAAACGAATATTTTGCATTTGTCTTCGCACAAAATGCTTGCCAAAAATGATGGGGAACCAAGGGTCTAATTAGGGTGAATAAAGTCATTAATATTAATAAGGAAAAAATGAGATTAAAACTGGACAAATACTCTAGGCATCTAAAAGAGATAGTAGATGCGTTCATTGCAATCTTACAAATTTTCTGAAATGCTGGAGTGATCCCACTGGAATGGAAGATAGCGAATGTAACATCAAAGAAGGAAGGAGAGAGAAAACAGAGAACTATAGGCCAGTTAGACTGACAACTCCTTGAGTTCTCTACCTGAACGTCGGTCCTTTGTGATTATTTTCCAAACCGTGGCAAAGTGCTTTGAAATGTGCTGCAGGTAGGATGAGAAGGTGGTCCCTGAGTCTACCTCTATCAGAATAGGAATTAAACCCTGTACTGTTGGTGCTAATCTGAGCCATATGCTAGCTGTCTAGTCAACTGGGCTAACCGCCACTGCCAGCCTGACACCAATCATCAGAAAAGGACCAAAATCCATTATTAAGGAAGTAGTAACAGGGCACTTAGGAAATCGTAATATTTTTAGTCAGAGTCAATATGGTTTTATGAAAGTGTTTGACAAATCTATTTGGCTTTCTTGAGGATGTAACTAACAGGAGAGATAAAGAAGAGCCAACAGATGGAGTATATTTGGATTTTCAGAAGGTATTCAATAAGGTACAACACAAAAGGTTGTTACACAAGATTAAGGGTTCATGGATTTGGGATAATATATTAACATGGATTGAGGATTGGTTGAAGGTTAGAAAACCTGGGGCCTCAGCTATTTACAATCTATACTAATGACTGGATGGAGAGGCAGAGAGTACTGTGTCTAAGTTTACTGCTGATACAAAGCTAGGTGGGAATGTCAAATTCAAACAAACTTGGGCCTCTGCTGGGTACAATCCTGCCTACAGCCATTGGCAGCTCCAGTGCTGGGTGTAACTGGCACATCAGGCTTGGCAAGAAGCATTTTAACTAGCTGCCCTGGCAGGCTGGGTCAGAATGGGTCTTTAAATGTGGAAATGACAATTCTCTCAAAGGGAAGATTAATACCAGGGCATGACAGGAAATTGATCGAAAAACGTTAAACCCGTGTAAACAACATATTTTTGAGTGTTTTATGACGTGTTTGTTTTGGTTTGTGGAACTTTATATTTATTAAAGAATACAGAATCTATAACAGTGTATTCCTGCTCATCATTTTCTATGCATTTAACTCGGGCAGTAACAGAGACTATGGGTGGAATCTTCCGGTCCCTCCAGCAGTGGGAAGCTTAGCGGGCGGAGGAACTTAATTTGGTGTGTGGCCACAAATCAGTTTCCTGACAGCGGGATGAACTTTAGCAATTATCTTCTCGGGACTTTAAAGGCAGGTTAAAGGCTGGTTGAGCTTCCTGACAGATAACGTCGGGAAGCCCTTTTGCATGCATTAGCATGTCTGCATGCACTGCAGTGGTTCAAGAAGGCAGTTCATCATCACCTTCTCAAGGACAATTAGGGATGGGCAATAAATGCTGGCCTAGGCAGTGACACCCACATCCCATGAATGAATAAAAAGAAATGACATGCATGCTCATTAAAAGACCACCTCGTCAGAATTAAGCTCCCCCTCCATTTTAAGTTTCCAGCTAGTGAGAAATTAGAACATTCACATCTACGATTGTATATAAATGGCATTCAGCCGGCGAGCTTCACTTCTTCCTGGACTTTGAAGTGAGTGGACGCTGCTTTGACCTACTTGGGGACTGCTCACCAGTCTCAGCCTCTTGACTCAGATCGGATGCCAGCAGGCCAAGCTGCACGAAAGCTGAACTTGGGAGGCAGGCTGAGAGGGGGACGGTGCAAAGGGGGTAGGGTGGAAGAATGGATAGAGGCCGGACATGGGAAACAGGCATGGGAGTGGTGCGTGGAAGAGGTGGAAGGGTGGGGAAAAGGCTGGGCATGGGAGGCAGGGAGCTGCCGTTCATTCTGTGCTATTTGCCATCAGCTGCTGTCAGAGGCAAGGACGAAGGGAGGGGGGGGAAGTGGATGCCTCCAAGGGGCACGGCTGCTGGACAGCAGCAAAACCGAATCCAAACCTCCATCCTCCCGGGTGAATGGTCATGGCTGACAAGGGCTTATGTGGTAAGTCTTTCTATGCTGCCAAGACAATAGTCTCTCTACAGAGATCTCAAGAGTAGTGGAGACAAGCTGAATAGTGTCTCACGCATAGCTGTTATCGCCCTGGTCAAAGAGCAATGTCTCCATGCGCAGTCATGTATGAATAGGAGGAACACCCATTTCTGTTCCTCCAGGATGTCCTTCACCTGGAAGGGGTGGGGTAGGGATGCCATGTCTCGTTGGAAGCCAGGCACAGGGCTTCGCACTGGCTTGGTGGCTCTGAGGCGGAGGCAATCCTGAATGGTTTGATTGATTACTGCAATTCGTTCACAGGTCCACTGAGGCCTAGGTGATGTAGGCTCCAGGCAACTCTGACCTACTGGCCCTCATCCAGATGAGGAGGAAGTGGGACCAACATAGGTTTGCCCAGGGCCAGGAGGAGCAATGGCCTGAGCAAGAGGCAGTGGGGCCTCAAGAAGGTCAAGATGCTGGCGAACAGGGTCTACTTCAATGGCGAGCACAGGTATATCGCAGACGGTGCAGCTACCTACAGATGAGCGAAAGGCTATGCAGGAGGTGTATTAGAACGTCCCACAATGCAGTTGCACACATCTGCCAGCTTCCCCACGATGGTCTGTGGCTGCAAGGACTTAGAGGCAATCCCATGTCTGTGGCATTAAAGATCACCACTACCTTAAACTTCTTTGCCAGTGGCTCCTTCCAGTGTTTCACTGGGGACCTGTGCAGCATCTCTCAGTTAGCGACACACAAGTGTATCCGAGAGATGACAGATGGCCTGTCCAGGAGAACACATTGATTTGTCCAATTCCGCCTGGATCCCGAAAGCCAGGTTGCAAGAACATTGAGTTTTGGAGCAATCTCAGGTTTCCCACAAGTGCAGGGTGCTATTGACTGCACACGTGGCCTTGAAATCTCCCTGGCAACAGCCAGTCACATTCATCAATAGGAAAAGTTCCCACTCTTTGAGCGTGCAGCTGATATGTGATCACAGAAGACAAATCCTACATGTTTGTACTTGGTTCCCAGGAAGCTCGCAAGATGCCTACATTCTGACCAACTCCCAGGAGCAACAGGGTTTTTAAGGACCTTGGTAATTGCAGGGCTGTCTCCTTGGGGACAAGGAATACTCCTAGAAGACCTGACTGATAATGCCAGTTCACCGTCTGCAGAGTGTTGTTTAGGAGAGGTACAATGCCGCACATGCCTCCACCGGGCCTATGTCAGAGCAGACAATAGGCCTCCTAAAGATGAGGTTCAGATGTTTGGACCGCTCAGGTGCGACCCTCCAATGCTCACCACAGAGTGGGTCCCAGATCATCATTGTCTGCTGCATCCTGCACAACCTCGCACTACAAAGGGGGAAATTGTAGATGGAGATGTCTCCTCTGACGATGAGGACAGTGAAGGGGGTGGATTTGACGAGGAGATTTGACCAGATTATCGCGGAGTCAGATGCAGAGGCCATAGCAGGGATACGACGTGGCAGACAGGCCGGTGTCAATCTGATAGCTACCAGATTCCAGGCAGAATAAGCTGCCGAGACATTTCCTTTGCTATTCGGTTTTCCATCCTCGGCTTGCTGGAAGGCTGTAGATCCTTTTTGGTTTCAGACATCTAACATACCTTGATTTAAGGTAGCCTAATTAAACTGCACTACTTAATGTCTGCCCTGCTGGTGATTTGATCCTTTACATGCGCCAAATTATGCTAATATTCAGAGCCCTGGCACTAAATGTGTGCATGAGAATCTGCACAGCACTCTCTTCTCCCACAACCTCGGGAATTTGATTTTACCCATGCCCTCACAAAGTCTGTTTGCAGGGCAACTTGAAAGCAATATCAAATCTTACCTCTGCAGGGATGCACTCATGTCACCCTCACACTGGTCCCAAAGTGGGTCAGATCTGGCAGAGAGCTCTTTCAGGCAGAACCAGATAGATGGGTGCACAGGGAGGAGCAGCATGAGAACACCATTGGCCCCTCGACATCGCTCCTCCATGCAGGTTGATCAGGGAATATTGTGTTCTTGGTTCCTGATCACCCATATTCCCTTGACCTCTTTATCAAGCTGAAAAGTCCACTCACTGAGAGTGCTAAGACTGTGCTATCAGTTGCTCAGTAGCAACCACTCCAGACTCTCCAATTGCAGAGGCTCCTACAAGTCTCAGTCTTGGATTAGCATTAGTGTGAGGCTGTGATCCATCATTGTGGACACCCCAGCCAAGGTAAATATCTTTCCTGCATGGACCCTGCAGAGCCCTGTTAGCACTGCTGATGCTTCACATGGATAGTCTCATGGTCCTCAGCATGGTCCAGTGAACAGGCCCATTCTACTCTCTCTCACCTCATAGAATAAAACCCCAGTCCTTCAATGATATCCCTTTGTGCAAACCCTTTATGTGAGGTCTACTGCCACCCTTGATAAGGAGATGAGCAGGCCAAACAAATCTCCATGTGACATCTGACAAAGGTTTCAGTCAACTGCATACACACCTCTTAAATCCTACACTCAAATCCCTCTTGTAGTCAAGGCTAACCTTCACTGTTGCCTCACTTGCAGCCTTCACCTGCATATTAGCTCAAAATGACAAATCACCAAGGAAGGCCATTAATGATTGGGCATGCCCACCACAGCTTCCTCCAGACACGTAGGGCAGCTTCTGCTTTTCGACTATTAAGAAGACAAGTGTAGAGCTTCACTCTTTCCACCCTGAAACTGCATCTACAGTGTTCCTAACCACTCACGTAGCAGGTTTAACTACCCTCGAATGCTTGTGGCATCCACCCACATCTTACATCAGGGCAACAGCAGTAGGAGCTGCAATAGCCTCGGTGAACACATTTTCAGAGGTCAGGACATGGTGAGCTGCAAGTAATGGTTGCATGATGCATGTCCAGGCTGCACACTCACAAATGATGGTCAGTGTCTAATCATGCACACGTAGGTAATCACATTGAGTAATTACTATGTTGATAAGGTGAGAGAAGTGAATCTACAGGAGTTCATTTTCGGACTCTGATAGGGACCCACATTCTAGACCCTTAAATGCCCACAACCATTGAAGCAACTAGGAGCAAGAGGGAATCCAGGAAACTTCCAAACAATGCAAGTATCAAAATTTTTTACAATGATTGTATAGCTGTGTCATCTGTGTGCCTTCAAAAAGTCTTTATCTTTCATTGCCTACCACTACATCTAAGTGCAGCCTCAACATCCGCAGCTGGGGTGGAGGCAGCCTGCTGATTGCTATGCTCTATTGACTGTGATGACTTTACTGGGCATCCACTTTGGCCTGAGGCCTAGAGGGATCTGGCCTGCTAAAGGTCTCCTGATAAAGTGCAGGTACACCCTTCTCGGCCTGGCCTCCTGGAGGCGATGGGGTCACTGGCAGGTGGGAGTGGCATGGCAGGGCACCCTTGGAGTGTCCTGGGATGAAGCCCCCGGGGAGCCTGGCTGGCTCTCCTCCCTCTGGGTGCCCAATGGCACCTCCTTGACTTCTTGAGGAGAAGGGCACCTGGAGGAAGGTCGAGGTGCCCCATTCCCCTCTCTCCTAGCCACTGCTGCACTACACCCATGGTGAGAGTGGCGGAGTGCAGATCCGAATGCATATCCAGCAGCCACTGTGCGTTCTACTGGCCCTGGGTCTCCAAGGCGGCTGCCACCCTTTCCATGGAGGCAGCCAAGTGCTCGCATGCTGGAGTCGCAGCAGCAGACAGAGTGTGGACAGACTCCTCCAGCCTTCAGTCCAGCCTGCGCATGTCCTTTGGCATCTCTGTCTGATATTCCCCTGCCTGTCTCTGCATCTCCACATGTCTCTTAGGGCTGACTCCAGAGGCTCATCATCTACATGGGGTTGAGCAGGGGCCTGATCTCCAGTGTCAGAGACCTCGGCGGTCACTTCCCCCGCCAGCTGTGGACCCGTGTCAGTCATGTACTCACCGGATTGTGATCCTGAGCCTACTCTAGAATATGGACCCACTGAGGTGAGTGTTTCTGTGCTGATGGAGGGTGATGGTGCATCCTCTGAGGCAGCCTCCTCAGAGGTGGGGTTGGACATGGAGCTGTGGTTGGTCTCCCTTGTTGGCCTCCCTCTTTTCATGCTGGTACCTGGAATAGAGAAAAGAAAGGTTTAGTGATTGCCTAAACATGCTCCTTAATTAAACCAATGTATTACTCTGTGCGCACAGCTGACAACCACAGAATGGATGCATTCTCACTGGCTTCCTGGGGGAGTCCTATTTCACCTTCAGCACAGACAGTCCTGCTCCTCCCAGCTATCTCGGTGGCCTGCTCCTCATACAGAGTGAGGAATCTAATGTCTAGAATGACGCCTCTGGTCTTGGCCTGCTGCCTCTTATTGTGGGCGTTCTTGTCCTGCAGAAAGACAGAAGGATTGATTGTCATACCAATAGTTGCACGAGCAGTTTAGGAGCATGCAGGCCTATGGCAGTTGCTGAGCCCTAGAGTCATAGTCATAGAGGTCCATAGCACAGAAAAAGGCCCTTCGGCCCATCAAGTCTGCGCTGGTCAAACAAGTACCTAACTATTCTAATCCCATTTTCCAGCACTAGGCCCATAGCCTTGTATGCCATGGCATCGCAAGTGCACATCCAAATACTTCTTAAATGTTATGAGGGTTTCTGCCTCTATCACCCTTTCAGGCAATGGGCTCCAGATTCCCACCACCCTCTGGGTGAAAAAATTCTTCCTCACATCCCCTCTAATCCTCCTGCCCCCTACCTTAAATCTATGCCCCCTGGTTACTGATCCCTCCACCAAGGGGAAAAGTTCCTTCCTGTCTACCCTATTTATGCCCTTCATAATTTTATACACCTCAATCACGTCCCCCCTCAATCTCCACTGCTCCAGGGAAAATAACCCCAGTCTATCCAATCTCTCCTCATAACTAAAACTCTCCAGTCCAGGCAAGATCCTGGTAAATCTCCTCTGCACTGTCTCTAGTGCAATCACATCCTTCCTATAATGCGGATTCCAGAACTGCATGCAATACTCTAGCTGTGGCCTAACCAGTGTTTTATACAGTTCCAGCGTAACCTCCCTGCTCTTATATTCTATGCCTCGGCTAATAAAGGCAAATATGCCATATGTCTTCTTATCCCATATGCCCTCCCCAGTAAGTGATTAACAAGCAGGATTCCCTGTAACTGACAGAAGATTGAGAGCGTGAAGTGGCCGGCACACAGTCAGTGCCCATGTCCCATCCGTTGGTGAGTGCTGCAACCCAAACTCCTGTCTGACATCCCCATGCACTCACACACTTAGACTGCCTGATGCCATTGTGAGTGTCAATTTACAGTGAGCAGATGGTGCCACTTACCCTGGCAGAGTGCAGCAGATTATTCATCCTCTTCCTGCACTACTGGGCATTTACTTGGTGGGCACCACGGGCGCTAACCTCCGCTGTGACCTCCATCCAGGCCGCTGTGATCAGACAGGGCGGGGGGGGGGGCCTCCTGCTACCATCCTGGGGAACCAGCACCTCCCACCTTTCCTGGAGGGCCTGGAGCAGAATCTCCAAGGAGGCTTCGCTGAACCGTTGGGCCACATGTTGTTTGCTCTGGGATATCCTGGTTGATGCAATCTTCAACGGCCGACAGACTGAATCTCCTGGCTTGCATTGAGAGAATGGCTGTCTGGGTGCCCTTTAAGTATGGGGCTCAGACCTTCAACCTCATGACGTAATGGTGGGGATGGAGACTTCCTAACAGCCCTGCTGTGAGATTCAGCGAGCTCCTCGTGGAAGCATAAGTAATGAGCTGAACAGTGCAATATTGCGCATGGACAGCCACCCTGCCCCCGCAGCGCAAATCACTCTTACTTTGTTCTGGAGTCTAAGTTCAGTGGTGGACCATGGAAGATCCTGGCCTATGGATGGGTCAGTGGAGGATCTAGTCTGGCTGAAATATAATGAGGGGCTTCGTTTTGATGTGTGTGTTGGTGCCTGTATGTGTATGTGTGTGTCTTTAAGTTTATGTGTATGACTGTGCATGTGACTGTCTATGCTTGTGTGCGTATGTGTCTGTCTGGTTGTGCATGTGTGTGTCTGCATGTGTGTGTTTCTGTGCATGTGTTGTATGTGTCTATGCCTGTGTTTATCTGTGTTCTTGTATGGGTGTCCGTATATGCACATGTATCTGCATATGTATGCGTCTGTGAGTATGTACATATGACTGTATGTGCATGAGTTGGTGCCTGCGCTTCTGTATTTGTGTGTAGGTGTGTCTCTCTACACATGTGCATGTGGACCTGTGAATGCTTGTTGCTCTGTCAGACACTCCTTAGCCTTCCTTTTTCCTATGGCTAACAATGGTTGAATATTCGAACCTTACTGTTGACCATTCTCTCTATCCTTTTTTAATATTCATTCTCGGGGTGTGGGCTTCGCTGGCAGGGCCAGCATTTATTGCTCATCCTTAGTTGCCCTTGAGAAGGTGATGTTGAGCTGCCTTCTTGAACCGCTGCAGTCCACGTGGTGTAGGTAGACCCACAGTGCTGTTGGGGAGGGAGTTCCAGGATTTAGACCTAGCAACAGTGAAGGAACGGCGATATATTTCCAAGTCAGGATGGTGAGTGACTTGGAGGGGAACTTCCAGGTGATGGTGTTCCCATCTATCTGCTGCCTTTGTCCTTCTAGATGGTAATAGTCATGGGTTTGGAAGGTGCTGTCTAAGAAGCCTTGGTGAATTCCTGCAGTGCATCTTGTAAATGGTACGCACTGCTGCCACTGTGCGTCGCTGGTGGAGTGGGTGAATGTTTTTGGGTGTGGTGCCAATTAAGTGGGTTGCTTTGTCCTAGATGGTGTCCAGCTTCTTGAGTGTTGTGGGAGCTACACTCATCCAGGCAAATGCAGAGTATTCCATCACACTCCTGACTTGTGCATTGTAGATGGTGGACAGGCTTTGTGGAGTCAGGTGAGTTACCCACCGCAGGATTCCTAGCCTCTAACCAGCACTTGTAGCCACAGTATTTATATGGCTAGTCCAGTTGAGTTTCTGGTCAATGATAACCTCCAGGATGTTGATAGTGAGGGATTCAGTGATGGTAATGTCAAGGGGCGATGGTTGAATTCTCACTTGTTAGAGATGGTCATTCACTGACACTTGTGTTACTTGCCACTTGTCAGCCCAAGCCTGGAAATTGTCTAGGTCTTGCTGCATTTGGACACGGACTGCTTCAGTATCTGAGGAGTCATGAATGGTGCTGAACATTGTGCAATCATCAGCGAACATCCCCACTTCTGACCTTATGATGGAAGGAAAGTCATTGATAAAGCAGCTGAAGATGGTTGGGTCGAGGATACTACCCTGAGGAACTCCTGCAGTGATGTCCTGGAGCTGAGATGACTGACCTCCAAACAATCACAACCATCTTCCTTTGTGCTAGGTATGACTCCAACCAGCAGAGAGTTTTCCCCAATTCTCATTGACTCCAGTTTTGCTAGGGCTCCTTGATGCCACAGTTGGTCATATGTGGCCTTGATGTCAAGGGCAGTCACTCTCACTTCACCTCGGGAGTCTCTTTTGTCCATGTTTGAACCAAGGCTGTAATGAGGTCAGGAGCTGGGTGGCCCTGGTGGAACCCAAACTGGGTGTCAGTGAGCAGGTTATTGCTAAGTAAGTGCCGCTTGATAGCACTGTTGATGACTCCTTCCATCACTTTACTGATGCTGGAGAGTAGACTGATAGGGCGATAATTGGCCGGGTTGGATTTGTCCTGGTTTTTGTGTACAGGACATACCCGGACAATTTTCCACATAGCTGGGTAGATGCCAGTGTTGTAGCTCTACTGGAACAGCGTAGGTAGAGGGGCAGCAAGTTCTGGAGCACAAGTCTTCAGTACTATTGCCGGAATATAGTCAGGGCCCATAGCCTTTGCAGTGTCCAGTGCCTTCAGCCATTTCTTGATATGACGTGGATTGAATCAAATTGGCTGAAAACTGACATCTGTGATGCTAGGGACCTCCAGAGGAGGCCGAGATGGATCATCCACATTCAGCACTTCTGGCTGAAGATTGTAGCAAATTAGCAAATGTAGCAAATCTTTTGCACTGATGTGCTGGGCTCCTCCATCATTGAGGATGAGGATATTTGTGGAGCCTCCTCCTCCAGTGAGTTGTTTAATTATCCACTACCATTCATGACTGAATGTGGCAGGACTGCAGAGCTTAGATCTGATCCGCTGGTTGTAGGGTCGCTTAGCTCTGTCTATCACTTGCTGCTTATGCTGTTTGGCACACAAGTAGTCCTGTGTTATAGCTTCACCAGGTTAACAGCTCATTTTTAGGTATGCCTGGTGCTGCTTCTGGCATGTCCTCCTGCACTCTTCATTGAACCAGGGTTGATTCCCTGGCTTGATGGTAATGGAAGAGTGGGGGATATGCCGGGCCATGAGGTTACAGATTGTGTTTGAGTACAATTCTGCTGCTGCTGATGGCCCACAGTGCCTCATGGATGCCCAGTCTTGAGTTGCTAGATCTGTTCGAAATCTATCCCATTTAGCACAGTGGTAGTGCCACAGAACTCAATGGAGGGTATCCTCAGTGTGAAGGTGGGACTTTGTCTCCACAGCGACTGTTTACGGTGGTCACTCCTACCGATACTGTATGGACAGATGTATCTGCAGCAGGCAGGTTGGTGAGGATGAGGTCAAGTATGTTTTTCCCTCTTGTTGGTTTCCTCACCACCTGCCGCAGACCCAGTCTAGCAGCTATGTCCTTTAGGACTCGGCCAGCTCAGTTAATAGTGGTGCTACCGAGCCACTCTTGGTGATGGTCGTTGATGTCCCCCACCCAGAGAACATTGTGCAGCCTTGTCACCTTCAGTGCTTCAACATGTAGGAGCACTGATTCATCAGCTGAGGGAAGGCAGTACGTGGTAATCAGCAGGAGGTTTCCTTGCCCATGTTTGACCTAATGCCATGAGGCTTCATGGGGTCCGGAGTCAATGTTGAGGACTCCCAGGGCGACTCCCTCCCGACTGTATACTACTGTGCCGTTACCTCTGCTGGGGCTGTCCTGCCGGTGGGACTGGACATACCCAGGGATGGTGTTGGTGGTGCCTGGGACATTATCTGTAAGATATGATTCCATAAGGATGACAACATCAGGCTGATGCCTGATTAGTCTGAGGAACAGCTCTCCCAATTTTGGCACCCAGGTGTTAGTTGTTTTTTTAAAAAAGGGTCAACAGGGCTGAGTTTGCTGTTGTCATTTCCAGTGCTTAGGTTGATGCCAGGTGGTCCTTCCAGTTTCATTCCCTTTTTGTGATTTTGTAATGGTTTGTTACAACTGGGTGGCTTGCTAGGCCATTTCAAGAGTCAACCACATTGCTGTGGGTCTGGAGTCGCATGTAGGCCAGACCAGGTAAGGGTGACAGATTTCCTTCCCTAAAGGACATTAGTGAACCAGATGGGTTTTTACAACAATCGTCAATGGTTTCATGGTCATCATTGGACTTTTAATTCCAGATTTTTATTGAAATCACATCCCACCGTCTGCTGTGGTGGGATTTGAACCCAGGTCTGCAGAGCATTACCCTGGGTCTCTGGAATACAAGTCCAGCAACAATACCATCTAGCTAGTCTGGCCAATCCCCTGTTAACAGGCACTGAAACAGCCTCTCAATCTCTTTCTGTAGTACAGAGGGATCTGAGTATCCTGGTACATGGATCACAAAAAGTTAGCATGAAGGTACAGTAAGTGGTTAGGAAGGAAGATGGAATGTTGGCACTTACTACAAGGGGAGTGGAATATAAAAGCAGGGAATACTGTTGGTCACAGCTGTAAATACATGGGTGACCTTGCTGGTACAGCTCACGCTCTGCACACCTGTTGGATCAAAGCCACCTCCTCCTCACCCAGCTACACAGCCAGTCCAGCTCTCTGAGCTGCCAGCCACACTCTCATTCAAACACACATCCTTCACCACAAGCCTCCACACATTGCACGCAGGTTCCTACTCCCCTGGCCAGCTGACAGATTGATCTCTGAGTCAACCCCCCCAGCCTCTCATGTCACCTCAAACCACTTTGTGGCAAAACCCTTTCAAGATCACAGAGCAGGTGGTTAATCATAGAGTCTGTGCTTTGGGTTAGTTCTTATATTTCTCTATTTGATGTTTATACCAACTCCCTCCCTTTAGCTAGCCTGGCCGATCCCCTGCTAACAGGCACTGAAAAAGCCTCTTGATCTCCTTCTGCAATACAGAGGTATCTGGGTGTCCTGGTACATGAATCACAAAAAGTTAGTATGTAGGTACAGCAAGGGATGAGGAAGTCAGATGAAATGTTGGCACTTACTACAAGGGGAATGGAATATCAAAGCAGGGAAGTTTTGCCACAGTTGTCCAGGGCCTTGGTGAGACTACATCTAGAATACTGTGTTGTCATGAAAATATAATAATTTTCATAGTATTTTTGTGATTTACTGTAAAAGTAGGTTGATAGTGGGGTTTGGATTAGTTTCTCTTTGTGAGGCTGTGTGTGGTGGGGGGGGTTTAATTGAATTGCAGGCAGCTAGTCTGGAGCTTTTGAGTTAATAAAAGAGAAGCTAGGTTTGAAATGCGAAATATGTTTACATGGCTGAAGTTTTAGAATGTGAGGTGTGAAGAACATTTGCATTTTTAGATAAACCAGAGTCATGAATTTCAAAGAGATGGTAAGGTATTACACCTAGCCAAACAGTGTGTTTATTTTTCCCAAAGGTTACTGATAATATGAGTACTATGAAAAGATTTATCTTATGAAAAAAGTAAAGCTGCACAGATATATTGGGACAATGGAATTCACTTTAAAAAGGGAGAAACCTGTCTGAAGGAGATGAGGTTATGTATGAGGAGAACAATTTCTAAGATCTAACAAGTGTGAAAAGCCTCCAACTTCTACGCATCAAGCTGCTGTCCACAGGAACCGAAGCTAGGAAAACTCACTGTGAATATCCCTGTCCAGGGTATTTTGTGCTTTGCCTGGGTCTGTTGAAATCTATCTTGTTTTACTGTTGCCTTAACGGAGGTGTAACTGGGAGTCAGATTAATTAGGAGATTCAGAAGTTATTGCAATAGTAATTTGTAGACCTATGTATGTGCTTAAAACCTTTGTCTTCTATTAATAAATGTTTAATTTAATTTTGTAAAAAACCTCTTAAGTCTTGGTGAGTTCATTACTACTGAATTCAAGACATCTCAAAATAAAGTACAAATTGCAAACAGCTGTTTCAAGTTTCCCTCTGGGATTTGAGCAGCTCAGCATTTACCATCCACTGTGCCACAACAGTGTGCAGTTTAGTCTTCTTGTAAAAGATATAATTGCATTAGAAGCAGTTCAGAGACGGTTCACTTGACTAATTCCTGGGATGAAGGGGTTATCTTATAAGGTTGAACAGGCTGGGCCTGTATCCATTGGAGTTTAAAAGAATGAGTGGCGATCTTATTGAAACATATAAGATCCTGAGGGGACTTAACAGGATGGATGCTGAGAGGATGTCTTCCCTTGTGGGAGAGACTAGAGCTAGGGGATACAGTTTAAAACTAAGGGGTCTCCTATTTACGCAAAGGTGAGAATTTTTTTCTCTCAGAGGGCTGTTAGTCTACGGAATTCTCTTCCCAGAGAGCAGTGGAGGCTGGATCATTGAATATTTTTAAGGCTGAGTTAGACAGATTCTTGATTGACAAGGGAGTCAAAGGGTATAGGTGGTAGGCAGGAGAGTAGAGTTAAGGCCACGATCAGTTCAGCCATGATCTTATCAAATGACAGAGCAGGCTCAAGGGGCCGAATGGCCTACTCCTGCTCCGAATTCATATGTTTGTATGCAATCCCTCACCCTTTCCAACAACTCTCTGGAAATACAGAATACCACTCTCCTCTTCTAGAGCTTGTCATTTCTCACCCAAGCTAGATTTGACTTGTTGTAGATCCAGAAAGAAACACACCTTTCCTGCTGTTCCCAGGCACTCTGTCTGGTTACACTGTTGTCCCACTCCAAATTCAGTTTCAACAATGATCCATTGCTGGAAAGGTAAAGGCCAGCTAGCATAATTAATGTGTAAAGTGACAAGCAATTTACAGTAAGAGATATGCCAGGAATCCTGATTCTCCACAAATTGCTGAATCATTTGCACAATTTACCTCACAAAAACTGTTAGAAAATAACCTCACCATGAGGTTCCATTGTAATATATTGTATGACACGTAATGGGCTGTTACCACAAATTAATCTCACCGCTGCATTTAATGCTGGTCTGTTATTTACAATCTATATTAATGATTTAGACAAAGAGACGTGGAGTAATGCATCTAAATTTGATGATGCTACTTGAATGGCGGGATTTTTAAGTTCATTCATGGGATGTGGGCATCGCTGGCTAGGCCAGCATTTATTGTCCATCCCTAATTGCCCTTGTTCAGAGGGCATTTTGAGAATCAACCACACTGCTGTGGATTTGGAGTCACATGTAGGCCAGACCAGGTAAGGACGACAGATTTCCTTCCCTGAAGGACACTAGTGAGCGAGATGGGTTTTTACGACAATTGGCAATGGTTTTGTGGTCATCATCAGACTTTTATTGAAGTCAGATTTCACCATCTGCCATGGTGGGATTCGAACCCGGGTCCACAGAGCATTACCCTGGGTCTCTGGAATACTGGTCCAGGGGGTTGTCCTCTGATGGCAGGCTGAGTAAATCAGGCTTATATTCTCTGGAGTTTGGAAAAACAGAGACAATCTCAATGAAACATCGAGATTTTGAAGGGTTGAGAGGCTGTTTCCCCGAGCTGGGGAATCTAAAACACAGAGGCACAGTCTCAGGATAAGGGAACGATTATTTAAGACTGAGATGAGTTGAAACTTCTTAACTCAATGGTATTGGTATTCTCTGCATAGGAAAATAGGAAATAGGCGCATGAGTAGGCTATTTGGCCCCTTGAGTCTGCTCCACCAATCAGTTAGATCATGGCTGATATTCTACCTCAATGCCATTTTCCTGCACCATCCCCACACCCCTTGATGTCTCTAATGTGCAGAAATCTATTGATCTCAGTCTTGAATATATTCAATGACTGAGCCTCCACAGTCCAATTCCCAAGATTCACCACCCCCTGAGTGAAGAAATTCCTCCTCATCTCAGTGCTAAATGACAAGCTCCTTATTCTGAGACTGTGTCCCCTGGTTCTAGCACCCCCAGCCAGGGGAAACATCCTTTCTGCATCTACCCTGTCGAGCCCTGTAAGTATTTTGTATGCTTCAATGAGATCACCTCTCATTCTTCTAAACTCTCGAGAATGCAGGACCAGTCTCCTCATCCTCTCCCCATAGGACAATCCTGTTTTCCCAGGAATCAGTCTGGTGAACCTTTGTTGCACTCCCTGTATGGCAAGTACACAGGGAGTAAGGTAAGGAGGAGACCAAGACTGTATACAGTATTCCAGGTGCGGTCTCACCAAGGCTCTATACAATTGCAGCAAGACATCTTTACTCCTGTACTCAAATTGCCTTGCAAGAAGGCCAACATACCATTTGCCTTTCTAATTGTTTGCTGCACCTGCATGTTAGCTCTCAGTGACTTGTGAAAAAAGACACCAAGGTCCCTTTGGACGTCAACACTTCCCAATCTCTACCCATTTAAGAAATACTCTGCATTTCTGTTTTTCCTATGAAAGTGAATAGCTTCACATTTTTCCATATTATATTTCATCTGTCCGGTTCTTACCCATACACTTTAAATCCTCTTTGCATCCTCCTCACAACTCACATTCTCACCTAGTTTTGTATCATCAGAAAACTTGGAAATATTACATTTAATCCCCACATCCAAATCATTGATATAGATTGTGAGTAGCTGGGGCCCAAGCACTGATCCTTGCAGTACCCCACTAGTCACAGCCCGCCAACCCAAGAATGATCTGTTTATTCCTACTCTCTGTTTTCTGTCCGTTAACCTATCCTCAATCCATGCCAGTATATTACCCCCAATCCCATGTGCTCTAATTTTGCTTACTAACCTTATCGAAAGCCTTCTGAAAATCCAAATACACCATATCCACTGCTTCCCCGTTATCTATTCTGCTAGTAACATCCCCAAAAAAACTCCAACAGGTTTGTCAAACATGATTTCCCTTTCACAAATCCGTGTTGACTCTTTCCAATCCTACCATTATTTTCTAAGTGTCTAGATATCACATCCTTTATAATAGATCCTAGCATTTTCCCCACTACTGATGTTAGGCTAACTTGTCTATGGTTCCGTTTTCTCTCTCCTTTTTTTGCCACCTCCCAATCCGCGGGCATTGTTCCAGAATCTATAGAATTTTGGAAGATGACCATCAGCTCTTCCACTATCCCTGCAGCAATCTCTTTCAACACTCCGGGATGTAGATCATTAGGTCCAGAGGATTTATCAACTTTCAGTCCCCTTAACTTCTCCAGTACTACTTTTTTAATAATAATAATTTCTTTTAGTTCCTCATTCTGACTAGTCCCTTGTTTCTCTAATATTCATGGGAGATTTTCTGTATCTTCCTCCATGAAGACAGACACAAAGTATTTGTTTATTTTCTCTGCCATTTCCTTATTCTTCATTATAAATTCTCCTGTCTCTGCCTGTAATGGACCCATATTTGTCCCTGCTACTCATTACCATTTCACATACCTATAGAAGCTTTTACAGACCATTTTTAAGTTTCTTGCTAGTTTACTCTCATATTCTACTTTTTCCTTCCTTATCAGTTTCTTGGTCCTCTTTTGAATTCTAAAAAGCTCCCAACCCTCAGGCCTACTACTTTGACAGCTTTATTAGCCTCGTCCTTTGATCTAATAGAATCTTTAACTCCCTTTAGCCACGTTGGATCACTTTACCTGCTGGGATTTTGTGCCTCAAAGGAATGTATATTTGTTGCAAACCATGTATTAATTCTTTACATGCTAGCCATTGCCTGTCTACCATCATACCTTTTCACGTGGTTCCCAATCTGCCACAGCAACTTGTCCCCATACCTTCGTAGTTTCATTTGTTTAGATTTAAGATCCTCATTTCGGATTGAACTACATCACTTTCAAACTCCATGTAAAATTCTATCACATTATGGTCACTCTTCCCTTGAGGCTTCTTTACAATGAGATTATTAATTAACCCTTTCTCATTGCACAATACTAGATTTAAATAGCCCATTCTCTAGTTGGCTCCTCAGCATACTGTTTCAAGAAGCCATCTCGTATACATTCCAGAAATTCATCCTCCACGGCATTTGTACTAATTAGGTTTACCCAGTCTATATGTAGATTGAAGTCCCCCATTATTACTATATTACTCTTGTTACATATACGCCTCTAATTTCCTGATTTATACCATGCCCTACATTACCAATACTGTTTGATGATCTACAGACAGCTCCCACCAATGTCCCTGCTGCCCTTTTCTATATCTTAGCTCCATTCAAACTGATTCTACATCTTGATCTAAGATCCTCTCTCACTAAGGTACTGATTCCATCCTTTATTAACAGTGCTACCCTGCCTCCTTTTACTTTTTCCCCGTCCTTCCTAAATGTTGAATATCCTTGAACATCTAGTTCCCAGCCTTGGTCACCCTGTGGCCACGTCTCTGCATTAGCAATTATATCATACCCATTTACTTCCATTTGTGCCGTCAAATCAACCTTGTTGTGAATGCGGCGTGCATTCAGAAAGAATGTCTTTAATTCTGTCTTTTTATTATTTTTGCAACCTCTGGACTTTTATGTTTGTACATTACACTCTGTCCCTTCCTGCCATACTCAGAGTGTTAACTTGCTCTCTTGCCCGTCCTCTTTATTTTTCACTTGATCCCTCGCCCCCACTATTCAGTTTAAAGCGCTCTCTACCGCCCTAGTTATATGACTCGCCAGAACACTGTTCCAGGCATGGTTCAGGTGAAGACTATCCCACTTTCCCCAGTACTGGTGCCGATGCCCCATGAATCAAAACCCATTTCTCCCATGTCAATCTTTAAGCCACACAATTAACTCTCTAATCTTATTTACCCCACTCCAATTTGTTCATGGTTTATCTCTGGATTATTATCTTTGAGGTTCTGCTTTATAATTTAGTCCCTAGATGCTCATAATCCCTCAGCAGTACCTCTTTCTGAGTCCTACCTATGTCAGTGATACCCACATGGACGACAACTGGATCCTCCCCCGCCCACTGCAAGTTCCTCTCCAGATCTGAGCAGATGTCCCGAACCCTGACACTGGGCAGGCAACTCAGACTTCTGGACTCTCGCTTTAAGCTGCTGACAGTGTCTATCCCCCAACTATACAGTCTCCAACTACATTCCACTACATTCTTATTAACTCCCCCTGTTTGAATGGCTTCCTGTATCATGGTCAGTTCGCTCATCCACCCTGCAGCCCCTGCTTTCATCCATGCAAGCGACAAGAACCTTGAACCTGTTAGACAATTGCAAGGGCTGAGGCTCCTCCACTTCTACCTTCTTGTTCTCCACACCTGCCTCACTCGCAGTCACACCCTCTTGTCCCTGAACTTGAGCCAAATCAGAAGACCCTATTCTGAGGTGTGTGACTGCCTTCTGGTGCAAAATGTACAGGTAACTTTCCCCCTCCCTGATATATCACAGTGTCTGCAGCTCAGTCTCCAGGTCAATGACTCTGAGCCAAAGCTCTTCCAGCTCCAGACACTTACTGCAGATGTGTTTGCCTTAGGTCACACTGGTGTCCACGAGCTCCCACATTCTATAGCCACCAAACATCACCTGCCCTGCCATTGTTATAGCATTTAATTAATTATTTTACTGATTACATTAATGTCTCTAGTCTTGCCAGTGCTTATATTCTTATTATTTCAATAAATGTTCTACTTACCCTGATTGAAATTCCCAAGATAAGATAAATAGGAAATACACACCAGCCAATCTAATAAGCTTTACTACTATTGGTAAACCTTATTACTATTAATAAAACCTTTCAATTGTTAAAATTACCCAAGTTTTGAAAAATAAATGAGAAAAATCCTCACTAACCAATCAACTACCTATTTCCTGTGACATCATACTTTGACCTGTGGCCTGTTTTCTTGTGATGTCATAAGTCTACCCCAGGGAGTTGCAGATGCTCCATCATTGAATATATCCAAGGCTGAGTGCTACAATCCCCATGGGCATCTGCAAACCAAAATAACCAAATTTACCAAACAACCCCCAAAAGAAGAAATTACCCAACAAGATTTCACTTCTTGTAACTTTGCTTTAACATAAATCAGAATCAACGTAAATTAAACATGAACTAACAAGCAAATCACAGTCAGTACAAACTATAAATTACACATGGAATAGCAGGTGCAACAAAACTATCTCATTGAGGTAGGAGGCAGGCCACTCCTCCTATATGGTCCCAGCTTCAGCCACATAGTTTTTCCAAGCAGAATTCCAGTTCATTTCCTTCAAGAACTTAGTCAATTCTCTGCAGGCAACATCTTCCTTGTAAACAGGGTTCTTCCCCCTGTAGCGTTCTTCTTTCTGGGACCTTCTCAACTCGCAGCTCCTCTCTTCTTGGTCTCTTTGTTCTTGTCTGTGTGTGCCACCTGGCCTCTACATTTTAACTTCCTTCCTGTTGGTACTGCTTCTAGTCAAGGGTCACCAGGTCACATGGGCTAGTATTTCTTATTATCCAGAAATTGTAATTGATCCTTTTATCATTGATGCAACTCCTAAAATACCTTTCCAAACATTTGTGAAAACAATTACAGGGTATTAACAAATTTTCCTTATGGTCACAACTTTCAGATCAAAGGCCATCAGAGCTCACCAAGTTTCTTTTTGAGTTTCTCTCCCATGGCAACAAGATCACATGGGCATGCCTCTGAGCTGAGGTGTTGATCCAGAATTCTCTGTTTTACTTTCATAAATTAAACTGGGGGAGAAGGGACTTTGTTTTGATCCTTAAATAAGACACATTAGGTTGTTTCCAATCGGATTTTGCTAAGACTCAATTCCTGAGGTAATTAGGCAGCGAACAATCTGCTGAAGATCCACCAGGGTTACTGAATGGAGCAATGGTTCAGACCCTGACATTTCACCTCTGGAACGAATCTGGGGTTTATATTGAAAGAACAAGCAACTAAGTATGTCCTGTCACAAAAAGCAGAACAAATCCATCCCAGCCACCTACCACTCCATCAGTCTACACTCAATCATCAGTAAAGTGATGGAAGGTGCTGTCAACAGTGCTATCAAGCAGCATTTACTCAGCAATAACCTGCTCACTGGTGCCCAGTTTGGGTTCCACCAGGATCACTCAGCTCCCGACCTTATTACAGCCTTGGTTCAAACATGGACAAAAGAGCTGAACTCCCGAGGTGAGGTGAGAGTGACTGCCTTTGACATCAAGGCAGCATTTGACCGAGTGTGGCATCAAGGGGCCCTAGCAAAACTGGAGTCAATGAGAATCAGAGAGAAAACTCTCTGCTGGTTGGAGTCATACCTAGCACAAAGGAAGATGGTTGTGATTGTTGGGGACATCACTGCAGGAGTTCCTCAGGGTAGTGTCCTCGGCCCAACCAACTTCAGCTGCTTCATCAATAACCTTCCCTCCATCATAAAGTCAGAAGTGGGAATGTTTGCTGATGATTTCACAATGTTCAGCACCATTCGTGACTCCTCAGATACTGAAGCAGTCCATGTCCAAATGCAGCAAGACCTGAATAATATTTAGGCTTGGGCTGATAAGTGACAAGTAACAGTCATGCCATACAAGTGCCAGACAATGACCATCTCCAACAACAGAGAATCCAACCATCGCCCCTTGACATTCAAAGGCATTACCATTGCTGAATCCCCTACTATCAACATCCTGGATTACCATTGGTCAGAAACTGAACTGGACTAACCATATAAATAAGGAGCAGATCAGAGGCTAGAAATCCTGTGACGAGTAACTCACCTCCTGAATCCCCAAAGCCTGTCCACCATCTACAAGACACAAGTCAGGAGTGGCACCACATCCATAAACATTCATTCCCTCCACCACCGACACACAGTAGCAGCAGTGTGTACCATCTACAAGATGCACGGCAGGAATTCACCAAGGTTCCTTAGGCAGCACCTTCCAAATCCACAGCCTCTGCTATTTAGAAGGACAAATTCAGGAGACGAATGGAAAAGCTGCCTTCTGCAAGTCACTCACCATTCTGACTTCACTGTCGCTGGGTCAAAATCCTGGAACTCCCTCCCCAACAGCACTGTGGGTGTACCTACGCCACATGGACTGCACCAGTTCAAGAAGGCAGCTCACCACCACCTTCTCAAAGGCAACTCGGGATGGGCTATAAATGCTGGCCCAGCCAGCAACACCTACATTCCATGAAAGACATGTTAGAAGTTGATTAGTAATAGCCTAAACATTGGAGAATATAAAAGATTGATGTGAGTCTTCACTGCCTCCAAAGAAAGAACATTTCTGTTTATCAGCATTTTCTGATTTAGGCTATCAGCCCAGATTCCAACACAATTTATGGGTATTCAGTGTTTGTGAGTGCGATTGCAAGTGCGCACTCAGCCTGATGAGGTGAGTCTCACCACACAGGAGCATCTGATAAACATGCCTGTCCTTTGCCCTTTGACACCAGAGGCTTCATGGCCACACCCACTGCAACCCTGAACTCATGCTCATAATTAAACAACCAGAATGATTTCCAAACACCACTTCATGTACATTTTTAGATAAACTCCTGTTTTCTTTGGAGAAGTGAAGTTAAGGAGGTTCGATGAGCTGAGGTTTCAACATTCTGGCGATTAAAAGACATATAGCTGGAGACAAAGCAAAGAATCATTTTCTCCTGAAATGCATGGTGTTTAATTTTCTGCTGTGTATTCTGGGGAAGGTTACAGTGAGTCTCTGGTCTCCTGTTTCCTGTTTAATGCTGACAGATGAAGTGCTCTGACCACAGTCGAAGCCGCTTAACTCAAGCCAAAGGGCCAACTTGCTGATCCTATCACCTCCTGCCACTGTTATGCTCGGAACAGATTGCTGAGCTTTTCCCACAATCACCTAAATATAAAACATCATTTTTGTTCAGTGGTAATGGATTTAGAAAATGATATTTTTTTGCCAGAAGGACAAACTGCGATCATGCAAAGGTTGGCAGAAAAGGGATTTTCTCTCGATCCTTAAATAAGACACATTAGGTAATTGGCTTTTGCTCAGACTCAGTTCCTGAGGTGTGCAGACAGTGAACAATCTGGTAAAGGTCCACCAGGGTTGCTGAATGGAGCAAATGGTTGAGACCCTGGTACTTTACCTCAGGGGTGAACTGGGATTTATATTGAACAAAGAAGCAATGAAAGGACTTGTATGTCTCTGGCACCATTCACAATCTCAGGACGGCACAAAGCACTTTACAGCCAATGCAGTACTTTATGAAAGGATAATCACTGGCAGAATCTTCTGCCGTCTCTAGTAGAGGGGGAAGAATATTTAATCTGGTGGAAGGGTGGCAAGGGAGCACCATGCTGCCTTCCCACCTCCACCCCGATTAAGTCTGGGCAGGAAGGCACGTGGTCAGCCTAAATACCTCACCACCAATTAAGATCCTTAAATGGAGGGCCTCATCCCACTGCCGCTGGTATGAACTGAGCTGTGGGCGGGCCCGTATCACCTCCACAGGATACCGTATATAACTGTAGGAAATGAAGCAGCCAATTTGAGCACAGCACAATCCTAGAAACAGAGATGGGAAAGTGATCAGTTAATCAGTTGAGGGGTAAATATATTCCAAGACACCAGGCATATCTTTGAAACTCTCTAACTTGCATATTGCTCCCATGTTGCCCATCCCTAATGGCCCTTGAACTGAGTGGCTTGTTATGCCATTTCAGAGGGCATTTAAGAGTCAACCACATTGCTGTGCGTCTGGAATCATCTGCGGGCCAGACGGGGTAAGGATGGCAGATTACCTTCCCGAAAGGATATTAGTGAACCAGAGGGCTTTTTACAACAATTGGTGATAATTGTCATGGTCACCATTACTGAGACTAGCTTTCAATTCCAGATTTATGAATTGAATTTAAATTCCACCAGCTGCGGCGGTGGGATTTGTACACATGTCCCCAGAACATTAGCCTGGTTCAATGGATTACTAATCCACTGACTATACAATGATGTGCTCATCTCCCCCTCTCCTCGAGACTCCTCCCTGATTGTGCTTCAATTCACTCACTCTGATATACCTCTCGCACTCTGATACACCTCACTCGCTCTGATATAACTTCCTCACTCTGATAAATCTCTGTCACTCTGATATACCTTACTTACCCTGATATACTTCACTCACTCCAATATACCTTCCTCACTCTGATACACCTTCCTCACTCTGATACACCTTCCTCACTCTGATACACCTTCTTCACTCTGATACACCTTCCTCACTCTGATACACCTTCCTCACTGATACACCTTCCTCACTCTGATACACCTTCCTCACTCTGATACACCTTCCTCACTCTGATGTAACTTCTTCATGATGTACCTCCCTCACTTTGATATAACTACCTCATTCTGATATAATTTCCTCACTCTGATAAATCTCTGTCACTCTGATATACCTCACTTACTCTGATACACCTCCCTCACTCTGATACACCTCCCTCACTTTGATATAACTTCCTCACGATGTACCCCCCTCACTGATATAAGTTCCTCACTCTGATAAATCTCTGTCACTCTGAAATACCTCACTTACCCTGATATACTTCACTCACTTTGATACACCTCCCTCACTTTGATACACCTCACTTACCCTGATATACTTCACTCACTCAAATAAATCTCCCTCACTCTAATACACCTCCCTCACTCTGAAAAATCTCCCTCACTCTGATATAACTCACACTCACTCTGATATACATCCCTACTCTGATATACCACACTCAATCTGACATACCTCCCTCACTCTGATAAAACTTCCTCACTCGGATGTACCTCCCTCACTCTAATATAACATCTTCACTCTGACAGATCTGTCACTCTGATATAACTCCCTCAACCTGTAATAATTCGCTCACTGTTATGTACCACCCTCAATGTGATATGCCTCCACCCCTCTGATACACCTCCCACACTCTGAAATACCTCCCTCACTCTGATATAACTCACTCACTCACTATGATATACATCCCTCACTCTGATATCCCTCACTCATTCTGATATAACTTCCTCACTCTGATACACCTCCCTCACTCCGAAAAACCTCCTTCACTCTGATATAACCCTCACTCAGATATACATCCCTCACTCTGATATACCTCCCTCACTCTGAAATACCTCCCTCGCTCTGACATACCTCCCTCACTCTGATATAACTCCCTCACTCTGATCTACCTCCCTCACACTGATCTACCTCCCTCTCTGAAAAACCACTCACTGTGATATACCTCTCTCACTCTGATATACCTCCCTCACTCTGATACACCTCGCTCACCCTGATCTACCTCCCTCACACTGAAATACAACCCTCACACTGATAAACCTCCCTCACTCTGATAAAACTCACTCATTCTGATATAACTCCCTCACACTGATATACCTCTCTGTGATATACCTCCCTCAATCTGATCTACCTCCCTCACTCTGAAATACCACCCTCACACTGATACACCTCCCTCACTCTGATAAACTTCACTCATTCTGATATAACTCCGACACACTGATATACCTCCCTCACTGTGATATACCTCCCTCACTCTGATCTACTTCCCTCACTCTGATGTACCTTCCTCACTCTGATGTACCCTCCTCACTCTGATGTACCTTCCTCACTCTGATGTACCTCCCTCACTCTGATCCAACTTCCTGACTCTGTAATTCCTCCCTCACTCTAATAATCCTCCCCACCTCTGATATCACTCGCTTAGACGTCCATCACTCTGATATGTGTCCTACACTCTGATATTCCTCCCTCACTATAATATGCCTCCCTGCAGTCTTATATACCTCCCTCAATCGGATAATCCTCCCTCACTCTGATAATCTTCACTCACTCTGATATATATCCCTCACTTTGAAATACCTCACTCACTCTTATATACCTCCCTCACTCTGATATAACTTCCTCACTCTGATAAATCTCTGTATCAGAGTAAGGGAGGTGTATCAGAGTGAGTGAGGTGTATCAGACTGAGTGAAGTAAATCAGGGTAAGTGAGGTATATCAGAGTGAGGGAGGTATATCAGAGTGAGGGAGGTATATCAGAGTGAGGGAGGTATATCAGAGTGAGGGAGGTATATCAGAGTGAGGGAGGTATATCAGAGTGAGGAGGTATATCAGAGTGAGGGAGGTATTTCAGAGTGAGGAAGGTATATCAGAGTATGGGAGGTATATCAGAGTGTGGGAAGTGTATCAGAATCACAGAGGTATATCAGAGTGAGGGAGGTATATCAGAGTGACGAAGGTATTTCAGAGTGAGGGAGGCGTATCAGAGGGATGGAGGCATATCACATTGAGGGTGGTACATAACATTGAGCAAAATATAACAGGGTGAGGGAGTATATGTGTCCTACACTCTGATATACCTCCCACACTCTGATATGCCTCCCGCAGTCTTATGTACCTCCCTCAATCTGATACACCTCCCTCACTTTGATATAACTTCCTCACGATGTACTTCCCTCACTGATATAACTTCCTCACTCTGATAAATCTCTGTCACTCTGACATACCTCACTTACCCTGATATACTTCACTCACTCTGATACACCTCACTCACTCTGATAAACCTCCCTCACACTGATACACCTCACTCACTCTGATAAACCTCCCTCACTCTGATACACCTCCCTCACTCTTATATAACTTCCTCACTCGCGTGTACCTCCCTCACTCTGATATAACATCGTCACTCTGATAAATCTCTGTCACTCTGATATAACTCCCTCACTCTGATATAACTCACTCACTCTGTTATACATACCAGTCTGATATACCTCACTCAATCTGACATACCTCCCTCACTCTGATATAACTTCCTCACCCGGATGCACCTCCCTCACTCTAATATAACATCTTCACTCTGATAAATCTCTGTCACTCTGATATAACTCCCTCATCCTGTTATATTTCGCTCACTGTTATGTACCACCCTCAATGTGATATGCCTCCATCCCTCTGATACACCTCCCTCACTCACTATGATATACATCCCTCACCCTGATACAACTCACTCATTCTGATATAACTTCCTCATTTTGATACACCTCCCTCACTTTGAAAAACCTCCCTCTCTGAAATAACTCACTTGCTCTGATATATATCCCTCACTCTGAAATACCTCACTCACTCTGATATAACTTCCTCACTCTGATAAATCTCTGTATCAGAGTAAGGGAGGTGTATCAGAGTGCATGAGGTGTATCAGACCGAGTGAAGTGGTATCAGGGTAAGTGAGGTATATCAGAGTGAGGGAGGTATATCAGAGTGAGGGAGGTATTTCAGAGTATGGGAGGTATATCAGAGTATGGGAGGTATATCAGAATGACAGAGGTATATCAGAGTGAGGGTGGTATATCAGAGTGAGGGAGGTTTTCAGAGTGAGGGAGGTATTTCAGAGTGAGGGAGGCGTATCAGAGGGATGGAGGCATATTATATTGAGGGTGGTACATAACAGTGAGCAAAATATAACGGTGAGGGAGTTATATCAGAGTGACAGAGATCTATCAGAGTGAAGATGTTATATTAGAGTGAGGGAGGTACATCCGAGTGAGGAAGTTTTATCAGAGTGAGGAAGGTATGTCAGATTGAGTGAGGTATATCAGAGTAGGGATGAATATCAGAGTGAGTGAGTGCGTTATATCAGAGTCTTGGAGGTGTGTCAGATTGACAGTTTTATCACAGTGATACACCTCTGTCATTCTAAAACACTTCCCTCACTCTGATATAACTCCCTTACTCTGATCTACCTCCCTCACTCTGATCTATCTCCCTCACACTGAAAAACCTGTGAAATACCTCCCTCACTCCGATATACCTCCCTCACTCTGAAATGCCACCCTCACACTGATATACCTCCCTCACTCTGATAAACCTCACTCATTCTGATATAACTCCTTCACACTGATATACCACCCTCACTGTGATATACCTCCCTCACTCTGATCAACTACTCTCACTCTGAAATATCACCCTCACACTGATATACCTCACCACAGTCTGATAAACCTCACTCATTGATATAACTCCCTCACACTGATATACCTCCCTCACTGTGATATACCTCCCTCACTCTGAAACACCACCCTCACAGATATACCTCCCTCAATCTGATAAATCTCACACATTCTGACATAACACCCTCACACTGATATACCTCCCACACTCTGATCTACCTCCCTCACTCTGATCTACCTCTCTGAAATTTTTCCCTCATTGTGATATTCCTCCTACTCTGATTTTCCTCCATCATTCTAATAATCCTCCCTACCTCAGATATCCCTCCCTTAGACGTCCATCACTCTGATATGCGCCCTACACACTGATATCGCTCCATCACTATAATATGCCTCCCCGCAGTCTTATATACCTCCCTCAATTGGATAATCCTCCCTCATTCTGATAATATTCCCTCACTCTGATATACCTCCCTTTCTCTGTTAAGACATTCATCACTCTGATATACCTCCCACATTCCGATATGCCTCCCGCAGTCTTATCTACCTCCTTCAGTCTGAAACGCCTCCCTCACTCTGATACACGTGCCTCACTCTGATACACCTCCCTCAATGTAATACACCTCCCTCACCTTGAAATACAACACTAACTCTGATATAGCTTCCTCACTCTGATAAATCTCTGTCACTCTGATATACCTCATTTACCCTGATATACTTCACTCACTGATACACCTTCCTGACTCTGATATAGCTTGCTCACTCTGATAAACCTCTGTCATTCTGATATACCTCCCTCACTCTGAGATACCTCCCTCACTCTGATATACCTCCCTCACTCTGAGATACCTCCCTCACTCTGAGATACCTCCCTCACTCTGATATACCTCCCTCACTCTGATATACCTCCCTCACTCTGAAAAGCCTCCCTCACTCTGAAAAGCCTCCCTCACTCTGAAAAGCCTCCCTCACACTGAAATGCCTCCCTCACTCTGAAATGCCTCCCTCACTCTGATATACCTCCCTCACTCTGAAATACCTCTCTCACTATGGCATAACTCACTCACTCTGAGATACCTCCCTCACTCTGAAAAGCCTCCCTCACTCTGAAAAGCCTCCCTCACTCTGAAAAGCCTCCCTCACTCTGAAAAACCTCCCTCACTCTGAAAAATCTCCCTCACTCTGAAAAACCTCCCTCACTCTGAAAAGCCTCCCTCACTCTGAAAAGCCTCCCTCACTCTGAAATGCCTCCCTCACTCTGAAATGCCTCCCTCACTCTGAAATGCCTCTCTCACTCTGAAATGCCTCCCTCACTCTGAAATGCCTCCCTCACTCTGACATACCTCACTCACTCTGACATACCTCCCTCACTCTGATCTACCTCCCTCACTCTGATCGACCTCCCTCACTGATAGACCTCCCTCACCTTGAAATACATCATTCAATCTGATATAACTTCCTCACTCTGAAAAATCTCTGTCACTCTGATATACCTCATTTACCCTGATATACTTCACTCACTGATACACCTACCTGACTCTGATATAGCTTCCTCACTCTGATAAACCTGTCATTCTGATATACCTCCCTCACTCTGAGATACCTCCCTCACTCTGATATACCTCCCTCACTCTGATATACCTCCCTCACTCTGAAATGCCTCCCTCACTCTGAAATGCCTCCCTCACTCTAAAATGCCTCCCTCACTCTGATCTACCTCCCTCATTGATACACCTCCCTCACCTTGAAATACATCACTCAATCTGATATAACTTCCTCACTCTGAAAAATCTCTGTCACTCTGATATACCTCATTTACCCTGATATACTTCACTCACTGATACACCTACCTGACTCTGATATAGCTTCCTCACTCTGATAAACCTGTCATTCTGATATACCTCCCTCACTCTGAGATACCTCCCTCACTCTGATATACCTCCCTCACTCTGATATACTTCCCTCACTCTGAAATGCCTCCCTCACTCTGAAATGCCTCCCTCACTCTAAAATGCCTCCCTCACTCTGATCTACCTCCCTCATTGATACACCTCCCTCACCTTGAAATACATCACTCAATCTGATATAACTTCCTCACTCTGAAAAATCTCTGTCACTCTGATATACCTCATTTACCCTGATATACTTCACTCACTGATACACCTACCTGATTCTGATATAGCTTCCTCATACCGATATACCTCCCTCACTCTGAAATACCTCTCTCACTATGGCATAAATCCCTCACTCTGAGATACCTCCCTCACTCTGAAATACCTCCCTCGCTCTGAGATACCGCCCTCACTCTGAGATACCGCCCTCGCTCTGAGATACCGCCCTCGCTCTGAGATACCGCCCTCGCTCTGACAGACCTCCCTCGCTCTGACAGACCTCCCTCGCTCTGACAGACCTCCCTCGCTCTGACAGACCTCCCTCGCTCTGACAGACCTCCCTCGCTCTGACAGACCTCCCTCGCTCTGACAGACCTCCCTCGCTCTGACAGACCTCCCTCGCTCTGACAGACCTCCCTCGCTCTGATAGACCTCCCTCGCTCTGATAGACCTCCCTCGCTCTGATAGACCTCCCTCACTCTGAGATACCTCCCTCACTCTGATACACCTCTGTCATTCTGATACACCTCTGTCATTCTGATACACTCCTCTCACTTTGATATAATTCCCTCACTCTGATCTACCTCCCTCACTCTGATATACCTCCCTCACTCTGAAATACCTCCCTCGCTCTGAAATACCTCCCTCGCTCTGAAATACCTCCCTCGCTCTGAAATACCTCCCTCGCTCTGAAATACCTCCCTCGCTCTGATAGACCTCCCTCGCTCTGATAGACCTCCCTCGCTCTGATAGACCTCCCTCACTCTGATAGACCTCCCTCACTCTGATAGACCTCCCTCACTCTGAGATACCTACCTCACTCTGAGATACCTCCCTCACTCTGATACACCTCTGTCATTCTGATACACCTCTGTCATTCTGATACACCTCTGTCATTCTGATACACTCCTCTCACTTTGATATAATTCCCTCACTCTGATCTACCTCCCTCACTCTGATCTACCTCCCTCACTCTGAAATACCTCCCTCGCTCTGAAATACCTCCCTCGCTCTGAAATACCTCCCTCGCTCTGAAATACCTCCCTCGCTCTGAAATACCTCCCTCGCTCTGATATACCTCCCTCGCTCTGATATACCTCCCTCGCTCTGATCTACCTCCCTTGCTCTGATACACCTGTCATTCTGATACACTTGCCTCACTCTGTTATGACTCCCTCACTCTGTTATGACTCCCTCACTCTGTTATGACTCCCTCACTCTGATCTAGCTCCCTCACTCTGATCTAGCTCCCTCACTCTGATCTAGCTCCCTCACTCTGATCTAGCTCCCTCACTCTGATATTGCTCCCTCACTCTGATATTGCTCCCTCACTCTGATATAGCTCCCTCACTCTGATTTACCACCCTCACTCTGAAATACCACCCTCACTCTGAAATACCACCCTCACTCTGAAATACCACTCTCACTCTGAAATACCACCCTCACACTGATAGACCTCCCTCACTCTGATATAACTCCCTCACTCTGATATAACTCCCTCACTCTGATATACCTCCCTCGCCCTGAAATACCACCCTTACACTGAATATACCTCCTTCACTGATATACTACCCTCACTCTGATATACCTCCTTCACTCTGAAAAAACACCCTCACACTGAATATACCTCCCTCGTTCTAACATACCCCCCTCATTCTGATATAACTCACTCACACTGACAAACCTCCCTCACTGTGATATACCTCCTTCACTCTGATCTACCTCCCTCATTCTGATGTATCTCCCTCACTCTGATCTACCTCGCTGACTCTGAAATTCTTCCCTCATTATGATATTCCTCCCTCTCTCTGATTAACCTCCCTCACTCCAATAATCCTCCCTACCTCTGCTTTCCCTCCCTTAGACGTCCATCACTGATATGCGTCCTACACTCTGATATTCCTCCCTCACCACAATATGCCTCCCTCCAGTCTTATATACCTCCCTCAATGTGATAATCCTCCCTCACTCTGATAATCTTCCCTTTTTCTGTTAGACTTCCATCACACTGATATACCTCCCTCACTCTGATCTACCTCCCTCACTCTGATACACCTCCCTTACCTCACTTACCCTGATATACTTCACTCACTGATACACCTCCTTCACTCTGATACAACTCCCTTACTCTGAAATACCTCCCTCATTCAGGTATACCTCCCTCTGCAATAGCTCCCTCACTCTGCAATAGCTCCCTCACTCTGCAATACCTCCCTCACTCTGCAATAGCTCCCTCACTCTGCAATACCTCCCTCACTCTGATCTATCTCCTTCACTCTGAAATACCTCCCTCACTCTGATATACCTCGCTCATTCTGATATATCTCACTCACTCCGATATAACGCCCTCACTCTGATCTACCTCCCTCACTCAGATCTACCTCCCTCACTCAGATCTACCTCCCTCACTCTGAAATACTTCCCTCACTCTGAAATACTTCCCTCACTCTGAAATACCTCCCTCACTCTAATAATCCTCCCTACCTCTAATATCCCTCCCTTACTCTGTTAGACATCCATCACTCTGATATGCATCCTACACTCTGATATTCCTTCCTCACTATGATATGCCTCCCTGCAGTCATATATGCCTCCCTCAATCTGATAATCCTCCCTCACTCTGAAATACGTCCCTCACTCTGAAATACCTCCTTCACTCTGATATACCTCGCTCATTCTGATATATCTCACTCACTCTGATATAACACCCTCACTCTGATCTACCCCCCTCACTCGGATCTATCTCCCTCACTCTGACATACCTCACTCAATCTGATATACCTCCCTCACTCTGACACACCTCCCTCAATCTGACATACCTCCCTCAATCTGACATACCTCCCTCAATTTGATATACCTCCCTCACTCTGATATACCTCTCCCACTCTGATGTACCTCCCCCACTCTGATGTACCTCCCCCACTCTGATGTACCTCCCCCACTCTGATGTACCTCCCCCACTCTGATGTACCTCCCCCACTCTGATATACCTCCCCCACTCTGATATACCTCCCCCACTCTGATGTACCTCCCCCACTCTGATATCCCTCTCTCACTCTAACAGACCTCACTCTCTCTGATGTACCTCCCTCAATCTGATATAACTCCCTCACTCTGATATATTTTGCTCTCTGATATACCACCCACAATGTGATATGCCTCTTTCCCTCTGATACACCTCCCTCACTCTTATATAACTCCCTCACTCTGATATGCATCCCTCACTCTGAAATGCCTCCCTCACTCTGTTATATTTCCCTCATTTTGATAAATCTCCCTCACTTTGATAAATCTCCCTCACAGCACTCAAGAATTTCATCACCATCCAGGACAAAGTGGGAACTTGACTGTCACTGTATCCACCCCCTTAAACATTCACTCCCTCCACCAGCAACAGTAGCAGCTGTGTGTACCATATAGAAGATGCACTGCAGCAACTCACCAAGGCTCCTTCGAAGTCACCTTGAGAATCTACGACCTCACCTTCCAAATCTACAGCCTCTACCACCTAGAAGAAGAACAACAGTAGACACATGGGAACACTACCAACTGCAAGTTTCCCTCCAAACCAGACATCATCCTGACTTGGAACTAGATTGCCATTCCTTCACTGTCACTGACTGAAAATCATGAACCGTGAGCGCATCTACTCCCAAGCTACAACACAGGGCTACATGTGTGCCAAACAATGGTGACAGCTGCGCTAGACACAGCTAAATGACCCCACAACCAATGGATCAGATCTAAGCGTTGCGGCTGTGGATGGTACTGGACAATTAAACAATTAACCATTGCAGTAGGCTACACCAACATCGCCATCCTTAATGATAGGGAGGCCCAGCACATCAATGCAAAAGATAAGGCTGAAGAATTTAACAATCTTCAGCCAGAAGTGCCGAGTGAATGATCAATCTCGGCCTCCTCCGGAGCTCCCCACCATCACAGATGTCAGTCTTCAGCCAATTCGATTCACCCCACATGAAATCAAGAAATAGCTAAAGGCACTGGATACTGCAAAAGCTATGGGCCCTGACAATATTCCAGCAATAGTACTGAAGACTTGTGCTCCAGAACTTGCCACACCCCTAGCCAGTACAGTACAGTACAGCTACAACACTGGCATCTACCCAGCAATGTGAGAAATTTCCCAGGTATGTCCTGTACACAAAAAGCAGGACAAATCCAACCCGGCCAATTACCGCCCCATCAGTTTACCCTCCATCATCAGTAAAGCAATGGAAGGGGTCATCAACAGTGCTATCAAGTGGCACTTGCTTAGCAATAGCCTGCTCTCTGACACCCAGTTTGGGTTCCACCAGAGCCACTCAATTCCTGACCTCATTACAGCCTTGGTTCAAACATGGGCAAAAGAGCTGAACTCCCAAGGTGTGGTGAGAGTGACTGCCCTTGACATCAAGGCAGCATTTGAACGAGTGTGGCATCAAGGAGCCCTAGCAAAACTGGAGTCAATGGGAATAAGGGGGAAAACTCTCTGCTGGTTGCTAGCACAAAGGAAGATGGTTGTGGTTGTTGGAGGTCAGTCATCTCAGTTCCAGGGCATCACTGCAGGAGTTCCTCAGGGTAGTGTACTCAGCCCAACCATCTTCAGCTGCTTCATCAATGACCTTCCTTCCATCATAAGGTCAGAAGTGGCTAATGATTGCATAATGTTCAGCACCATTTGCGACGACTCAGATACTGAAGCAGTCCATGTCCAAATGCAGCAAGACCTGGACAACAATCAGGCTTTGGCTGGAAGTAGCAAGTAACATTCACGTCACACAATAGCCAGGCAATGATCCCCAGCTGCATTATCTAATTAAATACAGTAAGGTCAGGTGGAGCAAGGATTGAATACAGAGTAAAGCTCTTTGACAATGACTCAATGAACACTCCCAAGACAGGTAGAGCACGGGGTTAGTTACAGAGTTAAGGTCCCTCTGCACTGTCCCCATCAAACACTCCCGGGGCATGTACAGCACAGGGTTAGATACAGAGTAAAGCTCCCTCTACACTCTTAAAGAAGGTTCAATACAATGCAGGTACAGAGTAAAGTTCCCTTTACATACCCCCCATCAAACACTCCCAGGTCAGGTGCTGCATGGATTGGAGTAAAAACTCTTCTACACTGTCCCAAAAACACTCAATGCCAATAGAGCTATCTTGTGCTCTATTGGCATTGAGTATGTTTTTGGGACAGTGTAGAAGGAGTTTTACTGTAACCCATGCAGCACCTGACCTGGGGGAGTAACTCTCCCTCTTTGCTACTTCATCAAACCTGGCCACAAGATGAATTCAACACTATACTGGCTCATTAAAGACTCCAAGGACAATTACAATGCTAGTTAGATACAGGATTGATGGTAAAGTCCAGCACATGAGTTCAAGACAAGATGGAAGCATTTCCAACCATCTTCAGCCAGCTGAGTATAGATAAATCATCTTGGCCTCCTTGTTAGGCCCCCACCATTACAGAAGTCTCGTCTGCAGCTAATTTGGTTCACTCCATGTGAAATGAGTGCATTGGATACAGCAAAGGCGATAGAGTCATCCTGGCCGGGAGGAGGCCATTCGGCCCATTGAGTCCATGCTGGCTCAATGTTGAATGATCTAATCAGTCCCATTCCTCCACTCCAGTCGATCCCTGTAGCTGTGCAGGTTTATTTCCCTCAAGTGCTTGTCCAATTTCCTTCTGAGATCATTCACTATCGGCACTTCTCTACCCTCGTGGGCAGTGAGTTCCAGGTCAATACCACTCACTGTGTCAAAAAAGTTCTTCACATTACCCCTGCATCCGTTACCTTAAATCTGTCTCCCAGATCCAGTACCATCAGCTAATGAGAAGAGATTTTCCTTGTCTACCTTATCCAAATCTGTCATAATCTCCCTTCAATCTCCTTTGCTCCGAGGAGAAAAAAGGAGCTTTTCCAACCTAACCTTGTAGCTAAAATTCCCCATCCATTTTGGTAAATCTCCCCTGCACCCTCTGAAGGATCCTCACATCCTTCCTAAAATCTGGTGACCAGATGCTTTACTCTAGTGGTAGCCTAACCAGAGCTATATAAAGGTTCAGTGTAACTTCCCTGCTTTTGCACTCAATGCCTCTTTATGAAGCTCAAGATCCCATAATCCCATAAACTTTGCTAACCATTCTCTCAATATGTCGTGTCAACTTCAGAGATTGATGCGCATGAACCCCCAGGTCCCTCTGTTCCTGCACACTCTTTAGAATTGTGCCATTTAGTTTATATTGCCTCTCCCTATCCCTTTGCCAAAATGGATCACCTCACACTTCTCTGTATCAAATTCCATCTGCTATTTGTCTGTCCATTCTGCTAGCCTATCCATGTCCTGTTGCTATTGTTTGCCATGCCTCCAAGTTTTGTATCATTGGCAAATTTTGAAATTTTACTCAGGTTCCATTATCCAGATCATTTATATCAAAAAAAGCAGTGACCCTAGCACTGAACTTTGCAGAACACCACTGTCTACCATTCTCCAGTCTGCAAAATAACCATTCACCATGACTCGAGGTATTCTGTTCTTAAGCCAAGTTTATTTCCAATTTGATACTGACTCTACTGTCCCATCAACCTTAATTTAGTTTACCAGCCTTTTATGAGGTACTTTGTCAAAAGCTTTCTTAAAATCCATACAGACAACATGCACTGTTTTCCCTTCATCAACCTTCTCCGTTACTTCATCAAAAAATCCAATCTGATTATTCAAACATGATCTGCCTTTTACAAATTTGTGCTAGCTCTCCTTAACTCAAACCTCTCCAAGAGCCTGTTGATATTTTTTTCTAAAACCTTACCCACCACTAATGTTAAACCGACCAGCCTGTAGTTACTCAGAATGCCGTTGCTTGAATAAGGCTGCCACTTCTTAAAAAATTATTTCATGGGATTTGGGCATCGCTGACAAGGCCAGCATTTGCAGCCCATCCCTAATTGTCCTTGAACTGATAGGCTTGCTGGGCCATTTCAAACGGCAGTTAAGAGACAATCACATTGCTGTGGGTTTGGAGTCACAAGTACTGACAGACCAGGCAGATTTTCCTCTTTAAAGGACACTAGTGAACCAGATGGGGGTTTTATGACAATCAATGATGTCTTCATGGTTACCATTACTGAGACGAGCTACTAATTGAATTTCAGTTCCACCAACCACCATGGCTGATTTGAACCTGTGTCCACAGAGAATTAGCCTGGATTCTGGATTATTAGTCCAGTGACATTACCACTGCACCACCATACTTACCTCTCTCCAATGCTCTGGCACCACGGGAAGGTTATTTCTAAATTTAGTGAATATGGCCAGTAGGACTAAAAGGAAGAGCAGGGAGAAATTACAGAACACAGTGGGACTGGGGATCTGAAATGCATTTTTTTCAATGCGAGAAGTATAACAGGCAAGGCAGATGAGCTTAGAGCTTGGATTAGTACTTGAGACTATGATGTTATTGCTATTACAGAGACTTGGTTGAAGGATGGACAGGATTGGCAGATAAACGTTCCAGAATTTAGATGTTTAAGGCAGGATAGAGAGGGATGTAGAAGAGGTGGGGGAGTTGTACTGCTGGTTAAGGAGAATATCACAGCTGTACAACAGGAGGACACCTCGGAGGGCTCATGCAGCGAGGCAATATGGGTAGAGCTCCGGAATAGGAAGGGTGCAGTCACAATGTTGGGGGTTTACTATAGGCCTCCCAATTGCCGGCGGGAGATTGAGGAACAGTTACGTAGGCAGATTTTGGAAAGATGTAAAAGCAATAGGGTTGTTGTGGTGGGTGATTTTTACTTTCCCTATATTGACTGGGAATCACTTAGTGCTAGGGGTTTGGACGGTGCAGAATTTGTAAGGTGCATCCTGGAGGACTTCCTGAGATAATATGTAGATAGTCCAACTAGGGAAGGGGCAATACTGGATCTGGTATTAGGGAATGAACCTGGCCAGGTGGTCGAAATTTCAGTAGGGGATTATTTCGGGAAAAGTGACCATAATTCAGTAAGTTTCAAGGTACTGGTGGATAAGGATTAACCTCGGGTTAAGGTGCTTAATTGAGGGAAGGTTAATTATAACAGTATTAGGCAGGAACTGAGGAATCTAGACTGGAGGCGGATGTTTGAGGGCAAATCAACAACTGACATGTGGGGGGCTTTCAAACGTCAGTTGATAAGAATTCAGGATCGGCATGTTCCTGCTAGGATGAAGGATAAGTATGGCAAGTTTCAGGAACCTTGGATAACGAAGGATATTGTGAGATTAGTCAAAAAGAAAAGGGAAGCATTCGTAAGGGCTAGAAGGCTGGGAACAGATGAAACCCGTGGAGAATATAAAGAAAATAGGAATAAACTTAAGCAAGGAGTCAAGAGGGCTAAAAGGGGTCATGAAAAGTCATTGGCAACCAGGATTAAGGAAAATCCCAAGGCCTTTTACACAAATGTAAAAAGCAAGAAACTAGCCAGGGAAAGGGTAGGCCCACTCAGGGACAGAGGTGGGAATGTGTGTGTGGAGCCAGAAGAAATGGGAGAGATACTAAATGAGTACTTCTCATCAGTATTCGTCAATGAGAAGGACTTAGCGGTCGATTTGTCTAGTGAAGAGTGTGTAGATAGCCTGGATCATGTTGAGATCAAAAAAGGGGAGGCGTTAGGCATCTTGAAGAATATTAAGGTGGATAAGTCCCCAGGGCCAGATGGGATCTACCCCAGAGTACTGAGGGAGGCAAGAGAGGAGATTGCTGTGTCCTTGACAGAAATCTTTGTATCCTCACTGGCTACGGGTGAGGTCCCAGAGGACTGGAGAATGGCCAATGTTGTTCCATTGTTTAAGGGTAGCAGGGATAATCCAGGAAATTACAGGCCGGTGAGCCTAACGTCAGTGGTAGGGAAATTATTGAAGATTCTTCGTGACAGGATTTACTACCATTTGGAAGCAAATGGGTGTATTAGTGAGAGGCAGCATGGTTTTGTGAAGGGGAGGTCATGTCTCACTAACTTGATTGTGTTTTTCGAGGAAGTGACAAAGATGATCTATGATGGAAAGGCAGTGGATGTTATCTACATGGATTTCAGTAGGACCTTTGACAAGGTCCCTCATAGCAAACTGGTACAGAAGGTAAAGTCGCACGGGATCAGAGGTGAGCTGGCAAGTTGGATACAGAATTGGCTTGGTATTAGAAGACAGAGGGTAGCAGTGGAAGGGTGCTTTTCTGAATGGAGAGCTGTGACTAGTGGTGTTCCGCAGGGATCAGTGCTGGGACCTTTGTTGTTTGCAGTATACGTAAATGATTTGGAGGAAAATGTAACTGGGCTAATTAGTAAGTTTGCAGATGACACTAAGGTTGGAGGAGTTGCAGACAGTGAAGAGGATTGTCAAAGGATACAACGGGATATAGATCGGTTGGACTTGGGCGGAGAAATGGCAGATGGAGCATAATCCGGACAAATGCGAGGTAATGCATTTTGGAAGGTCTAATACAGGTAGGAATTATACAGTTAAATGGCAGAACCCTTAAGTGCATTGACGGGCAGTGGGATCTGGGTGTACAGGTCCACAGGTCACTGAAAGTGGCAATACAGGTGGATAAGGTAGTCAGGAAGGCATATGGCATGCTTGCCTTCATCGGCAGGGGTATTGAGTATAAAAGATGGGAAGTCATGCTGCAGCTGTATAGAACCTTGGTTAGGCCACACTTTGAATATTGCGTGCAATTCTGGTAGCCACATTACCAGAAGGATATGGAGGCGTTGGAGAGGGTGCAGAGGAGGTTTATCAGGATGCTGCCTGGTCTGGAGGTTATTAGCTATGAGGAGAAGTTGGAGAAATTCGGATTGTTCTCACTAGAGCGATGGAGATTGAGGGGCGACTTGATAAAAGTTTACAAAATTATGAGTGGCATGGACAGAGTAGATAGTCAGAAGCTTTTTCCCAGGGTGGAAGAGTCAATTACTAGGGGACATAGATTTAACGTGAGAGGAAAAAACTTTAGAGGAGATGTGCGGGGCAAGTTTTTTCCAGAGTGTCTGGAATTCGCTGCCAGAGGAGGTGGTGGAAGCAGGTACGATAGTGGTGTTTAAGAGGCAGCTTGACAAATACATGAATAGGATGGGAATAGAGGGATACGGAGCCCGGAAGTGCAAAATGTTTTAGTTTGACAGGCAATATGATCGGCGCAGGCTTAGAGGGCCGAAGGGCTTGTTCCTGTTCTGTACTTTTTTCTTTTCTTATTCTTTCACAGGATGTGGGCTTCGCTGGCTAGGCCAGCATTTATTGCCCATCCCTAATTGCCCTTGAGAAGGTGGTGGTGAGCCACCTTCTTGAACCGCTGCAGTCCATGTGATGTAGGTAGGGAGTTTCACAATTTTGACCCAGCGACAGTGAAAGAATGGTAATACAGTTCCAAATCACAATGGTGAGTGACTTGGAGGGGGACTTGCAGGTTGTGATGGTGTTCCTGTGTATCTGCTGTCCTTGTCCTTCCAGGTGTTAGAGGTCATGGGTTTGGAAGGTGCAGTTGAAAGACCCTTGGTGAGTTGCTGCATCTTGTAGATGATACACACTGCTGCTACTGTGCATTGGTGCTGGAGGAAGTAAGTGTTGAAGGTGGTGCCAATTAAGTGGGCTGCTTTGTCCTGGATGGTGTCAAGCTTATTGACTGTTGTTGGAGCTGCACTCATCCAGGCAAGTGGAGAGTATTCCATCACACTCCTGACTTGTGCCTTGTAGATGGTGGGCAGGCTTTGGAAAGTCAGGTGAGATAATCGCTGCAGAATTTCCAGCCTCTGACCTGCTCTTGTTGCCACAGTATTTACGTGGCTGGTCCAGTTCAGTTTTTGTTCATAGTGGGGGTTCAGTGATGGTAATACCATTGAATGAAAGGGGAGAGAGTTTGATTCTCTCTTGTTGGAGATATGGTCAATTCCTTGCATTTGGTGGCACAAAGGTTACTTGCCACTTATCAGTCCAAGTCTGAATGATGTCCAGGATTGCTGCATATGGACATGGACTGCTTCAGTATCTGAAGAGTTGTGAATGGTGCTGAACACTATACAATGATCAACTGTCATTATCACATGTGATAATTATCACATTGAGATTTGCTGAAAAAGGAGACATTTTTTCTCAAAGCTTTTCGTCTTGCACTTATCAGGACAATTCACATGAAAGCAATTGTAAAGGGAATAACAATTTTACTGTATGAGAAGAGAGTGCTGATTGGTTGGCAAGTGAACTCTGATTGGTAGAGGCATTGCCATGTATAATGCTCCAGTTCATGGTGACTGACAGTTAACTGCCAAGCATTGTTTGAAATTTAAACCAGGCAGCTTGACTCTGATTGGTCAAGGCCTTCTACAATCCATTTAGACTGATAACATATTAAAAAAAGAAATTCGAACTTCCAGTTATTAGCTGGAAGGCAACACAACAAAATTTCAAGTTTTAAGGTGTTTACTATAACAAAAGACAATATGTTCTCTTGACTAAACACATTCCTCGTTTTACAGCAGAAGTAACATGTTGGTCTCCTTGAATCATATTCGTCTCCCAAACCATCACTTTCACTATTCTAAGAAGCATCTGTCTTTTCAGGTTTGCCAGCCCCCTCATGGTAATTAGTGTTCTGTTCATTGTCAACTCCGTTATCTCTCCAGCTTCTCTGTAGGTTTGCAAAGAACGATTTGCTGGCACCTACGTACTTGTGGGATAATTTGTAACTATCAGCCAAAACTGTCATTTCCCTTATTTTAAAAACATTATGGTCATCTAGGTGGGACTTGATTCCTAAAAGAATACTGTTTTTAAATTCCTCTATTAACACCTCTCTAAGGTTTTCAAAATATTGATCAAATTTCATCATCCTATACCATCGATCAAACACCATTTTTTTTTCTTTAGCAAATTCCACAAAAGTCTGATTCTGTCTCATCCTCAGATTTCTAAATTTTTGCCTATAAGTTTCTGGGGCTAACTCATATGCATTAAGCACAGCAGTCTTAACCATGTCATAATCTGCAGACTGTTCATCTGAAAGATCCTAATAAACCTTCAATGCTTTTCCTACCAAAACAGATTCTGTAATAAAATAATCCAAATTTCTCTATGTCATTCGAGCAACTTTCATAATGTCACAAAATACATTTTCAACTCCTTCCTCAATGAATTTAGGCACAAAGCAAATATTCCTTGCCCAATCAAAAACAGGAATTAAATCTGACCCATCATCAAGTCTGCCTGCTACTCCCAGGTGTCAGCTGTGGCTCAGTTCATAGCACCCTCGCCTTTGAATCAGAGGGTTGTGGGTTCATGTCCCACTCCCGGAAAACCAAGAACTGTGATTGTACTCGAAAGAGTTGCAATCTGTGACTGTTGATAACTCGAAAGAGTTTCATGCAATCAAAGCCTTTCCCTGTCCAATTTAAATTTTCTGACTTCCTTCTCTCTTTGCAATTCAAGGATTTATTTTCTTTTACTCTTTGAAACTCTATCTCTTTTCCTATTTCTTTCCTCGCTTTCTAATTTTTCTCTTTGGAATTCAAGTTCAAGTTTTTTTCATTTCTCTTATGAGTTCAAATTGCTTCATTTGTAACTGAATCCTAGCCAACTCAATCCGCATTTTATCTGAAATATATGTTCTTCCTCAAGGTTCAAATGCTGAGCCAATACTTTGTTTTTTGCTCTGCTTTTTTAGCACATACTTTTAAATCTATCTTCAAATTTTTTGCCACTGCTTTTAAATTAATCTTTATTAACTGTCGCAAGGCACTCAAAGACAAGTCCTTTCTTTTGAGGATAGCATCTACAAAAGGCATAGCCATTTTACCTTTTCAATAAATATAGTCAAACTGTCTGAAATCTTATTTGTTAAAACTCTGGTCAAATGCAGTGTACTCATCTCAGCCCGTGGATTGAAATCATGGACGAGCTCCCAATTTGCAGAGGCTGATAACGTTTCAAATAAAACAAAATTTGAACGTCCTGGTAATAGCTGAAAGAATGACTTGATGAGATTTGACATTTTAAGATGGTTACTATAACAAAAGACTCTATTGACTAAACACCATTTTTGTAGGCAACTTATATTTTGAACCACAGAACGGAATATCACCTCCCTTCTTTTTTTTGCACAATTGAGAAATGCTTCACAGGTATACATTACCTTGTCCTTTTAGTAGACATTCAATTCTCCTAGAATTAGTCAAAAATGATGTTTAGCTTCCGAGGGTTTGAGTTCTGTTCTTTTCCTTTACCAGCCTGGTAACTTCCAACCCTAGAACCATCAACCCCAGAACTCTCACTCTTCACAGTGAGAGTATTATGGGAGATCCTCCCTCCAGTGCAAGCTAGGAGAATTGTACAGTTTTGTTTTAACTCCTCATGAATTTGATCTTTTCAATCCAAACTTCCACTCGCATTCTGGTGCAATGAGCCATACAGATTTTGAGACTCTAGCTGCTTTCTCTCCCCCCCCGCCATGCACCACCACCACCCGCCCTGCAACCCCCCATCCCCCCGGGACCCTAGCAGACTAACTTGTCTGCGATGTACAGTGGTATTTTGGGAAAGCCTGAAACCTGATGTCACAATGGTTTCCTCTGTACCTCTCAAAAGCCATTGCCACGGTTACATGAATCACATGGGCCTTGTATCCAGATAAGATGCTGATTAATTATCCTTAAGACTCCAACTTTCCTTTATCTTGTAAGTAAATGGACAGTTTAAAGCAGAACTATTTACAATCTGACATTCTCAACACCTTTCTGGGACTTCAGAGGCTCACAGTCTCACAGCTTATCCACTGTTAGCACACAGGTTGCTGCCATTGTCTCCAAGTGTAAACACCTTGCACCTTCTTCCCAATAATGTTGTACACAGTACTGGTCTCCTTATTTAAAGAAAGATGTAAATGCATTAGAAATAGTTCAGAGAAGGTTTATTAGACTAATACCAGGAATGAGCTAAGGCTGAGGAAAGGCTGGACAGGTTAGGCTTGTACCAGCTGGAATTTAGAAGAGGAAGAGGTGACTTAATTGAAACCTTTGAGATCCTAAGGGGTATTGGCAGGGTGGATGTGGAGAGGATGTTTCCTCTTGTGGGAGAATCTAGAACTAGGGGTCACTGTTTAAAAATAAGGGGTCGCTCATTTAGTACAGAGATGAGGAGAATTTTTTTCTCTCAGAGGATAGTGAGTCTTTGGAACTCTCTTCCTCAAAAGGAAGCAGAGTCTTTGAATATTTTTAAGGCAGAGGTAGATAGATTCTTTATTAACAAGGGGATGAAAGGTTATCGGGGTAGGCAGGAATGTGGGGTTAAGGTTATGTTCAGATCAGCCATGATCTTATTGAATGGCCGAGCAGGCTTGGAGTGGCATACTCCTGCTCCTAATTCGTATGTTTGTATGTGTGTACAAAGCAATCTGTTGCCCCTTTAATCTTTAACAATCAAACCATCCAGGCTTGCTGTCAGACAGACCTCAGTAGAGGTCCTATGACCCCCTTCATTACAGCCTAAATTTAAAGACACAGTCCAAGGACGTAACAAACTTATAAACCTCAGAATTGTAACAACCTTCCCCACCCACACACATTGATTCTCCATATCTTCCTATTCTACTTTCACTAGGCACTGGGAGTATTCCAAAGATTACTATCTTTCAAGTCCCACTCTTTAACTTCCTCCCCAGTTCCTGAAAACTTGCCTGTGGGAGCTCAATACCTGCCCTCTCTATGTCATGGGTCCCAAGAATATCTGAGCTGCAGTGCTGAAAACCTATGCTCCAGAACTAGCTGTTCCAGTACAACTACAACACTGGCATCTACCTGACAAAGTAGAAAATTGCACAGATATGTCATTTCCACAAAAAGCAGGGTAAATCCAATCCAGCGAATTACAGCCATACCAGTCTACTCACAATCATCAGCAAAGTGAACGAAGCTCCTCTCTCCACACTGTCAAATTAAAGCCTTCCATCAGGCACAATAAGTGTTAGATACAGAATAAAACTCCCTCTTCACAGTCCCATCAAACACTCCCAGAGGAGGTACAGCAGATATTAGGCATATAGTAAAGCTCCATGTGCACTATCTCACTGAACAATGCCAGGGCAGGTACTATCTGTGTTAGATATTGATTAAATTTCCCTCTAAAATCTCCAAATAAATGTTCACAGGACAGGTACAACACGGGGTTAGATACAGAGTAAAGCTCCCTTTACACTGTCCCCATCAAACACTCCCAGGACAGGTACAACACGGGGTTAGATACAGAGTAAAGCTCCCTCTACACTGTCCCCATCAAACACTCCCAGGACAGGTACAACACGGGGTTAGATACAGAGTATAGCTCCCTCTACACTGTCCCCATCAAACACTCCCAGGACAGGTACAGCACGGGGTTAGATACAGAGTATAGCTCCCTCTACACTGTCCCTATCAAACACTCCCAGGACAGGTACAACAAGGGGTTAGATACAGAGTAAAGCTCCCTCTACACTGTCCCCATCAAACACTCCCAGGATAGGAACAGCACGGGTTTAGATACAGAATAAAGCTCCCTCTACACTGTCCCCATCAAACACTCCCAGGACAGGTACAACACGGGGTTAGATACAGAGTAAAGCTCCCTCTACACTGTCCCCATCAAACACTCCCAAGACAGGTACAACACGGGGTTAGATAGAGTATAGCTCCCTCTACAATGTCCCCATCAAACACTCCCAGGACAGTTACAGCACGGGGTTAGATACAGAGTATAGCTCCCTCTACACTGTCCCCATCAAACACTCCCAGGACAGGTACAACATGGGGTTAGATACAGAGTAAAGCTCCCTCTACACTGTCCCCATCAAACACTCCCAGGATAGGTACAGCATGGGTTTAGATACAGAATAAAGTTCCCTCTACACTGTCCCTATCAAACACTCCCAAGACAGGTACAGCATGGGGTGAAATACAGAGCAAATCTCCTTTGAGATTGTTGCATCAAACACTCTCATGGCAGATAGTGTGTGGTGGAAAAAGTGTAAAGCTCCCCCTTTGCTGTCCCATCAAACATTTCTCGGATGCCTAATATGAGCCCTTATAGGTGCAGGAGTCCATCCAATTTATTTAAACTGCTCTGACCCCAGATTCTCAAATGAGATGAGTACAATACTACCATCTCCCTCTCTGCCTCTTCAAAATATTTGTCTCCTTCAACAGCAACAACTCATACTCAAATACATTCTTCTGCTGTGTAATCAAGAAACATAAATGGGTGCTGAGACAAAGAAGGTGATGTAAGGTGTGGTGATTAAAAGTTGTTTCAAGGTGCATTTAAGGATGGCCATAAAGCAGGAAGATTTCACTGTTGTTTCTCTCCCTGTCTCTCCCTTCGCTGCTTAATTTTGCTTTTGTTTTGGAATGTTGATTCTTGGCTCATGGAGAAACCATCTTAAGTCTTTGTGACATTGTGATGTTTTCTGTCAGCAAAACACAGGTGAGCTAATTGGCTTAAAAATTCTACTGGTGCTTTTATTTTAAAATTGAAAAAATATAGTATTAAAAGAAACTCTCTCCATTTCTGTCCAATTGCTCAATTGTCTCTCTCCCCCTCAGTTTAATGCACTTTCTAAAGTTTTAAGACACAGAGGAATGTAATTTAAATATTGCCGAAAAGAAAGACATGTTGCTGAAGTTTTTCATCTTGCACTCTTCAGGACAAACACAAGAATGCCAAATTTCAAACAATCACAACAATTTATACAACAGGAGAAAGGGGTGCTGATTGGTTAGCAATCAACTGTGATTGGCCAAGGCATTGCCATAGAGAAAGAAACGGGGAACCGCAGGCACCTCAAGCTTCCGTGTAATTCAAAAAAGGTGCAAGGCTTGAACATAGTTGTTTTGCTTGCAGAGAACTGATCTCTGCTCATGAATGAATGTCACTTCCCCAGCAAGTGTAAATGAGCCATGTCGCAAGCCCGGTTGATTAGCTTAAACTAGTTATTAGTTCATCTATTATTGCACCTAGGATTGTTCAGCAACTGCCGCCCAATCACGGAATCAAATCTAGAGGTTTTGTTTTGGATTTGCAAGCATGGGCTGGTTAAGTTCAGTTTTGTAGTCTGCCTTTTACAATGTTAGAACTTCGCCAGTTGAATTCTTTTCACATTTGATTTTTCCCTGTCCTTTTTATGAGGATGTTTGTGCTTTGGGAAAAAATGTATAATTTCTTTATCAGAGTGTCCTTTTAAATCCAGAGTGAAACTAGGTTCTGGGAAAGGAATTTATAACCCAAAATTACTACCTTGAGATCACTTCTGGGAAGTGCAGACGTGACCCAGGTTGCTCTGGAAGTGGGAGTTAGCTAAAGTAAAAGTAAATAGATAAGTAACTGAATGTCGAGTTATAGCTGGGCAGGAAAAAGATATTCTCACACTGAATCTCGAGGTAGAAGAAGAAACAATGGGCAGAATTTTACGTCCCACGGACGGGCACACGCCCAACCCGATCGGGTGTAAAATTGCGCGGGATAATGTCAGGCGAGTGTCCTGATGTCATCGCAAACTTGCGCAACATTTCGTTCAGCGGGTGCACGCAGGTGCCGGAGCGGCGCCATCATTAGTTAACAGGCCACTTAAGGCCCTTAACAGTCCAATTGAATGTGATTTTTCCTTACCCGTGCAATTTTCTGCTCGTTGCACGGGTAAAACGGGCAGGCAGGCAGCTGACATTTTCACACACCTCATCCAAGGGTGGGCTGAAAATGGTCAGCAGCATTGCCAGGGTGAGCAGTGAGCAGTTTTGGAGATAGTTTGCAGCTGGTTGCTTATTGGTATTTGGCAGCTTCATCTCTGTCTGGGGCTTCATTCTTAGCATTTCCAGGCTTCAAATCAGGCTCATTGATGTCTGCCAGGCCCCCGGATGATTCAGACCATGTGGACCCTTCCAGGTATCAGACAGTCTTCCCTTATCCTGGTAATGGGATTGTGCTCTCCGCTGGAGGCACCTCCTCTGAGGAGGAAGAGAGGGGCAGGAGGGAGAGAAGGCCAGGTGTCCCAATGCAGCTTCCAGGGAAGTGACCTGTGGGTGGAGAGACGCAGGCACAAGAGGGGCAGGGCCAGCAGGTAGTCCAAGGCAGAAGGAGCCACAGAAGATGCCACTATTCTGCTGCCAGGGTTTACAGGCGGCGATGCAGCTACCTCAATATGTCCGACATGGAGTGCCAAAGGTGGCTCTGACTCTCAGGGGAGACAGTGATCTCAATCTGTCAGATGACTGGGCATGAGATCACCACCAACTGTATAGGTGGATACCCCATGCCAATGGCCCTGAAGGTCACAGTGGTCCTCAACTTTTATGCCTCCGGCTCTTTCCAGGGGTCAGTGGGAGATCTGTGTAGAGTCTCCCAATCAGCTGTCCACAGTTGTGTCAAGCTGGTGACAGAAGCTCTGTTCAGGCGGGTCCTGACCTTTATTCTTTACCGTACGGACGAGGCCAGCCAGGCTCAGTGAGCCAGGGGCTTCGCGGTCATTGCTAGCTTCCCCCGTGTCCAGGGTGCAATAGACTGCACACACGTGGCCATCAAGGCGCCGGTGAGCCCGGTGCCTTCGTCAACAGGAAGGGCTTCCATTCCATGAATGTGCAGATTGTGTGTGACCACAGGATGCTGATTCTACAAGTCTGTGCAAGGTACCCAGGCAACTCTCACAACGCCTACATCCTCAGACACTCCCAGGTGCCGGAGCTCTTCAGTGCTCAAGCCCGGCTGGATGGTTGGCTGCTGGGTGACAAGGGCTATCCATTGAAGAGGTGGCTCATGACGCCTCTCCGCCACCCAAGAAGAGGCAGGTAAGCGTTACAACATGAGTCATGCCTCCACAAGGGCAGTGGGGTGGGGGGGTGAGTACCATTGGTCTTCTCAAGATGTGCTTTCGAAGCCTGGGCCATTTAGGGGCAGACTACAATACCCTCCAGAACAGGTGTCACTGAGAGTGGTTGCATGCTGCGCTTTTCACAATCTGGCACTGGCAAGGGAAGGCCCACTGGAGGAAGAGGATCTTGATGCAGCTGCACTGGCCACAGATGAGAAGTCCAGCAGTGAGTCCGAAGAAAGATTAAATTTCCACATATTGACTGGGACTCCCATACTGTAAAAGGGCTGGATGGCTTGGAGTTTGTCAAATGTGTTCAGGAAAGTTTTCTAAATCAATATATAGAGGTACCAACGAGAGAGGATGCAATACTTGATCTCCTATTAGGGAACCAGACAGGTCAGGTGACAGAAGTATGTGTAGGCGAACATTTTGAGTCCAGTGACCACAATGTCATTAGTTTTAAGTTAATTATGGATAAGGATAGGTCAGGTCCTCGAGTTGAGATTCTAAATTAGAGAAAGGCCAATTTTGTGGAAATGAGAAAGGATCTAGGAAGAGTGGATTGGGATAAGTTGTTTTCTGGCAAGGATGTGTTCAGTAAGTGGAAGGCATTCAAAGGCGAAATTTTGAGAGTGCAGAGTTTGCATGTTCCTGTGAGGATTAAAGGCAAAGTTAACAGGCATAGGGAACCTTGGTTTTCAAGGGATATTGGCGATCTGGTCAAGAAGAAGAGAGAGGTGTATAGCAGGTATAGGCAACAAGGAGCAAATGAGGTACTTGTAGAGTATAGAAAATGTAAGAAAATACTAAAGAAGGAAATCAGGAAGGCAAAAAGACATGAGGTTCCTTTGGCAGATAATGTGAAGGTAAACCCGAAGGGTTTCTACAAGTATATTAAGAGTAAAAGGATAGTAAGGGACACAATTGGTCCCCTTGAAGATCAGAGTGGCCGTCTATGTGTGGAGCCTCACGAGATGGGGGAGATCTTAAACAGTTTTTTTGCATCAGTATTTACTCAGGAAACTGGCATAGTGTATAAGGAAGGAAGGGAAACAAGCAGTAGTGTCATGGAACATATAGAGATTAAAGAGGAGGAGGTGCTTGCTGCCTTACAGCGAATAAAGGTAGATAAATCCCCCGGGCCTGACATGATATTCCCTCGGACCATGAGGGAGACTAGTGTAGAAATTGCAGGGGCCCTGGCAGAAATATTTAAAATGTCCTTAGCCACGGGTGAGGTGCCGGTGGATTGGAGGGTAGCTCATGTTGTTCCGTTGTTTAAAAAAGGCTCTAAAAGTAAACCAGGTAATTACAGGCCAGTGAGCCTGACATCAGTAGTAGGTAAATTATTGGAAGGTGTCCTGAGAGATCGGATATACAATTATTTGGACAGCCAAGGGCTGATTAAGGATAGTCAGCATGGCTTTGTGCGTGGTAGGTCATGTTTAACGAACCTTGTAGAGTTTTTCAAGGAGGTTACCAAGATAGTAGATGAAGGAAAGGTTGTCTACATGGACTTTAGTAAGGTCTTTGACAAGGTCCCACATGGGAGGTTAGTTCAGAAGGTTCAGATACTTGGTATCCATGGAAAGGTTGTAAACTGGATTCGAAATTGGCTGTGTGGGAGAAGACAGAGAGTGGTAGTGGATGATTGCTTCTCAGACTGGAGGCCTGTGACTAGTGGTGTGCCTCAGGGATCTGTGCTGGGACCATTGTTGTTTGTTGTCTATATCAATGATTTGGATGATAACGTGGTAAATTGGATCAGCAAGTTTGCTGATGACACTAAGATTGGAGGTGTTGTGGACAGCGAGGAAGGCTTTCAAAGCTTGAAGAGGGATCTGGACCAACTGGAAAAATGGGCCAGAAAATGGCAGATGGAATTTAATGCAGAAAAGTGTGAGGTGTTGCATTTTGGAAGGACAAACCAAGGTAGGACATACACAGTAAATGGTAGGGCACTGAGGAGTGCGGAGGAACAACGGGATCTGGAGTTCAGATACATAATTCCCTGAAAGTGGCGTCACAGATAGACAGGGTTGTAAAGAAAGCTTTTGGCATACTAGCCTTCATAAATCAAAGTATTGAGTATAGGAGTTGGGATGTTATGGTGAGGTTGTATAAGACATTGATGAGGCCAACTTTGGAGTATTGTGTGCAGTTCTGGTCGCTTAACTACAGGAAGGATATCAGTAAGATTGAAAGAGTGCAGAGAAGATTTACTAGGATGTTGCTCGGTCTTCAGGAGTTGAGGTACAGGGAAAGATTAAACAGGTTAGGACTTTATTCCTTGGAGCGTAGAAGAATGAGGGGAGATTTGATGGAAGTTTACAAAATTATGAGGGGTATAGACAGTGTAAATGCGAGTAGGCTCTTTCCACTTAGATTAGGAGAGATAAACACGAGAGGACATGGCTTTAGGGTGAAAGGGGAAAGGTTTAGGGGGAACATTAGGGGGAACTTCTTCACTCAGAGAGTTGTGGGAGTGTGGAACGAGCTGCCATCTGATGTGGTAAATGCAGGCTCACTCTCAAGTTTTAAGAATAAATTGGATAGATACATGGATGGGAGAGGTCTGGAGGGTTATGGAGTGGGTGCAGGTCAATGGGACTAGCGGAATAATATTTCGGCACAGACAAGAAGGGCCGAATGGCCTGTTTTTCTGTGCTGTAGTGTTCTATGGTTCTATGAGCACGATGAGGAGAATGCTGAGGGCGTGGAGCCAGACTTCGGTAACCTCCAGGGAGGCTGGGACATGAGGGACGCCTTGATCCAACGCTCCTTTAGCTAAGCTACCAAAGATCATCTTCAAATGCATGCCAGGGCTGCTGCCTCCATCCTGGATATCTTAAAGGACCCTTTCATTTGAACACAAAGAACACTCAGTGCCTATGCAATAAAGTTCAGAGTAATCAATGTCCAGCATTACATACTTGCGTTCCCCGCACCAAAGAAAGGAAAAGGTAAAACATACTCAGTCCATGACAACAAAAACACAATTATGTCATTCTGATAATAATCTTAACAGTTCAATAATCTTAACAGAAACGTTTCTGGTATTCAACATCAGACCAGTGTACATAAACAAAAATGAACATAAAATCACCCGTGACCTGTCCCTCTTGTGCTCATGGTGCCTTTAACTTATGTTTGCAGGTGGTATGTCTCGGTGCTCCCCACCCTCGCTGGCACCAGCATTGGAGACAGCCTGCTGACTCGGCCGTCCTGTTGGCCTTGGATGACCTTGGCAGTCATCCTATGGCCAGTGGAGTCTGTGCTGACCCCACCTGGGAAGGAGCGGCCAGTGCCATGACTGGCATCTCCCCAGTCGCCTCATCAGATGCCATGGTTACTGGCAGAGGGGCGGAGGAGCTGCAGTCGCCATCCAGAGCGCCCTGAGAGGAGCCCGCAGAGATGACAGGCAGTTCGTGCGCCAACGTGAGGTCACTCTGGACCTCCCTGCTCACTATTGATGAACAGGCACCTAGCTGGGATACTGGGTGCCCAATCTATCTCACACACTGTCACTGACCAGCTGAGGACATTGCCTGTTTGAGGGCTTGTAAGTCCAAGCACAACCCCTGATTCTGTCCCTGGAGCTGCTTCTCCATGAGAGTCGACACTCTCTCAATGGATGAGGCAGTGCGCTCTCCCATGAGGGTCAATGCAGTGCTCACACTCTGCATGGACTCCCCCATCACAAGGACCATGGCAAGCACACCCTCATGGATCTCTGCCAGAGCCTCCCACACATGTCGCTGGATATCCAGCGTCTGCCGCCTAATGGACGACTCCAGAGGTTCATCATCAGCCTTTGACTGAGCATCATCCTGGTCTCCAGCAGCCCCCTGACTGCTGGCACCCTGGGCACTCTCAGCCTCCGCCTGCACCTCAAGGGAATGTGAAGTGCCCTCATCAATGTGCACCAAGATACTATCCGCTGCTCTAATGTCCACTGAGGTGCTGGTATCTGAGCTGGTGCCTGCTTCAGAGAGCGGGTGTGACACAGGTGAAAATAACACCAGGTGGTCCTCAGGTGTCAGGGTGGACTTTTGGGGTCCGGAGAGCAAATGCCTGCTGGTGAACCTAAAAGGGAGAACAAGGACATGTTATTAAAGTCGTCACACTGTCACTGTGCATACCAGGCACCCTGGTGAGACAATGGAGATCTGCATCATGGTGCCATCTTCTTTCAACGCTCAATGGGGACTCCAGGTTCGTGGCTCACATCAATGAAGGGACTACACTGAATGGTTGCGCAAGCCGAAACTCTCACCTCAGTGCACTGCACTCTTACCTTTGTCTGGCACACCCACCTCTCCAAGCCTGGTTCCAAGTGGGCCGTGCCGGCTCTCGAGCTCCAGGGTGTCCTGCTCATATCTCCAGAGGATTAGGTGGCTCTGTCAGTCTGCGACCTTTTTATATCACTGAGGGCCGTCCTTTCCTGAAACAACAGAGGAACATTGATTAGTCTACTCTGTACCAGCAGCGCCATTGCAGCCTGGCCAACCCCAGCTGAGAAGCACCTGGCAGGGCACATCCAAGTCGTGGCCCTCGAGCTGCAAAGCACTCAGTCCAAGCAGCCAGGGCTCAGCCCGTTGGCCAGCTCCAGCGTGATTGACACTCAGACTCTAAGACCCCTGAAGTCGACGGGGGGACAGCCAGAACTTAACACATCTGCACAGTGACCCATGCCAACATGGTACTCACCCTTCCTGAGCACAGAAAATCATTGAAGTGCTTCCGGTATTGCACCCAGGAGTGCCACACCATATCACAGCTGCTGACCAGCAGTGTCAGCTCCTCCCATGCTCTCTTGGTGAGGTGTGGTGACATCCTCCTCCCATTTCTGGGGACAAGAGTGTCACTCCTGGCATCCACCTCCTCCAGGAGGATGACGAGGCACTCATCAGAGAAGCGGTGGGCCAAGTTCCCACCTGACCCGCCCTCCTGCCTGTCATGTCCAGCCGCACTCAGGTCCATTTTGTCGGTTCAGGGGGCATCCTTCACATCAGGGGCTGCCTAGACTATTTTTAAACCGGCCGCTGGGTCGTCATTGGACCCAGTGCCCGACAGGCCCCCACACCCGCCTCCTTGGCCTTTTCCGTCCAGTGTGGAGCCGCATTTCATGCTGGGTGAGCCTTAATTGGCCTGCCAACATGAAATCGCGGTTGCGGCCTAATTGTGGGCGGGGGTCCATTACCCGGGCCATCCCGGGCCTGCCCATCACGCCCGCCCAACGACCCGAAAATCCTGCCCAACCTCTCTTTGTGGAGGGCAATTTTACCAAAGCTGACTAGAATGTTGAACAGAGTTCACTCAAGAGGTCAGACAAAGGAGTCTCTGGGAAACCATGCTGGCAGTATTGAGGTGACTAGAAGAAAAAAAGAGTTCATTGAAGTGTGCCTTGCTGGTGATAATCATATCTGGGTTTGGACAAAATGGAACGGCTAACACAGAACCTTGGAGGATTTGACCGGTGTGGTGAGGAGTGGTGAAAATTTGCAAGAGAGCTGGAACTTTTGGAACTGCCCTTGATACTGCATGTGTGTCTGTAGTGGCTGTGGTGTTGGTTTGAAGTGAAATTTACTTTTCTGTTTGAATTACCATTTGCCTTTTAATTAATGTTTGATCTTAGTTGATTTTGGGTTCTTTTGTTACGGTAAAAGTATTTAAAAAGTGAAATCTCATCCTTCAGTTATTTCTGTTGGCATTGTGGGAATTCCTTTCTTTTGAAAAGATTCTGGTCTCCACAGGGATTGGGGGCTCTCGCAGGATAGATTCCAAATGCTGTAAAGCAGGATTGCTGGAATCTTCCAGAATGTAAACAAACAGCATTTTACATTTACTTTTGCTATAATCAACATGGCTACTTTTAATGCTTAGATGCTTTTGGAGAGAGAAGACTTGTCCATTAGTGCCTTAGAACAAAGGATAATTTGATGGCTGTGGCTAGGAAATAGGGGTTGACTTGAAATCAGGAGCTAGCAGGGCAGAGATCAAAGCAGAATTGGCTCAGCAGAAAAAGAAAAACTCAAAGTACAAAAATCTAAATCGGAGGGTGAACGGTGAGGGTAACCCAGAGCCAATACTTCGTACTTTTGATTTGGTAAAAAGGATTGACTTGGTACCTAAGCTTAGTGAGGAAGGAGTGTCATATGAGAAAGTTGCTACAAAACTGGTGTTCCAAAGAAGAGTGGACTGTGCTTTTACAGAGCGTTTTCATGGACTGGCTTTGGAGGTGTATTCATCTCTTTCAAAGGAGCAATCAGGCGACTGTGACAGAGTAAAGGCTGCTGTTTTCAATGCTTCTGAGTTGGCACTGGAAGCCCACAGGCAGAAATTTAGAAATCTGAAAAGAAAACCGAGTCAGACCTTTGTGGAATTTGCTAGAGTGAATGAAATGTTTGATATGTGATACACATCGATAAAGGTTGAACAGGACTTTGGGAACCTTAAGGAAGTGTTTCTGGTGGAAGAATTTTTTAAAAATGTGTACCATGGGATTAAGGTGCCACCTGAACGAAGATAATTTCGTAAAAAATCAGGGTGACTCTTATAGATTAGACGAATCGAATTGGCAAAGGTAGTGTAAAGGGCAAGTTCATAGATGGTATTCAGGACATTTTCTTAGGACAATACATCTGGAACCAACGCAGGCTATTTTAGACCTGGCAATGTGTAATGAAACAGGATTAAGAAATAATCTCATAGTAAAGGATCCTCTAGGCAGAGTCTTAAGAACTGTCACCTACCCAGCCACAGCAATCCAAGGAGGAGAGAGAGGACAGATCAGCACTGATGAAGAAGCACTTTCACCTGACCTGCCACTCGTAGCCATCAGCTCTGTTGCTGACATTGCATGTATCTGATCTTGGATCAGCATGGAATGAGTCACTGGGCATGAATGGGCTGCAGCCAGGCCGGGAGGAAAGGATGCTCCATTTCCCAGCTCACCAGAGGGTGAGGTTACAGGCGAGTTGTGGAACAGAGGGCTCAGAAGAGGACCTCGATGGGGTGGCCTACTGTGGAATGCTGATGAAGATGCAACTCCCCAAAGCCTGTCCACAATCTACAAGTCAGGAATGTGATGGAATACTCTCCACTTGTCTGGATGAGTGCAGCACCCACAACACTCAAGAAGCTTGACGCCATCCAGAGCAACCAGGCTTGATTGGCACCCCATCCACAAACTCCCTCCACCAGGGACGCACAGTAGGAGCAGTGTGTACCATCTATAAGATGTACTGCAGCAACTCATCAAGGCTCCTTCAATAGCACTTTCCAAACCCACAACCACTACCACCTAGAAGGACAAGGGCAGCAGATAGATGGGAACACCACCACCTGGAAGTTCCCCACCAAGTCACTCACCATCCTGATTTGGAAATATATCGCCGTTCCTTCACTGTCGCTGGGTCAAAATCCTGGAACTCATTCCCTAACAGCACTGTGGAACCATGGGGACTGCAGCGGTTCAAGAAGGCAGCTCACCACTACCTTCTCAAGGACAATTAGGGATGGGCAATAAATGCTGGCCTAGCCAGCGAAGCCCACATCCCATGAAATCATTTTAAAAATTTACAGTGAAATGCTGGATGCTTTGGCTGGCCTGGCAGACTTGACATTGTCAAAGAGAGTCTGACTCCAACATGACAGAGGGCATCTCACTGAGCTTGTCCTATCCACAGCCTCTGCTCCATCTCCCTGTCCTGCTGCGGAACCAGAGGCTCTGCAACTGCAGCCTTTTTGCAGACAGGTCACCTACTCTCTGTCATCCCTGTGAAGATGTAGCATTCATTGCCCATCCCTAGCTGTGCTGCGGATGTGGTGCTGAACCTTCTCTTCATTGAGTATAGCACAGTGCCTGGCTTGCTAGTTTCCCTCTACCTCCCAGGCGTATTTCTTGTCCTTTTCTGTTGATATCTCTGTTTTTGTCTATATCTGTCACTATGCACCTGCCTCTGCCTTTGTCTCGTCTCCCTATTTTCTTATCTCCTCCCTCACTACCTGTGTTTTCCCATCTCTTCCTCTCTCACTGAGAAAGATGGATGTCCCTCTGTAAAGGCATTCCAATTATCTCCTGGTTTACCAAACATCACTGGCCAATAGCAGTGCAATTCTGTGAATGCACAATGGTATTGAAGGCAGAATGTGGAATGCTTTCTATTTCTACATCTAGTCATTCACTGACTGCATGGAACTTGTCTGCTTGGAACCAGTTTATAAATTTCCTCACCCGAGCATGACAGTTCGCAGCAAGTAAGTCACGTCTCCGTCAGTGGCATGCAGAGGGAGATCATCCAAAGAGCCAACAAGTTAAAATAAGTCAGGCTCAATCTTATTTTAGTCAAAAGAATCAGTTCTAAATATAACAGATAGATAACACATTAATATAATCAGCAATTTTTAAAATACACTCAGAGATGCAAAATCAGTTTCCGAATTGCAGCGTGTTTAGCTCTATGTTTAATGCGGGAATAATATGTAAATTTTACACAATTTGGATCTCATTAAGAGAAAGGATCATGTTTTTACACAGTCTGTGTCCTCTCATATTACTGCTGAGTACAGTTCCCTGGGCTCAAGGGTGTCCCAAGTGGCCCATGTTCCATGTAGTGTGCAAAAACCTTTATTTATATCACGACATCAGAAGTCACATGAATGTGGTAAGCCACAGTGTACAAAGGTATTTATCCAAACATCCCCCTTTCCATAAAAAAGAAAATTTGCATGATCTATCATTTGCAAGTTACCCCATGTACATTGTCCAAAAAGAAAATGATCACATATGAACAAAAATCTGTTTGTTTTTTTTAGCTTGCTCCAATTTCCTCTGTTCATACACATGCAGGTGGAATTTAATGTAGGTGACAAGGATCTAGCCCGCCAGCTGGAGAGCCAGCGAGCGACCTGTGACCGCTTTTCAGGAAGGTCCGGTTAACTGGGCAGTTGCAGCTCTTCCCCAGGATCATGGGCGCTGGGGGCAAGAGCAGGGGAATTGCTCTCAGATGCCAGGTCCCTTGATCAGGTGCCATGTGAGAGACTCCTCTGGAAGACTGCAAGCAGCACCGACTCCTGCAAGTCTGCCTCCTGCCACTGGATGAACACCAGTAGCAGCAGGATGAAGAATACCACTTAAGGACCTCAATTGGCCGTCCACCCTCCTGCTTGATTAAATGTCCCACTGACACCAAGGTCACCACCAGTGAGGGCAGAAAATTCCGCCCATAGCCTTTAAAGCATTCAAATATTTTTATGGTACACCTATGAATTGTTGGCTGTTCATCTGGTGTTTGCTGATTCCTGGGTTGATGTTGCTTCTCTGGGGAATGTCATTGTCATGGTGAGTGTTGCTGCTGTGGTTATTGTTGCTGCTGATCCATTGCATTTGTTGGGGAGCAGTTGACCTCTGGATCTGATGGCTGTTCAGTTCCTTGCTCAAGTGCTGAAATCAAATCTGCCTCATCAGCTGCAGCTTCTCCAATTGCGTACATATGTGTGCAGTTGCGAAGATAGATCTGGTCATTCACTTTCACCAGGTATGTTCAAGGTGACAGCTTCTCTACACAGCTGCCAAGTTGTCATGTGAGCTGATTTTTGTTGAGTGCATTGAAAATTTGCACTCTGACCAGCTCTTCCCAACTTTAAACTCTGTCCAAATGCATTACCTCACACTTCTCTGGATTGAATTCCATCTGCCACTTTTCTGCCCACTCAACCAAACCATTGATATCATTCTGGAGACAACAGCTATCCTCTTCACTGTCAACTACACGGCCAATGTTTGTGTCACCTGCAAATCTTCTGCAGTCATCATTCTAACAGTCACAAACCATTTTTTACCTCAAGAATCTATAGTGCCAACCTGTTTTAGGGAGTAGAGTGATTCATCAGAATTATTGGCTGACATCTTCCCAGCTTGCCTTTTTTCGTTCCAGCAAAACGCTTGTATGCAAAGTAGTTCAGCTTCTTGCTGTTAGGGCAGTGCTTTCTCCACACTGGATATGCTTCCTTATCTTCTTATGGTGTCTTCCATAGTATTTACATCTAATACTCCGGCCTTGATTTTTCTGCTGGTCCTTTTCTATGTTTTCCTTCCATTTGTTTATTGACTTGTGCTTGGAGGCTTGGGCTGCCTCTGAGTGCAAAGCCTCTTCGGTTCCCCCTCAATGCACTTCAGCTGATGATTAGCCACTTCAGAGCTACTGCACATGTCATTAGTTTTCTAGAGGGTAAGTTTCTTTTCTCTCAGCAGACATTCTCTCATGGTGGGATCTCTTGTTCCTAAGACAATTCCACCTCTGATCAGATCATCTTTCATTAGCCCAAACTCATAAGACGTCACAGTGTAGTCACATACTGATCAATATCAATATTCAGGGAGATTAGTGACACTGTCATAAACGTAAAAAATAGTGAAATAAAAATATTATTAACATGTCCCCCTCATGTGACAATGTCGCACGAGATGGGACATGTTAATAAATATCACATGACATTTATTGAAGTTTTTAAAAAGGAACATGAAACCTCATCCCGCCAGTGGATGAGGTTTCATGAATTATGAGAATCCCGCTGGGGCTCCTGGCCTGCCCACCAGCCTTAAAGTTGGATGGGCAGGGCCTTTAATTACTCTGTCACTGGCCTCAATTGGCCATTGACAGGTCGGCGGGCGGACAGCTGATTTCGCTGTCCGCCCGCCTTCCTGAAAATTTAAAGGGACCGGGATGACATTGGGGGTTCCTCCCGACGTCATTTTCCCATTGGCGAGCGGGCCCCACCCCCAAATCGCCGACGGGAAAATCCTGGCCTATGTTTCATGTGGTGTGTAAAATGGCTACTGCCCTATCATGACATCATGATACCATGACATCAGAGGTCACATGAGTATGGCAAGCCACAGTGTAGAAAGGTATTTATCCAAATGGCTCACACATCACGCCTAGTGGAATGAGTACTGGTAAGTTATTGGATCATGGAGGCATCATGACAGGATTCTGATCGCAGCAACACCTAACACCTGAACACACGTTCCAGCAGCTGGCCACAGTATTTTGGGTGTGACTACTGGAAGAAGAGCAGAGAAGATCTCCCCAGTTTACTGGTCAATATTGATCCCGCAACTAATATCACTCAATCAGGTCATCTGACCATTTATCTCATTGCAGTTGTGGGATCTTGCTGTGCCAGAATTACCCATAACAGTAATTACACATCAAAAGTACTTCACTGGCTGAAAAGCGCTTTAGGACAAGCTAACACTGTGAAAGTTACTATATAAATAAAAGTTCTTCCTTCATTTTTTCTCTATTATCCAGCTGACTAACTGTGATCAAATCTAAAAGTAGAGATAAAAGCAAAATACTGCGGATGCTGGAAATCTAGAACAAAAACAGAAATACCTGGAAAAACTCAGCAGGTCTGACAGCATCTGCAGAGAGGGATACAGTTGACGTTTCGAGTCCATATGACCCTTCATCAGAACTAAGACATATAGAAATGAGATGAAATATAAACTAGTAGAAGTGGGTGGGACAGGAGAGCTCAATAGGGTGCCAGTGATAGGTGGAGGCCAAGTAGAAACTGTCAAAGATGTCATAGACAAAAGGACAAAGGGGTGTTGATGGTGGTGATATTATCTAAAGGATGTGCTAATGGGGACATTAAGGGAAGCAAGCTAGTGGCAGATGGCCCTAGTGCGGGTGGGGTGGGGGGAAGGGATCGAAATGGGCTAAAAGGTGGAGATGAAACAATAGATCGAAATAAATTTAAAAATAGGAGGGAAAAGAAAAAAATATAGTGTAAAAAAATTATAAATTATTGGAAAAAGGGGATCGGAAAGGGGGTGGGGATGGAGGAGAGAGTTCATGATCTGAAATTGTTGAACTCAATATTAAGTCTGGGAGGCAGCAAAGTGCCTAGTCGGAAGATGAGGTGCTGTTCCTCCAGTTTGCGTTGAACTTCACTGGAACATTGCAGCAGGCCAAGGACGGACATGTGGGCATGAGAGCAGGGCGGTGTGTTGAAATGGCAAGTGACAGAGAGGTCTGGGTCATGCTTGCGGACAGACCGAAGGTGTTCTGCAAAGCGGTCACCCAGTCTCTGTTTGGTCTCTCCAATGTAGAGGAGACCGCATTGGGAGCAGCGAATGCAGTAGACTAAATTGAGGGAAGTGCAAGTGAAGTGCTGCTTCACTTGAAAGGAGTGTTTGGGCCCTTGGACGGTGAGGAGGGGGTAAGTAAAGGGGCAGGTGTTGCACCTTCTGCAGTTGCATGGGAAAGTGCCGTGGGAGGGGGTTGAGGTGTAGGGGGTGATGGAGGAGTGGACCACATCCCGGAGGGAACGATCCCTGCGGAAAGCCACCGGGGGGGGTGAAGGGAAGATGTGTTTGGTAGTGGCATCATGCTGGAGTTGGCGGAAATGGCGGAGGATGATCCTTTGTATGCGGAGGCTGGTGGGGTGATAAGTGAGGACAAGGGGGACCCTATCATGGTTCTGGGAGGGAGAGGAAGGTGTGAGGGTGGATGCGCGGGAGATGGGCCGGACATGGTTGAGGGCCCTGTCAACCACCGTGGGTGGAAAACCTCGGCTAAGGAAGAAGGAAGACATGTCAGAGGAACTGTTTTGGAAAGTGGCATCATCAGAACAGATGCGAAGGAACATGAGAGAATGGGATAGAGTCCTTACAGGAAGCGGGGTGTGAGGAGCTGTAATCGAGGGAGCTGTGGGAGTCAGTAGGCTTGTAATGAGGTGAGAGGAGCTGCCCTTGACATCAAGGCAGCATTTGACCCAGTGTGGCACCAAGGAGCCCTTGACATCAGGGGAAAAACTTTCCACTGGTTGGAGACATACTTAGCACAAAGGAGGTGGTTGTGACTGTTGGAGATCAATCATCTCAGCTCCAGGACATCGCTGCAGGAGTTCCTCAGGGTAGTGTTTTCGGCCCAACCATCTTCAGTTTCTTCACCTTCCATCCATAAGGTGAGAAGTGGGGATGTTCACTGATGATTGCACAATGTTCAGCACCATTCGCAACTCCTCAGATACTGAAGCAGTCCAAATGCAACAAGACCTGAACAACATTCAGGCTTGGACTGATAAGAAGCAAATAACAAACACGCCACACAAGTGCCAAGCAATGACCATCTCCAACAAGAGAGAATCTAACCATCGCCCCATGACATTCAATGGCATTGTCATCACTGTATCCCCCACTATCAACAATCATTGACCAGAAACTGAACTGGTCCATGGAGACACATAAATTCTGTGGGTAGCAGAGCAGATCAAAGGCTGGGAATTCTGTGGCAAGTAACTCACCCCTGACTCCCCAAAGCCTGTCTATCATCTACAAGGCACAAGTCAGGCCTGTGTTGGAATACTCTCCACTTGTCTGAATGAGTGCAGCTCCCACAACACTTAAGAAGCTCAATGCCATCCAGAACAAAGCAGTCCACTTGATTGGCACCGCACCATAAACATTCATTCCCTCCTCCAACGACGCACAGTGGCAGCAGTGTGTACCATCTACAAGATGCACTGCAGGAATTCATCAACTCACCACTTTGACAGCACTTTCCAAACCTGCGACCTCTACCACCTAGAAGGACAAGAGCAGCAGATGCATGGGAACAAGTTCCCCTCCAAGTCTCACACCATTCTGATTTGGAAACATATCACCATTCCTTCACTGTCGCTGGGTCAAAATCCTGGAACTCCCTCCCTAACAGCACTGGGTGTACCTACACCACAGGGGCTGCAGCAGTTCAAGAAGGCGGCTCACCACCACCTTCCCAAGGGCAATTAGGGGTGGGCAATAAATGCTGGCCTAGCCAGCGACAGCCACATCCCGTGAAAGAATAAAGAAGTGTCTACACTCCAAGAAGTACTTAATTGGCTGTAAAGAGCTTTGCAATACTTCATTTCTTTCCATATTCAAACCTTGACTCTTTCTCTCCCTCCATTCACTCTGACTATCTCTGTCTGCAGTCCTTCAGTGTTTTTACATCTATCTCCAATCCTTTATTGTGTTTATCCCTCATTCTGCAAATCTTCACTGTGCCTATCTTTCCATCTCCAAATTCTCACTTTGCCAAGCCCTCCATTTTAGTCCATCGGTGTCTGTCCCTCCATCATCATTCTTCATTTCATCTATCTATCCATCTCCAATCTTTCACTGTATTTATCCCTTCTTTTCCAATACCTCATGGTGTATATCCCTTCAGCTGCTATCCTTCACTTTGTCTTTACTTGCATTTCCAGTCATCTACTCTGTCTATCCACCCATCAATAAAAGAGTTGAAAACGTTCTAATCCATCATAACGTCAACCCCTGTATCTCCATTCCTTCACTGTTTATCCCTCATTGTCTAATTGTTCGCTCTATCTATTGCTACGTTTCCAATCCTTCACTGTGTCTATCCCTCCATCACTATTCCTGCAAGTCTCCATCTGTCCATCTCTGTTCTTTCACTTTTCCTTTCTCTCCTCTTCTAATCCTTCACCATGTCTATTGCTCAACTCTTTATTGTAGTTATTGTTCCCTCTCCAATCCTTTACTCTGTCAATCCCTCCGTCTCCAATTCTTCAAACTGTCTATTCCTGCATTTAAATTGTTGTGTCTATCCTTCATTCTCCAAAAACTTCACTATGTCTATTCCTCCATCTCCATTCTTTCACTTTGTTTATCCTTCCATCTCCATCCCTTCAGCACACCATGCCTATCCCGCTATCTCCATTCCTTCACTGTATCTAGTTCCCCATCTCTGACACCCTACTACACCTTCTTGGTCCATCTTAAATCCTTCATTTTTTATAATTTCATCTCCAATATTTCACTTTGTATATCGTCCCATCTCCAATCCTTCACTATCCTTGCATCTCTAATCTCTCATGGTTTCTATCCTTCTATCTCCAAATCTGCATCAATCCTTCCTTCCTAATCCTTTATTGTGCTGATTCCTCCATCTTGAATACTTCTCTCTATCACTCCATCACCAATTGTTAAAGGTATCTATCACCCCTTCCCAGATCCATTATTGTATCTCTCCATTTCCATTCAATGTATCCCTCCTTCCATCTCCAATCCTTCACTCTCTCCCTACTTCTTCAATCTTTCACTCTATCTATCCCTCCATTTCCAACACTTCATATGACCCTCCCTCCATCTCCAATCCTTCATTGACCCTATTTCATATCTCACATTCCCAGTGTCCCTTGGGTGAAGAATGTGGTTCTTGATTCCGTAAACAGCCAGTATCTAATTTTAAGGTAATATCCCATTGTTATGAATTCCCCACACGAGGAAATAATTTCTCTGTACCTATCCCAATAATTGCATTTACCATTAATACCTTAGACAAGTGGAAGATAATTTGGAAAAGCAGACATGGATTCATTAAGGGAAAATCTTGCTTAACTAACTTGCTGGAGTTTTTCTGAGGAGGTAACAGAGAAGGTTGATAAGGGAAATGCTGTTGATGTGGCGTATATGGATTTTCAAAAGGCATTTGATACAGTGCCACACAACAGACTTGTGAGTAAAATTCTAGGTCATGGAATAAAAGTGAAAGTAAGCATTTGGATTAGAAATAGGCTGAGTAACAGGAAACACAGTATAGTGATAAACAGATGTTTTTCAGATTGGAGGAAGATTTGTAGTGGAGTTCCTCAGGGGTCAGTGTTGGAACCCTTGATCTTCCTGATATATATTAATGACCTAGACTGTGATGTGCATGGCATGATTTCAAAATTTGCAGATGATACGAAGATTGGAAACGTTGTCAACTGTGATGAGGATAGTCTTGAACTTCAAAAGGATGTAGACATATTGGTGGATTGAGCAGACAAATGGCAAATAAAGCTTAGTGCAGAGAAGTGTGAAGTGATTCATTTTGATAGGAAGAATATGGAGAGGCAGTATAAAATAAAGGGAGAAACTCTAAAAGAGGTACAGGAATAAAGGGACCTCAGTGTATACGTACATAGGTCATTGATGATGGCAGGGCATGTTGAGAGAGCAGTTAATAAAGCACATAGTATCTTAGGCTTTATTAATAGGGGCATTGAGTACAAGAATAAGAAGGTCATGTTGAACTTGTATAAGACACTAGTTAGGCTTCATCTGGAGTACTGCGTCCAGTTCTGGGTACCATACTTGAGGAAGGATGTTAAGGCATTAGGGAGAGCACAGAGAAGATTCCCAAGAATGATTCCAAGGATAAAGAATTGTAGCTATGATGATAGATGGGAGAGAATGGGACTGTTTTCCTTGGAGAAAAGAAGGCTGAGAGGAGACTTGATAGAGGTATTCAAGATCCTGAGGGGTACGGACAGGGTAAATAGTGAGAAACTGTTTCCCCCCAAGAGAGCATCGAGAACTAGAGGGCACAGATTCAAAATAATTGGCAAAAGGAGTAAATTTTTTCACCCTGAGGGTGGTTGGAGTCTGGAACAAACTTCCTGAAAGGGTGGTGGAGGCAGGTTCATTCGAGGTATTCAAAAGGGAATTGGATTGCTACTTGAAAAGAGAGAATGTGCAAGGTTATGGGGATAAGGCAGGGGAGTGGGACTAGGGAGAAGGCTCTTTCAGAGAGTCAGTGCAGACTTCATGGGTTGAATGGCCTCCTTCTGCACTGTAAAGATTCTGTGATTTTAAATGCCACGATTAGATCATGACTGAGCTTTCTAAACTCAAGGAATATAAGCTTTTTCAGCTCTGGCACCAATCTGATGAATCTGCACTGTACCCTCTCAAAGGCCACTATCTCGTTCCTGAGGTGCAATGTCCAAAACTGAATGCAATGCTCCAGGTCGGGTCTGACGAAGACTCTGTACAACTGAAGTATCAGTTTGTATTCTAACCCCAACATTCCCTTTGGCTGAAGAAGGGTCATACAGACTCGAAATATCAACTCTGTTTCTCTCCACTGATGCAGCTAGGCCTGCTCAGTTTTTCCAGCATTTTCTGTTCTTGATTCCCTTTGGCTTGTTGCTTACACTTTGTACCAGATTTTAGTGAGTTGTATATGTGGACTCCTTAGTTTACTTGCTCCTCCACACTTGCTAGCCTCTCACAATTGAGAAAATACTCCCAATTTGTGTTACTCAGATACAAAGTGGATGACCTAATAGTTCTCCACACTGAGCTCCATCTGCCATCACTTTGTTCAATTACTTAATCTCGACAATGTCAACTTCCTGCTTCCTTTTGTAGAACTAACTGCGCCTCCTAACATCACGCAATCTGCAAACTTAGATATACAGCTCTCTATCCCTTTTTCCAATCCATTAACATTGATGGTGAAAAGTTTATCTCTGTGAACTGGGCATGCTCAGTGGCTGCATGTTATCTGCATGTTTTTTTTAATTCTTTCATGGGATGTGGGCATCACTGGCAAGTCCAGCATTTGTTACCCATCCCTAATTACCCTTGAACTGAGTGCCTTGCTAGGCTATTTCAGAGGGCATTTAAGAGTCAACCACATTGCTGTGGGTCTTGAGTCACATGTAGGCCAGGTACATTTCCTTCCTTAAAGGACATGAGTGAACCAGATAGGTTTTTAATGACAATTGGCAATGGTTTCATGGTCACCATCACTGAGACTAGCTTTTTACATTCCCGACTTATTAACTGAATTTAAATTCCACCAGCTGCTGTGATGGGATTTGAACTCATATCCCCAGAGCATTAGCCTGGGTCACTGGATTACTGGTCTACATCTAAGCATGTTCAGTGGCTGAGTGTCAGCTTTGTGAACTGGCCATGCTCAGTACTGGCTTATCATCTCTTTTGACCTTGGTTTTGTGCACTGCAAAACAACTTCTCAACCAAAGAACACACGTAACAAGATCATTCCTTTTAGTTTACTCCAAAAAGCAAGAAACTAAATGTGTTGATTGCATTGGGTTTGGGATTCACAAAGGAAATAAATAACACATTGCAAAACATTTTTCAGCCAATGGGATATTCTTTTGAAGTCTAATTGCTGTTGTAATGTAAGAAATGCAGTATCCTATGTGAGCAGCAAGATCCCACAAACAGCAATGTGATAATGGTCAGATAATCTGTTTTGGTAAAGTCTCTGGATTGGGACTTCAGCCCACAATCTACTAACTCAGAGTCAAGAGTGCTACCAACTGAGCTGTAGCTGATCGTACAGCCTGGAAAATGATGGAGATGTGGAAGACAGGAAAAGAAGCAAAGCCAAGAGAACTGAGGAGACAGACAAAAAGAAACAAGGGTGGCTTCCGTAGAAATCGTGTCTTCTGAGACTCACTAGGAATTTCAACAAAATATGCTGCGAGTTTTGAAAGATGTCTTTTAGTACTGAAGTGGTTAAATAGTCAGCTACACTTCTTTCCTTTCCCCTCCCTGGAAAGCTTCTTAATGTTGCAGATCATTGGATGTTTATTGAAGGCTAGGTTAATTGTGGTCAGGAGCCAAACACCTCCACTCAATGAAACCCACAGGCCCACTCAGATCCTCCCTCATAATATCACTTCCTTGCTGGGTTAATTTTGGTGTATTTTCATCTCCAGCACATCCTGCCCCTCCTAAGTTCAGCTTTATAGTCTCCCAATCAAGTGGATTCAGTGTTGCTACTGTCAGATCACTTCCTCCTACAGGACAGTTGACTAATACAAAACCCTGGTGTTGGTTGGCTTCTGCCTCTCAGCAAGAATGAAACCAATAGTAAAGCAAGCTTAATGATCAAAGGTCCACTCTGGTGTATAAAGAGCTACTTACAACAAAAGAAAGCATGGAATCAGGACAGTTATTTGGTCCATTAAACCTGTTTCTCTGGCAGAGAAGTACTCTCTACCCCATCATGTACTTTACCCATTTGTTTACTCTTCTTCCACACTCCATGTACACTCTACCTTATCATGGGCTCTATCCACCTACTTAATCTACTTTCTCAGCCCACCTACACCCTATACCACCATGGACTATAGCTTCCATCCTTGGTCTGTGCTGAGTGAACTGGTATTAATTGTTTGCGACTTTATAATTATTAGTCTGGGAGCCCGTGAATAGGAGGAGTGAAAATCAGCTCCCTCTCCTGTTCGCTGACCCCTGGTAGTTAAGGTGAAGACAGCATCAGACATGGCTGTGACCTACCCCTTCTTGAGTTGGATAACCTCCTGTGCACCCATCCATCCATCTCAAATCCTCCAGTGTATCCACCCATCAATTTCCAATCCACCAGTGTCCATCAATTCAACCATCTCCAATCCTCCAGTGAGTCTGAAAAACCATCTCCAATCCTCCAGTGTATCCATCCATCCATCTTCAATCCTCCATATGTCCATAAACATGCAATCCTCCAGTGTGTCTATTCATCTCCAATCCTCCAGTGTGCCGATCCATCCATCTCCAATCCTCCAGTGTGCCCATCCATCCATCTCCAATCCTCCAGTGTGTCCATCCAACCAAATCCAAACCCCCAGTGTGTCCATCAATCCATCTCCAACCCTAGTGTGTCCAGCCATCTCCAACACTCCAATGTGTCTATGCATCAATCTCCAGTCTTCCATTGTGTCTATCCATCCATCTCCTACCTTCCAGTGTATTCATCCATCTCCAATGCTCCAGTGTGTCCGTGCATCCACCCCAAGCATCCAGTGTGTCCATCCATCTCCAATTCTCCAGTGCATATTCATCCATCGCCAATCTTCCAGTATATATCCTTCCATCTCCAAACCTCCAGTGTCCATCCATCCATCTCCAATCCTCCAGTGTGCCCATCCATCCATTGCAATCCCACAGTGTGTCCGTACATCGATCACCAAATCTCCAGTGTGTATATCCATCCAGCTCCAATCCTCCAGTGTGCCCATCCATCCATTGCAATCCCCCAGTGCGTCTGTACATTCTGAGTTCTGCAGTGGTCCCATCCTTCCCCAATCGTGCAGTGTCCATCAATCCATCTCCAATCCTCCAGTATGTTTATCCTTCCATCTCCAATCCTCCAGTGTATTCACTGATCCCTAATCCTCCAGTGTCTCCATCTGGCCTGAACCATCCACTGTGCCCATCCAGCCATCTCCAACCCTTCAGTGTGTTCATCAATCCATCTCCAATCCTCCAGTGTGCCCATCCATCTATTGCCATGCCTCCAGTGCCCATATATCCATCTCCAATCCTCTAGTGTGTCCATCCATCCCCAATCCTCCAGTTTGTCTATTCATCTATTGCCAATCGACTAATGTGTCCATCAATCTCCAATTCTCCAGTGTTTCCGAACATCAATCTCCAATCCTCCAGTGTGTCCATTCAGCCATCTCCAATCCTCCAGTGTGTCCGAACATACATCTCTAATTCTCCAGTGTGTCCATCCATCCAGCTCTGATCCTACAATATGTCTGAACATCCGCCTCCAATCTTGCAGTGTGTCCATCCATTCCTCTCCAATCCTCCTGTGTGGCCATCCATCTATTCCCAATTCTCCATTCTGTCCACCCACACATTTCCAATCTTCCAGTGTGTCCATTCATCCAGCTCCTATCTTCCAGTGTGTCCATCCATCTCCAATTCTCCAGTGCCCGTCCATCCATCGCCAATCTTCCAGTATACATCCTTCCATCTCCAAACCTCCAGTGTCCATCCATCCATCTCCAATCCTCCAGTGTGCCCATCCATCCATTGCAATCCCCCAATGTGTCCGTACATCGATCACCAAATCTCCACTGTGTATATCCATCCATCTCCAATCCTCCAGTGTGCCCATCCATCCATTGCAATCACCCAGTGTGTCCGTACATCAATCATCAAACCTCTAGTCTGAATATCCATCTATCTCCAATCCTTCAGTGTGCCCATCAATCCATCTCCAATCCCCCAGTGTCCATCCATCTATCTCCACTCCACCAGTGTGTTCATTCAACCACACCAACCCTCCAGTGTGACCATCCATCCATTTCCAATCCATCAGTGTCCATCCATCCAACCATCTCCACCCTCCAGTGTGTCCATCCATCTTCAATCCTCCAGTGTGTCCACCCACACATTTCCAATCTTCCAGTGTGTCCTTTCATCCATCTCCCATGGTCCAGTGTGTCCATCCATCCATCACCAATCCTCCAGTGTGTCCATCCACCCATTGCAATCCCCAATGTGTCCGTATATCCAACTTCAAACCTCCAGTGTATACATACATCCATCTCCAATCCTCCAGTGTGTCCATCTATCCATCTCCAGTCCTCCACTGTCCATACAACTATCTCCACTCCACCAGTGTGTCCATCCATCCATCACCAATCCTCCAGTATCCATCCGTCCATCTCCAATCCTCCAGTGTGCCCATCCATCCATTGCAATCCCCCAGTGTGTCCATACATCCATCTCCAAACCTCCGGTGTCAATCCATCTATATCCACTCTGCCAGCGTGTCCATTCAACCATACCAAGCCATTAGTGTGCCCATCCATCCATCTCCGATTCTCCAGTGTGTAAATCCATGCATCTCCAATCTTCCAGTGCGTCCATCTATCTCCCATAATCCATTTTGTCCATCCACCCATCTCCAATCCTCCAGTGTGCCCATCCATCTACAATCCTCCAGTGTCCATCCCTCTATCTCCAATCCTCCAGTGTCCACCCTCTTTAATCCTCCAGTGTGTCAATCGATCCATCCACCCCCAATCATCCATCTCCAATTCTCCAATGTCCATCCACCCATCTCCAATCCTCCAGTGTCCATCCAACTGTCTCTAATCTTACAGTGTCATCAATCTCCAATTTTCCAGCATGTCCATCCATCCATCTGCAATCCACCATTCAGCGCATCCAGCTCCAATCCTCCAGTGTGTCCATCCATCTCCAATCCTCCAGTGTATACATGCATCGATCTCCAGTCCTTAGTGTGTCCATCCATCTCCAATGCTCCATTGTGTCTATCCATCCATCTCCAATGCTCCAGTGTGTCCATTGATACCTAATCCTCCAGTGTCTCCATCCAGCCTGAATCCTCCAGTATGTCCATCTCTCCATCTCCAATCCTCTATTATGACTATCCACCTCCAATCCTCTAGTGTGTACATCCATCCATCTCCACCAATGTGTCCATCTATCCACCTCCAATTTTCCAGTGTGTCCACCCATCTCTAATCCCCCAGTGTGTCCATCCATCTCCAATCCTGTAGTGTATCTATCCATCCAACCACAATCCTCAGTGTGACCATCCATCCATTGCCATGCCTCCAGTGCCCTTCCAGCCATCTCCAATCTGCCAGTGTGTCCATCTATCACCAATGCTCCAGTGTGTCTGTGCATCCATCTCCAATCCCCCAGCATGTCTACTGATCCATCTCCATTCTCCAGTGTGTCTATCCATCTACCCCCAATCTCCTGCATGTCCAACCATCTCAACTAACCACTGAAATGGCCGAGCAAGCCACTCAGTGCATGTCAATTACGGATGGACAACAAATGCTGGCCTTGCCAGTAACTCCCAGATCTCAAGAAAGAATAAATAATAAAAAAAGTATTGTTGGATCTCTTGGGCTTTCTCTTCCCACCACATTCTTTATCTTTCGATTTTGTCTTTGGGTGTCAGCTTTGAGATATTGCAATGCTCCCTTTCTGACCTGCGGCATTTGGTTGTTCTTCCAGGCAATGAAAGCTGCTCAGTTTTGTTCCAGGAGGTCACATATTTCAGCACTGTTTTTGTTGAACCAGTACTGGTGCCAATGATGCTTGAACCCAATGGTCTGGACACAGGAGTCCAATGCAGCTTGGACTTTATTTGATCCAACTGTTGTTGAATGTGTGATGATTTTTCAGATTGGTTGTGAGCTGCACTTGAAATTCCTCTCTTGGACTTTTGATTTTTGCGATGTCTTGGTGCTGGGTGGATCTTCATCACTGATCTAACAAGTGACCTGTTCAACAGGCTCAGGCCCCAGTATGGATCAAGTGATACAGACACCACTATTGTTATAACCACAAAGAGACCAACAACTATATAAAAGAAAGGAATCCCCATGAAGCCAACGGAAGGAAAACTGCTGGACAAGATTTCACTTTTTAAACTTTTACTGTAACAAACCAACTAAAATAATTCAAACATTAATTAACAGGTGAAGATTATTTCAAATAGAAAAGTAGATATCACGTTGAATAGCCGACACAACAAAGAAGCGTCTCATTTAGTTACAAACACTTTCATTACTTCCTTCACAAATGTGGTCCATGTGCAATTTCATAGGCTTTCCAATTCGGCCTGCACTCTGTTGGATCTCTCACTTTCCCCTCAATTATTTTGGCCTATGAATCACATTCAACAGCAGCTGTAATCCATCCAAAGTCCCCGGACATGGTTACCATCAATAAGTCGCACGTCTATGAACCCTCTCTCACTTGGGTCATCACAGTCCTGATGGCACAGAATCACAGATATACCCTTCTCCGTGCCCTTACACTGTCTGGTGGGTTTTGACAGCGCTGAGACAGCAACAATGGGTCGTGTCTGATCCACAATCTGTTCCTTCCTGTCTTCAGCATTCTGTCCTTTCCAGCTTTATAACACACATGGTAACACAGTCTCTGCTCTATTCTCCTAGAACTGCTTCAATACCAGGATGTGTTTGAAAACTACCTAACAGGAAACTCTTCCAGTCGGAGTGAACCTTGCTTGTTTCTTCCTTACCTGATTTCTTGTGTGTTCTGAGCTGCAAAACAGAAAATACAGGCTGAACCAAACTCTCTGCAATTCATTTTCAATTTACCCTTTGTTTCTTAGCTGTTCATCCCCATGGTAACCTCAAGTCACATGGGAATTTCTTGGAGCCTAATGACATAATAATCAGGATACCAATTACCCTTATTTCAGAATTTTCCCCAGTTCACCCTGGTCTTCAAGGGGATATTGCACAGAAAGAAAATACTAGCTCTTCCCAAGCATCACACTGTATCAATGATGAGTGATGGCATCCTTAGTTCTGCCTCTCTGACAATGCAGCACCCCTTCAGTAACTGCCCCTCCAACAATACAGCACTCCCATCAGTACTGCCCCTCCGACAGTGCAGCACTCTCTCAGTACTGGGCCCCTGACAGTACAGCTCTTTCTCAATACTGCCCCTCCAACATTGCAGCACTCCCTCAATACTGCCCATCTGACAGTGCAGCGCTTTCTCAGTATTGACCGTCCAACAGTGCAGCACTCACTCAGTACTGACTATCTGACAGTGCAGCACTCTCTCAGTACTGACCCTCTGACAGTGCAGCATTCCCTCAGTACTGACTCTCTGACAGTGCAGTACTCTCTCAGTAATGACCCTCAAATAGTGCAGCACTCACTTAGTGCTAATCCTCTGACAGTGCAGCCCCCCCTCAGTACTGACCCTCTGACAGTGCAGCACTCCCTCAGTACTGACCCTCTGACAGTGCAGCACTCCCTCAGTACTGACCCTCTGACAGTGCAGCACTCCCTCAGTGCTGCCCCTCTGATGCTCCCCTTAGTATCACACTGCAATGCCCTCCAGTTGTCCTCTGAGTGTCCTCTGTCCCAGCTGGATACCTGGGAAGTCCCTGCTGCCGTCTGCTGTGGATCTGACAGTACGATGTCAGAATTCGGAGTGAACCTTGCTAGTTTCTTCCTTACATGATTTCTTGTGTGTTCTGAACTGCCAAGCAGAAAATACAGACTGAACCAAGCCCTCTGATCATCACCAGATTGTGATCCCGAAGCTACGTCTCACCGAAATGAGTGTCTCTGCGCTGGTGGAGGGTGTGGGTGAGCGCTGTGATGGGACTTCAGGGAGGGAGCCTTCAGATACCTCTTCAGAGGTTTCTGCAGGGCTTGACTGGAGGCCCTGGGTCATGGACTCCATTGGCTGTTTGGCAGATGTGCCTGCGAAAGCAAGGGGAGATAATTAGTGCATGGCAGTGGCCTGTGAAAGAGGACACATCACTCACAGCATGGTTGTCTGATGGCTGTTGCACTGCTGGACCCTCACTTGGTAGAGCAGCACCGACCTCACCGTCAGCACAGGACCAGGATCGCCACTGGCCAGCTGGGTGGCTCTGTTTTCAAAGTCTGTGAGGACCTTGCCTTCAGGCATTCCTGCAGTGGTAAGCGGCCTCTCCCTCTTGTTGTGTGCCAGCTTGTCTTGCATAAATGGAGATGGAGCACAAGCAGGGTGCCTGCCAGGCCAGATGATAAGTATGCCTGACATGTGTGTGTGGGGTGCGGGGTCCCGTGGACGGGATAAGGGCAATGACGATGTATGTGAGAGAATGAATGGTGATGTCCCTTGAACTGAAAGTGGGTGACGGCCCTGTGGATATGTGATGGATTTGTGAGTGTGTGAGTTGAGAGTGATGAGAAGAATGACTTACCCTGGCGGAACAGAGGAGATCATTCATCCTCTTGCACCACTGGGTGTCTGTCTTCTTTTGCAGGGCATTAGCGCTGACCACCACTGCCACTGCCTCCCAAGCCAGATTATTGAGGTTGTTGGCCATCCTGCAGCCAGAGCCAGGGTAGAGGACATCACAGCAAGCCTCCACTGCGTCCAAAAGGTGCTCAGAAGCGTCATTGAACCTCGGGGTGCAGTTTCTTTGCAGGTGCCATGAGCTGGAAGCACTGAAAGGTGTGCGCGCGGCTGGACTTTAAATATGGGGCCCAGTGTGATGAAGCAGCGAGGTGAGGCCATGGCGGGCGACTGAGAGACCATGGAAACAGTGTGTTTCTTGGGAATGCAGAATTAATGCAGTGGGTTTGGAATGATACGGCGTGAAAAGCCGCCATTGCAGCCGGCGGGTAAAACATCATTTTACCTGCCCACGATCGCACTTAGTGCAAATCTGGGATGATTCTGCCCATAGTTTAAGAGGGTAATTTCTTCTTCATCCACAAATTTCTCTTCTTTAAATTTAAGTGGTCCTCTTACTTTGTGTCATAAGATCACCAGATCAGAAGAAACGTGAGCACGTTTCATCCTGCTCCATTGAGCGGACTCTGGAACGGAAGATGATCTTGGAGGCCTCCGAGGCAAAGAGCAAGGCTTGCTGGCTCTTCACCTCTTGGAGTTCCTCCTTGACATCAACCCCTATCGACTGCAGCCGGAGCAGGTTCTGCATGTTTTTCTGGAGTCAGGACATTTCCCTCTGTTCCTTTCTAGCTTCCTGGATGCCTTTGAGGAAGAAAAACCTCTTCATGCTTCCCTTGATCGCTTCCCACCAGTGTGTCAGGGACTCAAAGAGGGGTTTCACGGTTCTCCAACCTTTGTAATCCCTCTTGAGCTCCTCAATGTTCTCTGGGGTCAACAGTTGCATGTTTAGCTTCCATGCCCCCCTGCCAACCCTCTGGTCTTCCTCTCAGTGACAGTCAGCCAGTAGGAGGCAGTGGTCAGAGAAGAACACCGGCTTGACGTCAGTGGATCTGACTGCGAACGCAGGGGACACAAACAGGAAGTCTACCCTGAAACGGATGGACCCGTCTGGCAGCGACCAGGTGTATCTACGCTGCGCTCCATCTGCAGGGTTGCTGAAGATGTCGTGCAGCTTGGCATTCTTAACTGTTTCCATCAAGGATCTGGACGTAGCGTCCAATCTGCTGTCAGCCCTACCTGATCGTCCAGCCGCATCAATGATGCAGTTGAAGTCACCGCCCAGGATGAACAGCCTGGAGGTTGCCAGCAGCAGTGGGAGACTGCCAGCCGCTCGCCTTTTTGTGCCGGGGCGTACACGTTAATTAACCGGAGTGGAGCATTCTTGTACATTACGTCAGCTATGAGGAGGCGCCCGCCCACCACCTCCTTAACCTCGGAGACAGTGAAGTTGTCTCCCCACAGCAGAATACCCAGGCCGGAGGAATGAGAGTCGTTTCCTCCCGACCAGATCGATGGCCCATGGGACCACCATCATGACCATTGTCTGTAGGAGCTGAGGTACGGTATCACACACTCCTGCAGAAACAGGTCAGCTTTGACCTTGGCAAGGTAGTCCAAGGTCGCAACACATCGCGTAGTAGATTTAATGCTACGCACATTTATGGATAGAATCTTTACACTCATTTTAAAGCATTTAGTCTCTTACCAAACCTGTTGTCTCTGAGAGTTCCAGACCTTTGGTCTGCTCCTGCATACCCATAGTTTTCACAAATTGCCAGATGGGCTGAGGAAACTGTCCTGAACCACCCCATTGGAGATGTTCCGCTCAGGTGGCATCTGGGGGTTCGTGCAAGGAACGAGATTTGAAATTTTCTCTGTTGGAGAAGTCTCTCCGATCCTCTCCCCCTCTGGAGCGTTGCTGCTCCCGGCTTCCCAGAGCTGGAGTGCGCTGAACGCTTCACTGCTCCCAGATTCCTGGGGCTGGGGTGCGCTGGCCTCTTTGGGTTGTGGGCAAAGTTGGGGTGCGCTGGTCTCCTCATTGTCTCCAATGTTCTGGAACTCAGGTGTCTCGTCCTCCAACTCCCTAGAGCTTTGCCGCTTCTTCTGTAGGTGCCGCCCTTGCCCTTCTTCGTCCAAAGAGCAGTTGCCCTTGTCATCCGTGTCGGATGGGAGACGCCTCTTGTCACTTGTCTAGGAAGTGGCTTGGTCCCTTCTTAACCCCTTCTTCCTTTTGGCTCTCTTAACCAGCTGCCACTCCCCCTGCTGATTTTCTGCTGCTTCCTCCTCTATTGATTCACTCTCCTGAGGAGTGGGAGGTTTAGGGGTCAGTGCAGTTGATTAGCTGTCTGCTGCCTCAATCTTTTCCTCCCCCTTGTCTCTCTCCCTGTCCTCCTTTGTCCTATTGGGCTTGCCGGAGGCCTTGGCGGTTGGGGGGGTTGCAGGTGCCCTTGGTAGTAGTGACACGAAGCATTTCATCTGCTTCCCCCTCGTTGGCTTTGGCTGCCTGTGCATAAGTGAGGCAGCGCTTGGGGGAGGTCCTATAGAGGTGGCCTGCCTCGCCACACAGGTTGAGGACTTAGTCTGTTTGCAGTCCTTTGTCTGGTGCCCTTCCTGCTTGCAGTTCTTGCAGAGGGCAGCACTGCAATTGGCCGCCACATGACCAGACTTGCCGCATGAGCGACAAAGTTTGGGCTGCCCAGCGTACACAAGGTAGCCACGTCTTCCCCCGATAGCGAAACTGGAAGGAGGGTGGCTCCCTTACCATCGGCCTTTAGCATGACCTTGATCTGGCGTTTGCTTGTCCAAATCCCGAAGGCGTCTCTAACCTCAGTGCAGCTCCCAACCTTGTCGACGTACCTGGCGAGGAAGGTGAGCACATCGGCGACAGGGACAAACCATTCGTCAGTCCTGGATGCATAGTCGGACAAGGTGGGTCAGTCGGTGTGGTTTGAGGGGCTTCAATTATCTCTACTTGGACTGTGGAAGTAGATGTGGAAGGTGGCTGGGTAGTGGCGGACCTCCCACGCCCGATCTGAAGCAAACCCTTACTACAATTCGAAAGCACTTGTTCTCGTACCGTTACATTTATTATTCCTCATTGCGTGTCGCATTCGGCACTGTCCGTGCTGTACCAAAGTTCCTCCTGCGGTGCGGGATGAGCAGTGATGATCCCCAACTTTGGTGCCCGTCCTGATACGCCCACGACCAGGATCATAGATCTGTGGAGACATTAACATCGGCTCCCGTTCTCCAGGTTACCGCTTGGTCAATTGTCATGTATCTTTAACTGTGTGTAATGCCTCCATTTACTTCCCGTTTTCATATCTACAAGTGCGCATGTATCACCTGTCATAATTACCTCGTGTGGTCCATGCCTGTTCGCTCCAGGCTCACCTTGACCATCACCTGTTGGTCTCTGACTTCCTTCCTTAACTCATGCGATTGCTTACTTATTTCCCTCACATAGTCTCGCATTCTTCCTTTTAGTGGTCCTACATCTCCCACTACTACTATGATTCCCTCGGATAACTGCATTGCTCTCCTTGTCATTATTTCAAATGGGGTGAACCCGCCAGTCCTGCTTGGGGTAGCCCTAAGATGCATTAGAATATTGGGCTATTCCCTGTCTCTTGAATTGCTTTTGTTATTGATGTTTTTTTTTAGTTCAGTCCATCCTTTCCACCATCCCCGAGCTCTGTGGCTGGTAGGGAATGTGGAATTTCTGTTTATATTTAAATTTATACATTTCTTTAATGACTCTTCCTGTGAAATGAGTTCCCTGATCTGAATCCATCTGGATAGGCCCCCTCCACTCCTTCCAGTTTACTGTCTCCTGCTGCTGTCTCACGTCGGACCTCAATTCCTTTAAACTGCCGACACAATTCTACAATGCACCTTCTTATCCTATCTTTCAATGGCTCAGTATCTTCACTTCCAGTGACGGTTCTCTCTGCAAGCCGCTTAACTCTGTCTGTCATCATAGTGTTAATCTTGTGGTCTTACCTCTTGTAGCTCGCAGGCACATTAATACAATCAGTAATACATCTATTTAGCCTTTTTCCAGCTTTCCCTTTACCTGTATCCATCTTGTGGTAAATTGTTGTTAAGTATTATTTCGACCAGTTCCACTGTCCCTACCAGCCACAGAGGTGTTAGGGGAAAGAAAGTAAATGAGAATTTATGGTAAGGGAGAATTCATTATAAGGGAATGAATTACTTAAATTAGAATCTATAGGCAGGCCAGCGCAAATCAGTAATTCAACAATTAAACAGTTAAACCAGATGAACCTTATACACTCTCAAACTTTGTGCACCCTCAGGGTTTGCAATCACCAGCAAGGTCCTGGGAGTTAGACTGGGGTCAGAGGATGGCAATAACATAGATTAAGTGTGCTCTTCAACAGATAGGGGAAGGACAGATGGTCCCAGCTTAGATAGGAAGGCAGGTCTCTGCCTGGGTGAAAGTAGGGTCAGATGATGTATGTACCTTTGTACCAGAGACCTGTCTGTTTAATGTAAACCTATATGTTGACAATATCGGAATCTGGAGGATGTTCTTGTATGTGACCAATAATGTATAAATATGGTGAACACTTGTAGCTTAGCAGAGTACTGTCTCAAGCTGTATTGAGATGGTGCCCTCCTTGCAATTGCTCAAATAAATGATTATAACCTGTACCTGAGTCTCCTGTGGTCCGTTCATCAAAGATACCACAACAAGAAACATCAGTTATGAAGATAGATTGGAGAGGTTGGGACTGTTCTCCTTGGAGAGGAGAAGGCTAAGAGGAGATTTAATAGAGTGTTCAAAATCACGAGGGTGCTGGATAGAGTATATAGGAAGAAGCTGGACCCGCTTGTAAAAGAAGCAAAAACGAGAGGGCACAGATTTAAAATGATTTGCAAAAGAAACAAATGTGGTGTGAGAAAAATGATCACACAGCAAGTGGTTTGAGTCTGGAGCGCACTGCCTGGAAGTGTGGTGGAGGCAGGTTCAATCGAGGCATTCAAGAGGGCATTAGATGATTAGTTGAATAGAAACAATGTGCAAGGGTACAGGGAAAAGGCACGAGAATTCAGAGAGCCAGTGCAGACACGATGGGCCGAATGGCCTCCTTTTGCACTGTATCATTCTGTAATTTTGTGAAGTTATGCTTTTCCAAGTATCCTGCTATAACCACCTTAATAATGGATTCTAGCAATTTCCCTATAAAATATGTTAGGTGAACTGGCTTGTTGTTACCTGCTTTCTATCTCCCTCCTTTATTAATTGAAGGTGTTATATTAGCTATTTTCACATCCACTGGGGCCCTTCCAGAATCTAAGGAATTTTGGAAGACTAGAACCAACGCATCTACTATCTCTGCAGTCTCTTCTTTTAAGACCCCAGGATGCAGGCCGTATGGTCCTGGGTACTGTCAGCCTTTAGGTCTAATCATTTTCCCGGCACTTTTTCCCTCACATTCACATTGTGATTTTGAAGTATAATTGGGTAGTTTTCAAAGTTTTCGAAAGTGAAGACAAGACACGAAATACCTCTTCAACATCTCTGCCATTTCCTTGTTTTCCATTATCAGTTTCCCAGACTCTCTCTCTAGAGGGCCAACACTCTTTACCCACTTAGATCCTCATAGAATCTCTTACTATCTGTTTTTATATTACTCATTAACTTTCTCTCATGCTCTGCTTTCTTCCTCTTTTTTTTAAGTCATTCTTTGCTGGATCTTAAAATCTGACCAATCCTCTGACCTACCACTAATTTTTGCAGATTTGTATAATATTTATTTCAATTTGACACTATCCTTAACTTCCTTATTCAGCCTTGGATGATACATCCTTCTCAGAATAAATCTTTGCTGCGAGTTATTAAATATCTTTTTTTTATTCACTCATGGGATGTAGGCTTTGCTGGCTGGGCCAGCATTTATTGCCCATCCCGAATTGCTCTTGAGAAGGTGGTGGTAAGCTGCCTTCCTGAACCGCTGCAGTCCATGTGTTGTAGGTACACCCACAGTGCTGTTAGGAAGGGAGTTCCAGGATTTTGACGCAGCAACAGTGAAGGAACAGCAATAGACTTCCAAGTCAGGATGGTGAGTGACTTGGAGGGGAACTTCCAGGTGGCGGTGTTCCCATCTATCTGCTGCCCTTGTCCTTCTAGATGGTAGTGGTAGTGGTCGTGGGTTTGGAAGGTGCTGTCTAAGGGGCCTTGGTGAGTTTCTGCAACATCTTGTAGATGGTACACACTGCTGCTACTGTGTGCTGGTGATGGACGGAGTGAATGTTTATGGATGTGGTGCCAATCAAGCGGGCTGCTTTGTCCTGGATGGTGTCAAGCTTCTTGAGTGTTGTGGGAGCTGCATTCATCCAGGCAAGTGCAGAGTATTCCATCATGTTCCTGACCTGTGCCTTGCAGATGGTGGACAGGCTTTGGGAAATCAAGAGGTGAGTTACTCGTCGCACGATTCCTAGCCTCCGGCCTGCTCTTGTAGCCACAGTATTTATATGGCTAGTCCAGTTCACTTTCTGGTCAATGGTAACCCCCAGGATGTTGATAGTGGGGGATTCAGTGATGGTAATGCCATTGAATGTCAAGGGGCGATAGATAGATTCTCTCTTGTTGGAGATGATCATTGCCTGGCACTTGTGTGGCGTGAATATTACTTGCGACTTGTCAGCCCAAGCCTGGATATTGTCCAAGGTCTTGCTGCATTTGGACGTGGACTGCTTCAGTGTCTGAGGAGTCGCAAATGGTGCTGAACATTGTGCAAACATCAGTGAACATGCCCGCTTCTGACCTTATGATGGAAGGAAGGTCATTGATGAAGCAGCTGAAGATGGTTGTACTGAGGACACTACCCTGAGGAACTCCTGCAGTGATGTCTTGGAGCTGAGATGACTGACCTCCAACATCCATCTTCCTTTGTGCTAGGTATGACTCCAACCAGTGGAGAGTTTTCCCCCTGATTCCCATTGAATCCAGTTTTGCTAGGGCTCCTTGATGCCACACTCAGTCAAATGCAGCCTTGATGTCAAGGGCAGTCACTCTCACCTCACTCTGGAGTTCAGCTCTTTTGTCCATGTTTGAACCAAGGCTGTAATGAGGTCAGGAGCTGAGTGGCCCTGGCGGAATCCAAACTGAGCATCAGTGAGCAGGTTATTGCTAAGCAAAGGCCACTTGATAGCACTGTTACTGACCCCTTCCATTACTTTACTTGATGATCGAGAGTAGCCTGATGGGGCGGTAATTGGCCGGGTTGGATTTGACCTGCATTTTGTGTACAGGGCAACTTTCTACATAGCCAGGTAGATGCCAGTGTTGTCGCTGTACTGAAACAGCTTGGCTAGGGGCGCAGCAAGTTCTGGAGCATAAGTTTTTAGTACTATTGCTGGAATATTGTCAGGGCCCATAGCCTTTGCATTATACAGTACCTTCAGCCATTTCTTGATATCATGTGAAATGAATCGAATTGGCTGTGATGCTGGGGACCTCTGGAGGAGGCCGAGATGGATCATCCACTCCGTACTTCTGGGTGAAGATTGTAGCAAACGTAGCAAATCTTTTGCACTGATGTACTGGGCTCCTCCATCATTGAGGATGGGGATATTTGTGGAGCCTCCTCCTCTAGTGAGTTGTTTAATTGTCCACCATCATTCATGACTGGATATGGCAGGACTGCAGTGTTTAGGTCTGACTGGTTGGTTGTGGGATCGCTTAGCTCTATCACTTGCTGCTTATGCTGTTTGGTATGTAAGTAGTCCTGTGTGATAGCTTAACCAGGTTGACAGCTCATTTTTAGGTATGCCTGGTGCTGCTCCTGGCATGGCCTCCTTCACTCTTCATTGAACCAGGGTTGATCCCCTGGCTTGATGGTAATGGTAGAGCTGGGGATATGCCGGGCCATGAGGTTACAGATTGTGTTTGAGTACATTTCAGCTGCTGCCGATGGCCCACAGAGCCTCATGGATGCTCAGTCTTGAGTTGCTAGATCTGTTCGAAACCTATCCCATTTAGCATGGTATGTGCCACACAACACGATGGAGAGTATCCTCAATGTGAAGGCGGGACTTCGTTTCCACAATGGCTGAGTGGTGGTCACTCCTACAGATACTGTCATGGACAGATGCATCAGCAGCAGGCAGGTTGGTGAGGATGAGGTCAAGTATGTTTTTCCCTCATGTTGGTTCCCTCACCACCTGTCGCAGACCCAGTCTAGCAGCTATGTCCTTTAGGACTCGGCCAGCTCAGTCAGTAGTGGTGCTACTAAGCCACTCTTGGTGAAGGACATTGAAGTCCCCCACCCAGAGTACATCCTGCACATTTCCACCCTCAGTGCTTCCTCCAAGAAGGAGGAGCACTGGTCATCAGATGAGGGAAGGTGGTACGTGGTAGTCAGCAGGAGGTTTCCTTGTTCATGTTTGATCTGATGCCATGAGACTTCTGGAGTCTGGGTCTGGAGTCGATGTTGAAGGCTCCCAGGGAAACTCCCTCCTGACTGTATACTACTGTGTCACCACCTCTGCTGGGTCTGTCCTGCCGGTGGGACAGGACATACCCAGGGATGGTGATGGTGGTGTCTGGGATATTATTTATAAGGTATGATTCTGTGAGGATGACTATGTCAGGCTGTTGCTTGACTAGTCTGTGAGACAGCTCTCACAATTTTGGCACTAGCCCCTTAGTAAGGAGGACTTTGCAGGGTCGACAGGTTTGCCTTTGTCTTTTCCGGTGCCGGTGGCCCATCCGGTTTCATTCCTTTTTTGCGACTTTGTAGCAGTTTGATACAACTGAGTGGCTTGCTAGGCCATTTCAGAGGGCAGTTAAGAATCAACCACGTCGCCATGGGCCTGGAGTCATATGTAGGCCAGACCAGGGCATTAGTGAACCAGATTGGTCTTTACATGGTCATCCTTAGACTTTTAATTCCAGATTTTTATTGAATTCAAATTCTACCATCTGCCGTGGCGAGTCCCCAGAGCATTACCCTGGGTCTCTGGATTACTGGTCCAGTGACAATACCAGCATGCCCCCGCCTCCCCTGCATGCCATCCCCTTAAAAGTCTGTCACTGCATCTCTACCGCCCTACCTTTTAACCTAGTTTCCCAGTTCACTTTAGCTGGATTTGCTTTCATATCTGTATTCAGGTTTAAAACACTAGCCTTAGACTTCTCTTCAAACTGAACATGAAATTCTATCATATTATGATCGTTGTTGCCTAGAGGTCCCTTTACTATGAGGTTATTGATTAATCCTGTCTCATCGCTCATTACCAAGTCTAGAATAGCCTGCTCCCTGGTTAGGTCTAGATCATATTGCACTCAATGAACACATTTTCAAGGCCAGAATTTTGACGTCAGCGTGCGGGGGCGGGCCTGACAGGCTGACACGTAAAATGACGCGCGATGATGTCAGGCGAGCGTCCCGACATCATTGTGCGTCATTTAGACCTTTCGTTCACCGGGCGCGTGCCGGAGGCGGCTATGCGCTCGCCGAACTGTCAAAGGCCTGTTAAGGCCATTAGGGAAGTAATTAAGATAATTATCAGTGCTGCCCGTCCAACCTTAAGGTTGGCGGGCAGGCGAAGAGCCCAAGCGGCCTTTGCATTTTTCAGGAAACCTCATCCATGGGTGGGATGAGGTTTCCTGAAGGTTTAATAAAATCAATTAATAAATTCTGCTAAATTGACAAACATGCCCCAGCTCATGTGACACTGTCACATGAGAGGACATGTGTAAATAATTTTTATCTTTATTAAAAAATTTCAATTTGTACTTAATCTCCCTGAAGCACGGAGCTGCCCCAGGGAGATTTCTGCGTTCTTTCATGGGCATGCGCAAAAGAGCGCAGGCTCTGACTCTCCCTCCTCCCACCACCCGCACATGCAGCGCTACCGGCCTTAATTAGTCCACCTACGTAAAATGGTGGCATGAAGCCGATCGTGGGTGGCAATCGGCTCCGCACCCGCCCGTGCCCACTCCCGAACAGCCCACCTGACATGCAGAAATTTCTCCCCCAAGTCTAGCTTTGACAATCTGGTTTGCTCACTCTACATGTAGATTAAAGTCACCCACGATTATTGTGGTACCTTTCTTATACACCTCATTTATTTCTTCCTGTATACTCTGTCCTACCGTGTAACTACTGTTAGGGGGCCTATAAACTATTTCCATAAGTGATCTCTTACCTTTACAATTTCTAATCTCTACTCAAACTGATTCTGCTTCTTGCTCTTCTGAGCCAAGGTCACCTCTCAGCACTGTATTAATGATATCCTTAATTAACAGAGCTGCCCTACCACATTTTCCTAGCTTCCTATCTTTTCACAATGTCAAATACCCTTCAATAATCAGGTCCAAGCCTTGGTCACCCTACAATCATGTCTCTGTAATGGTCATCAGGCCGTACATATTTATTTCTATTTGTGCTAACAATTCAATTCTATTTGTGCTAACAATTTTGTTACGAATGCTGTGAGTATTTAGTTACAGAGCCTTTAACTCTGCCTTTTTACCATTTTTTCACTCTCTGGCCTTATCTGCTAGTGCACTCTTAAGTTTGTACTCTCTGTCCCTTCACAGTCTGGCTATAATTACCCAAATTGCTACCCTGCTCTACTACCTCATTGTTTCCATTTGATTTACCACATCTCCTCTTGCATGATCCCCTCCCCCTACTGTTTAATTCAAAGCCCTCTCTACCGACCTAGTTAAACGACTCACCAGAACACTCGACCCAGCATGGTTCAGGTGAAGACCGTCCCAATGGTACAGTTCCTACTTTCCCCAGTACTGGTACCTGTGCCCCATGAATCAAAGCCCATTTGTCCTACACCAATCTTTGAGCCATGCATTCATCTCTCTAATTCTATTTACAGCATGCCAATTTACACATGGCTTAGGTTATAGTTGAGGTTTTGCTTCTTAATTGTGTCCCTAGCTGCTTAGAATCCCTAAGCAGCATCTCTTTCATAGTCCTATCTATGTCATTGGTAGCCATGTGGGCCACAACAACTGGATCCTCCCCCTCCCACTTAAGTCCCTTTCCAACCCAGAGCAGGTGTCCCAAACCCTGGCCAGGCAACACAGCCGTCTCGATTCAAGCTCTCGGCTGCAGAGAACTGTGTCTATCCCAGTTGTAGGAAGTACTCCACCCATTCAACAAAATCCTTGCAGACTGAACCCTGAGTGATTGGCTCAAAAAGGACTTACCTTCGTGATGGATAATTATATAATTGAACAGAGACAAAGCAGTTGACTTCAGAAGTTGTATTGGTACCAAAACCTGATGGAAGTCAAAGATTTTGCATTGATTATCTTAAAAGTGATTGCCAAAACAAAAATGAATCCCATGCTGCAAATTGAAAATTGCATTGATAGAGTTGGAACCTCAGAGTTGATCAGCAAGTTTGACTTATTAAAAGTATATTGGCAAGTGCCAGTAACAAATCAAGCAAAGGAAGTCTCAGCTTTTATATTGGCCCAATGGCCTATATCAATGTAAAGTGACACCATTTGGAATTAAGAATGCAGCAGATTCTTTTCAAAGGCTAACAGATCAATCTATTAATGGATTATATTGATAATAATATCGAACTGTTGTCTATATCAACAATTTATTGGTGTAGAATTTCTCCAAAAACACTAGTGGGTTAGGTACATGTGATCACCGTCTCTCCGGCATTTCCAGAAATATTTACAGGTCTATAGTGAACACTTGGGAAGACCATGTGAAACACCTCAGTACACTATTCGAGAGACTACAAAAAACTGACAGTGACAGTGACAGGTGAGGTGAAAAGTGAATTTGCCAAAGCTGATGTCACTTTTTTGGAACGTGTGGTGGGGCAAGGTCGAGTGTTGCCCAGAGAAGCTAAAGTTCCAGCAATTATGGACTTTCCTGTTCTTAAAACCAAATGTGAGATACTGCAATTCCTCAGAATGTATGGATTTCATCACAGTAGCCACTCCGTTAATTCATTGAAAAAAAAAAGTCAAATATGACTGGGCAGAATCTTGACAGACTGCCTTTGAGATTAAAGACTGTCTTAATAAATGAGCCTGTATTGGCTGTTCCAAATTTCCACAAACCATTCAAGATACCAATTGATGCTAATGATGCGGGTGTGGGAGTCGTACCATTATAAGATGATGATGCTAACATAGGGTGTCCAGTCAGTTATTTTTCGAGAAAGCTTCATCCTTGTCAACGAAAGTACTCCACAGTTGAAAAGTAAGTGTTAAGCCTTGTTTTAGCTCTTTAGTAGTTTGAAACATATATTTCTGGAAATGCTGGAGAGACTGTGATCTGTATAGACTTAATCCACTAGTGTTTTCAGAGAAATTCCAGGTCAATAATCTTGATTTGTTTCACTGGGGTCTGACATTGCAACCATTTACCCTAAAAACTGTTCATGCTGCAAGAAGGAACAACATAATTGCAGACACTTTATCCAGAGTTTGTCTATTTGTTTAAAGCGGGGTACTGAATGATTTTGATGAGGGAATTAAATGTATATCTCCAAATTTGCAGATGACACAAAGCTGGGTGGGAGGGTGAGCTGTGAGGAGGATGCAGAGATGCTTCAGTGTGATTTGGACAAGCTGAGTGAGTGGGCAAATGCATGGCAGATGCAGTATAATGTGGATAAATGTGAGGTTATCCATTTTGGTAGCAAAAACAGGAAGGCAGATTATTATCTGAATGGCTATAAATTGAGAGAGGGGAATGTGCAACGAGACCTGGGTATCCTTGTACACCAGTCGTTGAAAGTAAGCATGCAGGTGCAGCAGGCGGTAAAGAAGGCAAATGGTATGTTGGCCTTCATAGCCAGAGGATTCGAGTACAGGAACAGGGATGTCTTGCTGCAATTATACAGGGCCTTGGTGAGACCACATCTGGGATACTGGGTGCAGTTTTGGTCTCCTTATCTGAGGAAGGATGTACTTGCTATAGAGGGAGTGCAGCGAAGGTTTACCCGACTGATTCCTGGGATGGCGGGACTGACATATGAGGAGAGATTGAGTCGATTAGGATTATATTCACTGGAATTCAGAAGAATGAGGGGGGATCTCATAAAAACCTATAAAATTCTAACAGGACTAGACAGGGTGGATGCAGGAACGATGTTCCCAATGATGGGGGAGTCCAGAACCAGGGGTCACAGTCTGAGGATATGGGGTAGACCATTTAGGACTGAGATGAGGAGAAATTTCTTCACCCAGAGAGTGGTGAGCCTGTGGAATTTGTTACCACAGAATGTAGTTGAGGCCAAAACATTGTATGTTTTCAAGAAGGAGTTAGATATAGATCTGGGGCGAATGGGATCAAAGGGTGTGGGGAGAAAGCAGGAGCAGGCTATTGAGTTGGATGATCAGCCATGATCATAATGAATGGTGGAGCAGGCTTGAAGGGCCAAATGGCCTACTCCTGCTGCTAGTTTCTATAACTGCATAAAGGAGACTTAAAAACTTATTTTAAATGCCAAAAGTTTTGGACATAATCTTTCCATCTGTTTAAATGCTATCGTCTTTTGATCAAGGACCTAGGATTGCAAGATCTTGGTCTTTTTTTACATGCATTCATGGGATGTGAGTATAGCTGGCTAGGCCCACGTCCCATGAATGCATGAAAAAAAAATGACCAAGATCTTGCGATCCTAGGTCCTTTGAATTTTGATTGAACAATGGGCAGGGGTCTATTGTGTGATATGTTTATAATGTTAAAATGTGTAGTAATTTAAAGGATCATGAAGGCATCCTCACTTCAGTAAGGCTTTTTGCATTTGAGAGGGGATGTGTGATGGCCCATGTGCTTCTGGGAAAAGAAACTATGTTTTATGACGGGGTGATGGTCCTTTTAACAGCTAGGTTTCTCTAGATTTCTGGTAAAAAGCAACTTGCTTCCAGTAACTGATCATGTGACCAAGTTGATTGAGAGATAAACAATAGAATGAAAAAGGACCAAGCAGACATTAATTATAGGGGTGAGTAGCTTCCAGGGTGTGGTTCAGTGTTTGAGCAGTTTGGGTTTATTTTAAAACAAGGTGGCTAGAGGAAACATTTCTTTCAAGCAAGATTCAGTGAAATTCTGTGTTGACTAAAAGGTTTTTTAAAAACCTGGTTAACCGAAGGACTCTGCTAACAATGAGTTGGATGTCTGGGATAGCCAGTCTCAGAAAACAGAGAGAGTTCATAGATAGAAGTCTCTGGAGCTAAAGAACGTTAGAACCAAAAGAGTCCTGACCCGAGGTGGCTAAACTTAAGATGCCAGTGGTACTTGTGTTGAACGGATAGTCCGCAGCCATGGGACATTTGAAGGAGATTTGAAGGGACAATCTTACTGGAAGTAAGCAGAAGGCTCAAGTAATATCAACCCTAAAATGAATATTCGAAATAGCACTCAGGCCAAGTGGTTAATCTTCCAATCATTTGAGATTTTTGGGGTGTGTCAAATGGGTACAGAAGGAAATTTGAGTTGAGTAATTCAATTTGAGTCTAAGTAACTTCATTTTACTTTTCATATCTTTAATGTAACTGACTATTTAAGATAGGGTGTAGTTATTAGTATTCATGTTCTTTGATTTTGGTAGAGAAAAATTCTTTTGTTTCAAACAGTGAACCTTGTGGCTACATTCTTTTAGTAAATACCTGGGTTTTCAGATTTCCAAACAGAAGTAAAAAAAGTTACTGGTCTCTACCAAGACCATAATACAGTCTAAATGAAGGTTAAAGTCACATAATTATTACATTTCCCTTTGTTACAGGCTCCAATAATTTCTTGTTTAATCCTCTGACCAACAGTATGACTACTGTTAGGGAGCCTATAAACTACCCTCACCAGTATTTTCTGATTCTTGTTATTTCTTCCACCCATACTGGTTCTACTTTGTAATCTTCTGAGCCAAGATCCCATGAATATCCTTATGTTATATTTTATAATCAGAACTACCTCTCCTTTGCCATTCTGCCTGTCTTTTTGAAATGTTGTGCATCCTGAAATATTTATTTCTCAAACTTGGTCACCTTGTAACTCTGCTCTGGTGATGGTCGAAACCATTTACCTCTACTTGTGCCACTGGTCCACCTATTTTATTGTGGATGCTTTGTGCATTCAGATAAAAAGCCTTTATTTTACTTTTTCACTACTATTCGCTGCATGGACCTGATTTGTGAATGCACTATTACTGTTATACTCTCAGTCCCTTCCGGTCCCAATCTGCTTGTCTTTATCCACATCACTTTTGCCTCCCCCACCACCAACCCCCAACTTTGTTAGGTTAAAGCTTGACCTACAGCCCTAGTTATGTGACCTGTGAGAACACTGGTCTCAGCCCAGCTCAAGTGGAGCCCATCACAATCGAACAGCTCACACTTTCCTGAGTACTGGTGCCAGTTCCCATGAATTGAAAGCCCTTCTTCCCACCACTCTTTGAGACATGCATTCCTAATCTGCTTGACCCTATGTCAATTGGCATGTGGCTCAGGTAACAATCCAAAGATTGCCACCTTTGAGGTTCTGCATTTTAATTTGGACCCTAGCTCCTCAAACTCTCTCAACACGTGATCCATGACACTGGATTCGCCTTCTCCCATTCCAAATTCCTCTCCAGCCATGAGGAGATGTCCTTAATCCTGACACGAGGTAGGCAACACAGCCTTCAGTTGCTGGTCATGGCTGCAGGGAACAGTATCCATCCCTCTGACTATACTGTCTGCTATCACCACCACATTCCTTCTCGTGTCCCCCACTTGAATGGCATCTTGATGCTATGGCTGGTTTGCTCAGCCACCTTACAGTCCTTATCCTCATCCTCGTAGGTAGCAAGCACCTCACATCTGCTGGTCAAAGTCAAGGGCCAAGGGTCCTCCATCACTACATGCTGCATCCCCATACCTGCCTGTCCCACAGTCACAGCTCCTGTCTCTGACCACCAGCGAACTCTAAAGTTCTATCTAGCCTGAGAGGTGTGACTGCCTCCTAGAACAAAGTGTCCAGACAACTCTCCTTCTCCCTGATGCCCCACAATGTCTGTAACTCAGACTCCAGTTCAGTAACTCTGAGCTGAAGCTGCTCAAGCTGCAAATACTTACTGCAGATATGATTGTCTGGGACTGCAATTCATGCCACAGATACCCACAAGTGGCACTCCTGGCACACCACCGCCCCTGCCATGTCTGTCGAACCTTATTTCTTTCAATAATCAATGAGTTATTAATTCAGCTGACTAAAGTAATAGTAAATTGCAGTCTTCTAGCTCGGAGAAACAATAACACTCACCAGCTACTAGAAGTTGGGAAAAAAAGATATAAAACGAAGCACCTCCTTCCTCCTCACCAAATTTCCACCTGCACCAAATTCCCGCCTTAGTACTCGTTCACCAAGCAGCTATTCTAGGATCGCTCTCATTGCCCTTAACCCTCCTGGCTCAGCTGAACCTGACAACAGCAGTTTCTAGTATGTATGATCTAAATTACTACTGATGCATTGTAAATATGATGTCAGTATAACAGTATCTTTACAGTGCACAAGGAGGCCATTCGGCCCATCCAGCCTACAGTAGCTCTCTGAAACAGCATTCCACCTAGTCCTACTCCCCGCCTTATCCCCGTAATCTTGCACATTCTCTCTTTTCAGGTAGCAACCTAATTCCCTTTTGAATACCTTGATCGAACCTGCCTTCACCACCCTCTCAGGAAGTTTGTTCCAGACTCCAACCGCCCTCTGGGTGAAAAATATTTTCCTCACCTTACTTTTACTCCTTTTGCCAATTATTTTGAATCTGTGCCCTCTAGTTCACAATGCTCCCTTGGGGGAAACAGTTTCTCACTATTTACCCTGTCTATACCCCTCAGGATCTTGAATGCCTCTATCAAGTCTCCTCTCAGCCTCCTTTTCTCCAAGGAAAACAGTCCCAACCTCTCCCATCTATCCTCATAGCTACAGTTCTTCAACCTAGGAATCATTCTTGTGAATCTCCTCTGTACTCTCTCCAATGCCTTCACATCCCTCCTCAAGTATGGTGCCCAGAACTGGACGCAGTACTCCAGATGAGGCCTAACTAGTGTCTTATACAAGTTCAACATGACCTCCTTATTCTTGTACTCAATGCCCCTATTACTAAAGCCCACGATACTCTATGCTTTATTAACTGCTCTCTCAACATGCACTGCCATCATCAATGACCTATGTACGTATACGCCATGGTTCCTCTGTTCCTGCACCTCCTTTAGAGGCTCTCCCTTTATTTTGTACTGTCTCACCATATCTTTTCTGCCAAAATGAATCACTTCACACTTCTCTACATTGAACTTCATCTGCCACTTGTCTGCCCAATCCACCAACATGTCTATGTCCTTTTTAAGTTCAAGGCTATCCTTATCACAGTTGACATCATTTCCAATCTTCGTATCATCTGCAAATTTTGAAATTATGCCCTGCACATCACAGTCTAGGTCATTAATGTACACCAGGAAGAGCAAGGGTCCCAACACTGACCCCTGAGGAACTTAACTGCAAACCTTCTTCCAATCTGAAAAACAACCATTCATCACTACTCTCTATTCTCTGTCACTCAGCCAATTTCTTATCCACGCACCTGCTTTCCCTTTTATGCCATGACCTAGAATTTTGCTCACAAGTGTGTGGCATTGTATCCATGTACACCACATCAACAGCGTTTCCTTTATCGATCTTCTGTTACCTCCTCAAAAAACTCCAGCAAGTTAGTTAAACATGATTTTCCCTTGATGAACCCATGCTGGCTTTCCTTAATTATCCTACACTTGTCTAAGTGATTATTGATTTTATCCCATACTTTCATTTCCAGAAGTTTCCCTACCACTGAGATCAAACTGATTGGCCTGTAGTTGCCAGTTTTATCCTTGCACCCCTTTGTGAACAAGGGTGTAACATTCACAATTCTCCAGTCCTCTGGCACCTCCCCTATGTCTAAGGAAGACTGGAAGATTATCACTAGTGCCTTTGCAAATTCTATTCCCACTTCCCTCAGTACCCTTGGATGCATCTGATCCGGCCCTGGTACTGTATCTATTTTAAGTAAAGATAGCCTTTCCAACATCTCCTGCCTCTTGATTGTAAGTTCTTCTAGTGTACCAGTTACCTCCTATCTCACCTCGGCCTGAGTAGCATATTCTGCCTTTTTAAAGACAGATGCAAAGTACTCGCTCAACACCTCCACTATTTCTCCAGCCTCCGCAGGCAAGTCCCCTTTTTGTCCCTAATTGGCTCTACTTTCTTTGACCACTCTTATTATTTACATGCTTGCAGAAGACCTTGGGATTCCCTTATATGTTCGCTGCCAGCCTCTTGTCATGCTCTCTCCTTGCTTTTCTTATTAGTTTCTTCACTTCCCGATTCTCCATTGTATTTTCTACCTGACATTTGTCGTACCAGTACTTCTTCCTTTTCATCTTTACCTCTATCTCTCTCGTTATCCAAGGTGCTCTGGATTTATTTGGCGTACCTTTTCCCTTCAAGAGAATATACCCTGATATTGTCTGCAATACTTTATCTTTGAAGGTGGCCCATTGTTCAGCCACCATCTTTTCTGCCAACATTTGATTCCAACTCTCTCGACTCAGATGCATTTTCATCCCATTAAAGTTGGCTTTCCCCCAATTAATTATCCCTGCTCTGGATTGTTCCCTGTCCTTTTCCATGATTAACATAAACCTTATGATACAACGGTCTCTGTCCCCTAGAGGCTCTCCCACTGACATTTGATCCACTTGGGCCAACTCATTCCCTAGAACCAGGTCCAAAAGTGCGTGTCCTCTCGCTAGACTGGAAACATACTGGCATAGAAAATTACCTTGAACACATTCAAGGGACTCTCGCCCCTCTTGTCCTTTTGTACTATTCTTATCCCAGTTTATATTTGGATAATTGAAGTCCCCCATTATGATTACTCTGTTACTCTTACACTTCTCCATAATTTCTTTGCAAATTTGTTTCTCTACATCCCTTCCGCTAGTTGGTGGTCTATTTAGAACACCGATCTATGTTATTATACCTTTCCCTTTCCTTACCTCTGGCCAGAGAGATTATGTCCTTGGCCCCTCTGTAACATCCTCTCTTTCCAGTCCTGTAATGCCATTTTTAATCAATATTGCCACCTCCCCACCCCCCTTCCTTTCCTGTCTCTCCTAAACACCTAAATATTTAATGCCCAGTCCTGCCCTTCTTTGAGCCAGGTCTCTGTTATAGCAATAATGTCATAATTCCATTTGTTAACCGGTGCCTGCAGTTCACCAATCTTATTAATTACACTCTGTGCATTCACATACATGTGCATTAACTCTAATTTAGGCTTTTTTACTTTCCCGTTTATTCTGACCCATTTAATGACTTACTGATGCCTACTCTAATTCTACCAAACTCTCCAAGTATTCTACCTACCATGATGCAACTCTGATATATGCTCGTTATCAGTTTTTCTCCTCTGCACTCTGAATTTCCCCCCAGGTTCCCATCCCCCGGCCAATCTAGTTTAAACTCTGCCCAACAGCACTAGCAAACCTCCCCGTGAGGACATTAGTCCCAGTCTTGTCAAGGTGTAACTTGTCCTTCTTGTATAGGTCCCACATGCCCCAGAACCGATCTCAATACCTCAGGAATCTAAAGCCCTCCCTCCTATTCCATTTCTCCAGCCACGTGTTGAACTGCCCAATCTTCCTATTTTTATGCTCACTAACACGTGGCACTGGGAGTAATCCTGAGATTACGGCTCTTGAGGTCCTGCTTTTTAATTCCCTTCCTAACTCCCCAAAAATCTGCTTTCAGGACCTCATTCCTTTTCCTACCTATATCATTGGTCCCAATGTTGACCACGACTCCTGGCTGTTCACCAGCCCCTAAAAGAATGTTCTGCAGCCGCTCTGTGACATCCTTGACCTTGCACCAGGGAGGAGACATACCATCCTGGAGTCACACCTATGGCCACAGAAACGCCTGTGTGCTCCCTGAACTATAACACTTCCACACTTCCTCTTCCCCTCCGGTGCAGGGAATGTGGGATTGCAGCTCCACAATCCCCCATACAGGTACTCTATCATTTGGTATGGTATGTATGCTCACTCTCTTACTGTCATCTCCCTCTCTCTGCGCTCACTCTTTCTCGCTGTATGTGCTCTCTCTTCCTGTCTCTGTGCTCTCTTTCTCATGCACTGTGCTCTCTCTCTCTCTGTCTATCTCTTCCTCTCTCTGCATTCTCTCCTCTCCTCTCTCTGCTCCTGGTCTCGCACACTGTGCTCTCTATCTTTATCCATCTCTCTCTCACCCTCTCTCTGCACTCTCACTTCTCCTATCTCTGTGCTCCCACTGGCACACACTGTGCTTTCTCTCAATCTCTCCCTGTGTTCCCTCTCTGTGCTCCCACTGGCACACATTGTGCTTTCTATCTCTCTCCATGGTCCCTCACTGTGCTCCCACAGCACACGCTGTGCTTTCTCTCTCTCTCTGTGCTCTCAGTGGCACACGCTGTGCTTTCTCTCTATCTCTCTCTGTGCTCCCTTTCTGTGGTCCCACTGGCACACACTCTGCTTTCTTTCTATCTCTCTCTTTGCTCTCACTTTGTGCTCCCACTGGCATGCACTGTGCTTTCCCTTTATCTCTCTGTGCACTCCCAGGGGCACACACTGTGCTTTCTCTCTGACTCTATCTGTGCTACCAGTGGCACACACTGTGCTTTCTCTTCTGTCATCTCTACGCTCACTTACTGTGCTCCCACTGGCACACACTGAGCTTTCTCTCTATCTCCATCTGTGCTCCCACTGGCACACACTGAGCTTTCTCTCTATCTCCCTCTGTGCTCCCACTGGCACACACTGTGCTTACTCTCTATTTCTCTGTGTTCTCACTGGCACATGCTGTGCTTTCTCTCTATTTCTCTGTGCTCTCACTGGCACACACTGTGCTTTCTCTTCTGTCATCTCGATGCTCACTTGCTGTGCTCCCACTGACAGACACTGTACTTTCTCTCTATCTCTCTCTGTGACTCAGTGGCACACACTCTGCTTTCTCTCTATTTTTCTCTTTGCTCTCACTTTGTGCTCCCTCTGGTACACACTGTGCTTTCTCTCTGACTCTATCTGTGCTCCCAGTGGCACACACTGTGCTTTCTCTTCTGTCATCTCTATGCTCACTTGCTGTGCTCCCACTGGCACACACTAAACTTTCTCTCTATCTCCCTCTGTGCTCCCACTGGCACACGCTGTGCTTTCTCTCTATCTCCCTCTGTGCTCCCACTGGCACACACTGAGCTTTCTCTCTATCTCCATCTGTGCTCCCACTGGCACACGCTGTGCTTTCTATTTCTCTGTGCTCCCACTGGCACACACTAAACTTTCTCTCTATCTCCCTCTGTGCTCCCACTGGCACACGCTGTGCTTTCTCTCTATCTCCCTCTGTGCTCCCACTGGCACACACTGAGCTTTCTCTCTATCTCCATCTGTGCTCCCACTGGCACACGCTGTGCTTTCTATTTCTCTGTGCTCTCACTGGCACACGCTGTGCTTTCTCTCTATTTCTCTGTGCTCTCACTGGCACACACTGTGCTTTCTCTTCTGTCATCTCTATGCTCACTTGCTGTGCTCCCACTGGCACACAGTGCGCTTTCTCCCTATCTCTCGCTGTGCTCCCACTGGCACACAGTATGCTTTCTCTCTATCTCCCTCTGTGCTCCCACTGGCACACAGTGCGCTTTCTCTCTATCTCCCTCCGTGCTCCCACTGGCACACAGTGAGCTTTCTCTCTATCTCCATCTGTGCTCTCACTGGCACACGCTGTGCTTTCTCTCTATTTCTCTGTGCTCTCACTGGCACACACTGCTTTCTCTTCTGTCATCTCGATGCTCACTTGCTGTGCTCCCACTGGCACACGCTGTAATTTCTCTCTATCTCTCTCTGTGCTCACATGCTGTATTCCCACTGGCACACACACTGATTTTTCTCTATCTCTCTCTGTGCCCCAACTAGCACACACTGTGCTTTCTCTCTGTCTCTCTCTATGTTCTCTCGCTGTGCTCCCACTGGCATACATTTTGCTTTCTCTCTCTGTGCTCCCACTGACACACATTGTGGTTTCTCTCTATCATCTCTATGCTCATTTGCTGTGCTCCCACTGGCACACGCATATTGCTCTCTATCTCTCTATGTGCCCCAACAGGCGCACACTGTGCTTTCTCTCTATCTCCCTCTGTGCTGTCTCTCTGCGCTCCCACTGGCACACAGTGTGCTTTCTCCCTATCTCTTGCTGTGCTCCCACTGGCACACAGTGCACTTTCTCCCTATCTCTCGCTGCGCTCCCACTGGCACACAGTATGCTTTCTCTCTGTCTCTCTCTGTGTTCCTCTTCTGTGCTTTCACTGGCACTCACTGTGCTTTCTCTCTATCTTTCCCTGTGCTGCCTCTCTGTTCTCCCACTGGCATACACTGTGCATTCGCTCTGTCTCTATCTCTCTGTGCTCCCTCTCTGCAAACTCTCTCATGCTCACTTTGTGCTCTTTCTGTTGCTCTGTTCTCTCCCCTTCTCTCTGTGCTCTCTGTCGTTCTGTGCTCCCTCACTCCAGCATTGTGTTCTCTATCTCTCTCCTCTCCTCTCTACCCTGTTTCTCTCCCTCTGTGCTCTGTTGCTATCTCCCTGTGCTCTCTCTCTCCCTTTGGCTGTCACTCTCTCTGCTATCTCTCTCCTCTCTTTTTCTCTCTGTCACTCTGCTCTCTCTGTCTCTCCCACTGTCTCCCTGTGCTCTCTCTCCCTCTCTCACACTCCCTGCTCTTTCCCACTGCTTTCTGTGTATCTCTCTGTGTGTCTCTTTCTCATTTCCCCTCTCTTTTTGCTCTCTGTCTCACTTTCTCTGTGCTCTCTCTCTTTCTGTCTCTCACTAGCTCTCTCCTCCCTCTCACTGCAGTCTCTTACTCTCTCCTCTCCATCTGTGCTCCTTCTCTTGTGCAGTGAACCCTCTCTCTATCTGTCTCTCCCTGCTCTCTCTATCTTCCTCTCTGAACATTCTCTCCTCTGTGCTCTCTCTCCCTTCTTTCTTTGCTCCCTCTGAACACTCAACTCTCTCTATGCTCTCTCTTCGCTCTCTGTGCTCTCTCTCCCCCCTCTCTCTCTACTCCATCTCTGCTCCCTCTCTAAACACTCCTTTCTCTCTCTCTCACTCCCTTCTCTCTCTGTGCTCCCCCCTCATGGACTGCTCTCTCTATTTGTCTCTCTTTTCCACTCACTCTCTGTCTCCCTCTCTCTTCCACACTCTCTCTGTCTCCCTCTCTCTTCCACTCTCTCACTCTCTGCTCTCCCTCATTTTCCCTTCTCACTGTGCTCTCCCTCTCTTTGTGCTCCTCCTCTCTCACACTGTGCTCTCTCTCTCCCTCCCTCTCTCAATACTGTCCCTCACTCTCTCCCCATTTGTCTCGCTCTGTGTTCCCTCTCTCACACTGTTTTCTCTCTCTCTACGTCTCTCCCACTCTGTGCTCTTTCTCTCCTCCTTTCTCTTCCCCCCGTGTACTTTCTCTCCCCACTCTCTCTCACTCTGTGCTCCTGATTCTTCTCGTTGAGTTTTCTGAGGTATATGATACATTGTAGAGCTGAGGTTGTTAATGTCGCTCTTCAGAATTATCCTCTAACTCTTCCCTGTCTGCCTCCAACTGTGATTGTATCATTAACCACAGTCTGGGCTCTGAGTCAAGAGCTGACCAGGCCTCTTTGTGATCATGTACAAACCTCACGACTTTTAAATTATTTGGAAAAGAAAACCCTTTTGCTAATTTGGCCTGAAATTTGTTTCTCAAAAGCTGGAATTGCAATTTTTACTGTAAAGACTTGTTAGATGATTGTGCCCACCCCCTTTACGACTATGTAAAATCTCTCTCTCAACTGAGTCCCAGTTTGAGTATGCTGAGTTGTAAATGCTGTTTAACTCCTTTACTGACACAAGATATATTTAGATGTTAAAGCGAGCTTGCACAGCAGCGCAGCTGTGTTATTAGAAACCACAAGTCAAAAGAAGCAGAAAAAAGAATATGAAAGTTAACGATGACAGCCAGTTTGGTTTGTCAGGTTTAACTCAGTAGTAGCATCTCCACTAAGAGTAAGGAAGTGCTAGTACAAAACAAATACTTGAGCTTCCAATTCGAAAGGACGTTGCAGCGCTGTACTAAGGGAGTATCGGGGGGGGCAGCACTGAGGGAGTGCCTCACCATCAGAGGGTCAGTACTGAGGGAGTGCTGCAATGTCGGAAGGTCAGTGCTGATGACCTGCTGCACTGTCGGAAGCTCAGTACTGAGAAAGCACTGCACTGTCAGTTGGGCAGTATTGAGGGAGTGTTGCACTGTTGGAGGGGCAGCATTGAGAAAGTGCTGTACTGTCAGAGGATCAATACTGAGAAAGCATTGTACTGTCAGAGGCCCAGTGCTGAGAGAGTGCTGCACTGTCGGAGTGGCAATACTGATGGAGTGCTGCATTGTCAGAGAGGCAGAACTGAGGATGCCATCGCTCACTGCTGATACAGTGTGATGCTTTGGGGAAAGCATGTATTTTCTTCTTGTGCATTACCCCTTTAAGACCAGGATGAACTGGGGAAAATTCTGAAATAAGGTTAACTGGCATCCTGATTATTATATCATTAGGTTCCAAGCTGGGACAGAGGACACTCAGAGGACAGCTGGAGGGCATTGCAGTGTGATACTAAGGGGAGCATCAAAGGGGCAGCACTGAGGGAGTGCTGCACTTCCAGAGGGTCAGTACTGAGGGAGTGGTGCACTGTCAGAGGATTGACACTAAGTGAGTGCTGCACTGTTTAAGGGTCATTATTGAGAGAGCACTGCACTGTCAGAGAGTCAGTATTGAGTGAGTGCTACACTGTTGGATGGTCAATACTGAGAAATAATGGAACCTTTCCCGAATCTAGGGAATTTTGGAAAATTAAAACCAGTGCATCAACTATCTCATTAGCCACTTCTTGCAAGACATTAGGGTGAAGTACATCCAGACCTGTGGATTTGTCAGTCTCCAGCCCCAACAATTTGCTCAATACCACTTCCCTGGTGATTGTAATTTTCCAAAGTTCCTCCCTCCCTTCCATTTCCTGATTTACAGCTACTTCCAGGGTGATACTTGTGTCCTCTATTGTGAAGACCAAAGCAAAATACCTATTTAATTCATCCACCATCTCCCTACTTTCCGTTATTAATTCCCCAGACACATTCTCTATAGGACCAATGCTCACTTTGTTAACTCCAATATGCTGACCATCATGACATGCAAAGAGAGAGTTCAAAGATTGAGTCTGAGAGAGAGCAGGGAGACAGCATTGAGTTTAAATAGCGAGTTTAAGGGCCAGCAAGGAGAGAGCAGTGAGAGATCGAAGATTGAGTCTGATAGGGAGCAGGGAGACAGTGGAGAGAATATAAAGAGCGTGTCTGAGAAGGAGCAGCAAGAGATTGGGGAGAGTTTAAAGAGCAAGTTTCAGCGGGAGCAGGGAAACAGCAGAGAGAGTATAAGGAGTGAGTCTGAGAGGGAGCAGGGAAACAGCACAGAGAGTATAAGAAGTGAATCTGAGAGGGAGCAGGGAGACAGTGGAGAGGGTTTAAAGAGCAAGTTTAAAAGGAAGCAGGGAGACAGAAGGGAGAGTTCAAACAGCGAGTCTCAGAGAGAGCAAGGAGATAGCACTGTGTTTAAATAGCGAGTTTGAGGGCTAGCAGGGAGTCAGCAGAGAGTTTAAATAGCGAGTCTGAGAGGGAGCAGGAAGACAGTGGAGAGCTAAGGGGGAACAGGGAGAGTGCGGGGAGAGTTTAAAGAGCGAGACAAAGAGGGGGCAAGAAGGCAGCGATGAGTTTAAATAACAAGTCTGAGAGGGAGCAGGGAGACAGCAGAGAGAGTTTACAGAGTCAGTCTGAGAGGGAGCAGGGAGACAGCAGGGAGAGTTTAAATAGTGAGTCAGAGAGGGAGCATGGAGACAGCGGTGGGTTTAAATACCGAAATTGAGAGGGAGCAGGGAGACAGCGGAGAGAGTTTAGAGAGTGAGGCTCAAAGGGAGCAGGGGCTCAGCGGAGAGAGTTTAAAGAGTGAGTCAGAGAGGGAGCAGTGAGACAGTGGAGAGTTTAAATACCGAGTTTGAGAGGGAGCAGGGAGACAGCAGAGAGAGTTTAAAGAGCATGTCTGACAGGCAGCAGGGAGACAGCGGGGAGAGTTTAGAGAGTGAGACTCAAAGGGAGCAGGGGGACAGCGGAGAGAGTTTAAAGAGTGAATCAGAGAGGGAGCAGTGAGACAGCGGCGAGTTTAAATATCGAGTTTGAGAGGGAGCAGGGAGACAGCAGAGAGAGTTTAAAGAGTGAATCAGAGAGGGAGCAGCGAGACAGTGGTGAGTTTAAATACCAAGTTTGAGAGGGAGCAGGGAGACAGCAGAGAGAGTTTAATGAGTGAATCAGAGAGGGGGCAGTGAGGCAGCAGATAGAGTTTAAAGAGTGAGTGGAGAGGGAGCAGAGGCAGTAGAGAGAGTATAAACAGCAAATCAGAGAGGGAACAGGGAGACAGCGATGAGTTTAAATAGCAAACCTGAGAGTGGGCAGGGAGACAGTGGAGAGAATTTAAGGAGTGAGGCTCAGAGAGAGCAGGGAGGCAGCGGAGAAAGTTAAAGTCCGAGGCTGACAGGGAGCAAGAAGACAGCGGAGAGAGTCTAAACAGCGAGTCTGAGAGGGAGCAGGGAGACAGTGGAGAGAGTTCAACGATCAAGTCTGAGAGGGTACAGGGAAACAGCTGAGAGAGTTGAAACAGCGAGTCTGAGAGGGAGCAGGTAGACAACAAAGAGAATTTAAAGAGTGGTGCTCAGAGGGAGCGGGGGACAGCAGAGAGACTTTAAAGAGTGAGTCTGAGAGGGAGCAGGGAGACAGTGGAGAGAGTTTACAGAGTCAATCTGATAGGAAGCAGTGAGACAGTGGAGGGAGTTTAAAGAGTGAGTCTTAGAGGGAGCAGGGAGACAGCAAAGAGATTTTAAATTTAGATTTTCACTGTCGCCGTCAAGCAGTCTGGGAAGTGTCCTCTGCAGTCACCATCACCGAGAAGCAGTCTGGGAAGAGCGTCCTCTGCAGTCACCGTCGCCGGGAAGCAACCTGGGAAGAGCGTCCTCTGCAGTCACCGTCGCCAGGAAGCAGTCTGGGAAGAGCGTCCTCTGCAGTCACCGTCACCGGGAAGCAGTCTGGGAAGAGCGTCCTCTGCAGTCACCGTTGCTGGGAAGCAGTCTGGGAAGAGCGTCCTCTGCAATCACCGTCGCCGGGAAGCAATCTGGGAAGAGCGTCCTCTGCAGTCACCGTCGCCAGGAAGCAGTCTGGGAAGAGCGTCCTCTGCAGTCACCGTTGCCGAGAAGCAGTCTGGGAAGAGCGTCCTCTGCAGTCACCGTCGCCGGAAAGCAGTCTCGGAAGAGCATCCTCTGCAGTCACCGTCGCCGGGAAGCAGTCTGGGAAGAGCGTCTTCTGCAGTCACCGTCACCGGGAAGCAGTCTGGGAAGTGTGTTCTCTGCGGTCACTGTCGCCGAGTGAAAAAAAAGAGTGACATCACAGGAAAACCATAAGTTCATTGGTTGGTAAGTAACTGCTAGTTTGAACTACCTATTCTAAGTTGATTTCAGATTAAAGGTGATTACTGGGGCCCAGGATCAGAGGCCTAACACTTCAACTTCAACTCAGCAGAGAGTGAGTTCCAGTTGATTTTAAAAAGTGTATTTTGAATCTCTATTCTAACTTGCTTTCAGATTAAAGGTAAATATGAGAAATATTTTACAGATTAACAAACTAAAGACCAGTAGGAAATTTAAAAACAAATTGAAAAACTAATTAAATAAAAGAGAGATGCAGGGCCAGGTAAAGTGTTGTAGCTGCAATGATATGGGAGCTGGTGGACCCCATTGTGGTTCCTAGTGACCACATCTATAGCAAATGTTGGTTGCTCGAGGAACTCTGGCTCAAGAGTTGATGAGCTGGAGTCTGAGCTTTGGACACTGCGACACATCAGGGAGGGGGAGAGTTACCTGGACGCTGTGTTTCAGGAGGCAGTCACACCTTTTAGATTAACTACCTTAAATTTGGCCAGTGGTCAGGGACAGGAGGGTGTGACTATGAGTGAGGCAGGTAGAAGGGTCCAGGAAGTAGCACTGCAGGAGCCTCAGCCCTTGCACTTATCCAACAGGTTCGAGATTCTTGCTCCATGTGGACGAGAGCGGGGACTGAAGGGAGGATGAGCAAACTGACCATAGCACCGTGGGACAAGAAGCCATTCAACTGGTGAGAGAAAAGAGAAATGCAGTTGTAATCGGGGATAGTATAGTTAGGGGAATAGATGCTCTTCTTTGTAGCCAGGATCGAGAGTCCCGAAGGCTGTGTTGCCTACCTGGTGCCAGGGTTAAGGATATCTCATCTGGGCTGCAGAGGAACTTGGAGTGGGAGAAGAAAGATCCAGTTGTCGTGGTCCACGTAGGTACCAACGATAAAGGTCGAACGAGGAAAGAGGTTCTGCTGAGGGAACATTAGCAGCTAGGGGCTAAATTAAGAAGCAGAACCAAAAAGGTAATAATCTCCGGATTACTACCTGAGCCACGAGCTAATCGGCACAGGGTCAATAAGATTAAAGAGGTAAATGTGTGGCTCAAGATTGGTGGGGGCGAAATGGGTTCGAATTCATGGGACATTGGCACCAGTATTGGGGAAAGAGGGAGCTATTCCATTCGGACGGACTCCACTTGAATCATGCTGGGGCCAGTGTCCTGGCGAATTGCACAACTAGGGTTGTAGATAGGACTTTAAACTAAACAATGGGGGGGAGGGTTCAGTTGCATGGAAATATAAAAAATCAAAGTTTAAGGAGAGGGTAAGAGTGCAGGTTAGTGATGAGGCTGATTGATACTAAAAAGTGAAAGGAAGGGACAGAGTGTGTGAACGCCACATTGCACCAAAGAATCATAAAAGAGTAGGGAAAATTGACAATAGGGCAAACTTAAAGGCTTTGTATCTGAATGCGCGTAGCAATCGGAAAAAAACTAACGAGTTAACAACGCAAATAGAGATAAATAGGTATGATTTGGTGCCGATTAATGAGACGTGGTTACAGGGAGAACAGGTCTGGGAGTTGAATATCCAAGGGTATTCAGTGTTTCGGAAGGATAGGCAGGAAAGAAAAGGAGGGGGTGTAGCTTTGTTAGTAAAGGAAGAGATCAGTGCTATAGTGAGGAATGATATAGGCACTGGAAAGCAAGATGTAGAGTCAGTCTGGGTAGAAATAAGAAATAGCAAGGGAAAGAAGTCCCTGTTGGGAGTAATCTATAGGTCCCGAAACAGTAGTTCAGCAGTAGGGCACAGTATAAACCAGGAAATACTGGGAGCTTGTAAGAAAGGCACGGCAATAATCATGGGTGATTTTAATATGTATATTGACTGGACTAATCAAATTGGCAAGGGTAACCTTGAGGGAGAGTTCATAAAGTGTATGAGAGACTGTTTCTTGAAGCAACATGTTGTGGAACCAACCAGGGAGCAGGCTATTCTGGATTTGGTTTTGTGTAATGAGATGGGATTAACTAATGATCTCATAGTAAAGGATCCTCTAGGGAAGGGTGATCATCGCATGCTAGAGTTTCAAGTTCAGTTTGAGAGCAAGAAACGTGAGTCCCACACTAGTGTTCTGGAGTTAAACAAAGGTAACTGTATAGGTATGAGGGCAGATTTGGCCCTAGTGGACTGGGCAGGGAGACTACAACATAGGACAGTTGATGAACAGTGGCAGATATTTAAGGAGATATTCAATTCCTCCCAAGTAAAATATATTCCAAAGAGGAAGAAAGATGGTAAGAGGGGGAAAATGCATCCATGGCTCAGCTAGGAAATTAAAGATAACATAAAGGCAAAAACTAAGGCAGACCAAATTGCAAAGGTCAGTGGCAGGCCGGAAGATTGGGAAACTTTTAAAGGTCAACAAAGGGTTACTAAAAAAATAATAAAAAGAGCAAAGGTAAATTATGAAAGAAAACTAGCGCAAAATGTAAAAACTGATAGCAAAAGCTTCTACAAGTTTATAAAAGGAAAGAGTAGCTAAAGTGAATGTTATTCCCTTAGAGGATGAGACTGAGGGGTTATTAGTGGGGAACGCAGAAATGGCAGGGATGCTTAATCAATATTTTGCCTCAGTTTTCACAGTGGAGGACACTAGTACCACCCCAATAGTAACAGGTAGTTCAGAGGGTATACAGAAGGAGGAACTTAGAACAATCACCATCACTAGAGAAAAAGTACTGAGCAAACTATTGGGATTAAAGAGTGACAAGTCCCCAGGACCTGATGGCCTACATACCAGGGTCTTAAAGGAAGTGGCAGCAGAGATAGTGGATGCATTGGCTATAATATTCCAAAATTCCCTGGATTCTGGAAAGGTTCCAGTGGATTGGAAAAATGCTAATATAACACCATTATTCAAAAAGGGGGGAGGCAGAAAGTAGGAAACTATAGACCAGTTAGTTTAACGTCTGTCGTTGGGAAATTGTTGGAATCCAATATTAAGGAAGTAGTAATGGAGCATTTGGAAAGTCAAAATGCAATCCATCAGAGTCAGCATGGTTTTATGAAGAGTAAATCGTGTTTGACTAACTTGCTCGAGTTATTTGAAGATATGACAAGCAAAGTGGATAATGGGGATCCTGTAGATGTGGTATATCTGGACTTCCAGAAGGCCTTTGATAAGGTGCCGCACAAAAGATTAATACACAAGATAAGATCACACGGAGTTAGGGGTAATATATTAGCTTGGATAGAGGATTGGCTAACAAACAGAAAGCAGAAAGTCGGAATAAATGGGTCTTTTTCTGGATGGCAAGCTGTAACTAGTGGGGTGCCACAGGGTTCGGTCCTTGGGCCCCAACTATTTACAATCTATATTAATGACTTGGATTCAGGGATAGCAGGTACTATAGCTAAATATGCTGATGACACCAAAATAGGTGGGAAAGTAAGTTGCAATGAAGAAATAAGAAATTTACAAATGGATATGGACAGGTTAGGTGAATGGGCCAAAATTTGGCAGGAGTTTAATGTGGATAAGTGTAAGGTTATCCATTTTGGTCGGAAGAATAAAAAGGCGACTTATTATTTAAATGGAGAGAAACTTCAGAATGCTTCAGTGCAGAGGGATCTGGGTGTCCTCGTGCATGAATCGCTGAAAGCTAGTATGCAGGTACAGCAGGTAATAAGGAAGGCAAATGGAATTTTGGCATTTATTGCTAAAGGAATAGAGTATAAAAATAGGGAAGTGTTGTTGCAACTGTACAAGGCATTGGTGAGACCGCACCTGGAGTACTGTGCACAGTTTTAGTCCCTTTACTTGAGGAAGGATGTAGTTGCATTGGAGGCAGTTCAGAGGAGGTTCACTAGATTGATTCTAGAGATGCGGGGCTTGTCTTATGAGGAGAGATTGAGCAGTTTAGGCCTATACTCACTAGAGTTTAGGAGAATGAGAGGAGATCTAATTGAGGTATATAAGATGCTAAAGGGGATGAACAAAGTAGACGTGAAGTCGATGTTTCCCCCTGTGAGGCATTCTAGAACGAGAGGCCATAGTTTTAGGCTAAGGGGTGATAGATTTAAATCAGAGATGAGGAGGAATTACTTTTCTCAAAGGGTCGTGAATCTGTGGAATTCATTCCTCAGAGTGCAGTGGATGCCGGGACACTGAATAAACTTAAGGAGGAGATAGACAGATTTTTAATTAGTAACGGGTTGAAAGGTTATGGGGAGAGGGCAGGAAATTGGAGTTGAGGCCGAAATATAATCAGCCATGATCGTATTGAATGGCGGGGCAGGCTCAAGGGGCTGAATTGCCTACTCCTGCTCCTAGTTCTTATGTTTTTAAAGAGAGAGGCTTAGAAGGAACAGAGAGGAAGCGCAAAGAGTTTAAAGAGCAAGTCTCAGAGGGAGCAGGGAGAGAACGGAGAGAGTTTGAAGTGCAAGCTGAGAGGGAGCAGGGAGACAACGAAGAGAGTTTACAGAGCTTGTCAGGCAGAGGAAACTTAGTTTTGTGAATGAGAAATCATGTTTGACTAAATGGTTTGTGTCGTTTGAAGAAGTAACAAGGAAGGGTGATAAAGGGGAACCTGTGGATGTGCTGCACTGCAATTCAATATCCAGGTGGCGTTTGACAAGAGGCCACATCAAAGGTTATGTGGAAACTAAGAGCTTATGGTGTAGGGTTAACACATTAGCATGGGTAGAGGATTAGTTCGCGAAGAGGAAATAGAGAATGGACATAAATGGGTCACATTCTATTCGGCCAGCTGTAATTAGTGTCCTACCATGGGGGATTGGTGCTGGGACTTCAACTATTTACAATCTATATCCATAACTTGAATGAAGGGACCAAATGTATGGTTGTTAAATTTGCCGATGACACCAAGAAAGGTAGGAAAATAAGTTGTGAAATAAGTCTGCGAAGGGAGATAGATAGGCTAAGTGAGTGGTCAAATATTTGGTAGATGGAGTATAATGTGGGAAAATTTGGATCTATCCACTTTGACAGGAAGAATAGAAAAGTAGCATATTATTTAAATGGAGACAGATCAGAGAGCTACGAGATACAGAGGGGTCTGGGTGTCCTGGTACATGAATCACAAAAAGTTAGTATGTTGGTACAGCAAGCGATTGGGAAGCATCATATCCATAAGACATGAATGACGTCATAAACTGTTTAAAGCAAAGCTTACTTTCTGCTTATTTTAAAAATGGACTTTGCTGGACCAAAATCATGGCTACAGGTCACATGATTTGCAAGTTGACCACAATTCTGTAAGCTTCCAACGGTAATTACTGGACAAAGCTCAACCCTCATCCTTTGGAATCTCACCGCTATCATTGTGGAGACCGATTACAATCAATGAAACAAGGAAGCAGCAGATGGTCTGTCTCCCCAGCCTGGACTTATAACAAAGGGTGAGCCATTGAAACTCATCGTACCTGCCGAGACGCTGTTAGCCACCATCTATCTCCTAAGGTGAACAATGGACTTTGACCAGAGACACAGAAACTGATTGTTTACCTGAAACTGGCTCTCATCAATGTGCAACACAACATGACCTAAGCTCCTCTGGTGTTTTGAAAGCTTTAATGTTACATTCCTGTACTCCTAGTGAGTCTGCAGTTAACATCCAGCCTGTCAATACCAAAGCCAGACTCCAAGCTGACAACAAAGCCTGCCCCAAGTCAAAGTCTGGTTCTCTGGAAGATTACTGCCATTGCCTCTAGAATGGACCAAGTCCCTGCATACCAATCTCATCTTGCTACACCATCACCGCCTTTGAAGGAATTCAGCAACTCCTGCTTTCAGCTAGCTGAACCCACCTGAACTTTAACTCCTAGGTGAAGGAACCCTCACTGGACTCTGACATTCACATGAATTAATATTCCTATCTTTGTTTTCGTTTCTAAGTGATTCCTAGTTGTAACACTCTTTTCTTTCCTATCTCCTTCTTGTGTGCATGTATGTAGTTGCGAAACCAATCCTCCAAGTTTGAATGTGTGAATGTGTGAAGTTAATACTTCTGTATTAACCCTAAAGTGAGTTTGCTGTTAGTCATTTTAAAATAGACTTCACAAACAGAGGGTTTGGGTAAACATGGCACAGCCTATTTCAAAAATTAAAACACATCTGCTTATGGACAGGCGGTGAGAAAAATAAAGAAGTTCAGTTTGCCTCTCTCCCTTTTGGAACTATCTTCCCTGGAGAGCGGTGGAGGCAGGGTCAATGAATATTTTTAAGGCAGGGGTAGATGGATTCTTGACTAACAAGGGAGTCAAAGGTTATTGGGGGTAGGCAGGATGTGGGGGTGAGGCCGCAATCAGATCAGGCATGATCTTACTGAATGGCAGAGCAGTCTCAAGGGGCCGAGTGGCCTACTCCAGCTCCTAATGCGTATGTTCGTACGAGTCTGAGAGGGAGAAGGATTTCAGAGCCAGCGTTTGGAAAGAAAAATTGATGTGTGATACCACAGGGAAGCAGGTAAGTGATAGGTTGGTCAGCATTTTCTCCTTTTCTCTTTACCTACACTAGGAAATTTCAATCAGGGCATGTTTAACAGCAACTGAAAGAATAAGAATATAAGCACAAGCAGGACTGAAGGCATTAATTAAAATTTCATTGAGAAATTAATAAATTAATTATTTAATTAAGACGCAATAAGGATGTCAGGGCAGTTGATGTGTTCCTAGCTTCAGATTGTGGAAACTCATGGACACCTGTGTAATCCACCACAACAACATCTGTAGTAAGTATCTGCAGCTTGAGGGACTTCATTTCAGATTTAATGAGCTGCAGTCTGAGCTTCAGACAATGCAATGCATCAGAGAGGGGGAAAGTTACCTGGACACTTTGTTCCTGCAGGACGTTATACCTCTTAAGCTAAGTACTTCTGATTTGGTCCATAGTCAGGGACAGAAGGGTGTGACTGACAGTGAGGCAGGTATGGGGATGAAAAAGGTAGAAGTCAGCCCCTACAATTGTCCAACAGGCTCGAGATTTTTGCAGCTTTTATGGGCAAGAGTGGGAGCTACAGGATGGATGAGCGAACTGACCATTGAACCATGGTGCAGGGTGCTATTCAAGTGAGGGGAGTAAATAGGAATAGATGGTAGTAGGGGACCGTATAGTCAGGGACCCCCAGATACAGTTCTCCGTAGCTGAGAGTATGAGCCCAGAAGACTATGTTTCTGCCTGATGACAGGGTTCGGGACATATGATCTGGGCTGGAGAGAAACTTGCAGTGGGAGGGGGCTTGTAAGAAAGGTGATTTTAATCTTCATATAGATTGGATTAATCAGATTGGCAAAGATAGCTTAGAGGATGAGTTCATGGGGTGTATTCAGGAAAATTTCTGAGAGCAGTACATTCTACTGCAAACCAGGGAGCAGGCCATTTTAGACCTGGTAATGTACAATGAGACAGGATTAAATAGGGGCCTGATAGTAAAGGAGCCTCGAAGGAACAGTGATCATAACATGACAGAATTTCACATTCAGTTTGAGGGTGAGAAGTGTGGGTCTTAGACTAGTGTCTTAATCTTGTAATTGCCTTTGGCTAAAGTGAACTGGGAAAATAGGCCAAAAGGTAGAGCAGTGGCAGGCATTTAAGGAGATATTTCATAACCCTCAGCAAAGGTATATTACATTAAGAAAGAGAAGGCTGCACCATCCATGACTAACTAAGGAAGTTAAGGATAATGGCAAATTGAAAGAAAAAAAGCGTACAATTCTGTGAAGATTAGTGGTAAGTCAGCAGATTGCTGATTTCTAAAATTTGTCCAAAGAATGACTAAAAAACAAGAGGGAGAAATTTGAGTATAAGAGAAAGCTAGCTAGAAATATAAAGAAACAATATTTTTACAAGTAATTAAAAAGGAAAAGAGTAACTAAAGCAAGTGTTGGTCCCTTAAGAGGGTGAGGAAGCGTTGAACAGATATTTTATGTCCACCTTCACTGTAGACGACACAAAAGACATCTCAAGAGTACTTGGGAATCAAAAGGCAAAAGAGAGGCAGGACTTAAAAACAATCCATCACCAAGGGAAAGGGACTGTGAAAAGTGGCAGAACTAAAAGATGACAAGTCACCTGGACCTGATGGCCTTCATCACAATCCTGCAATTGCTTTATGATGATGGCTGCAACTTTCTTGAGGGGGAGGTCTGAAACAGACACCTTCAAAATCCAGACCAGAGTGAAGCAAGGCTGTGTGATAGCCCCCACACTATTTAAAACCTACCTGACAGTGACTATTCATTTCATCAAAGATTATCTGTCCTCTGGTGAGTATTAAATACAATCTGGATGGAAAACTATTTAACCTCAGTCGCCTCCATGCCAAAACTAAACTTACCACCAAAAACATACATGATCTAAAGATTGCGGATGAGTGTCATTGCCCAGATTTGCCCAGTGTTTCTGCACCAGATTTTCAAGCCACTCTCAATCGCTTTAATTCTGCATACAAGAAATTCACCGGTCCCTAAATGCTCAGCCTTCTACAAACTACGGCAGCATGTATTTGACATTAAAGGCCTCCACAAATCAACAAAAGTCCCAGCATACAGAGCAGGTGTCGTTACAACACTACTGCATTGCTGTGAGACTTGGACTCTGTATCAGTGACATATAAGAGCATGAGAGAAACTCCATAAGCAATGCCTCCATTGCATCCTCCGGATTCAGTGGGAGGACTATCGAACAAAACATTAAATGTCCTTCTTGAAGCCAGTTTCACAAGCTTTCAGTTAAATCTCCTGTATTTACAACTTCTGCAAAATCACTTTGACTAACTGGTCACTGTGTACAGATGGCTGGAAAATGTCTCCTCCCACAGGTCCTGTTTTCTCCACTCTCAAATAGCCAATCTTCCATGGGAGGGAAAAGAAAATGCTTCAAAGACACACTGAAGCTCCCTCTAAGCTCGGCAGCATTGGTATTAATGCCTGGGTGGAGATTTCAAAAAAATATTCAAAATTGTGACAACTTGACTGTCAAGTTGCAACATGATTTGAGTCACAACATCTTAATGATAAGGCAGAGTGGAAGCAGGGAAGGAAAGAAGTAAATCCTGCACTCAGATCCCACTACCTCATGCTGCCCTGTGTGCCAAAAGATCCGCAGGTCGAAAATCGGTCTGCTCAGTCCCATGAAGACCCATGGCAGAAACTCGTGGCCCTGAGTAGATGTCATCCTTGAACTGAGGGTCAGTGCCGAAGGAGCGCTGCACCGTCGGAGGGTTAGTGCCAAGGGAGCAATGCACCGTCGAAGGATCAGTGCCGAGGGAGCGCTGCGCCGTCGAAGGGTCAGTGCTGAGGGAATGCTGCGCCGTTGGAGGCTCAGTGCCGATGGGGTGCTGCACGGTCGGAGGCTCAGTGTTGAGGGAGTACTGCATTATTGGAGGGTCAGTACTAAGTGAATGCTGCACTGACAGAGGTCCTTCTTTTGCATTTAATATTAAACCGAGGCTCAGCTGATCACCAGTGATGTAGGAGATTACATGAAGCTATTAGAAGAAGAGCAAGTGTCTTGGCTAAAATTTATGCTTTAAGCAACATCGAAAATTAGCTGCTACATTTCTACATTATGACAGTGACTAAATTCAAAAGTTCTTCATTGTAAAGAGCTTTGGAATACCCAGAGGTCATGACAGCATTAGTGAAATGCAAGTCTTTCTTTCAGTTACAGGAAAGATCAAGGAAAGCAAGGAGTCGTAGACCTCAGATGCAAGGTAAAAATAAATTACAGTAGGAAACAGAGATGCAGCTTAATTTCAGCACAACGATGGTGTACAGATAAAGAACAGTATGTAAACATAAGAAGATAAGAAACAGGAGCAGGAGTAGGCCATTCGGCCCCTCTAGCCTGTTCTGCTATTCAATAAGATCATGGCTGATCTCTGACCTTAACTCCATTTTCCAGTCCAATTCCCACATTCCCTGATTCACCTAGAGTCCAAAAATATATAAAAGTCAGTCTTGAATATTCTGAACAACTGAATGTATAACTCTCTGGGAAGAGAATTCCAAAGATTCACAACACTCAGAGAAGGAATTTTTCCACTTCTTTGCTTCAAATAATTGTCTCCTTATCCTCAGACTATGCCCCCATGTTTTAGACTGCCCAGCCTGGGGAAAATCCTCTCAGTATTTACCCTTTGAAGTTTAATGCAATTATCTCTCATTCTTCTAAACTCCAGCAAGTGTAGGCCCATTCTACTCAACCTTATCATCTTATCCCAGGAATCAATTACTGAGCCTTCACGATATCACCTCCAAGGCAATTGTATCATTCCTTAGGTCTGTAAGTAGTACTGCATGGTCTCATCCAAACCCGATACAACTACATTCTACAACACCCTTAACAGCGCTATAGAGAAACATTTCCCAATGTGTAATACAAATTATCATGTATCCGATAAGCACTGGATGACAGGTAGTATCAATTCGATGATTTACAAATGGCAGTCTGCCTATCACCATGCCAGTCTATACAGATACTGGCGAAACAAGCTGAACCACAAAATTATAGATGCAAAGTGCAATTTTTACACTGGGCAAATCCAGTGCTTGAAGCAGAGTGATTCAGCGGGATGGTATTAAGACTGATGACATCCGGGTTAATGTACGCCGTGTGGACAGCGATAATCACGTGGTGAATGTGAATCATATTGCATCTAGTCCTCAAGATGTCCTGTCTCTCTCTCTATGGTCACATTACCAGCTGCAAGCCATCCACAAAACCTTGCCCAATAATACAACCATAGCAGGTTTAGCACAAATTAAAAGCTATAAACATATCATGAGCAGGAGGACCTGACAACATCCCTGTGTACTTGATAAGAGAATTCACAATCGAACTCAGTGTACCGCTGACACGAATTCTCAACAAATCATATCAAGTTGGTAAGGTCCCCTGCCAGTGGAAATAAGTGATCGTCACCACTGTGCCAAAGCCAACTCCAGCTACTGTTGAGAATATGTGCCCCATCTCTCTCACTGATCATTTTGCCAAATTAGCTGAAAGCTTCTTTGCAAAGTGAATGATGAGTGATATGACAAAATATTTAGAGCATCAGCAGTTTGATAATAAAAAAGGATTATCCACAGTCCACTGTCTCATGGATCTCTTCAATCAGCTGTATCTTAACACTGACAAACAGAAAACATTATCATTTTAGCAAAGTGTTTAACTGTGTAGATCATAACATTGCGATCAACAATCTCCTTCAATTAGGAGTGAGCCTGTCATGTGTACACTGGATCATGGACTTTCTCAACAGTCGACAAAAATGTGTTCGATATGAATCGAGTACTTCCATCTGGATAATGCTACACACTGGGGTCCCACAAGAAACCAAATTAGACCCTATTACATTTCTAGCCATCTTAAACAATGCCTGTATTGATATCACCATACCTACTCATCGCTATAAATATGTGGCTGACCTGACCCTCTTAGGAGTGTCATAATCAAGGTGATGCATCTCACATGTAAGGAGCAATCACTTTGTTGAGTGACTGGACAATAGTGAATCACATGAGATTGAACCCCCAAAGGTGCAACATTATGGAATTGTGTTTCATGCACAAACCCCCAATCCCTTTCTGATCAACTTAGACAATGCCGAGATTGTGCTACAAGGGTGCATTAAACTATTAGGGGGCTACATTCAAATGGAATTACCAAGCATGTGAAATGTTTAAGAGTGCAAATGGAAGACTTCACATGCTACATCTTCTCAAGCATCACAATGCATCTCAAACTGACCCATTCATTGTGTTCAAGCTACACAAGGTCCATTGTTGAATACACAGTGCCAGTTGGAACATTGGACTTACCAAAGAGCATGTGAACAAACTTGAAAGCGTTTAGAAAAGAGCACTGAAACTGACCCTGGTTAATGCATCCCAAAGCTATTCTGACACAATCGAACAACTGAATCTGTGTTCCCTTGGTGAAAGGCAGAACAAGCTGTGCTTAGACTTCACTGTAAAACTCTTGAATCCCACCTCCCATCGCCACTCTCTTGCCACAGCCACACAAAAGTAAATGTGCCATGGAATTAAAGAGAAAAGAGACCATTCTACAAATAAGATATAAAACAAATAAGCTATAAGACAGCCCAATCGCCTACTTTATAAAACTCATAAATAATATGTAAATGATTGAGAATTTAATGAACGCAACCTGACAACATATGATCTATGGACTTTAATACAAAATGCAGAGTCCAGTGAACCTTTAATTTTTATTCCATTAATTAAGGAGACCTGCATTTTGCAACATATTATAATTATTTGTATACTGAAATGATCATAGTTGTGCAATCCTTTTATTATTTTACACTTTATTTTTATTTGAATAATTGTCTATGTCATGATTTAGGATTACTTGTTCGGTCTGTATTGTTATCATAATTTGGCACCTGTTGTCATAATGATTTTTCAGTAAACCAATTATCTATCTAAGATCTAAAATGACCTTATCCCTGGTTGGTTCAACGATGTGTTGTTCTAGGAAATTGTCTCAAATGCTTTCTACAAATTTATCTTCTAGACCCCCTTTGTCAATTTGCTTCCTTCAATATTTATGAAGATTAAATTCACCCCACAAGTATCACATTACCTTTGTTACAAACTCCTTGGCTTGGGGTATTTGCAGCTAAGGAACAGGAGGAGGCCATTCTGTCTCTCATGCCTGTTTCACCATTTAACTAGACTTTGGCTGATCTATGCTTCTTAACTCCATTTATCCACATTTATTCCATTCCCTATTGCCTATGCTTACCTAAACAAAATCTATCAATCTCAGTATTGAAATTTCCAATTGTCCCCCAGCATCTGCAGCATATTGGGAAAGAGAATTCCAGATTTCTCTACCCTTTGTGTCAAGTGCTTTTTGACATCACCCCCTGAACAGCTGAGATCTAATTTTAAGGTTCTGCCCCCTTGTTCTGGATTTGTCCACCAGGGGAAACAGTTTCTCTCTATCTACTCCATCAGTTGATCTTATCATTTTTAACACCTCAATTAGATTATCCCTTAATCTTCTACATTCAAAGGGATACAAGCCTAGTCTATACAATCTATTCTTGTAATTTAACCCTCTTAAGGTCGAGTATCATTCTGGTGAATCTGCACTGCAACACTTTCAAGGCTAGAATATGCTTCTGGAAGTGCAGTCTCCAAAAACTAACCCATTAATCCAGATGCGTTCTAAACAGAGTTCTGCACAGTTGAAGCATGCGACAGAGCTAGCTAGACATTCAGGGACTACGGGTTTCTCTCCTGGGTAACAGATCACCTAAGAAACAACTAATATGTCTGTTCACATAACTCTGGCTCTCCTCCATGTCCTTCAGTCTGAAGGCATGGAACCCCACAATGAC